>NW_020799091.1:2322697-2394855 GCF_003259725.1 Athene cunicularia | reverse complement strand
GGGGCGGGCAGCGGCCGCCGCCGCCGCGCCTGCGCTGGGACCGCACCGGGAACGGGAACCGGCACCGGGAATGGAAACCGGGAACCGGCACCGGGAACGGGCGCTCCCCACCGCTGGGAGCCGGGACTGGCACCGCCCAGCAGTGGGAAATGGGAGCGGCAGCGGCTGGCGCTGGTCCAGGACCTGTGTCCGGCACTGGGGACCGGTTTGGTGAACTGGGACCGGTGTTCCCCAGGCACCTTAAGATTCCCCTAAAATCTGGGATCATCTGGAAAAGGCGCCCGTCAGTGAGAACGGCGGCTGGTACCACCCAGATGGAGAACTGGGATGGGGAACTGGAGCTGCCCAGGCACCAGCACCACCAGCTGGGTACTGAGACCAGCAACTGGATCACCTGGGCACTGGCACCAGCCACTGGGACCTTCCAGGCACTGGCACGTGGCCTGGCACTGGGATCAGCATTGTCCTGGCACTGGATGCTGGGACAGGGGCCCACTGGCTCTGTCTGGGACCTCATACTGGGACTGGGAACTGGGCAAACTGGAACACCATGCACCAGCAGCACCTGGGTGCTGCACGCCAGGGCCACCCAGGCAGCTGGGGTGCATTAGGACATGGCCCATGGAGGGTGCAGGAGAGAATCATCGAGGATTGAAGGACTGGGGTGCAAAGGGGACATCCCCCCCATCAGGAAAGGTGCAGGGCAGGATCACAGCGCTTGAAGGAGATGTGTTTTCCAGCCCAAAACCAAAGTTATTCCCCTTTTCTGTTTTGCAAGAGGGAAACTGAGGCACTGGGGAGGGGAGGTCAATGGCTGGGCAGGAACGTGGCCCCCCTGCACATCCATAGAGGTGGACACGCGACGGGTGTCACGGGGCTGGCGATGGGGCCAAGGTGGCTGGACCAGCGGTGCCCCCACGGTGGAAAATCTGCACTCCCTGCCCACAAAAATGAATCCAAGAGGGGAAAAATAAACATGGCCCACCCAAAAGTGCATCCCTTGTGGTGGGAAGAAGCCAGTGGGGTTTTACAGACCCTATGTCGTGCGTGGGCAGTTCTGGTCTCATGCTCTAACTTGATGCACAAGCATCACACTGGCTGTATTCAAGGTTTAGCATAAATTAGGCTGAAAAGAGGCGTCAGGGGAAGAACCATTAAAGAAAACAGTTGTAAATTACGGGAATAAACAGTTCCCATTCAAAATTATGGGTGATCAGACTCCTTTAAGCAAAAAAAAAAAAAGGCAGGCTAAAGGTTAGCTGCTGCCTGCCAGTGACAGAGTGAATGCTTAAGGACATCTGCTTGCCACAACTGTGGTAATGCAGTGACATTTCAGTGATAAAATTAGAAAGGGGGCCGTGCCGGGAGCAGCATTGTCCTGGCACGAGCTCCTGATCCCCCCGAGGTGTCACCTGCAGCTCTGTGTGATCACCCCAAATCATGGGGGTGATTCACCTCCTCCGGGGCCTGCCCCTTCCTCAGGTTTATTGTCTGAAACCCTTTTGGACTTTTCGTATTAAGGTTCTTGGTATTTTTCTGTTAATATAATAATTTTATTACTTACACAATTCATTAAATATTATTCATGTTACAATTAATTCCTTTATTAGTTAAAGGAATAAGAAAGCCAGAAATCTGCAGTTCCATGAATGTTTTCTTTAGCAGCAAAGGCCATTTTCTAATGTTTTCCTTCTCTTTGCCCGTTTTCCCCTCTCCCCCACGGAGCTCAGGGCTGCTGTGATCTGGTTGTCCTCAAAACCAGGTCAGTGCAAAGGCCCAGTTTTATGCACCCTTTTTCTCACCCCTCAACAAAATTCACCTAGGAAAACAACCCTAAAACCCACAGGGTTTTAGAACTCCATATTTAGGACCCTGTATTAGGTCTGGACCCAGCTGAGCACAGTGCTGACCATCACCCTAATGATGGTGGGAAACTCAAACAGCAAATGACAAGGACTGAAAAAAGGGGAAGAAAAAAAAAACCTCTAAGCCTTCAGTTTCTGAATATTTGTAGAAGGGAAGAGTACATCCTACACTGATGTCCAACTGCAAGCCTAAAATCATCAGTAGTGGCCCTAAAAGGAGCTACCAGGCAGGCTAGGGCAGGGTGGATGCTGCTGCTGCTCCCTGGGGGGAGCAGGGAGAGCGCAGAACCCATTTTGATCTGTGATGTGCTTAAACGGGGAGACACTCCATCAGTGTTAATTAATTAGTATCATCATCCATCATTCCTCCCCCCCCAGTACAGACACCCGCTGCCCAGTTAGCTGCCACGGTGCTTGCTTTAACGGTGATGGATGTAAACAGGTAAATTCTAATTGTGCTGTTTCACCAATTTGACCCCAAAACTGCTAAGGGGGAGCATCTCGCTGCTGGGGACGTGGGGACCGGGGGGCACATGGAGGAGTTTGTCACCCGCAGGGGTGATGAGTGATGCACACAGTGCCGGATGAAGGGATGGGAAAGAAGAGTAAGGAAAAAGAAAAACGAGAAAATGGGCTCACCCTTGAGACGAGTCAGCAGCAGGAGCCCGGCTTTGATTTTGTTAATGGGCTGGAAAGCATCAGGGAAAAGTTCCTCTGCCGAATTAAGGCAGCGAGTGGGTCCCCAGCTGCTCTCATCTCCCTACAGGGATGCGGAGCCCGGGCCCGCTCTCATCACAGGCCCAGATCTTGCAGATTAACTTAGTTGCATTTTCGATTTCAGCCTCAGCAGGGGAAGGAAAATGATGTAAATACGATTTATAACGACGCCCTGTTGCTCCTCGGCGTGATGCAAATGAAGCCGTGGTGACGAGGGAGGGGGCTGAGCAGGGGGGAAGGAAGAAATAGTGATGCTTTAAAAGTAGATCCTGGGAATAGGTAGGAATAAGGTAAAAGGCATAGTGGAGGAGGAAAATTGCAGCTGTTGATTCTTCCAACAAATGGGATTTCATGATTTCTTCTGGGATTTCAAAGCAGATGACTTGGTGAGGTTTTCCTCTCTCCTGGGAGAAATGTGTTGTTCTTGCTCATGCAGGGGACCCCCAAGGTGAGGTTTGGTCGTGGGTGGTTCAAGGTGAGGGGGGGAGCCCAGAGCAGTGGGAGGTGAAGACCTGCCTGCTCCCATGCAAGGCCAGCTCTCCCCTTTGAGGGCATGTTTGGGGGAGAAAAGTGAGAAAATGACCGCAGCTGGGTGGCTGTTGCCTGTATCCTCACGTTCACCCTGCGGAGATGCAGGAAGCAACCTCTGATGGCCCCATCCCCAGATGAGCACTGTTGATCCTACCAAGTTCCATCTTCTGCTCCCTTTGAAGATGATTCCTCTTGTCTTCCATCCGCACTTGAATTAAACCTCATTTTTCTGAATTCTACAAAGTTGTTCACCCCGGCTGCTGCCTCTGGAACACCAGTAATGTATTCTCTCTTTTCCCTCTCCACATGATTGCAGCATAATCTCCTACTCACTTGATTTATTTAAGCAGGCCTTCAGATGCTCCAGTAATGGGAGTCATTTAGGTCCCTCTGCAGATATGTATTTATTTATTGCCGTTCATTTAAACTGCAGAGCCAGTTGGCAGGAGAGAGACAAGACTGGGGTCACAAGGATGTTAAATTATTCGCTGTCAAAAATAGCTGGTTGAGAAAGTTAAATTAAGCAAGGTCGTTCAAGGTCAGAGTCAATCACTGATGGGAGGAGAAGGGCGTTAATTAGCTGTTTTATTTATGGGGGTCATCGTGACCAAAGTTGGTAATGAAAAGGGAAACTATAGAAACTCCTCTTGTTTTTTGGCAGAAGCAGCTCTTGGATGAGAAGCCAAATTGCTGTCCTTGACCACAACGGAGAAGTTGAGGCTACTGAAAGGCAGTGCTGTGATGCTCATGGGGACCCTGTGGAGCCCCACAAGGCATGGGCTGGGGAGTTCCCCCTTGCAGAGTCCAGCTCGGGGCTGAACTTGGTGATGTTCCTTCTGCAAAGACACTTGGGTAGCGGCTGGGGAGGTGCTTAGCAGGGCTGGAGGACTCAGAGGGCATCCGAGATACTTTGGTCGCTCATGCCGACAGGTCCTTGCCTGAGATTTTTGCCAACTTTCTTGGCAGATGGTCCAGGAGCTGCATATCCTTTCTGTTATTAATACTTGTGTTTCATTTCCCATTTGAACTTCACCAGCACCTTCTTGCAGTTATAAGACCTTGCAATATCCTTTTCCTCCTAGTTTAAGAGCTCCCTAACATCAGGCATCTCCTCCCTTTCCATTCTCCTCTACCACGCACTACTATGGACCACCTAAGGTAGGAAAATCAGTGAGTAAACTGGGCAGGTGTGATCTGGAGTGACTGGGAGCCAACAAATCCACACCTTGTAGCTTATTAGAGCAGCATGATCACGGCAGTCAGATCTTTAATGACGACAATGCCTGGCCAGAAGAGACGTTCCCATCCAAAGATCCATATCAAAACCTTTCATCGTGAAAAGGCCCATTTTCCCCCCTGTTTCTGCATAAAATGCAAGGCGGGAACCATAAGCCCGGATGAAACCCACCCTCTGCCTCGCTGCCCTGGTGAACACATCAGCCACAGTTCAGGATGTGCCCACGCCGTGATCCGCACAGCAGCCGGCTGGCGAACAGCTTGTGCTAATTGATAACTCTGCTGGGAAATCCATACCATTAAATTCTCCACTTAATTGTCTGTATCAGCGCTTGCTTCTGCACAGTCACAAATCGGGCTAGCTTTTTAACGGGCCAGCTGCTATTAAGCAAGACAAAAGTCAACTAGCAAGAGTCTTGTTTGAAGAGGAACGAAAACATGACATCGGGGTTTATAGTGGAGGAGAGAGTTGATGTAGCGGATGAGATTAGGGCGAGAGCTGTGGCCCAGAGAGATGCTAAGAAATGGGCCTTCCCCTGAAAAGCTAGCAACATAAATCAGCAGAGGCGTGGTACGATTGTATCTACAGAAGGTAACTCGGGCATCACAAATCAAGCTCTGGCAGCACGGGGCTGCTTGAGCATTTAATCTGCGCCTCCATCTTGACTCCTCCTTGAATTCTTCTCCTCGGGGTGACACCAGGTGACACGGTGTGGGAAACAGGGCTCAGGTCTCCAGTCCCTGGCTGTCTGAGCAGCCTTTTGCTCAGGAGTGCATAATTACAGGAGAGCTGGGCTTAGTCTAACAGTTTTTCTACCCCACATTGATCTGTTCTCATATGCAAGTGCTTGCCTGCTTATGAATAAGCGACTTCAGAGGAAAATGTCCAAGTGCTAAAAAAAAAAAAAAAGATGACGTTGCAAAGCCTGGTCTAGGGATGTGCTGCGATATTAAACCCAACCGTGCTGGCCCAGCCCTGCAGCACTTTGGGGTAATCTGCACTTAAGGAGATGAGGTTGGGGCAAGCATCCTGGCTAAGCCCCAGTTGGGTTTGCAGCAGGGTGGCTCAACAGCTAAACTACTCTGCAGAACAGAGATACCACCTAAAGAGAGCGTGGAGGATACAGGTGTGAGCATTTCCCACCCTTTTAACCCACTGTAATACCTTCTGGGCTCCAGGAGCTGAGCATGACATGACCGCTCTATTCCTGGGCTTTCAAAGAGCCTGGACCCATCTTCTTAACAGAGCAGAGAAATCCTCAAATTTTCAAGGCTTCCAGATATAAGCTGATAGACCCAGGAATAGTAGAGGGATGAGTAACAGCCAGTGGTACACCTCCATCTCACCTGCCATCCATCCTTTTGCTGGGCTACCACAGAGCACAAGGAGGTAACAACGTGTGGGTGCTGCCCTCTGCCAAAGCCCCGGGACCGCAGTAGATAAAGGTGCTGGCCAAGGGCTCCCACCTCGCCAGGGCTTCTCATGGCACAAGCAGCACTAGAGCACTTAGAAGTCAACATCTGAGGGCCGCAAACCCACCAGGCCTTTGGTCATTGCTCAGCCATGACCACCCAGCTGGAGGGGACCAGGGCTCAGCTGCTTTGGCAAGGATTCACCTCTGCTTGGGAGCAGAGTTCAGGAAGGAGTTCAGTCAATGACCTTGATTTTTCCATTGGGTTTTCCACACTGAGAAGCAAGACAGTTTGGAAAATAAGCGGGTTGCCAGCAATCCCACATTCCCTGGAGCTGAAAGGAAGGAAGGAAAGGAGCAAATGGTACCACTGTCCTCTCAGCTGCTCTTTATTTATGACGGGTCAGAAGCCATCTTTACAAATGCGGGCTCCAAGCAATCCTGCCAAGAGATTTTTAGGCAATTTTCCTGCTAATCCTTCTCTTCACCCCAGAGACAAATACAGGAATTTTTTTTCCATTCTGTCACCATCTCTGCCTTCAGCTCCCAGCAGAGAGACATCTGAAGCTCCCACTTCCAGCAGCTCCAAGAGCACAAAGCACTGGGCAAGGTAGAGCCACACATCAAGGCTCTTCCACACAACTCTTCTTACAAATAAGCAGCTTGTTGTGGTATCAGGACAAATTCTGATCTTGGCTTCAGAAGCCTAGAACAGCGCTGGGATTGGTGGAATGACTTTGGATTTACACTGGCGTAGCTGACACCAAGTTCTGCCCGACAACAGCTTCCCTCTCCTTCCAGTCACACTCACTGTGCAAACTGGTGGCTTGTTTCTGGAGGACTCGCAGAAAGGCAGGATTTGCTTTTCTTAAGCAAATCTTTAAAAATGTTGTTCTTTTGAGTTTCTCTTTGTTTCCCAGTTGCCTAATAGTACTACTCATTTATAATGCGTACTTACATCAAAGCACTGCCTAGTTCCTGTGTCAGAAGAGACCCTGTCCTTCCAGATGGTGACTCTCAGGCGTCACTTTTGGGCTGCCCTCCTTGGCTTTTGGAGTGGCCAAGTCCGGGGAAGAGGAGCAGGAAAACACTGGACCTCATGGGAACACCCTTGCCCAAGTCCCTGCCACCACATATGCAGAGCAAATCTCCCAGAAGAAGAAAGATGACTCAGATGATTCTCTACAAGACAAGGCAGTAAGACCAGTAGCCAGTGGATTTGAAAGGACAAATTTCCCCGGGGATTTACTCATTTTGTGTAACATATTTCTGACGGAGCTGCCTCCAACATCCACCAGGACCTGTGGGCTGGCCACTCACACCCCTGGCATTTCAAGGTTTCAACATTTCAACAAAAATTTAAACAAAAATCAACATTTCAACAGAGGTTTCAGAGGGACTGAGGATAATTTGCCGTGGTAACCATGTCCCAACAGTCCCTTCACCCCCCTACACCAGGAACCACGCACCCATGTTTCCATCACTCTCATCCCATGAGAACTTGTCATATGGGAACTTCCCCACCATTTCCAAAGCAGATATTTTCACTCTATGACCTACTCTCCTGCAAGGAACATCTCTAGGACATGTCCTGCAGGCTTCTAAGGTATCTTCTTCTACATATTGCTTATCAGCCTAACCTTACCCCCAACGTCAGCATGCAGCAGCTCCCGCAGTTGTGCTGGCTCCTGCACTTGGTGAGGAAGCCAACTCCAACCTCTGCTCCTGCCTGTCTCCGATTACGGAGCTTGGGGAATTTGCCTGAGTATTAATTAGAGAGGTCACCTCTATATCTCAGCTTCATCCGGGCTTAGCTTCAAACATTATGGAAGCATAAAACCATTAGCGCAGTCGAGATTTATTTGCTGCAGTACAGATTGGCTGGAAAGGTGGAGCCGAGGGTGTGGGGAAAAACCAACAGCGATGTAGTTCTTCACGTAAACCCCAGCTGCAAGGCACAGCTCAGCATCCTTGTCTAACCTCTGAACCGTCATTCAGCTGCTGCGTTTGGGAGTCGACAAGAGCCTTGACTTGGGGACAGCCCCTCAACGAATGCTCAGAAATCATGCTCTTTTCTTACAGTGCCTAGCGATTGGCTTCTGCCCCTTCCTCCTCTGCAAGTTTTATATTTTAGGGGAAAACACTGTACTGTAGCCAAAACGAGTGTGTAGGAGAAGGTGATGTTCCCAAATGTACTTTTCCCAAAGAGATCTTTGACACCAGTAGTTTTTCGTTGCTGCCAGTTTGTGAAGCGCACTCAACCATGATTTAAAAATCTCCAGATACACCTTTTTGTCATATACTGGGAAAAGCAGCAATTATCCAGCACCACTGATGCAACTGCTGGTTACCACCTGTGTCGTGCAGGTACTCCCCTCACACACCAGCAATACAGATGACAATGATACCAGTGGTATCTTGTGTGCCTTGATTCCCCTCCTTTCCTGCTTTAGAGAACAGGGATGTCTCAATCAGAAATCTCGAGGGGAATGTGGCACTAATTTTAAATGCTCTGTGTAGCCAGTGCAAGCTCAGGCATGGCATACATTGTGATGGGGCCCCCTAAATCTTCAGAGGGTTCCCAGGAAGGCATCTCCACCAACCCCAAAACTACAATATGCCTAAGTCCCATCAAAGCTTCATCAAACCCTGCTCAGTTAGCTACACTGGGGTTTTTTAAACCTCATTTACTTGGCCCTCCAGATAGCCTTCCCCCTCCTTTGCACAACACAACTGCATTAGTCAAGTAAATGAGTAACGATACAGCTTCTGAGCAGACCTGTAGTGCTGCCAAGAAGCTGTTGCCTCATTAAACCTGTCTCATATCTACTTTCACTCACACAAGGATACATGTCTTGGCTGCTGGACAGTGTACAGAAATTGAGAAATTTGTGTTTCATATTCACGGTGCTTTTTTAAAGGAGTCGGCGTTGCACAGTCCATGGGAAGAACAACGGAGAAGCAACCGGGAACCCTCTGATCCTGCAAAAAAGCAAACGTTAATCCATCTTTTGGAGGAAAATACATCCAACTCAGTTAGCATTTTCTGTTTTGCAGTGCAGAAGGAAGAGCAGTTACTCCAATTCTCTCCTGTCTCTGCAAACCTCCCGGCTCGTGCTGCAATTACATCTGATCTCATTAACAAAGCGCTGCCAGACCTAGCTGGGATTTGGAGAGGAGATCTAGGGAAAAGACAGGTGTTGCAAGAAGTGGCAGGGCTGATTCACAGCTTGGCTATCTTCCCTCTGAATCAGCAGGAAAATAATTAATATCCCAGGCTAGCAATAGGGGACAGCAGCCAGCTAGATAATGATATGGTCCTCCTACGATCTGAGGTCCTCCTTATTTTTTAATAACTCAAGTAATTTCACTTACTTGTCAGTTGTGAAGAAAGGGCTGTATTAATTAGCAAACAAGTGCATTTGGTAAGGAAAAACAAAGATAAAATGATTAGCTTTGCTCTGAACTCTCAGCGGAACCTCTCGTTTCATCTGGGCAAGTGTTTGTAGCCTAAATCCAGCCCCAGGACTTGCTCTGGTGCTTTCAGCGGACTTCAGGTGGTCTGGGCCGTGGGAGGAGATATTTGCTGCTGCATGGGGCCAGTGGGACAGGCTTGGGTTGTCTGACCCAGATGCTGCATCCTTTCAGAAGCGTTTAGGTCTTGCTCAAAGGGTTCCCAGCGAGATTGGCACTGTCTCATCTCTGTGTTTTAAAGAGGAAAAAGAGAGAAAAAACAGATCCAGCTGTGGTCATATAGCACAAAAAGACCAACCCCTATGGATGAGGCTGGAAAATCATACTGTAAAAGAACATCAATCCATCCCAAAGCATCCAGATTATTTCCTCTTTGCACGTGGTATTTTAATGTCTAGTGATATACACAGCCAATGAAATGCCTTTGTGTTGCTGTATGTCTTTGCCAAAAAGAAGGCATTGATGCTAAAAAGAGAGGAAAAAAGGGTTTCAAAATGGAAAAGTTTCTATTTCAACTTTGAAGACAGGAGGAAAAAAATCTCCAGTTCAGTGACATCTACATTTTAGAGAAGAAAAGATGGAAATCCCCTTCACATCCAGCTTTTCACAAGGAGAGAAGCCCAGAGAAGGTACAAGGCTTGTGTCTAATTGAGATATTAAGGAAAACTTTGCAAGTCTAGCTTTGGAGCAGGTGGGCAGGGGAGGATGCAGCATCCCTGTCCCTAGAGGTTTCAAACAGCACCTTGGGAAGGTTGTGCTAGGGCATGGCAGCTGTGAGGGGACAGCAAAGGGGAAGAAGGTGACCCCCAGGCACAAGCACCCCTGTGCTTTTGGGCATGGCTCCCGCTGCCACAGCATTGCTGCGTGCTGGTTTTTATCCGGGGGAGATGTGAGTTAATCAGTGAAACAGCTCAGCCAGTGACACACGGGGCATCGTCCCTTCTTCTGGGCACCTTAATCGAGGTGCTGCTCCACTCGTACCCACGGATTGATGTTGTTGAACCCAGGTCTGCCAAGAGAAATCCCAGAGTCTCATACCTGGGTCAGTGCAAGCGACCGCAGAAATCACGTGGGTCACTTGTGAAGAACCAGGTGGGCTACTTCTCCTTAGGCAAGCTGAGGAAAAAAAAAAAGAAACAAGGTCTTTGTGCAGTAGGGCTTTACTCTTCACATTGACATGGGCCGTACCTTCACAGCTCATATAGATATATGTTTCCTTCTGGGACCAATGTGTAAGACTTACAACTACTGTCACACCTTAATAACACTGGAGACTCCTTCTGCTCTCGCTGATTTGCTGACTTCTGAATTCAAGCTGCAGGAGCCATCTCTGGTATTATCAGACTGTATATATATATATATGTATGTATATATATATGTGTATATATATGTATATATATATGTATATATATATGTAATTAAAATACAGCTCTCTAAGCAAAAATAGCCTTGCTGGGCATGGATTCAGGCAGGAAAACACCATGGTTTCATTTGAAATCAGAGGCTGTTGTTCTCTTCCACCTCCAGCCCTTCCCACTTGAGAACGTTTCTGCTCCAGATACACATCACCATTCTTGCTGGAGGTAATTGCCTCCAGCACTCTGTGTAGTGCTTAAATCTACTTAAGGCAAGAAGGGTCAGGTTTTTATGTTGATCTGGGATTCTCTCTTTAAAACAGTATGTCCTGAGTGGTGTTTAAACATTGATTTCCCCTAAACCCTGATCCACACCAAAACCTCACCAGGGGTCTGGGCTGGGGTTGTTGCTGTGATGGTTGTACAAACCTGACGTGAGGCTGCTGATGCTTAGTGGAGAGGAAGGGGTCTGCTGGGATGTAACACGGATCGTGGTATGGGAAAAAGGTCTTTTACCCCATCCTGAACATCAGATGTCTGGGTGTTGCTGAAGAGCCACAACTGCTCCAGAGGGGTGGCCATGAGCACATCAACTGCAAAGCAAATTGACAACAAACCATCAAATTCAGGGGGACGTGGAAGAAACGAGTCCGTGATGTTAATCAGCCTTCCTGCTTCAGCTAATGCCAGCAGCAAGAAAACACAGCTGAAGTTTGTTTGCTTTTCAGATAACCTGTATAAAAATATCCCTTCTGTAACAGCTCTGCTTTGACACTGTTGCTGGCAAGCTCGTTGCTCATTTTCATCTTGTAACTTGCACTTAATCTTGTTTTCATTCCAGCCAAGGTGGGATGTTGAAAACAAGATTAAAGAAAAAAAGCAAACAAATAGAAGAAAAAAAAAAAAGATAAAAAAACCCCCAACAAACCCCTTGGAGGACTCCAAAAGAACAAAATCTTGTTAAGCAATGACTCACAAGTGCCTGGACAGGTTTGCCTGGGTGCAGAGTGGATTTGGTTGTCCTGTTTGTTCATCACTTCTCTCACCTGAGGAGAAGAAGTTGGACCTGTCCCCAGGCTTCTACAACACTGCAGTATTTTAACAGATTTACTCTGTTCCACTGTTCAGCAGTGAGTCAACAAGCCAGCTATGAGGAAGAAGCAATGCTAAGGTTAGACATCCACATAAATCACAGCTCTGATGTTTGGTCAGCCTATAAATATTAGGGGTTTGACATCAGTTTACATCAGCAGAGTAACTCCATTAATTCAATTTTCAGGGGATTATGTGAACTGCTATTTATAAGCATTCACCTACCTGATCCCAGCGATGAGAAATCACTGAGTCAGAGCCCTCGATGCCTCAAGGTGTCGCTGGGTGCTGTGCTGTGGGTGCACGGTCCACTCAGCTTGGGGATATCTTACCTTGGTAAGGAATTTAGGAGCCAGGATGCTGAATTAACTATATTGATTGCAAAATAGGTCTCAAGGAAGTCCGTGGAGTTTCTCCTTGTAGGTTGGGATGTTTTATGCATCACGCATCTCCACACGTTAGTTCTGTGTTGGCAGACACAAGGTCCCTCACATGCCCAAGGTGAACGAGGACGTCACCCCAGCTCTGTCTCTGCTTGGGGTGCAGGGCACCTCCTGAGATTCAGGTCTCACAACATTATTCCCTCTCAGGTTCTCAGGCGACTGAGGCTGAATCCAGACACTTGTCCTTGCCTTGCCTCTGTTGATCCTTCCTCCCACACCAGCACAACCGTGGTGTTGTCTGTCTGTCTGTCCTGTCCCCACAGGGACCCATCAGAGGAGCCCTGCTGAACCCCAGTCTGGTGTTGGACCTACCCCTTCAGGCAACCCAAGTTTGCCCTGAGTTGTTGGAGAAGGGGTTGTTTGGGGAGGCAGAGATGGGGCAGATGGCCCTGAAGATGTTCTCCCAGGACACAGAGCTCTCCCGGGTAATGCCAAATCACCGATCTCACCTCCAGCCAGTTCGTCTTGTTTTCCGTAAGGCCAGGAGATAACACAAGCATGTTGAGTGCTTGGTGCCTCTGGGTAAGAGCCAAGCCAAGATCACTTGGGCTGCTTGAGGTACAGAGTCACCCACTGACCCACAGAGGAGACAAATCCATCACAGCTCTGTGACTCTGTTACCTCCATGCACATAGCACTGAAGGTCCAGGCTGGATTACCAGCTCCTCTGTCAAACTGGTAGCAACTATCCCCATTGTGGGTCCAGAACCAAGCACAGCCAGGTCTCTGGTTAGAGCCATCAGGATTAAAGCGTTGCAAATATATAGCTTCAGTTTTAGCCTTTGAACAGGTTAAAGAAAAAAACAACAGGGGAGTAGTGGAGGGGAAAGAGGGAACGGGAAATTAATAAAGCTGCCAGTAAACTGGCAGTCTTGAAGGGAATTGTCAAGTTCAAAATTTAATTTTCTGGTTGGGAGGCGGTCTTCGACAGAACCACAATGTTTTTATCCCCAGGGAAATTTCGAAGTATTACTCGGTTCTAGGCTAGCCGCAAGCTCAAAACGCAAAGCTGGATTTCACCCAGCCCAGCATTCAGGCAGTGCTCGTCTGCAGAGTTTGGATGTGCCTCTTTGTAGCACCACCAGGCAAGCACCGAGGGGAGATGGCACTGGTTCCCCCCGACATTTACACCACTGGTTTTGAGGTTTCCTGCCCTGTGGTTTGGCCCTTGAATGTTTAGTTCAAGGATGTCCCTGCAGAGGCACAGCTGCAGACACGAGCAGGGAAGTCTCTGAGTAGGACCTGGAAGAGCTGCCAGAAGTGGGGGAAATAGCTGATGGTCGCTACCTGACCCTGGCTGCTGGGGTGTGGTGAGTCTTGCTGGGTAAGTGCCTACTGGTCTGTGATTTCTGCCTGGAGACATTCTGCCCTGCAGTGATTATCCTTCTCTCTCACTGAAAAAAAACCAGAGGAGGATGAGGCAAAGGGCGTGCGAACTGCACGCTCTAAGCTGACAGCACATTCACTCTACTCCTGCCTTTTCCTCTCCCACTCGTGTGTACTGGCACCTGAATTCCCTTCTAACTGGTGTGTACTGGGAAAGGCCTCTGAAGGTGAGAAGATCCTGCACTATACCCCCAAGCAAGGTCCAGTGCTCAAAGGGCCCCAGCACTAAGCAGTAAAGACTGGGGAACCCCAGCGGCCTCGCACTGGAGTTCAAAATGAATGCAACCACATCTCCAATTTAAAATGTTTCTTGTGTTTGCTGGATGGCTGCAGGCGAGAAGCCAAGATGACCAAGTTCTGTGCTACAACTGCAGGGACTCGGGCTGTCGTAGCTGTGGGCAGGCAGCTTCCCCACCAGTGCAGGTCACACAAATCCTGCTGTTCTACATGTGCACCCACCAGCCAAGACTTACCACCACCCCACTTCTCAATAGCATCAAGACGAACCGGCCAGCCCTGCGCAACACAAAAGCCAAGAAACACGTGGGAAAAGTTGTATTTAAAACAAAATTCTTTAATAATTTGAACTATAAAGACACAAATTAGTGCTTGACTGCAGCATGAATAACAAATGAAATACATTACATATTTCAAAGCTACTGTGCTTTTCAAAACAAGGTATGCTGATACATATAAGCTTAATGTTAGTTACCAGCTGGTTTGGTATGAAGAATCAGTTCAGTATATCAAAATTGTCAATAAACATTGCTCAATGCAGCTGAGTTTTACAAGTCAGCCGCTATTCTTCTGTCACAGTGTCATCATCTACCTGCAACAATATACTGAATTTCAGGAAAAAAAGCCCATGTTAGAACTAATAGTGTCAGAAAGTTTGGTCACATAACACGCGGGGTATTTCACGTCCATTACAGGTGGACAGATGTTATTTGCTAAGACAGTAAACATCATCAGTGCATTAAGCTGAGTTCAACAGTCAACATCAAGTAGTCAACATCAATTTGGAAGATCAAGAGAAAAATCAGTTCCTGTTCAGCCTAAGGAGTAACTACTGCTTATGCCTCTTGAAAGTCTTCTAAAATCCAGCCAGCAATAGGATACACAACCAAAATTCTTCTGCAGTGAATGACCAAGGCTTCAATTTAGAAAACATTTTGGTACAGGATTTGCTATGGACATGTGTGAAAGCGCATTCTATTCAACATTGGCTTTGGAGAAACATATATATATATGTTCCAGAGCTCTGGGGATAGAAGGGTAAATCTGAGATTGTGCTTACAGCTATTCCTGTGCACGAATAATAAAAGACCCTTTATCTTTGCATTTTTAAATTCTCAACAATCTGCTGTAACCATCAGGCAGATTCAACTTGTGCGAAATTATGTGCAAAAAAAAAAAATTAATTTCAGGCACTGGTTTAGGGTCTTTCATTATCTGGATTCTGAACTCGGTGGTTCTTAAATCTGCAATTAGGTGCTTAATCAAATCTAAACACTTTTAACAAGGGAGAGTTCTGAAGTAAAGTAAGAGGTTCGGGCATCAACCCTGGCCCCAAAATTGTACATATGAATCCCCATATCCCCAGTCCTGTTGGGAACATCTGTCTGGCAGCTCCAGTAAGGGGGCTCTGGATAAAGTGCTTGTTTGACTGCTGCGCCCTCACACTGCCTGGCACTGAATTACACACGCTAAAATGAACAGCTGTCGGGCGAAATCCCTCAACCAGCTTTCAAAATCTGAAAAGATGCAACAGCATCAAGGACGTGGGGTAGTCAGGCTCAAGTATGAGCCACGTACTGGATAATTATCTTTCTGGAAAGTGATTATAAAGAGTGCTGTGACTTCTGCAATAGGAGGATTTTTAACAAAAAAACACAAACATACTGATGCCCTCCATCTACCAAGGACCTTGTCTTGCAGACCTCCAGTAGAAAACACCGCCTCAGCTTTCAGAAAAGACTTGTGACAGAGAGATCAGGCACTTGGCAGTCATAGGCAGTCGTGAGCGAGAAACAACACAGAAATCCAAACCCAATCTTAACAGTTATACAGCACGTTCTCTATAGTTACGTTACGGACTCTCAAACAAAGCTGGCAGAGGACGTTCCAGATGGGCAAGAAATGTGTTCATTCATGTACAAAACAATCTGTGATGTTCCATCCTCATAAAAAAAAACCAAAACAGCTGAATAATCTACAATGAACTGAATATAACAGAGTCTACACCACTTCTATGGCAAAGAGCGAAGAGTCAGCAGGGAAAGTTAAATGTATAAATAGCAAAACATTCAAGCTTGTTACATAAGTATTTAAAGTGCAGTTATCAGGAGGGTGGTTGACGTAATACTATGGGATTTTGTGCTTAATCTTTTGTTATTCTCTTTCCATGTAAGATTTCTTAATCTCCTTCTGGCCTTCACTTCTCATGGGTAATAAAGACTCCATCATTTATCCCTTTTCATACTAAGTCTCACAGTTAAACAGTGCTTTGCAGTTACAGCCTCCCACCACCTACCACTACAGTGTAAATGGGGTTTCTTTAAAGTAAACTGTTTTACCTGAATATGTTAATTTAAATTATGGGGCACACAGTCTGCCGAAGTTAAGGTGTGTTCCTGGATTCTGAGGTCTACTGAAGAAAACAGCAGCGCTGTTTTGTTAGACCTCGTCTTCCACTGAGAAGTAGTATATTGAATTGTTTCACCCCCTGCTATCAAATGCCAAAGACATATCCACAGAAACAGGTTGTTTTTTTTAAAAAAAAAAAACACCCCAGCATTCCCAAAAATTCTTGAATGCAGACTAAACAAGGCGGTAATGACTGTGAGAAACAGTCTGATACAAGGAGGATTTTCTGTTGCTGAGAGTTTCACATGGAGGAGTTAGCTGAAAACCTCACTCTCTTGTTCTAAATCAGGTGTTGGAAACAAATGCACTACAGCCACAAGAATCAACTGCATTTCAAATCATACAATTTCCCTTCAGCCAAACAAGACAGCATAGTATTTAATGAAAAGAGAATTAGAAATAATTATAAAACTATTTTCCATCCCATCTCTTCCAAAATCATGTAAAATGAGCTATGCCGTTTGCATCTTAGCTTTAAATGTAACTTAACTGCCAAAAAGGTTTCATTTCAGCTGTCTGAATTTAAGTCCTCCTACTTATCTCTCTTTCTAAAGCAGCTGGACTTCTGCACGCAGATGAACACCAGACCGAGCACAACCTAAAAGTGACAGAGACCAAACAAGTCAGGCTGTTTACACACAGTGAACAGAGTCAGCCACGGATCAGTACGATACTGTTGCCAACCTCAGGGGCTGCACGGTCCAGGTGAGGCTGCTCTACCTTCTGCACATTCAGGCAGGTATAATTAAGGGCACAGGTATTGTACAATACACGACAGAGGTAGATCGGCAAGTGATAGACTGCATATTCCAACTGTGACTATGGGGTACTCTTCCAAACACTTGCAGGTAGCACACCTTCCCTGTGCTAAAAGAAAAAGCAGTAGAATAAAGTTCGGAGATGACTAATACTGCTAGCCAACAACACTGCCTTCGAAACATGGGTGAGATTCCTCCAGATGGCAGATTTATTTATCGTGTCCTGTCTTCAGTTCTGGATAATGCACGTCTTGAGCTGTATCCAGCAAAGATCTAGATTCCTGGCATAAGGTATGGTGTTGATCCACACTGGGAGAGTAATTTTGAGGTTTTTCTCTTATTTCCAAGGAAGAATTTTTCAACTCAAGTCTGCAGAACTACTTGCTGCTGATCTGTGTCAAGCCGGTGGTTGTAAGGCAGATTCCCTGGTTCCTCATGGATGTTAAAGAATAATAGTTCATTGCTATCGGGTCATCCAACGCATCCTGTAGGATTGATTTTAAATGACACCTGCTACTTCCATAATTCCCTTTAAAGTAGCTGCTGTCTGAATCCTACTTGAAAAATAGGATCAAAGATGACCCACCTTGTAAGATGTAGTGCAAGAAAAGTTTGGGATATGCTGCTCTAAGGTTTGTAGAAAAAAAAAACAATCAGCATGTTTTACAAGTGTTACAAATAAAAAGCAATTTAACAGACATTTAACACATTACAGGAGTAAGGATGTACGTCTTTCCAGGCACTGGAAAAGGCAGTCTGAATTTCAGTGACATGCAGTTAAAACTGGCTTGCCATTTGCAATATCACTCACAAGACAAGGCAGTCAAACCAAAGCACCCACGATTTCAGATTATTTATGCTTAGAAGAATATACATTTAAATTACATTCTTTAGGGTCTTACATAACCTGAAGGAAAGGCTGCTGTAAGGGTGGTAGAAGTGTGCATGTTTTGGTCACCCCTGGAATAAAGGAAGAAGCCAATTTGTATAATTTTTTTTAAAGATAAAAACGTCAGTGACAAATGATATATGAATGAAAAGCTAACAGCAGCATAACATTAAAACAAGAGCTTTTCTGACTTTGCTTTTTAAATCCTGACAGTTTAATTCAACAAGATCGAAAAAAAAAATATTTACTAGCTGCAAATGTGTAGAAGAATCCACAAATTTCTTTAGAATATATCACCGTAGAGATGCCTTATCAATTAAAAAAAAAGTGGCTTTTCAGCACGTTCTGGTTCCTGCAATTACAGGGAAACCAAACAGAGCCCCCAGATCCTCCAGTAACAAAATGAAGGCCACCAAAATAAAGGTTTTGTTCACCTTCTTAAAAATAATACCATACCTAGCAGATGTCACAAGTGACTGCTGACGTGTCTTGTTGCTGCACTGCTCCTATTAAGGGACTCTCTCCCTAATTTATGAAAACACGTAAACGTACTAAATAAGAAAATCAGTTACAGTGTGCAGAAGCATGCTTGAGAGAGCCTGGAGGTGAAGAGGCAGGCACTTATTTTTAAGCTACATTTTTAAAATAGTTCTGAAATCTCTTTACAAAAAAATACGCCTTCTGGATAAAGACATTTGTTCCAAGATGGCATTTTCCTACCTCTATGCTAGTTATTTTAATCTCTTTCAGCCTGAAGATCACACGAATTTCCCAACATAGATGCTGACCTTGTCTGTGGAACTGGAATCTACTGACAACAAATTTCTTCTGAAATTACAATTCAGGAGTCTTTACAGTCGTTTACAGGTTGAAATGCACTGCTGTCAGCACGTGCTTAAACCTCACTGAAGTTGCTCAAGGTTAAGTATCTTTTTCCAGCCCCAAGTTTGGGTCTATTTTATCCCAAGAGTGAGTCAGTCAGTCACATAACTAAAGCCACGAATTTATTTGGAGATTCTCATCAGTAGGAGTGCTACTGACGGACACAAGACGCAGCTAATCTGCAAATAGGAAAAAAGGACATTAAAGGGAGAAGACCATTTTAGTCAGTGCTGATTATACAATAGCCAGGACTTTGTGATCTGGGAGACAGCTTTATAGCTATACTACCGTGCCCTGCTGCCATGGACACGTTTCAAATCAATATAGAATAGGATTTCCAGCCAGCCTGAGCATTTCCCTTTTTTCCTTCATGGCAAGAAGGACAAATCCCTCAGAGCATCAAAAGCAGGTAAAAATTGCATAGCATGGCAGCTAGGAGGCCCAGAGACAGACTCCGTTTAGTTGCCCCATGATTTGAAGAGTCAAAACCACAGCCTCCAATATGAGGTATATTTTGAAAAACTGTTAGTTCGATGTTTTCTTTATGATTACTTATTAACTTTCATCAGCTGGGTAGATAAAGATTGCAGAAACCAGAGGACTTTTCCCCTTCATTAACCCCAAAGTTTGGTTTTGAAAAGGTAGTCAACTTTCCAGAGTAACCGTGTGATGGACAGATTAAGAGCAATCAAAGTGCTGCCACTTATATTTTGGGGTATCCTCAACATCAATCTTGTTCTTTGCTCTTTCTTCAATATTTCTGAATAGCAAGATGCTTCTGAAAGTCAGACCAATATTTAAGACTTGTAAAATAAGGGTAAGAAATGAATTCAAAGCTGAACTAGCACACGTCTAAGGTGTCTGTTGATCTGTAGTATAAATGGGACATGGGGAGTAAAAAGTAGGGATAAAAAAGGGAGACATGTAAATAATGATTATAAAAAATTTAAAAAGTGATTCTTGTGTTTATGCAGTCACCCTGCAGTCTCCCGATGGATCACTGGCCAAACAAAGTAGGAATTCAGTTTCCACACACAAACAAAAACCCCTTTCTTCACCATCTTAAGTGTCTTCTGCTGGTCACACCCTGGAACATCCTCCATGATGTACCTCAGTTGGACTAAAGAGAAAATGGAAGTTCGGTTCAAAATGAACTAAATGGCACAGGTATCCCAACCGTTTTGCTTAAAATATAAATTGGAAAGGAGGCTGTGGAAAAGCAAGATAGAATAAAGTCCTAAACAAATCATTACATACTTCACTACTTGTATAAAAGTGCAAGATGAAAGTAGTTCAGGTTAAGCATTCAGTTCACTATAGGCCACACAAATGCTTAGCTTGGCCATCAATGGCCTGTTTTTGTCATTCAGTTACTAATATTAGTTTAAACCACAGAAAGAACGACAACCGAATGAAAAACGTATGCAATCCACTTCAAAAATGGTTAGTTTTCTGTGACCAGCACGAAATATTAGCTCAGTATCATCAGCTATACAATATATACATAAAAATATTGTGTCTTAATCTTTGTTTTAACAACTTAGAATAAAGCTGTACTAAACATTTCCCTAGTGTGCCAACTCTTTGCTCTGTTCTGGCTGGTTGGCGTAGTAACACAGAGAAGTCCTTTTATAGCAATGGTACTTGAATTGATCATAGTTTTGACACTTCAGCCATAGTAACTGTTGAATCACTTTATTCAAACAGGCTAGGTGATCGCATGGGACTGCCTAGGTCTCAGTCAAAGCTTCTTGGGCGGCTCCACAAGAAGAATAGGCCATATTCCAAAAACAAACTGTCAAAAGAAAAACAGGAAGAGGGGAAAAAAATTCCTGGAATATTATGTTTCTTGGAACAGAAACCAAACACTGTTAAGCATCATTTCAACTGCATTTCTTGGTTGTAAACACAAATCAAAGGTAGTACCCTAATAGGCCTCATCAGTGAGGCCCAATGCAAGTTCAAAGCGTGAGATATCCGAATGCTGCAGTGCATTAATGGACACAAAATATTGCTTGCTTACCTTCACCTTTGGCCTGTGTTTCAAGAAAAGTGTCCTTGTATATAAACTGAAGAAAAGGAAAAAAATTGTGCTTATAATTTCATGTATAAGACAGCACATAAAATAACAATGATGTACTAATCCCAGTTTTATTTTCCAACTAGAAAAGAATTGCTTCTGTGATTGCAGAGCTACTCATTCTGCCTAGATTTACACAAAATAGGAGACACTAAACTACAGTAAATCTTTCTGTCCTAGACTATGATTAGGAAACTAATCTAGCCCTATCGCTTATGTGGGGAGAAAGAGAGAAACCCAGAGAAGCAAATTCTCTCTCCACTGTGGAAAAGACTAAAGCCTGTCATTTTGGAAGGATGAAATTAAATTAGTGTACCACAAAATATAGCAGATGTTAAGGGGGGGTAGGGAAGCATCATAGCTTGATTCTGTATCTCATTTTCGTTCTTATACACACTTGCCCTTCAGTAGATGTTTTCCTGTGTACGACCCCACTTTTTTAAACAGACACAGGTGGTGCCACTTCGTGGCTGAGAAAAAAATACTAGGGAAACCACTGCAGGGAAAGCATGTAGTTCATTGGGGTAGGACAGACAAATTAGTCATCTGCACATTTCCCAAGGGCTAGAGGATGAAAACCCAAATTATTTTCTCTCTGCAGCATGCTGGAAAAACCTTGCCTATGCTATCCAAACTGTCTTCATCAGTTTGCTTTCTGTAAGGAATTCTCTTCAAAAGATTATCTCAAGCTGTTTAGGGCAGCAGATAACCTGTCAGCCAAAATGGAGCAGCTGTTTTCCAAACACCATGACATATATTACATGTACACATACATATATACACACATATGTAGATACATATCCACGTATACATGAATGCATGTAAGTCTATATGTTAAAAAGTTATCAGAATAGCGACTGGAAATGTACTTATTTCCTTGCATTTTCCTTTTACTAGCTATTTTAACATCTGTCAAAAGGAGCATACTGGGTTAGATGTACCAAAACTGATATGCAATCAAGTTTTCTCAACCTATCTATCCGTTAAACATTCTCTAATGGTTAAGCGGTAAGACTTTATTTCATTACATAATGAACAAACTACAGAAATGCTTCAGATTCCAGCTTAAATTCTGGTTTTGTTTCTGGTTCCACTAGATGGTGGTATAGAGCAAAAACAGAGACAAAAATCTGCTGGCTGCAGATTTGCTAATTTAGGCTCTCATTTAAGTCTCCTTCTAAAACTAATACCCTGCATATCTTAGAACAGCTCTGCTCCAACCACTTCAGCCATCACCCTTCTGCTCCGTAGCATGACGCCTGTTAGTTTTCAGGAGTGACAGTGCCTATCAAAAAGATTAGTTATGCTTCTAAAATTAAACATGTTTAAGTACTTCAGGATTGCTGCTTAAGAACAGAAAGGTATTAATAGTTTACATTTTGAAATTAATATACTGTCAAATAGCTTTGAAGTTTAACTGCTGTGGGGTTCCCATTTCTGATTTGCATTTTCCTGTAAGAACCGCGACTATTTAAAGAGTAACAATTAAATTTTGCAGAACAAAAATTACTTTTAGATAGTTTTTAGACCAGTTGCAAGGAGGAAAGAAAAACTCCCACCAGTTTAATAAGTAGTAATTTCCCTGCTCTTCTAGACAATACAACATTTTTAAGTAAATCTGAACCTGGGAAAACTCCTAAACTTTCTTTATGAACATCCAGTTTAGAAAACATTTCCTACCTTAGCAGGATATGAAGGTAAGAGCCCAGGCCTGTGAGGATATGCCACCATGCATGAAACTGTGTCACAGCTCCCACAACAGGAGGCATTTTCTCTCGTAGTGCTCTGTAAGAAAGATACACCATGCAATGTTTTTTTTTGTTTGTTCTTTTTTTTTTTTTTTTAATTTTTTTTTTGTTTGTTTGTTTCTTTTGTTTTTTTCAAGCTAAGCAACCTCAAATGGAGTGCTTGATTGTCAGATCACACGTTACTGTTTTTGTATCTCAGGCATGTCCTTCATAAGTGAAGCTTTACGTAGTCATGCTTTCAGCAGGTGAGGAACAGCAGTTACACCTTATACTGCCAGCACAGACAGATATTTAACAAACTGTCTTTCTTACACACTTAAAGAAAGCACACACTTCTTCAGTGATCACTCTTCTTGAGTGATCCGGTTTCAAATTTTACTTCTGGATTCAAATTTCAGGCCATACATTTATGGCATCCCACAGTCCCAAATGAGTTCTACCATTCTCCTCCCTAAAACTCTGTGAACTACTGTCCATCAGATGAAATGCTGAGTTTAATGTCTGAGAGAAGAAATGGCATCGATCAGTCATTATTATCACTTTACATTTGGCATTGACTCCATCTATTCTCCAGCTCCATGGAAGCTTAGCTTGCCTTTCTCTGTTGCATTCTAAACCAGGGACAAAATGGCTCTTTAGTGAGGAAGCAATGAAAACAGAAGGTGTGAAAATACTCCATGAAAATGCTTTGTATTTTGCATGGTCATGGGGTGAGAGTTACTTGGGAAGAGGCTAAGGGATGGAGATAGAGAAAGAAAGGGAAGGAACTACGTTGACCCCATTTCCCCTGCTCACTAGGCCTCTGCAGATAAATGCTTATTTTGGTTGATGGTGGAGCAAATGTTTGCATCTGCCTGTCTTCTTTTTTGACTTTCATTTCATATTCAGTCAAAACAAAAAAAGGAAAACAAGGACTGAAGGTATTAAGGAAGAAAAATCTGCTGCTTCGCTAATACTGATTTACTACTTGATGTTATAGTGATCAGTCCCCCTGACTAAATGCTAATCCCTGAGCTACTGCTTGGTTTCCAGAGCTGTTCAGTCACAGAAATAAAACCACAACTTTGATTCAGTCAGCCCAGGCATGACATAGTAGAACACACATACAGTCACCCCAGCACAGCCTCCGAGTCTTTGGATGGCAGGAAATCTCAAAGCTCAAGTTCAAAAGTACATGGATCCAACCAGGGAATTTGAGTGCTACAGATTTTTTTTTTTTTTTTTTAAATAATCTCCAGATTGAATGAAATATGGAAAAGCAAAACCTGAATCAAAATCCAATTCTGAGCATTAAAACCAAAAAGAGCTGGTAGGTGGATGATTCACAAGTTAGATCTTTAGAGGATAAAACATTATAAGGAACTGGAATGTATTTTCTCCAAAGGTTCAAGTTCTAACACCACCTAGAGAAATGAAAGGCTCTGCAGACATCTGGTTAAAGCTAATAAACAAGCGTATTTATTTTTTTCCAGCACCATAACCAAACAAGTATTACAGGAAACATGGTAACATCTTTTTCCCCTTACAAAATGAGGATGGAAAAAAACGCTTAAGCAGCTGGTGTAATCTTTGTCTAGGAACAAGTTCAAAAGCCCCATGGACCTGCAGCAGCTCAGCAGGCTTGGTGAATTGTGGGTTATGATCTCACCAGTGATGTGATGCAGCTGCAAAAATCAACCCTGATGCCAATATTTGAAAAGTCACTGTATACCCAACCCACTTGTGTTGGCAAATAACTTTTCTATCCTATCTGTATCAAGTGTTTCTAGGGATGAGGCACCATGTATTATATTCAGTACACCTGTATTTTTTTTTTAAAAAGTTTCAAGAGAACTTTCAATTGGCCTAATCTAGTGCAGGGACTAGAGAGCCAAAAAAGACAGATGGAAACCACCAGACTTTATTTACAGGACACTGTGATCTGACCCCGACAAAGCAACCCACGAGGACAATTCTGTACACCACAGATTCAGCAACATAACAGTGTATCAGATAGTCCAGAACGGATTTTCTGGGTGCTGGCATCAACCTTTCCATCTTCTCCAGCTTGTGGTGAAACACAAGCATCACGACAAAGTGAAAGAAAGGTGCCATGATGCAGCTGTCCAGTTCCAGAGGATCACATGTCAAGAGAATGACGTGTTGGGCTGGTGTTTTCTTGCACAGACAGGATATCTAGCCACATGACAAGATGGTGGGCTCCTACAAGCTTTGTCTAGAGGCCTTTTGTACTCCATCTGGCAATATGCTAAACAGAGAGGAAGCCACTCCTGGCCTCCTCTGCCAGTGCTAAACCAGAAGGCCTCAGACTATGACAGCCAAGCACAGCATATTGGCTCCCTTCTTTCTGAGACAGTCAAACAGCTATTTTTTATTGGTGACAGATATATTGCAACATATATTTCTTTAACCTGCAAAACTATTACTTTTGATATTTTCCTGGGAAACAGCAAGAGTAGAAACAACAAAATAAAAGCAGGATAAAAAACTCATTCAGATGAAATCAACTGTGAATAGCAGGCTTTAGTGAGCTACAGATCCTCAAAATTACTTCAGTGACATTAGTTTCTCTCAATTTAAATTGAAGTTAAAGAGGAATATCAATTATTTTAAAAAATAAATCTATTCGTGGAAAAAAAGAAGTTAAAATAAAAACCTGTTGACTGTTGAATCTACAGTCATGACCAAACTGGATAATACCCTCATGAATCTTCTGTAGGCAGTGTACAACACATACCATGAGATGGACTTGAACATACACCACAGAAAATACAAAGCTTTATGCTAGAAGTCTATTAAGAGCTATCCAGACAAAGTGGAAAAAAACTCACCTCAATTTATCACAGAAAATGTTGTCCACATTCCAGAGAAAAAATCCCATTAAAAATACAGTTAAAGATGTATAGCCTAGACCTCTGAGCCATGGGTATACCCTAGAGAGAGAGAGAGAAATAATGTAAAATTTAGCTCAAGATGCTTTAACAGCAGCTTGTAACATACATAAATACTATTACATAGAAATAAACTGCCTTCTTTTTCCCAAAAGGAAAAATATCAACTTCAAATCTCATCTATTTAAGTACCGCATTTTACCCCCCCGCAATTCACATTCTTCAAGACTGGTCTTTTAAATGTTTTACTTCTACATTTCTAATTGCTCCCTTAAATACTGCTCTCTCCTAATGCAACAAGTGGGAAAACTGAAGTTGGCTAAAAGGTACTAATTCTTCAGTCCCATGTATAATCTTTCAGTTAAAAATTAGTCATGTTACAAATTAGGACTCTCCCAAAAGAAAAAGCTCTTTTCCAATACATAAGAACCCTGTACCAGGGTATTTGTTTAAATAAGATCTTTCAAAATGACTGTAATCTTTTGTGAACATAGACCACCATGACCAAAAACTAAACAAGTGGTTTTAGAAAACAGTAATTTCATGTTGTATTTTATCTTTGAGCGCTACTGGGGATAGAAAAACATCAATTTCATTTTTGGAGGGAAAAAAAAGTCCTTTTTACGATATGGGAGACACAATGCAGATGCAAGAAAGGGAATCATTAATAAACGTACCCTTGCTACCTGCATTCAGGTTGGCCCACAGAATTGTAAACTTCCTACATGGAAGTTGGCAGCGTTTGCTCCTTTCCCACTAATAAGACAAGTCCAAAAGCAACACTAATTCCAACCCTAAAAGGTTGCCATGAAATACTGCTCAAGTTATTTTTAAGCACTATGAACGCACAGTTTAGATTCTCAGTTAAAACACATTCCTGAGCTGCTGGTTCTCCACTGTGTTAGCCAGAGCCGTGAGCACTGGCAACCAAAATGTGCAAAACACAAGAGTTAGAGCTTCTGCCACAGGACAAGCTAACCAGATACAAGTTGTACATGTTCACAAGTGTACTGCCAATATAAATGAGCAAAATTATTATTTGTTTAGCCTAATAAATGCATGGAGCACCATGTGGTACATGGCAGAGTCTACACTGTAATATTCCCAAATCAGTGCTCTAGAGACATAAGCAAGCCCAGGACATGAAAGAGCACTAAATGGTATGTTATACATGCTGGTAATTAGGTAATTATAGCTAGAATTGTTCAGGGAATAAATGGTGGTGTTTTGTGAAGGAAAGAGAGAGAGGCTGGCATCACTTATTAATGGGGAACATGCTTCGTGAACAGAGAACATTTGCCAAGCTGTAATCTTGGGAAGGAAGCAGACCCAAGAAAGAGATTAGAAGTGTGAGGTAAACAGGCAGAACAGCAACAAATGATGAGGATGGGAGGAGGCAGCAGCCTGGAAGGCGTAACATTCTGTTCTTTGGGATTTTTACTCTAAACTCAGAGTGACTTCAAGCCCTGAACCAAGAAATACGAATGATAGGAAGCTAATATATATTTAAAAAGTAAGAAACAAAACAAGTAGAAATTGGGGTCGATACGTAAGTTGAAACATGCTTGGACAGGTGTTAGAACTATCCATGGAAAGACAGGGATATGTTTTAGCAATGCAGAGAAAGTAAATCCAGAAGTTGTACTTGGGGATGACTTTTAAGAGAAAAGAAAGGGCACCTGCAGGTTAGCACAGCTTCTCTAGCAGAACTAATTTAAAATTAGTAGCAATTTAGTTAAAATTGAGAACCTACTTCTCTCCCCATCCCAACTTTCTCACCAGTTTGCATAACATAACCAAAGGGGGAAGGAAACAAGTCTTTGGAGGGCCATGTTGCAATGAAGCGATCTAGCTAATTAGGAAAATACACTCCAAACCTCTAAAACTGATGCAAAAAAGTAGGTGGAACTTCAGAGACAGACTTTGCTGGAGGAAAACAATAAACGATTCCCTGGAAGGGAGGATGGTGGTGTTATTGATAATGACAGAAGACAATGAAATGTTTCAGAAATAATGAGAATGCACAAGTGTGTGGAAACTGCAGAGCTGGAAAGATAGAAGGCCCAAGGGTTTGTCTACACAGAGAGAAAGAAATTTAATTTAAGTGACTAGAACTGTGCTAAATCCTTGCATAAGAATAAAACTAGAAAGGCTTGAACTTGATTCAACTTAGTTTCCCTTGAAAGTGAATTAAGGTAATAGCACTAAAGAGCTCTAGGTTAGGATTAAAATTTCCATGTTCATGCGTTTGAAGAATGCCTTAAAGTGATGATGATTTCTAAAGCTGCAAGCAACACGCTATCAGTTTTAAGTTATTCTTGCTTAATAAAAGTCGCTGAACATTTACACTTGGTCTGTTGGGATTTATTGGGGAAAGTTAATCCGAATTAATTGAAATTGCAACTGGAAGGCAATTCAGTGAATCTACTTTAAATTCACACCTTTTGTTAAATTCTTCCTTGCGTTCCTGAACAGATACATGTGTAACTCAAAGTTTAACGAAAAGCACATTTAGAATGAAGACAGTGGAGAGAAATCAGTAATTTTCAGGGGCAATTCCCAAACATACGAGAACACCAATTATTCATAGGGGAGAGACAGGAGGGGGCAGCCAACCAAACCCCTGAGAGCTAAAGGTATGTGTTCAGTACTGATTCAATTCCTTTTTCTTCGCTTTTACCCGTCAAGTCTGTGCTCTGATGGTTCTAATGCTTCTCAGTGTCTCTTAACACTTCTAGTACCCTTTTGTTTGGTTTAGTTTATATTTCAATTTCCATAATGTATACCTAACTTTACCCAGACAAAACTGTAAGGAAAACTATCATTTACCCTTCTGTGTCATTATCTTTTACATTTGAATTTTAGATACTTGAGTATGGAAGAGGAAAGGAAAATATTAACTGATGGTTCAGCTCTGCAGTCTTACTCTCACCTCTCTCCAAGCATCAGCATCAGAGTTTGGACACTGGCAACAGATTCCATGTTACCCAGCAATATGAAGACAGAAACTCCGTTCCACTTGAAGTCCCAGGCTAACAACTCAAGCCACTAGCAGAACACCTAGCAGTGAAAACTGATCATAGGTGTAGAAATCACCAGTTTGTTTAATGTTTTCCCACCAGCTTCAGAAAAATGTAAGGAGATGAGCCATTACTTTTAAGCCAAGCAGAGCAGAGTAGCTAACATTAGGCACCTAGGTAAAGAAATTTTGCCATTGCCAATTTCTCACGTTAAGCCTACCAAAAATAGATGCAAATGCCAAGTTATATCTTATAAAGCTGAACTAAACGGTTACTTACCATAATACTATATAAACAGATCGTAGAACTATAATGGAAACTAGTGTTCCATACATGACCTGGAAATAAAAAGAGATAAAATTCAGCGGTTGGATTCAAGATACTTTATAAAACACAACAGGAGTAAAAGATTTTTGAAGCCTTTGTTGATTTTTATTTTTCATCTCAGGAAAATAGTATCCACTCTAACTTTCTCTCCAGGAAGTCTTCTATAAAAATTTAAAATAAAAATATGATTATAAATCATGCCCTTTATGCAATTACAGGGAAAGTCAGTTGTGCAAAACCAGTTTCACTTTTTTTGAATTAGAAAGCAAACACTAGATGGCACTCCGTAAGCATCCTAAAAATCAAAATAGTAACTAACTCCTATCATCTCTTCTGTATCTGTGCGTTTTAGGCCAGGATTGTGTAACCATCTGCTAAAAACATTTTGGAAAGTTATACTTCCTTCACTGATATTTGATTAATATTTTTACCTGAAAGCAAACACCTGAATAGACTATGCACTGTGCTCACACAAGTATGGAAGAAACTTTCCAGGAAGCATTTAAAACCAGCTATTACACATTGTTGGGATTCAAACTAATTATACAGTGGGAAGGCTACACGCTCTGAAAAGATCCATGAGCAAAATCTAGCTCACTGTAGGCTTGATGAATTTGAATGTAATCGCTTGACTTATATAAAAAGTCAAAGTAATCATTTATTTTCTGCCTCGTGATCTTTAAATCACTCTCTTTGTTTATTCACAAGCTTAGGATCCACATACCATCTCCAAGATGTACAGACTAAAGAAGAGATGTGGTCAGTCATGCCTGAGAAGTGATGCAGAAGCCACTGCAGCAGGGACAATTTTCAAACACTGGTAATGTTAAATTACTCTCCATGCTTTTTATTCTGAACACTTGTTCTCCTCCTGCCAAAAGGCAGTTTGTTCCAAGCAGTTGTGCCTTGTCCTTTGCCTCTCTCCGGCGGCCTACAAGCCCCTTGCTATTCTTCGCTTCCTTGTTCACTGACTTTCCTTTCTCATTTTGCTTTTACTTACCTCCTGTCTAATGCTGCCTTGTTTTACATCAAACAGCAAAACGAGAAACCTTTGCTGCCTATTTTTAAAAGCCACTAAACTCAGAGGTGTGTTTACAAAGCCGTGTCCTTACCATGTTGCACTGACCTCCTCATACCTTTCCTTCTTTTAGACCACACTGTCAAGCCAAGGACTACCTCTTACTCCACTGTAACCAGGGCACTCAGCTATTACTAACCTACAAGCATATGCATGTGTCTACTCATCCGACATAAACCAGACTGCTATAATGCAAAGTGAAACCTACCTTTCAAAAGTCCATAAAGGCAAATTTTCAAACTCCTTTTAGCTTTAACTATGAGGTTAATAGCACGCACCATATTATCAGTGCATATATACAGAACAAGGCAGACAACAGAGCGCTTATGTTTGACAACAGGTAAAACTAAGCTCCAATATTGACTATGCAAAGGCATTCAGCAGAGCAGCTTTTTATTTGCATTCAGAGTGAGATCAAATAACTTCAGTAACTGAACTACTACTGCTGTGTTTTCTGCTCTGTAGAGCTAAACAAAGCAAAACTATTTGAAAGGCTAATTGGTTCTGGCTTGTACTTTATACAAAACGCTTGCTCGGGTACGGCACATAAATCGTGGAAAAAAACTCCCCAAAAAACAAAACCCACTAGACACAGCCCAAATATCAAGTGCTTATCAGTCCCAAGGTAAAAGTAGAAAGGGAAAAGGGAAAGGTGCTGCATGCTGGTACAATCCTTCATCGCTGACATTTTGCCAAAAAATACCCCATCGTGTAACAAATACAGACTAAATTTAAAACTTAAATGCCATTTTACTTCATCAGTCTCATTTAAAACAGCCTATTTAGTTTTCCTAATCAAATTCAATAATTTATTCTAAGAGAGAGATGACACAGAGGAAGAAACTCATAGAAAGGCTCCTCTGGAATCCAAATCAGAGTTTGATGCCCTTTCCTTGCTGATCTCCTTCCTACAATTTCCATTGCTAAAATGTTCTCCTGCAGCACAGACACATGAAAAACCTACCCATGAAGAGAAATTTCTATTATACTTGTTAAGGGTGTGAGCACCTTCATGCTTTTATCTAATTTGTTCTTGGGTTCTTTGTAGAAGGAGATAAATAGTGTCAGACTATGCCTAGAGAAACATGGCTTAATAGGCAGCCCAACGCCCAGGTAAAACAGAGGCTAAAAGTGCTATTTTTTGCAGCAGCTGCTAAAAGCAGCAAAGACCAAAAGCTAAGAAAAGCTTTCTTTCCAGAGCCTCCAGCTTAGTATCTCCTAGTGAGTTGCTTAATGGCTTGCAGAAGAGGACAGTCTTAATGGAGGTAAGAAGGAAAAAAAAAATAAAAAGAACCTTGCAGTGACTGAAGAAAAATATGCCCACAGTTGACACTTCAATTTCTTGCCTTTTCCGCTCCCCCACACAAACAGGTTGTTAGCAGTAAAACATATTCGTGTTTAAAAGCCTGTGAAAGATTGGCACAACAAACTGTTCTGCCTTGCACGCTCCAATCCTCTCCACATGGAAGGCAAGCACCGAGGAGGTGTTGCTGTGATATGCAGAGACTGTAGCTGCACGTCTTGCTACAGCTGGTTCTTACTCGAGGCCTATAAACCAAGCTACACAACTTAAGTTTATACTTCAGGGAGCAATGCTTACTTTTACTCCTTTACCACCCATGGATTTACTATTTGCACTGTGCCAAAAATTTGTTAGGGATTATCCGTCCACCCAAAGGAGGATAAAGTATAAAATAAATCAAAAAAGAGAAAGAAAAAAAAGGAAAAAAAAAAATCTACCTTATTCAAGTTGACTCAAATTTTTCAGTTCCTGTAGCTCCCTTTGTTCTTCTTCTTTAACACATTGTTTAAGTGACAGATGAAAACCCAAGCAAGTTTTGTGCTATTTTGTCTCACAGTGCCTTTGAATCCTATGCCAAAGAACACCCTTGCCTTACAATTGAAACAAAAGGAAACAGCAGAATCTCATCATCTTTTGTTACCACTAGACAGTTCCCTCTTTGCTGTTTAAGATGCAAATAAAGCTCCATGTATTTGAGCTTTGAAGCCTGTATCATTGCAATGGGGGAAAAACCCGAACTCTTATTAATACACAGTGGATTGCCTGATAAGAAGGCCAAATATGAAGAACATCCTTCTAATTCACAAACGGGAATAAGCATTTCAGGGCTGTGTTTGGCAGCATTTTTGATGTGGAGGCAATTAAGCAAATTATTTCCTGTGCAAGTCAGAGGCAAGGTTGGTACTCCACTCTGGGGGGAGCATACAAAACTGATTCTTCACCTACCCTCCTAGTACAGAAAGTAGAAATAGCCTGTTATTTCCACTTCTCCTGGCCTTCTGCCCATCCTTGGTTAATAAAAGTCAATTTATCTGCCTCAAATATTAGTGTACACACTGGGAACCGCACGGAGAGATTTTGGGTTCTTGGCGACCACACCACTGCTTATCTATTAACATACCAACCAGCTATCAAAAGATAGTTAGCCTAAGTACTTGAAGCTGGAAACTGTATTTGTAATTTACAACAGAGAAAACCAACTTCTACATGTTCTTGGATTTCTGGAAAAGAAATCTGAGCAGAGAGAAAAAGGAAAGACAGTCCGTAGGATGACACTGAAACACAGAGTAACTGGGCACAGCTATGGCTGCTTAGTACTACAGCCACCCTGACAGCTCCTGAGAGAACTAATTTAGATTCAGTTGGTTTGGTCCTGTTTAGATGCACGTATGTGACGGCAAAGTGACACAAAAGTCACTGCTGCTGCCTGGCACCGAGCAGCAATCCAGAGCTTCTGGGACACTGCGGCAGTAAACTGAGCTTCCCCTTCAATGACCTACAGAGCTGATCCTATGGAGACTCTGAACGTCCTTCCACATTCCGTAAGCTGTTGTGCAGGTGGAAGTACTACCCAGAATAAAAGCTGTACTCGCTTTCGGGAAGACATCCCCAAACAAGCTGTGTAACAGAGTGACATGTCACTTGAATTAGTTTTATACGTGGTCTTCGGCAGGACAATACCCAAGTAGAAAAAGCTCTGTGGTGAAGGGATGCCCTGAAAAGGTCATTTTTAACAGACTGCTTGCCAACCTGAACATGTAGAAAGCAAGAACACGTTCCACTAAAAGGCACAATATACTAAGCCTACAACTGACTGTTGCCTTAGCAGCAGGAGGGACCCTGGAGAGCCGTAGGACACCAAGTGGGTCCACACAGATTGCCCAGAATGAGAAGTCTTCTAAGTCTGAACAGGTTGTGTCCTGACATAACATATTCTTCACGTGGTTTCAGGCTCCCATATGTACTTCTACATACACATTTCATTGTGATTTCACTTCCTTTGCATTTGTATATTTAAAACACCTGTGGAGAACAGTTTTATTCATTTTTTCATTGAGGCAAATGAAACTTTTTTTCTGCAGCACTTACACTCTCCCTCTTACCCAAAGTCACCTTAATTGGTAAATCCAATACTTGTATTTTACTTGTATCACTGTTGCAGAAAATTTACTGGTCATATTGCGCTGTGATCAGCAAACACAACCAGGCACTCCCTCCCTCCCTCCCTCCATGATCTATGTGCAGTTTAGAACACAAATAGTTGGTATTTGCCCATTTCTGCATGCTCTTCCATTTCAAATCATTTGTCATCCTACTCCTCAAGGTCTCCCACTTATCTCTTCACCTCCTCCTCTGTACTCAACAGTATCTCTGAACTTTGTATCATCACAAATACCATCAGTACACGACTCTGTTTTTCCTGCTACAGGTCGTTAAATAAAACCAGTCCCACTACTGATGTTGAGAAAGTCCAGATTGAGACTGCCTTTCATCTTCTCCTTTAGTCATTTTCCACCAGTCACTCACTCCCTTACCCTATTTGCAATTCTCATATTGATCTACTTCAGCTTGCTTAGTTTCTCGTGGGACACCATAACAACGCTTCTGGAATGTCTATACACAAGACATTTTTTAAAAATCACCTTTTCTAACGTAGAAGAAACATCTATTTATTCTAGCTTTCTATTTATCTTTTAATTATTTGTTTGCTCAAAATTTGCTTCAAACTCTTGCAGCAGATGACTATGCAAATAAAACAGGTTTTTAGATCATTATTCACATAACTTGGCTCACTAGCTGAATGAGGTTTTTGATCACTACAGGTATATAGCCAGCATGTGGTATGTATCAGGTAAACAAATTAGGATGGAAAATAATGCTTTGTAGGTGACAGCTTTCTAGGCCATATAATATTAGAAAGAAGGCTACTTGTAAGACTTAAGTCTAAAAGTTTAACTGCCAGGGTAATTTCTTCTACTTTCAGGGCTGTCTTATAACTGTGTGTCTGTGGATCGCTCCACACCAACAGGTAGTCTGCCCCCACCCCTCTCCTTGTATAAACACAAATACACATGTGGTAAAGAGGGATGAGCCACTAACCTGATTTAAAACTAAGGAGAGATTTAACCTGTTGAGTTCCCCAGTCAAATTCACATCAGAGAGTAAATTTGTGTGCCAGATGGAAAAGGGGGGAGAGCCCCATCTGTTTTCTTTGACAATGATGCTGGCTTAAATAAAACTAGGAAACTGGGATGTAGGATTGTTTAGCACCACAGAAATTAGGTAATAACAGTGCTGTAGCCTGAGAGATTTTGACATAAACAAGACAATACATGCTTGTAAAGGCCACTGCTATCTTTCTTTTAATTGATGAGCTGGCAAAAAATACCAGATCAGTTGTCAGGCAGGGAAGTGGTTTCTTCCTTCCAATGATGTGCAACCTCCAACTTACCAAAACGTGCATCTCACCCCTCCTACGGTTAAAGCACTAAGACCCTTAAAGATCTGCAATATGTGGACGAAGAAAAATAAGTTGGTCTCTGTTGCCACTGTGCCATGAATAACAAACTGAAATCCCCTTCATGCCCTGCTGGCAGTGAGCAATTTACGAGCCTAAGTTGGGAAGGAAAGTTGAAAGTAATTCACTGAAAAATGAGGCTTGGATCCTGGCTACTAAATATAATAGGATCCTTTTCCATTCTTATTGCTCTCTTTTCAGGGGGAAAAAAAACACACTGAAACAATGAACCATATAAAGCTGTCCATGTAGTTATTCCCCTTTTTGCAAGGCTGACAAATGATGATGATCACAGACAAATACCTAGAGGAATCAAACTCTGCTTTATGTCCTGACGCTGCTTTCCAATACAGTTAAGGAACTGAGACTGTGATCTAAACTATGATTGCATGAGCATATTTAACTTTACTTCAAGTCTATGAGACCCATTCATTTGGAAAATACTTACTGAAACTATATTGAGATTTTTATTTTTTTTTGGTGCACTTTAAAATAAAGGACAAGTATTATGAAAATAACCTTGCTTAGCTGTGCAGTCAGAGAAATGTTTCCTCTGGATTTACAACATATTTGGCAAAGACTGTGAAAAAATGAGTGCAGTACTTGAACATTTGGAATTTGGCCATAACTGTATGTTCTCCATAAAAATCAATTTGGAAAGAGTTGTTGTAAGAAGTCCAGCACTTTTATGGGCCTAAATCTTTTCTACATTGATTCCTCATGTATAAATTATAACAGGGAATTCATATTCTGAACCTAAAAGAAACCAGATGCAAAAAATTAAAGGTCTGGGGTGACAGTTTAAAATTTCCCTATTTCCCTTTTTCTCAACAAGTCATAATATCTTTCATTTTACTTAGCATTTGTGACATGAGACAATACCTATGGCAATGCATCAAACTGGAATATAGTGAAGGTTTAATGTATTTATTGTAATAAATGTAGATTGAGTAGATCACTGATTGAAGAAATAAAAGTCCAATATCAGTAGTAAATCCTGTTAACAAAATTACTTTGTCACTTCATTCAAAACCAGTTATAACCAGCTCAGTAAAAGCATCAGCAATTTCCACTTTCACCCTAGCCAGCATTTTCCTGCTAGAAATCTAAGTGGGGGGGAAAAAAAGGATTTAATTAAGATTATCGAAAAAAAAAACCCAAAACGCAACCCTGCAAGTTTCTCTTTTTATCTACAGGTAGAGTAACAATTCATGTTTCTAGGAGAGATTATCTGGAGCAGCTGGGAATTTATTTTATTCATCAGCGCTTCACTAATCCACCAACAGGAATCACGTATCATTTTTACAACTGCTGATGCAGCAGGCACATTTTGACAAGCAACGGCACTACCAATTTCAGAAATTAAGGCTTTAAAGCCCTGTCCTGCAAAGCGCTCAGTGCTTTTGCTTGGCAATTTTCCAGCTGTTATCCCTAATCAGAAAATCCTAAATGAGGGAAAACTCCTCATGGCATATATAAACAGGCATGATTTGTAACCTCCTAAGGAACCTGTACCAGATATGCCACTAAGGCTGTAAGACTGTAACAACTAGTCTTGCTACATAACTCTAGAAGACATTCTGTGTTTAAATTCAGCTTGAACTTGCACAAAGTAAAACTGAGTGGTTAAAAAAGCCCAAACTAATATGTTAAAGTGGAGAGAAGAACACAGTGCTAAGCCACGTCACAGTTTCACAGCAGCTGCTACTGGAAAGAAGCACGACAAGGACTCATTAAATCACACACACCCCCCTTAGCCCACAGCCAATATCACCTCCTTACACTTACCACCGACAAAAACCACGTGAAATATTAGATCAAATGTTAAGACACAACATGCATTAAACCATTCCAGTTTTTCAAGTCACCAAATAAGAGGATGGCAATGCGACATGCAGCAATACTGCTTAAAGAAAAAGGCAAATTGTGCTTGCCTTCCATCTTTCTTTCAGCTATAAAATCCTGTAAAACACTCCACTAAACCAGCGTACTTTAAAACAAGATTAGCTTCTCCAACAGAGCAAGATTTACCTGATGGAACACAGGCTCTTTCAAATTTAAGTAAACCTGGAAAGATAAAAAAAAAAAAAAAAAGAAGAACAATTAGAACATTATTCATCAAAATATTGCCAAGACTTGTTCTGTTAGAATCAAGACACAGGTGCCTATCCACGCACCATTAAAATTGATTAAACACCTGAAGTTTCCTCTGGCAAAACCTGAGGTTAGCAACTGTGGAATTATGTTAAATTAAGAAGCACAAATACAGATTTTAACGTCGAAAATATCCTCATTTAACAGAGTTGCAACACATACAAAAGCAATTAAGATGCAGAAATTACCAGACACATTCTCAATATGCATTGCAAGAAGAAAACGTACTCTACTTTGATTTGCTATTATTAATGTTTTTGACAATGCATTAACATTTCAATTGATCTTACAAAGAAATAGTAGTTCTTCCTATTGTTGATGCAATTCATTTAATTTCTGCTTTTGAAGACAGAAGGGCACTAGACCTTAGACATAACATGCCACAAGTGTAAAAAATTTAGGAAGAAGAGAACAGGCAAGTCTTCTGAAGGTAGATGACAACCTATAATACTACTTTTATTTATTTATTTATTTATTTAATTTTATTTTTAAATGGTTATCAATACAAACAATCCAGGAGATTCCATCTGTGGTTGACATCCAGCACAAAACTCATTTTATTCATAAAGAGGGCACATTGCACCGAGAAAGGGAATCAAGTTAACCATGACACAGTTAAAATTCTTCTAGTTTTTTTAACAGCAAAGTTTCTTTCTTATTCTAGCTGTTGCTTTACAACACCAGTAAATATCCTGGACTGTGTATAACAGTTCACTTGTTGCAGTCTATTGACCAGGCTTATTCTCATTTCTGTAGATGAATTAAAGTGAGGGAAGATGAGGAATGCAGCTTGTCCAAGATCTCATAACAAGTCAACAGTGACTGTTTTTCCTCACATTCCTACTCTAGCAACTGGATTACTGCTTTTCTTCTTCATTTATTCTAGACAGTTGTTTAGATAGAAAGGTTTCAGGGTTCTCTGGTCAGGACATAATTTTCCCAACAAAAGAATAATTTGTCCTTCTTGACTGGAAGTGAGAGAGATTCAGTGTTGCCTGTGTAACGTTCCTTCATTGGCAAGAAAACTGTCAACTTACAGGTGAAAATGCCGTATTAGAAAAAGGTACTTACTATGCTGACTACGAAGCTGTATGTTATTAACAAGAAAAGCAGTGGATAATTGACTGTGTTCTTGTACTTGAAACATTCATACCTGGAACAGAACAGAAAGGAGAGCAATAACATTCATCACTTACCATATAAAGGATGCATTTTTCAAGGTATATTATCACAAAATTTGTGAGAAAATTGATCCAAATGAGTTTCAAGCCCTTCAAGAAATTGTAGCTGCTCCAATAAAGATGTGTAATTTTATTGGTAAAAGTGTGATTTTTTTTTATTTTTTTTTTTTAAATCTAGTACAAAAAAGCCCCATAAGCTCACACATACACAAAAAATAACCCAACCAGTGGAAAGAGTTTGGGAAGCAGAAGCACTTTCAGGAGGTGCTTAAGGGGTGATAATGGATGGCAAATTAGAAATGAGTTTAAAATGCAATACAGCTGCCAAAAAACATTACATCTGTGAGCTAAAGACAGCATGGGAAACGGACTACCTTACAAAACAGTGAACTCTAGAGATCTGTTAAAATGCAGATTGTTTATGGCTTTACAACAGTCACGGTGCAGTAAATTTGCTAGATTGGGTACTGGTAGAAGTGGAAGGTAAAACCAGCTAATTGCTCCCAGTATGTAAAGCAACTAATTAAAATCGGTTTTGCAATCTCTACACTACACTTCAGTCACAGTTGTGATGGAATTACACACACACACACACACACGCATCCCAGATCATATCTCCATCAGAAAAAAAGGACCAAAAAAACCCCAACAAAGCTGAACTTTGACAAACACAAAATCATTAGGGCTAGAGGAAGTTGTTTATATAACTCCAAGTTACATCTGCCTTGTTTATTTGGTCAGAAACTGTTGGAAACAGACACCATTATGGATGAATAGATGGAAAAGAAAAAAAAAAACAGATAGGAATATCTGGGAAAAAAAAAACCAAACAACAAACAAAAAACAACAAAACCTACAAGACAGCATGATGTGCTACATTGCAAAATGGCTTGCCAAAGTAATTACACAGAGTCGGTAGGGCTGAATGATGCATAAGGGAATGTCCTGTGCAGAACCACCCCACCACCTACCTTCAAGAAAACCAAAACGATTATTAAAGGCCTCCTAAACTCAACATTAGCTCATTCTTCAGAACATTTTAATTACTACCAAACATACACACAAAGAATCTTATTAGAGCTATAAATGCAGTAACAGACTTCAGTGCTTTTGAAGATAATCGAGTAACCATTGCACAAAATAAGCATGATTATTGGTTCAAACAGATTTTTACAGCCACTTCTCATCTTTTTCCCCAATCACATTCAAATCAGACAAAATAAATGCAAAGGCAATTTCAAGGAGATCGGGAGCTACAATGGAAATATTTCCACTAACAGGGGCATTATGATTCTGCTCCTGCGTCTGCACAAATCGTTCTACTGTATGAATCACAAACTGATGGTAATTTCCACAGATGTGGGTTTAGCCCCACAGCATCCCATCTCCATTGCAAGTTACCAGTAATCTTCACCAAAGATATTCCAATTTTCAACGGCTGAATATTTGATCTGTTCAGAACTAAAAAGACTTTTTTTTGTCCTTTTCTCTGCAACAAGTTGATTTATCATTTGGATTTTCTGAGTGACAGAACAAATCATGTTAAACCCAGGCCTTGCAGCAACAGGCAAGAAAAAGCCAACTTACGGTATCTTTACAGTCACCAAATGCTACATTGCTCCTGAAATTAAAGGAGAGAAAACATCCTGGCATGGCATTAAGCTGTCATGCATTTTCCAAGACATTCTCCACAAAATGTGCTCTCAACTCTTCATAAAACCTTTTCTTTAATTTTCCAGATGAGCGGAAAAGCAGGTTTAACCAGAAATCTGAAATTTGCATTTGGAGTCAGACTACATCATAGAAATACAGCTCAAATAAATTACAACGTTGATAATTTTGTAGGAATTACTGAAGTTGACTTTATTGTGTCTGCTGTTTACATACCAAGTAACACTGAGCTCTGGTTGCATACTACGCAAAGTCTTTAACATGAGGTTGTTAGGTTTTTTTCCTGTTTAAAAAAACACTAGTAAAACATCTCTAAATTAGCAAAACCTAGGACTAAAGCCAGCCTGGTGGTCTGATGGCCAAGTCATAATGTCGTACTGCTGGCAAAACAGATCTCACTGAAATCATTTGAAGCTTCAGCATCAGCCTCACTACACACTAGATCGGGCTTCACAGATTCTACATTCCAAAAGTTAATATTTCATAAATATTCAGAAAAAAACATTTAACAAATACTTACAGGCAGTAGACAAACACACAACAACTGTATATCATTGGCAGTTCATCCAACAGCTACAAAAAGCAGAGACATCAAAACATGAAAACTACTTTTAACTCACACGGTTGTCTAGAGTTAATTAAGGAGAGATAAGTCTTAAGAAAACAGGAGTTTTTAAGTCATTTGGATATCCACCTTCTTAACTGGACTTTACTCAGCAGTGTCAAATCCTATTAAACTGCTGAAAGCTTGCTGTGTTAATAAGCTTATTGCTCTGAATCTTTTGACTATTACGTTTCATAAAAAGCCCACGCCTTCAAAGAATCATGCCATGTGTGCTGTTCATACCTCTTCAAACATTTGTAAGAATTATTTTATAAACTCAGACTGAATAAGAGCACCCCATTTATAGCCTGTTCAATACAGCCAGTAGAGTTTTCTTACTTCTGTACAAACTTCACAGAAAACCTGATTTATTTTATTTTTTTTTTCCGTAACATAAAATAGAACTTTAGCCCACTGGAAGTACCTTGCAATGTGCTTCCACGTTCACTTCCTAATTTTTGAAATTTCTTACATTGTTTTAATTCAGAGACAGGTCTTTTGGGTTAGTTTGTTGTGGGGTTCTTGTTTGGTTTCTTTCCCAAATTATGGCTGCCATATGACGTTTTATTAAGTAATTTTTACACTTTGTGAGAAGACTGGCGTATTACAGCTAAAAGTTACTTCTCCAGGAACGTGCCACCTTAGTGGAGATGGAATTAAAATAGTAATCACAAGCAAGGTGATTTCTCAAGAACAAGTATGTTCAAAATTGCCATTTAATCATCATTAGAGGGGAAAAAAAACAGCATAATTTTCTTCTAAATCTTTTCTCAAAGAACATTAAGAAATTTCTGCTCATAAATATATAGTTAAACTTACCTCCTTTTATAAAGGACTGAAAATCATGAAAATGCAAAAGCATACAAATGGATCAATGAAGATCCACTAACTGCTATTTCTAATATTTCTAATAAACGTTAATAGTTGGCATCTTAGATTTGTTACAGGTTTGAATTCTCCCTAGGAAAAGCATGAACTGGATGCAAACAAGATTTTGATCTTTTTTTACATCATCACTCTGAAAGTTGTTGATGGCCTTGCCTGGACAGAAATTACCTTCCTACTACTGATATAGGATACTTAACAAGTACACAACCATATTTAAGAGTAATATCAGTTTACACAAACCCTTTTATAAAGCCAGCTTGATTCTCCTTGGTTCAGGAGAATTTTTTTAACTGCACAGACAAAAACTTTATTTTATTTTTGAAATTTCATGTTGGAAAAAGCAGTGATCTATTGTTTGTGGTCTCATCATCAGTGATGAGTGTGAACTATTAGCTTTTGGTCACAGAAATTTCAGGCAATGTTTTGCAATATTACTAAACAGATCTACAGAGTAGCTGCCACTGACAAGGCAAGTCTTGCTTCTTCACCCACACTCCCACCACTTCTCTCAATCTGTCCCACAGTGTGCCACTTCCAACAACAGATCCAGCACACAACTAACCCTGCAGAAAAAACTTTAAATCCCTGAATCCATGCATTGTAGAGTCAGGGACCACAACAGGTAGCACATAGAAAGTATCAGGAACATAGGTGGCAGCTGGAGGTAATGGGTGTGTGTGGTTGGCACCTGGCCACCACATTAGTTTATCTTTGTTGTGATGCCTTAGAGAGGATAAAACCAGAAGCAGTAGCTGAATTCAGTTTTGTACTAATAGCTATTATAAATTCAGTGATATGCTTTACCAAGTCTGATAGGAATTAGCTGCAGGATTAATTCATGCAGCTCTAAGAGTGAGAGTCATTTAAGGCCTCATAAAAGAAAAAGGGGGGGGGGAAGAAATATAGCAAATTTTTTCAAATTTGGACAGCTGATTACACTCTATGCTGGCAGCATTTCAGGGACACAGTGGTAACATCCAAGAGCCTCTCAAAAGATCCAAGTTAGAATTTGCTTGCAGAAGACAACGGCATATGTATCCAAAGGAATTAACGCTTCCAGAAATACTGTCAAGAGCATGTCTGAACAATGAAGAAACATGGATAGAAGGAAACTCAGTGAGCTGATTTTGCTGGTTAAATAAGCATTTTGGATTCTTGAGGAATGCACACACAAGCAGATTCCCATAAAAATAATTTTTTAATGCTTCAGAAGTATTCAGCAGTGATTGCTCCAGAAGTATTCTAAATAACTGCTTTCAGGAACAGAAGTTTTCACATTTCTCCTAATTAAGCAATTTGAATTGACCATCTATAGTATTAAGATTGCGAAACAAATGTTAAAAAAAAAAACAAACCCTCTTCAAACAGCTATCAATGCTTACTTTTAATCCTAACAATAGACAAAGTGAATGAGGAAAGATTATTTACTGCTTTCCTCTAAGGTGATTCCTGAGCTAGCAATCAAGAGTAATTATGGGCCACTTGTGGATTTCACTTGGCTGCCAAAATAATAAGTGTACTTTCTCTGCCTCACACGAAGCCCTTTACACCAGTTGGAAAGATGATGCAAGACATTCCTGCTCCCCTCTCATCTGCTTCCACCCACCCTTTACTTACCACAGTTCACAGGCCCCTTAGTTGTTCTGATGCAACACCAGAACTACAGGGTAAGCAGCATCAAAGTGACTTGGATTAAAATAGCCTCTACACACGCAAAAAAACAATCCCAAACAAACAAAAATAACAACCCCACCACACATAAGAATGTTTTAAGCCTGAATCACTTTAATGATCTGAGTTTCAGAGTGGCCTGGCTAACCTCTGCATCTGTGTAAGAAAGAACTGGCAGGGTTAGGAACAAGCAGCTGAGGGAAGAGAGAGGAAAAGGTGGAAATTCAAGGCAGTTTCACCACTGAAGAGAATATCGGTAAATCACACCTCAATTTGGGAGGGAGTGGTAAAATGGTTCTAGAAACTGCCTTTTTCATGCCAAGAAAAGCACCAGATATTCTTACGTGGTGGCAACAGTATGCTCCATATAGGCTGACAGTCTCCAGCACGTGCCAGAGATATAAACCAGAGCATTACAGAGACAAATCTCACTACAGATGGTCATTCAGTTCCAGTTTAAGACACATAACTTCTGGTGCCCATGTATGCAGTGTCTCTGGTCCCATTATGATCAGCATTAATCCAGGATTCAATTCAGTTGCCACCACATAGGCACCTAATGCCATCTGAGACGCTCTGTCACCTCCAATACACCCAACCCAAGCCTTGCAGATGTGACAGGGGGTCTGAGAGACCTGCACCTTTGTGGGATGGCAGCTGGAGGCCAAGACAGAACACTCACAGGGTCTAAAATGACACTAAACACCTATATTCAGACAAAGGAATAATATTCAAGTAAAGGGTGCCACTGGAGACTGCAGAATGATTCAGCCCATCTCTAAACTCCACTGATGTACCTGCGTTTCTGTTGACTATGGTGAGAGCACAGACTGCCAGCACATACTTCTAAACACAGGGTTTGTTTTTTTTTTTTAAGTTGAAATGAATCTCACTTCACCCTTAGATTCAAAGATTAATTTCCTTAATCTTCTCAGACCTAAAACAGGACAAGACTCCTCGTGTCCCTTTAGAAAACAGGAAACATCAGGACCAAATCCTTAGGCCCAGTGATCTATTACAGAATGCCTTCTACTTGAGAATAAGAGAGAAGACTCAATTATTGCTACTCAAAAGATAATTACTTCCACATTAATGCTACAAGTACATCTAGATAAATAGAAATCGTAATAGGAAACCTTAAGATAAAAAAAAGGATACAATAAATAACAGTAACTCTAGCCTATACTGCTTGCTATTAATCCAAAGCTGTAGAAATTTTAGAATAGCAACTCAGGTAAAAAGATAGTATGATTTCCCAAAGGATAGTGTCTTCCACCGATGTAAATAATTGATTATAGCTCTTATTTTAGATGCAAGTATATATTCCTGTATATCTATCAGTGGAAAATATCTAATGGAACAAGACCTGTGCTCCTCTCTTTGTTGAGAGCATGAGTCACATACAATGATACCGAAGGTAGATTAACTCACATTATATGAATTTCATCTAGTCAAGAAATGGCAATGTGACTATATAGCGAGATACACACATAAAATGATTCACAGCTGCTTATCAATACTCACCTGCATTTCATACTTCAGGGTCATGTGGAAGCACCAAGATCCCAATCCCACAGCTGAAAACAAATCAAAACTACGATTAACATAGAAGTCTACAAGCAAAACTTTCAGGTACATTTTCTTAAATGCATGAACTTCACTGGAAAAAAAAACCCAAACATCCATCAGCATCCTATTTCAGGGACAACCCCCCAATTTTTCACAGCTACCTACTTTAATTACCAGTGATGTCCTTGAATTTGTTTTTTGGGGGGTGGGTGTCCTCTTTCTCTCCTCTCAATACTGTCTCCTATGAACTGCTGTAATCTCAATGAGATGAGGAGCAGAGGGAACCCAGAATGAATGGAACATTATCATTCTGTTCCTCTTTTTAAGTACATTAACTACATCCGTCTCAATCCTGTAACGCAAAGCATCATTCAACTGGTAGTACTCCTGAAAGCCTGTGATATTTCTGCTTATTGTCCAGTTTTAAAAGGTAAATTTTACAAGGAGCTTTCTGTCAGCTCTAGAAGCAGAAATTAATTGCTCCTAGAACTCAGAACTAGAAATTCAAGGTAAACAAAATTTAACAGTATGGATTCGTTCTGTGAAACAAGATCACCATTTCCAAGTCTTCTCCTTGGAAGCTCATACTTCTACGTAATGATTTTTATTTATTTGAAATATTTTATTTTTAAACTCTGAATTTACTTCTGAACTTAATTTGAGATACTTACTTTGCCTACACACAGTTTTTTCAGTCAGACAAGGACATAATTTCTTGGAAGTTAGATTTCACTGTTTAGAGCAAAGCTGGTAGAGTATTTAATGTATCACTCATTACTTTGAAGTGTTATCAGTTAAACACTCTCATTAAGCACCAGCTCATTTTTATTTTGCAAGAACTAGTACATTAATGCAATGTCTTGTCTTCCTTCAAGAAATTATGCTTAACGTCAGACTCTAGTTTCAGAGAAAGCAAAGAGATTTGAAGTCAAGCCTTGATCACTGGGTACTGCTGCTGTGCTTTGCAGCAAGAGCATAACATTTCCTACATCATCTAGATTTCACTGATGGATAAACAGACCCCTCTCTAACAAACTGTGCATTTTGTAAAGGATTCCCAAGACAGCTGACAGACATATCTGGAGACAATTTCTTTAGACGCTATTAAGACTAAAATTGTGATTATGTACATTCAATGAAATTAAATACCTAACTTTACTGAAACAGAAAACTAATACAGCTACATTTAAAACCTTATTGCCGTATACTTTAATGTCATTAATTCTCTGGAAAAATTTAGCATGGCTGTCTACCAGAATATAAACAACCATATGCACTTGTGTGAGTTCCGATTAAATTGTTTTGCTTCTGAAAAACCTCTCCAAACAATAAGCAACAACTGTTTTTCACCTTCATTGAGATTTTAATGAGAAATTTTCATTGCCATTTTTCGATATATACAGAATAGATTACAACTACTGTTCAATCTGAAGAAAAAAACACATTAAAATCATCATTAAAACAGCACCATCTATTATCCTGGCTGTCACAGTGAATTCAGTATCTTCATGACACAAACTCTTTAAAATTTGTAACAAGTGTAATTTTCAAATATGGGTAAAATCATTGCATAAGAAATTCCAACCAATTTTAAATTAACAAAATATATTGTTGTTGGGGTTTTTTGTTAAAATTATTGGTGTCAGTAAATCTTAAGAGTCAGCTATTGAACTCCTCCCCTTCCTCCTGTGAATTAGAAGCAGTTATTTCTACATTGTTTTTCCTTTCCAGTCTTTGAAAAAAAATCAAGAATGCTGCAGATATTAGTGTTTCAGGTCATTAATCCCACAGCTACAATGCATTTCCAAAAATAATTAAAAACCCCTCTTGCTTCTGTGTAATGATCACACTTGAAGAATTTCTGATTATGAGATTTCACTATGTGCTGGAGAATGATGCTTTACCTATAATTTCATAGCGAGAAAATACTTACCTGAAACAAGAAAAATTTACAAATAAAAAATATCTAATGGAAATGACTGTAATATTGCTTGCTGCAGTCTTGACAGAGCTCACAAACATGGTCAAGTCTGTCTGGTACTTAAGTGCATTCAGCAGAAAACTGCTGAAATTATATGACTATTCATCAGATGACACTCTCAAGACTGCACAAACATTTGCTCAAACACTACTATGCACAATAGCAACTTTCTGAAGAGAGGGTTTAAGTGAAGACTAAAGAATGAAACAGAATTCTTTACATAATCCATTTATACCTGTTCATTGCAGAGGCATAGCTTAAAAAGGCATGTTTTACATTGCAGAGGGATAACTTAAAAACGTTTTACATCTAGATATTAAACGAGCTAATAACCAAGTTTCTCATTTGCTACCTTTGGCATATGTTATAGCTTAACACAGAACTGTGCAAAAAGCTTCCTGAACCTCTTCAAAAAGAAGGATGGAAACTGCATTAAAAGATGATGAACTGAACTGTAGCATCTGAAGCGTATGTCATTCTGCTTCACCAACATCGCTGTATAACGGGTAAACTCCAGCAGATGGGAACAAACACCTAATACTGCACTCAGTGAGCCAAGAGCTGTGCCAGTCAGAGTTGCTGTCTTGTGGCCTAATGCTGGGTTAAAGCGTTCAGTGCTGAAAACATTGCAGAATAAAAAGAGGAAACACCTATCACGTGCCAAGGATTACAAGGAAATCTTTATTTCCTCTGTCATGCTCAGAGCACACTACCTTTTTGTCAAAGTCTAACTTGTAAATTTACAAAGGGCTTGACATGTATTTGTCTCCAGTAAATAGTGGTTTAATACTTAAACTCAGATGTCTTCACATGTATCTTCTACCTGCGGTTCTACAGGAATGCAGGTATCTTTAGGTACACTCCTCATTGCATAACTTCAGGATCAAAACATTCCTAAGGAATATTTACTTCACAGAAATCCTCACTGCAATAAGATGTTCTATCAGCTTTGTACTTCTCAAAATACGAGTGAACACAATCACTGCAATTTTTCGATAGAAGCAACTTTCCCATACAGCCATTGACAAACTGAGCAATAGATTTGCTCCTTATCTTGTAAGCGGGGGTTACAGTTTTCATTTTAGGCTTTTGGTTGGGAAGTTTTAACACCATCTGAAGCAATACCATTTCTTCTCTAACTACTGTAACTCAGTTTTCATAGATACAAGTCACTCAGCATTTTTACATCAACGAACCTCTCAAGTTACAAGGGATATACATAAATTATGTATTAAGCACAGAATACACATTAAGTTTCAATATTATAGGATCAGAATAGCACTTAAAACGACTGGAAATGCAAAGTCAGGTTAGCTGCTATATATAGAGTAACACATTCTTTTTTGTCCTGCAGCAAACACAATGTATGGTAACAGCTAGTTGATAAAATAGCTGTGTTAGTGATGACCTAAAAGCAATGCATCTGCAAACTTTATTTCATACACAGTTATTTCACTGTGCTCCAACACCATCAAAGACTTCAGGGTAATATCCATGCTAGAAATAATCTCACATTACACAGGAGATCCAGCTCCATATAAACTCTCAGGATTTGAACCCCAGAGGGACAAATACTCCCTGTGCATCTTTCAATAGATTTAGGAAGAATCAGAAGTATTCCATAATCAGTAATAATTCCTTTTGATACGAAACTATACATCAGCATTCAAAAGTCTTATAATAAGCCTAAAGCCTTTATAGAAAAAGCAGTTTATTAGGATTTCATAGATGTGGTTTGAATTTAAATTATACAGGCACTGTATGAAAACACTCTCCAGATGCAAACACCTTTAATTAGGTATCCTCACATGAACTAGGTGTCAGAGCTTCCACAAAAGACAATGGTATTATAATGAATAATTCAGCTGGCCAAATAAGGGGATATTTTAGGATAAACCAAATGATTCTTTATTGACTGCAGTGGGAGGCAGATCCCTCTGCACAGGTAGACACACAAGTTTAGGTGTTTGAATCTGGAGCTGAATTCCAGCTATAGTTTCTTACAATGATAGACCTGAACCAAACAACAACATACAAGAAGACAGTAAACAGTCCAGGGATGAAACAAGATGAAAAAGGAGAATTAAATGAACAATTTTTATTTAATTATTATGTTTTGTAATGATTTCCCTGTACAGCATAAGAGACAGGAGAGACCTTGGTGACTCCAAGGGTACAGCTCTACAAGTAATCTCGAGCTTGGCTGGGACTGTTCCCAGACGTTGTAACGAACCGTCTGAACCAGTGAATTGTTGGAACAGTCTGCAGCATGAACCTGTCCTGCTCTAACCAGCCCTTTCCCCGAGCAGCTCCCAGGCACAGTCCAGCAGGCAGAAGAGCCCAGGGCCCGAGCCCAGCAGTGAATCTGTATGTGATCACCTTGTGTTGGAGGCTAAGATGAACAGACACGGGCTGTTCCACGCTACTTGGCTTCAGCACTCAGGAATGTTCCTGCTCATATTTGATTTACTAACGTCGACATGGCCTAAGCACCTCCTCTATGGCTGTTAGGTAAGAATAAGGGAATTAACTTTGACTGAAGGGCTTCTAACAACTGTTTTCATAGATACAGAGTTTTACTGGAAATGAAGTTTAGTAAGTTGTTTATGAAGTCCCATGGCTATGTTTAACTTAGAACTCTTTGCACCCTTTTCTTGCTCTGATTTGGCACAGCTTGAATGACTGAGCCCTGTTAAACAGTCCAGAGAAATAAAAAACTGAATAATCCTTCCAATTTCAAGTAAAGCATCTAATAAAGTATATAACCCCATTTAGTGCTTTTTCTCATCTTCTTGGGTCCAAAAGACTTACGCTCTTTTTTTTTTTTTTAAATTTTTTTTTTAAAATCAAGACCCTTCTAGAATATGAATCATTTGGGAATCAGTTTCCCAGGATGAGTGAGGAAATGACATATGGTAGAACCTGCTACAATACCACAGCATCATAAGGAGCCATCCAAAAACATCTGCTTATTCTTTGAGATAGCGAGAGTCTGACCATTTGTTCCATCTAATTCATGAGATGCAACATGTTAAGTAATTGCTTAAGATTATTCATCATAATTTACAGGTTGATTAAATAGTTCTCTAAAGCTTAAAAATTGTATCCGGTTCCTACTGAGTTCATTGACAACGTGCCCTTTGAGCTGAAAGGCAGCAGAAATAAGGGCTGAGAACAGTGTGCTGTATCTCAAAGAACTTGCTGAAAAGTGCAGTCTCGGCACCAGAATGAACAAGAAATTTATTTGAACAGTTATTTAGAAATCCCCCTTCTTGTCCTGCCAACTTTGGATCTTAGCATGTATGTGAAATGAACAGTGCTTCCCTAGTTCAAAATGGATTTGGTTCAAAGCGGAAATAAATGTCAGCAAAAGAAATTGTGAGGTATAAAGTGAAGCACTGAACATGGCATGGTAAAACACAAAGGAACTGACAATCACCTAAATGTCTGGAAGCACCCAAAAGAAACAGCTGATTTGGACCAAAAAACGTCTAGAAACAACACTGCCTATGTTCTCAAATGCTAAGAGATTTAATTTTAATGTCTAATTTGACAGCTGTATTTTTAACATCTTGTAAAATCTCAGTAATGATTCAAAGTTGTTAAAACATAACTAAAATGCTCTCCCTTCCACCATCTTCATAGCAGAATTGGTAAATAATTTCTACCTTAACAAAACAAACCTTAGATACGACCAGGTAGTTAGAAGCTCTGCTATATGGTCTTTAATGACGTATGGTGCCTGCAGTGAAACCAGAAGTTTCTGTTAAATTTGCTATCCCTTTACAGATGAAATCTATACTTGTTTGTTACAAATTAAGTAAGTAGAGTGAAATCTGTCAAGAAATAAAATTACTGTAAGGGAAAGAATTCTCTCTGCTACTTTCTTCCAAAAAGAAATTTCAGTCCACTTACTCTATCTCCACTTCATTATGCTTCTCATGCAGTCACATGCACAAAAAGAATGCCAATGTTCCTGGCACGTTTCAACTATATTTAAAACTTTGTTTATTTTCTCATTTGCTGCATTTATTCTGTAGTAGAATAAATGTTAAGGCATTTGTGATTCCAAACCACCCTGTTCCTGTTTTTCACTGAGAAACTATAAAGCCTTCTATACTCCTTCACATGTTTCAACTGCTGTAAAACAGTCCAGCGTTACGAATACTGAAGCAGAAGCAAAGCAGAAGAGAAAGGTTTTTGGGAGTGACCTTTAATGTTAGGTTCCAACATATGAGATAAAAATCAAGCATGCAAGCATTTATCACTTCAGACAGGAGTCAAAGGCATCCCAGTCACAGATGAGCAGAGCCCAGCTGGAACTCAGGACCGCCCTCCAGCATTGCCCACAAACACCCAGGCTCAACTCCCCTTCATGAATATCAAGCACGGCCTAAAACTGAAGTCCGTGGTATTTATTGTGATCAAAGAAAGTTTTGGGTTTTTTTGATTAGACATTAAACAGTATACGAGAAATTCCCACTCAGGACAGTCTTGGTGTGACAGCCTAACATTCTGGTCAGATAGTGGCATGCTTTGTCCATCATGAAGTGTCACTGACAAAGGTAACCACAAGTTATGGTCAATACTAAGTCTCAAACACCGAGTTTTACTATTTTTTTTTTTTTAATTTAGAAAAAAATGGCAGCATAAGATATTTTGATCCAAGAACATGCAAAGACTCAACTTCAGCAAACGCTAACATACTGTTTCTTTCCTTTTTTAAAAGGGAACCCTGACCTTCAGGAATTCCTTCTGCCAAACTGAGACAAAAATGAAACTCAAAACCACAAAAAGCCTACAAATGGCTATTTGGGAAGTGTTCAGACAACATCCAAAGCTGTACCTTGTTGCTGCTTATCTTTCACACATACCAGCAAAGCTGACATAACTGAAAAACCACAAAGTTGTTCTTAATGTATATTACAGTTTAATTGGATTCAAGAATACCTTTAGCATATGGACGTGTGGTTTTCAACAATGGTTGTCCAAATACTTAAGTTTGCCAATCTTAAAAGTAATATCTACAATAAACCAATTTCATACCCTGAGAAGATGGGGATAGATAGCCTCCAAAGAGAGAGGAGCTGTAGCAAACATAGAAATCTTGTGAAACACAAATTCTGCAAAATCTACTTCAAGACCCAACTGCCAAAACTGAACTATCCTCAAGCATCATCTTTTCTCATAAGGAACACAACTTCTAGTTGCATAATTCAAGTTTTAAAGGAAGTTGGTTCTTTTTGGATTTTGCTGTTTCAGAAAAAAAAAAAAGAGACCACCCTTCAGTTCACCCATGTACAAATATCCCATTGTTCTTCCACCCTTGCAGAACGTCCAGATACAATGGCAGTTAGGTTGTTGGGTGATATATGCCAAAGACAAACTGAAAACAAATTCAAACTCATGAAAGAATACTTTTCCAGTTCCTTCAAGATCTTGGACATTTCTTGTAATGTCACAAAAATATTAATACAGTGTGGAAGTGTTTGAAAGTAGGACAATTAAGACATCTTCTGTAAATCATCACAAAAGCACACAGTAAGCTAAGATGCACTGAACAGGACTTAAAGTTAGAAAAAGATCACATTAAAATCTCATAAAGTTATTCAGTGAATTCTAACTTCACGTCCCTCCAACAAATACCAGGTTTTTGTAAATATTAACAAGTATAACAAATTGGGGTTTATGTTTCACACACATAGTATTTGGATTTAAGTACTTAGTTTATTAATATTTGGATATTCATTGCACATCTGACCTCTCTTTATAATGAAAGAGCAAATTAAGTTTTACACATACCTGCAAGACAAAAATATGCAGCTAAATACCGTTTTTCAAGGCCATCTTTATAGGTCTGAATCGCACCATAGATTGGAGGTAGAATGAAAATCAGGTTACTCACTGTGTTCCCTGTGGGACAGAAACAAAAAGCAGAGATTTAGGATTGGGTACTATGCACTTTAAATAAATAAAGCTCCATTCATGCATTAAAGACAGGTTCAATAGTCTTCATCCTGAAAGCTACACCCTTCTGGAAGTTGTCTTCTGCTTTTACACATAACACAAAGCTAAATTTTGGTACAACACAGTTAAGAACATTTTAACTCTTCTGACTTTTTCACATATGTGGATAGTAATATAATACTAATTTAACTAAAAGGTTTGACTTAGATGGTGCTTACTTTCTTGGCAGTAGGCAGAAAACCAGGGTTACCTTGACCGCACAGCTCATGAATTAAAACATGATTCCTTAAGCAGATACACGCCCCAAATAGTTCAAGCCTGATATTTTAAGAGAGGTGTTTGATTTTTCTTAAACCTATTCTTGGAACTCTCTTCTCCGCACTCCCTTCAGATACTTTAAGGTGACTCGTTCCCAAATGAAACCAGTTCGACCTTTGCTACTAGTGTGCTACTCACAGCACACACACAGACCAAGCCGGATGGGATGCTACATCACAGATCACAGCATAAAACCAAAGACTCTAAGAGGGCACAATAAGGAATAGCAAAAAGTCAGAAGCCACTACTGATTGGCATGAGAGGCAACTGTCAAAGCTTACCAAGAGCCTGAACTTCGGCAAGACACCACTGCTCTCCATCCCTCCTGCTGAAGCTGGGATGCAATGCAAAGAAATAACACATGTTGCAGAGATTGGAGAAAGCAAGAACAAGCCAAGAGCTCAGCTCTGATACCAGGGGCCATGACAATTCTTCCAGCACTGGAGAACATGGAGGAACCTTTTTTTTCCATTAAGACTACTCTCCCGGTCTGATTTAGATGGGGTTTTTTTTCAAACTGTCCTGGCCTGTGCAAAAGTACAATGAAATATTGAGAAGTTTAAAGGGAAAGTACCATAAGGAAATGGTACATTTCTCAGCAGAAGGGATGCAGATTCAGCTTTTCAGCCTAACCACAAATCACAATTTTGAGCATAAAGATTATGTAATGGGAATAAAATGACATGCAATTTGGGAAAAAGAGCAAATCTATTAAAAAAAGGCAGAATGTTGCTTACATAAATTAAACCACACACTTTCACACACCATCAGTTAGTTAAATATATATAAAACTGAAACTCCAATTTCCAAATATCTCAATGAAAAATACAATGTATGAGGCTATGGAGAGGCCAAAAATCATTCTAGTTCTAGCTTTTTTATTCAGCAGAAAATCTCAGAAGAGTTTCACTTTCTAAAACAATGAACAAGAGTGAGCAGGACATGCTTGAATTAGGGGAGTGATTCAGACAATTTTTCAGGAGTTTTACTTCTCAGGATCCATCCCAAAGAAAAGGCAAAACTACTAAACTATGATCATACAACCCCAAAGTATGACAGCACCTCTGGGAACAGAAATCCATATTTTATAGGTTTACAGAAAATTCAAACCTGAATGGAAGAAAGGTTATTTCAGAACACATAAAGCAGAAGTATTCCTAGTTATCTTTAAGAAGTTAGCTCTTCTAAATTCTCACAAAGTGGATTCAAATCTCAGTTTCAGACATTCTTCTCAACCAGCTAAAAACTGCATCTCTTTTGAGACCTTCTTTAAATCACTTATTGATTTAACATCATCTGCACAACCATGAATTTCACCAAGTTATAACAAGCAAACCAGAGATGTGCTAGAGATCTCACTCCTCTAGTCAGCTCTGCAGTAAGTTCCTCCATGTAAAAGCAGCTCAGCTGAAATCAAAACAGCTCTGCAGAGACATACAAGTTTATATCGATATAAAAGGCCTTTTTCATGCTTAAATTTCTTTGGGGAATCATTAACCTTTTACCGCATTCCCTCAGCATTGCAACGGGCAGTGATTCAGTGGAGACCAGGTTTGGAAGAAATCCACTAAAACTCACTATTGTGTGGTACACTGACCACGTCCTCCCACAAATCATGCAAAGAAGTCATCCAGCCTCAAAAAGTATAGTAAAGGCCATGTAGTCTGGATAGTGAATCTTTTGCTTTCTAAAGCAGTTCTTAATGATGCCCAGTTTCAAGCGAAGTTATTAGCCATTATATAAATATCACTGTTCAAGGTCATGTCGTTATGAAACTGTCAAAAATCTGGCAAAAATCCAAATATGAAAATGCTGAACAAAAGAAAACCCATGATGTTTATCCGCAACTGGGAAGGCACGTGACTTCAGAAGAGAGTTGCAGTAGGATAAGAGACTTCAGATGGATGTAAGAATGTAGAAAACAGATTCTTCTGTAGGAAAGAGAAGGTTTCAACGCTTCCTGTAAAGCTATAATTATGTTAAATTATGGAAAATTTACGAGTGTTTAATCTAGGACCATCTTGCTGAGAGAGGAAATACCGTAGACCTAATCTAGCTGTAAATTCCTGCCACTCCTTTTCTGCACTTTTTGGCCCATATTATTCAGAACATTTATAGCATGAATTAAGCAAGCCTATTTGCAAAACATACTTATTGAAAGTTGTGCAGATTTTTTTAAAAAGGGAAATGGGGGTGGGGAAACAATGAAGTCCTCTGGTGTTCTGCTTGCAAAATTACTTCTTTCAAGAACAAAAACTACAAGGCCTCTTTCAAACCCAAGGTCCCTAGGAGCGCGTATTTCATAAAAGTCTAGCCAGTCTTCACAGGATTATCCTCACATAGAACAGCTTATAAATTCATTAAAAGAGATTTTTACTAATTCCATCAAAAAACGGCAGTGGGATATGCACAGAGATTAGCAAACAATACCAAGAAAGAAGGAAAAGGTGACACAACTACATACCCATAACTCTAAAGTTAATGAACTTTTTTCCTATTTTCAACTTCACTATGTATTTCCTTCAAAACTTGTTTCACTTTTTTTGTTGAACTGTCAGGAGACCTAATATTTTCCCTTTTCACCAGATTTTTTTTTTTTTTTAAAAAAAAGATTAAAAAAGGCAGCAGATCTCCTTGGGACAAACCAGAGACTGGAGAATTTGCAACTAAGGCATGAGGTAGAAAGTATGCAAAATAATTAAAGAAGAGATTACTGGTTACGCCTGTAAGAAATACAGCATATCAGAAATTAGATGAATGCACATGGATGGACCTTCAATACTGGATTCCTTGAATACTGGTCCACAGAATGATCTCATTTTTCCTTACTGACCAAAGACTGCTTTCTCAGCACTTCATCATCAGAAGGTCTGTCAACAGAAAGGCAACTAGATTATCAGAAGAATAACTGAATGAACTCACGGACTGAAATGACAGGAATGGGATTAAATATGATGGTCACGAACATGCCTTTCAATGCGAATATGAATCCTTATTCTAAATAATCCACTTGAAGAGGCAGATGAGTGACTGACCATAAGCCACCACTGTTGGCACCAAATTCCCTAAATTTATTTCCAGCAGAGGCAGGAAAAACAGTAATGTCTTCATGCAAGCCAACAGTAGAATACACTGTTCTCCAGTTATTGATACAAGAGAAGAGAAAGCTCATCAGGTGCAGAGAAGCATCACTCAGATGGGAGTGATGAACAGGAGCTTACAACATCAGAAGGGACGAAAACTGCTTAGCTCACTTAGCCTAACAGAACAACAGCTGGATGGAATAAAACTGTGCTCTGTAAATATACCATGGGTAAATGCCAAGGACGAAAGGGAGCGATGTGAACTAAAGGATAATACTGACCCTTAATAAATGTGGGCTAGAATTAACAGGAAAGCTTCCCACTGAAGAGGAGATATTTACAACTGCTTCCCAACAGGAATGGGCAGCACGATGAACCCACCTGCTTTCAGGGTGAAGCTCAGTAAACTCAAGAACCAGATTACACGATGTGGTGGCCTACCACAGTAGTAAAACAGACTATGTCCACAAAGATTAAAAAGATACTAGGTAAAGTGCTAAATTAATGTCTGATCACGATAAATGTAGACTGTGTGATTGACCTTACAAATTTTCATAGAAGTCTTCAAGCCTGTTTAAATGCAAACCATTGTTTCAAAATACTGTTTTATTCATTGAGAGAATGCCATATGGGTACCAGAGCAAAATCAAATTTATGCAAAACATCATTTCAACAGGCCTCTGTCTACAGGAAGGACAGCTGTATGAGTGTTAAACCACATCTGCACCCTGTTCTACAACAGCAAAACCAACAAGTCTTTTTTACGATGCATGTACATTCAGTCATCTTCAAGTCCTAAAAAAATATGCGTCTTATCATAAACGCACAAAGATCTGTACAATGATTGACCACCTCAAAGACAAAAACTCAAAGAGGAAATAGTATTTACGGCAAACATGGGCACAATATACTGCTTGCTGTTATACAGACAGCTTGGTACAGTTACAGAGTACACAAATTTGAAGGGCCTTACTTTCATAAAGTTTTCATTTCCCCAAGTACACAGTTGTTCGCTGCTAGTTGTTCATTATTAGAGGGTTTACCAAATGTAAAGAAATTGTGAAGCAACACAAGTCAGGCACATTTGAAAGCATTGCCATCTACCATTAGGTACCCTCTCTTTTAAAGAAAGATTTTTCTCTTGGAAGGATCTCTAGGAAGGATCTTCTAGATATGAAATGAAAGATGAATGTACACAGAGAATAACAGAAAAAAAAAAAAAAAAAGAAAAAAGACATAAAAAGAGTATTCCTGTAGCCCAGCAGCACCAGATAAGGTGAAACAATGAAAGACAAAAACGTGTTTGGAAATTAGATTTGAACTGGAGTAGTACATGGCCTAACAGCTTAAAGATTGAAGAAGAATCTAAAGTACTTTCTTATAAGAAAATTATTCAAACCTAATACAAGAGTCCTTGCTAAGATACAAGTACTTCATAGCTTACCTATCACAGCATTGTAAGTATCAACAGAGGAATAAATATGAAAAAAATCCAACAAGTTTCCATATAGCATATGCTATATATTATCAGTCGATAATAACTAAGCTGGAACCCAGAGGAGGTTTGTATCGCTGACGTTTCAAAATACAGGCATTTCATGATTGTTCAGAAGACCCAACTACACAGAATCAGCTGGTTTGGCCACTAACTTCAATCTTGTGCTGTTTTCGTTTACAGCTTATCACCAGGAGGGCAGTATAGCAATTAGATTTTCACTTCCACCAGCCATTTTTAATATCTTCCACTTCAAAGTCTACAATAACTGCACTTCAGAATGTCAGGAAATGAAAACTTCTGTCTCCGTTTGATATTTCAGAACCTCAAGGGGAGAAAACAGAGTCATCCCAACGGGAATTTTGCCAATATGTAATTACTGAACTCCTTACTAGCTAATGTGCATGAAGGATCAATATAAACTTCCTGTTACTCAGTGAAACACAACACAGTGTTTCTCCAGGCTGGAGCACAGGACCAACAATGACTTTAAAAATAAAAAATGGTGGCAGGCGGTGTTGAAAGTGTTTATTTTTAAGCAACAAGATCCATTTCTTACCTCCTGTAATTCTCCTGTCTAGATACCAAGCAAGCCTTGATTTTGTTTACCTGGACATTAACTGAAGTTGCAACTTCAGCAATTCAGCTACAACTGGTATCAGTCACCACATTTCTAATTAAAAATATATATATATATGTGAAAGGTATCAAAGGAAACAAATAGTGAAGCAATTACTGAACTGTATAAGCTACATATGAAAGCTTCCCGAAGAACTATAAAAGTGGGTACAGATAAATAACACTTCAAGCTAATGGGTTATTAGAGGGACTATTAGATCTCCCTAGGTATTTAAAATAAAATCAGAACTCTAAAGAGCAAGTTCATATAGACCATAGCAATGATAAAATTAAAAAGGTAGATAAAACACCGTAGAAAAATGTGATAAAGTGAATACATTACAAAAGAATGCTGCATTAATCTAGCTCTGTATAAATGCTGGCACACTATTATGAGAAAAACTAAGGGACAAATGAGAGAGAGGGGTCAGATATAGCAACAAGGAGTACTAAAAGGGAAAAGAAAGATCTTAAATAATAAAAAAAAAAAACCAAACAAAACCCAAACAAACAACAAAACCAAACAGCTATCTAAATCTTAGCCAGGCAGCAGCTACAAGGAAACAACATGCAATCCAACAGATTTACATGGGGGAAGGACTGAAAAATAATATTTGTATTACTAAAGAAGAGCGTTCTAATCAGCAGTAACAGACTGAAAGAAGGAAAAGGGAAGTTTAGGTAGAACATCTAGAAGTCCAGTTTACCTGGCAGCAGCAACATCTCCCAAAAGAAGCCACAAATCGTGGACCAGTTTCAAAGAGACAACATGCTGCAATATAGATGAAAAAAAAAAAAAAATCCAACATGGGCAAAGAAAGGAAGCAAAGGAGGCAGGAAGGGAGCCTCCCCCTCAGTGCTAGCACCAACACAGATGCATACCACTAGTGTGAGCACACTGGGCTTCAGCCACACGCGTCTCAGCCCAGGCTGCAACAGAGCGCAGCTCCCAGTAAGGCAAAGTGCTGGGACAAGGCCAAAAAAACTAAAGGCAGCATTGCTGCTGCAGAGCTGGTGGCCAACTGGGAGGTTTTAGTGTTTAAAGTCAGCGTGCTGGGCAGTGCTTTTACATCTTATAGGCTGCTTCTCCCTTGCCAGGCCTTCATTTTTCCAGGATATAGAAATGTACGCTGGTACCATTCTAAAGAGGTAAACCATTTCAGTGATTTACTGGATTGGGGAGGGATAATGAGGTAATTTTAGAAAAAAATAAATTAATTATTAACGACACAATTTTATTTTTATTCCCAGTGCTCATTTATGAGCGGTTCCAACATGCTATGTCAAGTCATACGTTCCGATTTATGGCCCTACACGCTTTATATTCCAGCTGCAGAATTCATTCCCTTGGCATTCATCATACTAGTTCAGCCAATATTTTTGTAGATGTTTTTACTCTGATTACAGTATTTCACGTTACATTTGTGTTCTTCAAAACAATCAAAAGGTAATTAGAATAAAGCGCTTGACACTCCTGACTAACAAAGTGCACACACAAGAAAGCTCAGTTCAAACCTGTAAAGTGTGGGTGTATTTTCTAATGCACAAGCCTCTCTTTGGTATGCACGTCTTAGAAAAAGCACTTATTATTAAACTGCTTCTGAATTGCCCTAGGTTACAATTAAGCTATCCTTTCTTTACCCTCACCTCTCTCTGCAAAGTGCTTTGCTACTGTGTAGTAAAGACACTAGAAAATTAGAACCTAACAGGGGATTGTACTAAGGCTGACCTTACTTCTTAAGTATATAATACTAAAAATAAATGAGAGAAAGCTATTACTACACGAGTCCAAATTTTAAAGTTCCACACGTTTCTTCACAAGAAACTGATAGCCTTGTGATCCCAGAAATCCCAACAATTGTGTTCATAATGCAGATTTAAACTTAGATGGTGAAATATCCATTGCTGGACTAAGAAGTTTTTGCTCATCCCCCCCCTCAAATCTAGAACCTTGTTACCTATTTAGTCTCCATTACTGCGGTGTGTGAGCAACCCCAGTCTTCTGTGTACTTATCTTCAATAAGCCTGCAAGAGGAGTACAGGCTAGAAGATGGTGCCTGAGCCACAAAGAAACCTGCATAAAACTGAAGCCAGGACTTTCAAACACCAAACTTCCTCTAGACACTAGACCATCCTTACCTGACACAATAAAATTGAACAACTTGACCAAACACCTCTCATATATAAAGCTTCAAAGTACATCAGAATAAGAACTCAGTGCCTTCCAGAAGCAATGTTTCTGTTACCAGTACTTAAGTTTAGCTTAATGGAGTTGTATTCCTCCTCCTGGAATTCTTAAAGGTTAATAAAAATTAAGAAAAAGTGTCTTAAGACCCAGAACTTGTATTGATGGGGTTTTTTGAGGAAGGATGACTGATTTTTTTTTTTTTTTTTTCCTAGAGGGATCTGTCTTGAAGTCTTTCATGAGTGAAGTCTGATATCTGCATGAGATGCTGTTCCTCAGAAGAGGGTTAATAGGGCAGATTACAAAATGTGGAGGACCAACTATGCAGTTAATTATGAAAGCAATTTCAAGGAAAAATATTCTGAAGTGACAGGCCAGAATAAAGGTAGCTACATCAGCAGCTAAATCAAACAGACATGTTCTTCACTTCTGCAGACAGTTTTGCTAATTTTCTTACCGTGGTTTTAACTCTGCCTATCACAAGTGCAGGGCATTCTGAAGCATTAATAAATGGTTGGGGGGTTTTGAAGGGACTATTACACAAAAAATAACAGTATTTAAGGATGTACCAGAAGTGTTAGAATCTATCCTTGGCCATTTCCTGTGATTGTAGGAAACAGAGTGGACAAATATGACAATACACAGCACCTTTACAGAAATGTGTTCCTAATCCAAGATATTCACAATTAACTGGACACAAGGAAAAAACTTGCATTACAATTAGCTGATACACCATCCTGTCATATTTTAATGACGCTTTTCAAGAGTTTCGGCAGCCTCATGGAAAAGAAAGCATCAATTCTTTGATAAATGTGCACTTAAGATGATAGCAAGCAGACCGATTACTTTGCAGTACACCTGGAAGGATTTTGCAAGTAAATTTCAAGTGAAAACAGTTGACATAGGCAGATCATTTGAAATACCAATCTAGAAAGCTCACTAAAAGCAAGTGCTTACAGCTGGAAAATGCAATCAAAGTCTAAAGAGATTAGGCTGAGATGATGTAAAGTTAGAATATTACATGCAATAAGCTTGTTGCTGAAGGGCAGATTTGCTTCTATTATTGCCTTTACTGGAAAACAAAATAAAACATATTTAAAATGTTATTTTAAAACAGGTTGATGATGTCAGACTGGAAGGAAACAACAGAGATGAGGAAGCTTACTTGTCAGCTACTGCTAAAACTAAGCAGTGACCACCAATACAATGTCTGAGTGATCATCCATTTAATTTTCATCATACTTAACTCCTTCCAACCTTTCTTCTATATTTGTGTCAGCACCCTGGCCAACTCCTCGAAGCTTAAGGGTCTGATCCAAGCAGAAAGCACAGCTTTTGGCAGCTGCCAGTTTTGAGCTACCAGGGTATACCCAGCACAGCATCTGCCAGTCCTCACCACAAATAAAGATATCAACTTGAGGCACAGTAAGCTGTGGGTATTACCTCAGAGCTCTGGTAAGAGTCCTTCCAGGCACTGTGCCGTGAGATAGGAGAGCTGAGCATTAGGAGAACCCAACATGTTCACTGGATGGCAGCTGGCAGAGAATAATGCACACTGGTGCTCTTTTCCAGATATTTGTAGCATTAGTTTGAGTAGCCTTTTCTTCAAAATTCAAATCCTCTTGTTTTTCCTCCCTTTCTTGCTATCAGTGTGGATTTCCCCTGGGTGTCCAGCACGACTGAAGTCTCTCCTACTAATGACTCATGACATTCTTTTGCATTTTGTCCTACTTGGATGGCAGGAAATTAAAAGTGAGATGCTACGTGACAAATGTAAAACAGAAAATATGGGACTAATGAAACTAGTCAGCAGCCACAATCTGATTCAGATACACGGCAACCATTCAAACACTGATTTGTGACATTCCGTCCCTTATCAGCAGTACTAATAGAAAATCCCATCTATAACTATCTATCTTTTTTTGTAGGACTGCTTCACAGGAAAAATCCTAAGGCTACCTGGAACACGTGATAAAAGAAAGGCACCTGATCTCAGAAGTGACTCAGACTCTTCTTCTTCACTCCTAAATGCCCAACTTTATCTCTTTTATGTAGGCACTTCTTTTCTCTAAAGTCTTCATAACTTTTTCCAGTTAATATGACAACCTCCATCAAGAGCTTTCAGCAGTGCCCAATTAATTCACTAACCCAAGCCTCAAAGTTTGTCATTCCTGGTCAAAAATTTCTAACTCCAACTCTATTCTTTAGTCACTGTCCAACTGTCATTTCAAGATACTGTTCTTGCTTGAAAAAGGAAAAGTTAAAAAAATGGTAGTTGCTGATCCACCCACAAACCTTGGCAAAAGCTTTCTATCTAGAGGGAAAATGAAGCTTCTTCTCCACAAAGACAGTAAGATCAAAGTCCAGATCTTATGTATCTCACAATCTCAACCAAATACAGGAAGAGATATACAAGACATTGAAGGTTCGAGCTTTAAACACTGTTTTTTTGTTATATATATAACTTAATACAGTATCTACACAGTAAAAGTTAATAAGGTGGGTGGCAAGCATTCAGGCAGAAGTTAGTTTACTGAATAATGATATGAAACAGTTGAAAATCGTACACAAAATCAACCAAGTCCCCAGGACAAATGGTAGCCCAAAGACTGGCAGAGGAAACTTTCAGAGGACAAATTTGAGACAAGTGTGTAAAAAGTACCATAAAGCAGAAAAAAAAAAAAGTTAATAAAAAACCCCATATTGAAATCAGCATGGAAGAGTTTAAAGGCAGACGGGGGGGGGGAGGGGGGAGGGAATATCTTAAGAGCTTGGAAGGGAATGTGTTTAAGGAAAGGAAATGTCTTTAAAATCATTCTCTGCAGCCTACACAACAGAGGAAGAAGGACAAGAAAAATGAAATTGTGATGGACTCAAGAGTTTTAACATTTGAGTACTGTGCTGAAGACTATATTCTGAAGGGCCTCACAGGATGATAAAACTTGGGCCTCAAAAGATTTAGCAGCCAGCAAACCCCGAACCTCCAAGTGAAAAGCAACTGTGATATCACAGATCACAAAGCCATAGCAGTTTGTTTAAGTGAACGAAAACAACATCTGCTGTATGATTTCACTACCACGTTAAACTTCTCTGCTGCTTCCCAAAGCATCTACACAATTCAATTGAGCTGATTCTTATTAGAGGCTGCACTCACCAGCTCAAAATAGGCTCGAGCCATACAAACTGGCAACACTCAACTGGTTTTCACTCTGTTACTTGTAAAGAAAGCCATGAACTTCCACACTGCTGCTGCTAGCTGGAGCTTCATGGAGATGGCATTAACCTGTACCCATTTGCAGAAGCTAGACCTGCAGATACAGGGCGCTAAGTGCATTGCCCATCTTCTTTCTGAATTTGTTTTTTCAATTTAGTACCAGAAAGAAAAATGTTTTGCTTCTTCAGTTTTCCAAGCTGTTTATTCAGGCACTGATCAGCATGTTGCATACAGTTAGTTCTCTCTGCTTATATGGGTCATTGCCACAATTGTGAATAGGACTTGAAAAAATAAGAAAAACCTGAAGGAAGACAAAAACGTAAAGGCATCAGTTTTCATTCATGAGCAAAATATCACCTGGAGCACCTCTTAGTTATGTCTTTTGTTTTTTTTTTTTTTTCCGTTAAGTCTACTAGACTTAAAACCTGGGAAAAAAAAAAAAATCTGTATCCTGTGGGGGGAACAAAGGGAATCTCTGTAGAAATACCCCTGCAGCTCAACCCCTGCTGCCATCTGGGCCCAGTGCTAGACCTGGCAGTCTCTGGCAGGAGGACAGCACTGGAAACTCCCTCCAAGAGCAATCAAGTCTATAATGAGAATCACACAAACATACCCTTTCTTACACAGCAAACTGTGAGTACTTGTAGAGGAAAAATACACCCATTGTACCTAGAAGAAATGTGCAGTTCCACTCTGTGACAATAAAATCATTTCTCTGGGTCATTTTAGCTCTCTGTTATTGGTGACCCATTTGATTTCAGAGAAAGCCAGATCTGCAGACCCTATTTCTCAAAGATATGTAAGTAATTTTTCAGGTATCCTTGAGTTTCCTCATTGTAAGGTAAAAAACACCCATTAGAATCAATCACAGTAGCTGCTTTCCATTTGGAAGGCAGGTCTCTGCCTGAACAAATGGTGCTGACCAGGGAAGATGAAGAAAACCTGATGAACAAATGACAGAAATACTCTGTCCCAAGATTGTCAGTGTCCAGACTATTTTTAATGGTCAACTATGCTACGCAGCTCTACCGGACTTCTCTGATCTCATACTGCATCTGATTCCTAGATGATGGATCTTGTCCAAATGAAAATCCTTATCCAACTGGAATTAGCAATTACTAAAAATCCAGCCTACGGGGTAGTAGCATCTTGAGCTTCCGCTGCAAATAATGAGCTCATTAAAACACTGTATAAATCAGAGAGCTTCCAGGGTCATGTTTTATGACCATAAAGTTGAAATCCTACTAGTTGGAATTCATACAAAACATACTCTGGTGTCCTGTGCCATATACCCATGACTCACAGAAAAGCAGATGTGAAGGAAGAAACTGAGGGAGAGGCACAGCCAGTATGAGTTATGTACACTGGTCTGGCTTCACTCACCTCATGCTGTTAGGTAGAGGCAGATGTTCAGCTCACCCCCAACACCACGTCTTTTTCTATTCTGCTTGTCTGCTTTCCCGCCTAAAGACCACCAAGCCTTGCCTTCTCCTCAAAGCTAAAAGTCAAGTCTCAAACTAACATCCTGAACCTTCTCCAGCTGAATCAGCCCACACTCCTGTCCCCTTCTCCAGCTCCTCTGAGAGGAGAATCAGGACAACAATGGCTGGACTAGGCTGCAAGAGAAAATACTCTTGCTCACAAAGCTAGCTAGAGATCCTTTAAGAGACCCACACTCTGCAACACATCATTGCAGGGTTACTCCAAGGACACTGGATTCGGAAAACAAGTCCAAAGAAACCAAGGAATAATGCAAAACCAAATAAAATAAAAGCCCCAGGACACAGCTGGGAAACAGCTATGTTGCTGGACACTAATCTCAATTTTGAAATAAAGTTTGGAATTTCCCTCAGGAAAGCTGTGCAACGTGGAGGGCAGGTTGAGTCACCAGTTGCTGGAAAGGCAAAGAACTGGAGAGGAACCTCGTGAGGCTGGGGAGGGAGTGCACAAAGGGTGCATTGCCCTGCTGGGATTGACAGAGAGGGCTACTTCTGCCTCCAAAACCCCAGCTGTACTCAAGTATGTATTCTGCCAGAGGTCATTGGACCTTACTGTAAGGGAAATAATGACCCTGCATATCCTGACTGCAGTGATTGCTCAGAAAATGTCCGTTTTTCAGTCACTGATCACAGTGCATACGCAGCATATTTCTTCAAGGAAATTAATTTGTAAAAACAGATAGGAAAATAATACCCTCGTCAGACACTTCAGGTTTTTGAGTGAGCACAAAAACCTCAAGTATTTTATAGCTGTATTTTCAAGTGCACAAAAGGGTCTGTACCTAAAACCTTAAATGTAAACAGTGCCCAGCAAAATCACTGAGACTCTACCCAGAGTTTGCCTACTGGGAATATTCAGATCAATTAATAGTAAAAGATCGACAGTAAAGCAGTGCTGCTCTGGGTTTGAGTTGTAACATTCTCTAGAAGCTTCTCTCCTCCTGACACCCTCCTTCCTTCTTTGTAGTACTTCCACAACCACAGAATAACCAAGAACCTTTAATTCATGCAGCAGCTCAGCTTCTCTGCTAATGACTGAAAAATGGCTGTAATTAATGAGGCTTGTGTAAAGAGCCCCATGTCTAGAAAACTCAAAGCAATCAAAGGTAGGTATCTTCTCCCTAATAACCACTCGTGAGTGGGTTCCCTTCTAGCATTATAAATTTCATTTTTTGATATATATTTTGAAATAAAGGAACTCTGTGCATTTTCTTAACCTTTTAAGATCCATGAACCTTCCTGTGTTCCTCTTTAAGCTTTTGAGATAGTCAGAGAAACAGCCAAGTGTGTTAGCACTTGCATGTTGCAAGATAAAACCACCATATACTGCTGAGCTGTTGGGACTGGAGACAACTCCCAGAGTTCCTTTGAACATTTCTGCAGTGATTATTAAATCTTTCTTTTGTTTAAAAAACATCTTCCCCACTGATCTGTGAAAGGCTCCAGCAAATATGGAAAATGCATTACACAAATAGCAGTTACACGCATCGACAAAGAGACACAAACCCCCAACTAAAGACATTTTGTCTTTCAATTATGACAACAGCTTTTTTATCTGTGACTAAAGGCTCATTTAAAGGCATTTAAAAGTCAGCAGTGTTTATTTACCATAATTTATTTTACATTCATCTTCCTATTTCTAGCTACAAGTATGTATTCTGCAAATTCATATCATGCAGTTCATAAACCTGTCTGTCCTAGTTTGCACATAAGCAAAATTAAATTGTACAAATGCCACTGCTCTGTTACCATTTGGAGTGGCAGATGTCCAACTGCCAGCCAAACAAGTACTGAATATGAAGCAGTAATTATAGAGTAATAAATTGCTTTGTTAAACCATATTTAAGAATTTTATTGTCACTTAATAACTGCACAAGTATTAGCAGATAAACACACATGTGGTCCATTACCACAGCATCTATCAGATTTTAAGCATATCCATAAAGTGAGTGATAAATGAGAACTGTTGGTTGGACAAATGTAGAGCTTCCAAAAATCTTTGAGCCTCTCTTTCAATGAAATCTCTTGGGAAAATGGAAAATTAAGCTAAGATGAGGTGAAAGGTAGCACCATGGATTTGAAAGTGGCAGAGACAAACAAAAGAAAAAAAAAAAAGGAAGAATTAATAATATATATAGGTTATTAATTGTGGCAAAAGGCATTAAAACAGTGCCACAAGATTGTCTTCGGGCTTAAGTATATATATATATTTACAACCTGGGAAGGGAAATAAATTAATGCAACAGTATTTGCCACTGACTCGAAATCACTCACAATCATTAAAGAAATAAGAAAGCATGACAGCAGAGACCATCCATCTGGCTTATGAGTTTTCCTCCACTACATTACTCTTTGAAGGAAGGAACCCCTCTTTCAACTTCTTTTTGTTTGCAGCCCAGAAAGGGAGCTAGAAGTGTTTTCATAAAAAGCATCCCACAACCGAGCTCTGTTCTGTACACTCCACTTGACTTTATAGCCACCATCAATTAGTTTAATATTCCCTTTGCCTTTTTGTGGTATTGCCCCCCTAAATTGAGGGAGCTTCCTCAAGGAGCCTGATAAATTTAAAGAGGAAACTCATGATGTGGCTTCCTGCAAGTAGGTCATTAAAGTTACACACTCAAATCCCTTTCAGTCTTAAAGTCTTCTCTTAAATCACACTTGAGAACTGATCTGTGTCACGATGTCTTTAAATGATTCAGCTGCAGCCAGGCAGTTGGGCTGATCACACCCAGTTTAATCCTGATGATTTTTCTTTCACCTGCCACTTTATTATTGAAAGAACAGAGTTCTTGAAGCCAGACAGAGTTGGCTTTATTTTATAATAAACTCACATGGGTAGCGCCTAGCCCAGCAGTCTCTGGCTGCTTTCCAAAGCCTCTGGCAAAAGAGGCAAAATACAGGAGGACGCCCAAGAGGAACAGGTGACAGTATATTATGTGGCAGTCGAAAGTCAATATTAATGACATTATTCTAACTTTAAGTAAATTATTTTTCAAGTTGTTAAATTCTAAAGTAATGATCCCAATGCAAAGCAGAGATCTGTGCATCTTTGACAGCTGTCTTCTTTAAGCATAGCTTAAAAAAAAAAAAAACAACAGTGTTTTTGTGTCACTGTTCACAACGCAGAGAATGCTCGGATGGCAGCCTACATGTTAATGAGATCTCTCACATCTAACAACACAGGTAACAGTCATCTCAATCTCTAATCTCATCTGAAGCAAAAATAGGAAAGATTTAAAGAGCAGAAGTGGCTAGAAACATGGGCAGATTCTCATGATCAGGTAGTTCACTTTTCAAAGAAGGGTCCCATAAGGAAAGCAGTTACAAACATTTGTTTACCAGTTCTCTAATGAAAACAAAAAGCAATGACTTAACTCTGATAATAAAATATAATAATCTTTTCTTATCTGAAGGTAGCAGAATGTACTGAGACAGGACCAGAAGCCAAGAAAGAAATGATTTCACCAGTTCCTTGAGAAGTCCAAAGCAATATTCCAGATGCTTGCTGTGGAAAATGCCAACATAAGGATATACTATCTCAAAAGCAGTCATGTGGTAGCTGATGCATATTACTCATGGACAATGATAGCTCAAGGCAATATTTCACGTACCTGGAAACATCACTTCAGTTTGATCCAAACTCAAACATGGCACTAGATAACAACAACAAATTGGCCCCCACAGTCCTGACTGAGAATTATAAGCCTTTGAGTACCACACAGGACTCCTCTGAATTTAAAACGTTTGTTTAAACTGATACTACTCTCCATATTTTCAACGAAGGAGATCTGTGCAGATTAGTTATATTCACTCCTCATTCCGCAAGACAAACCCTTCGCACAGGGATGACAGGGAATGCAAGAAGGGCAAGGCATTTGTCATACAGACATTCACATCAAAACAGACCCCCAAAACTAAACACTACGTGCGCTAAACTGGCCTGAAACATCAACCCTGCTAAAATAAGGAGCAAACTGTAAAATTTAAGCACTTAGTGCTAAAGAACAGCACTTACATTTGACCTTGTTTTGTTTGCTTGGATGGGAGAATGCTGTTTTTTTCCTTTTTGATTATTATTTTGCTTAAGTTGGTGTACAAAGGCTTGGGTAATTCAGCACACAAGCACTGGGAGCTGGGAAAGGTTAAAAAAAAAAAAAAAAAGAAAAGCATCTCTACTACTTGCTCTCTAGCACACAGGAGTCAGTCCAAAAGTCCTGAGAAACCCTGAAGAAGGAATTACTACACCATACAATAGATTTGATCAGAGAGGGCTATAAGAGTCATTTTAAGGCTTAACATAGTTAAGCTGGAAAAAGAATTATCTTTAACTGGTTTTCCATTTCAATTGGTTTAATATTCTACAGAAGGATGTAGAGCAGTTAGTCATCCACCTCCACAAGGGAGGAAAACTGACTAGGTACAGACTCAGAAAGGCAAGAAAAAGCATTTTTCATTATTAAAAAAATGAATCTTTGAATACAGGTCATTGTGTTTGGGGTACATCAAGAGTATGCAAATATGAAGCGCTACAGAAACACCTTACCTCACCTTCACTTCTCTGAATACATACAACTGATTAGCTGCCATCATTTACACCAGTTCTTTAAGGAGTGAATGGCAAAGAACTGCATGTAGGCTTCTGGAACACAATGCTGCAATTTGTACTAAAATTAGCATATTAAAAACAAATTGCTAAATGGCACAAAGATGTAATTTGCACAACAAGCTTTCAGGTTGTCTTTTCAGCCCACAACCTCAGGAAAACATAATATTTGATTTGGACCTGCAGTATCCTTCAAGCTTCAGGCCTTCAATAGTTTCTTATAAATGATTTATAACAAACATTTAATGGAAATTTTTAAAATATCATCAGCTTAACTGCACGATACCAAGACAGTGAGACATCAGAAACTGATTTTCACTGTTCTTGTAAGGTAAAAAAGTAATAAAGGCTGCACATGAGTTTTAAAAACAGAATCAAGCAACATCAAAAATGACTACAATGAGAACTCAGAGAGATGAAAAAAAAATTTTTCTACTTTCTGGTCCATTTGCTTTCTGAATTTGAATTTTTGATAGAGTACGGAGGCCATAAAGGCACAGCAACTGCCAGAAGACCATTGGGCCACACAGACCCCGAATATACCCTCAGCTCTTCTGCTAAAGCAACCAGATTTCAGGGTACCATCTCTCTGACCTTCCTAAGTAATTTGCTTCACATTAAGTATTTTAGAGAAAGTTGGGAAAGACCCCTTATTTGTGTTTTATGAAAGACACACTGCCAAGCAACTTTTGCTGGCTAAGATTTAAATGCAGTGGGTTCATATAATTAAAAAAAATAAATTCTTCTGACTCTGAAAGTGCAGTTACAGAATTATTGCTAAAGATAATCTAAACCATCTTGAAATCTCTACTGAAATTATCTACTGTTAAACTAACTCTAAAGTGGTCTTATTTACTATTTTGCTTTTTAAAGCTGGACCATTTAAATGCTTTAATTTACAGCACAGCCCTTATACACTTTTTTTTTTTTTTTTTTTTTTACTGTGGTTCCAAACACCAAAACTGGAAGGAGGGACCAGACCTTCTATAATTAGCAGCTTTTTCTTCAGCACACACCCCTTTCCATCCCACCATTAATCTCATCCTCATCTTCCTTCTCCTGCATAATCTAGAAGCAGATGACAAGCATCAGTTCACAAGGCCAACAATGCGGGGTTTATTTCAAAAATTTACATGCTAGTCAAATTTATTTTTACATTGGTGAAGTAACAAAGCTTCCTCTTCCCTGTGACGATTAGCTCACAAATTACTTTTTACCATGAGGAAAACACAAAAATACATACTCTGAAAAAGTCTCATTCTATTTAAAAACTTCTCAGTTTGTCTCATTTTAAGAGTAATTTTCTTTCCTCTTCAGCCGGCCTGCCTCTTCTCAGCCATAAATCCACACACCAACTTCCTTTTTCCTCTGAGTTTCTATGCCACCGATGCTACTGTTATTCAGACCCTGTACTCCTTCCCATTCCCACACTCTGAAACCTCTTTCACAACTATTCATTTTGGTCCTTCACTCATGTCAGTGTTTGTAACCAGGAGTCACAGCCTGGCATAGACACCCAGAACCTTCCACCTCCTGCATGCCAAGCTCTTCCAAAGTGCTGCTGAAGCATCCCAGCTATGCGAAAGGCCTCCTCAGATTGCTCACTTCAAGCACTTCAGGGTAGGTGAGCCTGCTCACTTCAGTAATATTTTCCTAGGGTCTTAGCACTTCAAAAGTAGCTGCCTACCTTATGTGTGAAAGCTTTCTGTAGGACAGGGCATCTGTCATGGGGCAGCACATAACTACAACTACTACACCCTTTTTTAAGTCACTGCCCAGGATACAAAAATACTTAATTTTTTCAGCAAAACATTGGTGACAGAGGGCTTGATCCTTTACCAGCTACCCAAATATACTCCTTTCTCAAGCACCTGCTGGATGACTCTAGAGTCAAAGTCCCTTCTTCTTTCCCTAAATTGCGCTTGAATATATCCAAATTCCCAACTGCCTCTGAGTAACAGAGTTCTGAGGTCAAAACAACAGCCTACTCTCTTACCATTGCTCTGAGCTATCCTAAAAGACCACCATCTGCAACAAAGCAACCCTTCAAACTACTCTAACCCCCATCACCTGCAACAGAGTAACCCTTGAAACTATTCTAACTCCCAGCTGCAACAGAGCAACCATTCAAACAGAATTAACTCCCACCACCTGCAACAGAGCAAGCTGATGATGGTCAAGACCCACCAAAGACCAGTTGGGCAAAGTTGTGTCTCCCGGATGAAGATGTCTCTTCTGTACGATATTTTCTCCCTCCCCGCTTTCCCTGAACTTGGATTGACTGGCCGTGGCTGGGCAGATGTTCCCCATCTCCTCTGACAGGGAGCAGAGCTGCAGACCTATGTAGCTTTACAGCACAGCACCCCGAACACGATTTCAGTGAAAAATCTTCAGTCACCCAACCAACCCTTGCCCCAGTCCCAGGCCCCCTGAGACCCACCACACCCCATCACCCCCTCGATGTCTCCTGAGGGCCCCGAACACCCTCCTCTTACTCAACCATCACTTCGGACACAGGCCAAAGGGACAGACTTGGGATGGCGAGGAACCAAACAACACGCTTGGGCTACAGGGAGAGAGGGGGCTACACCACCCCCTCCCTCCTCAAGACATGGATTTGGGCGGGAAGGGGACAGGAAAAAACACCCATTTCCACCCGCCGGGGCTGGCTGAGGGGCTGTTGCCCCCTTACGCCGCCATTTGCCCCCCCCTCAGGAAAGAGAGGCCATGGAGGAGGGGGGCATTTCCCTGCCGTGGGGCCTAGTCAGTGGGGTGAGGGCACGGAGGGCCTGTCTCTTATACAC
>NW_020799091.1:2309397-2322647 GCF_003259725.1 Athene cunicularia | reverse complement strand
CGCCGGTTGCTATGGCGACGGGCTGCGGCCTGCGGGCGCGGGAAGGCCGGACCGGGCGGCTTCGCGCTCGTCTGAGGGGGGAAACTTGAAGGGGAGAAAAACGTTGAGGTGAAAACGGCGGATTTAGGGAAAATCCGCAGGGAGAGGCCGGCTGGGAGAACAAAGGGCCGGCGCGATGCCCCTGCGGAGGGGAGGCAGGGCGGACGCCGTCACGGCCTGGCTGCGGCCGCTCTCTTCTCACCCGCTTTTCTTTTTGGGTAAAATAACGCTGCTCCAGGTCGGTTTGGGAGCACTGAGGTGGTTTCCCCTCTCTGTTTTTCCTTGTAGGCTGAGGGGAGGGTTTGTAACGCGAGTGAAGCAGCGCACTGGCTTCACGTTTTTAAATGAAGAGGCAAGTATTTCTCGTAGTCGTGGGCTGGGAGGAGGAAGGAGTTTTTTATAGCACTGCCAACTACACGGGGGTTTTCTCTCATCTGATGCCTTATTTAGTTTCCTCTGTGCTTACTACGCGTACTATACTTACACCCATAATATGCAAAGTGCTTTTCAAGCGGAGTTGGTATCCAAAGGCAAGTAGAGTCTAAAAAGGGAAAGACTTGAAACACATGGGAAAAGAATAAAATCCACAAGTAAAGGCCTAAAAATATCGTGTGGTTTTTATATTTCGGGGAAAAAAAGGTCCAAATACTTACAAGAATCTTTGGGCAGACCTTGTGGGCTGTGCACAGTGGTTATACCCTGCTGGGCAGCAGAATGAATTATACCTGTATATAAACACACAAACTTCTTTTTCCCCGTCTTGTTTCTCCTCACCTCCCCATCTGTAAGCTAAAAAATTACAATCTAAACACAGACCTCTCCTAGTGTAAATGCTTATGTTTTATGATGTATACATCTGTCGTGAAGAATAACCTGCCTTCTGCAGTTCAGCTTGTATATAATGGCTTTCAGCATCAGGTAGAGATGTATTCAATGTTTTCCATCATGACATAAAGCCTTCAAAGCGATGGCCATGATAAAATACTTAGATTTTCAAAACACTGTCAAATTCACTGTGCATTTTTTTATGAGGACCTGTCTTTTTTTTTTTTTTTTTAGATACATATTATCCTCCCCAGATGTGGATTTTCAAGATTGAAGTCTGGAAGAGTACCAGACTGATGCAGAAGCACAAAGCTGGTTGTAAACAATGAGGAGGATTCTAGCCTGCTTGAAGCACTTTAGCTTTTTGGAGTTTTGAAGGTTCAGGCTATATAGTAAGAAGTTTCAGGTTATATTGTAAGGAAGTTTGTAGGGCTCTGATCTATCTTTGTTAAGGTTAACCATTTTAAGATCGAAAGTTCTTAACAGAAGTAATTCAAAGTTTGAAATTGCGGTAGCTCAGAAAATAAAGAAATAACTGTCCCATTTGCACACCAAGAGCACAAAATGGGAACAATATGAAAAAATAAGAAATTGGTGTAATATTCAATTACATTTGGCTTTCAGTAAACTATTAAAAATATTGATGCTTGTTTCCATTCTCTTCGCAGGCATGCTGGACGTGAGAATATTTGTAACCATAATAGAAACAAGTCAGACATGAAGCTGGCTTTAAAACTGGGAAAAATAAATGAATGAAAGATTGTATGGGGTAGATAACAACAACAATGTGGGTTGTTATTCAGAAATGTATAGCTAGCCCTTAATTTGAATCATTGGAGAATTTTTATTTATTTGGCACATCTCTGTAGTATTCTCCATCACAATATGCATTTATTTCTGACTTATTCTGTGGTTTGGTTCTCTGCTTTTGAACTCTGGCAAACCTTTCAGTCATTGCACTCAGAAGGATTGTATTGAAGAGCCAGCCACAAACCATCATAATATACGTGTTTTGTTTTTTTTTTTTTCCTAAAACTGTTTTATTAAAGATAAATTCATCTTCCACAAAACCAACTTTAACCATTTCCGTGGTTACAATAACACAGGTTAAAAGCAGTACTTTTCCTTTGTAACCTTGAGCTATGCTTTGTAGTGTATGTTACTGCACTGGGTATAATGTGACAGCCTGGAGTTATTTGCATCTGAATGTGGTCGATCTGACTAGACAGTCAAACCTACCTAAGTCCAGGTGTTGGATTTTCTTTGATCTGTGCGACCTATGGAGGGAATGTCTTGTTTCTGAAATAACAAGTACAGGAACAAACATGGAGCTCCTGAAATGCTTATTTTCAGTATTACTAAAAATGTACTTGACATGCAAAGGGCGTAATGGAGTCCTGTGTCAAAGGATCTTCTTTCCAGACAGTTTTGTGTTGCCCTGAAACCTCATGGCTTAACTGATCAGTTAGGTCAATTGAGTCACGTCAGTTAAGAGCACTAGAGGGATATGTTCTGTAAATTTAGTATGTGGATCCAATAGGTTTTTGCTTGGGAAATGGGAGAGGGCTGCTTTTCAAAAATAGCATGCATTCAGCTGTTTCTCTTTCTGATCTTTAAAATTCAGGGAATGACACCTGAAGAAAAACATTTTTTCTCTATCCCTGCTCTGTGCAAACACTTTATGGTGCCTCGTGCTGCTCATTGTTTAATTTCTGCATAAAATGAGACCCAACAAACAGATTGATTAGAACTTATTATGGCTATGTTGGAGAAGATTGTACATATTCCCTCTCATCGGTATATGCATGAGAAGCAGGAGATAAAATTGGCACAAACTCTTGAAGATGTTTTCACTACTTGGTCCTAATAATGTTAAAATAAAGGTATCAGTCACATAAATAAAGCTGAATTTTGTGCTACAAATGTCCTGTTCAAATTTTAGGTTCATTATGAACCTGTGCTCTTCTAGGATCTTATTTTATTGGGTCATAGTGTATCCAGCAGCTTAGACGTGGAATCCTGAGCCAGGGTTCTCAGCTTGGGAGTCTCACATCTCATGGTAATGTTGGTTTCCAAATAGTGCAGCTCAAAATGTCATTATTGGCAGCTTTCTGGTGATTGTCTAGTCTGTACTGGTTACAGAAAAAGGTCATTAACACCTCTAGATCCTGCAAGCCTGATCCTGTGTAACATGTAATTTATCCCATTGATTTATATGCAAATAGCATGAGTAAGATGCTAAAAGCAGGATTACAAGAGCCTGAATCAGACTCTTTGTAAAGTGCCTTGAAGTTTAAGGGCTCTTTATGAGCACTGTTGTTGGGATGATGATAATTATGCCTGAAGTAGTATCACAGAAATTTATTGGCACCTGAATGCATGAAAAAGAGAAGTTGTTTCCTATGGTGAAGAAGGATCTGATCCAAGAAACTTCAGCAGAACTGATTTCCTATTCATAGCTAGGTAAAGCAGAAATGTCTGCGCTGAAATTAAATGGGAGTCATGCATTTGTAAAGCATCATCAAAGGGACTCAAGTCCTAGAGCCATATAAATATTCATAAACTCACCAGCGTAATGTGACTGTTCTTAGTCATATTTTCAGGGCTACTGTATGCATTTTGGCAAACGGCTGTGGTGGTGAATGATAGCATCACAGTTTTCAGCTCTCTGGATGCCATGAGCATCCAGCACTGAAGGGCTCAGGTATGAATACAACATCCTACACGGTGTTGTAATAACGGGTTGATGAAAACAAACAGGGGGTGCTGGGCGCAGGTATTTAGGAAAGGAGCACGCCCTGTCGAGGAGAGGATGTTCCCTCAGCAGAGGATGGTTCAGTTCTATATCCAGCCCTCAAAGCATATTTCAGGGAGGCATTTTTCTTCATCCTTTTTCTAGCACAACCCTATCTGATCAGATCTATCAAGATGTATCCCAAACCCTTTCAAATCAAATGCTGAGGCAAGTGATACCATCCACAGCAGGTCCCATTTTACCAAAATCAGGATGTTTGCTTTCTTATACAGATGGATTAAGCTGAAGTTTATCTGCACCCGGTAGTTACTAACCTGAAAGCAGACAGCATGTGTAGGTGTCTCCAAGCACCGGCAGCTTTCAACCCATTGTATTAGCATGAAATAAAATTGATGTCAGTTTGCATTAATTTGCAGGGCTGAAATTGGTACAGGAGGAGATAAATCTGCTGCTCAGCCATTCCCGAGGGAGAAGCAGTTGACACTAGGAAAAGTGTAGAAGGAGAGCTTGGCTTAGTAACTTTTCCAGTCATCTGAGCTTAATTCACCCTTATATGTGAGTCAGAGCCCTTATCAGCTGCAAAATGCCTATGGTAAATGTGCAGCAGTTTAAGTTGAAATATCAAATGAAAATCTATCATGGGAGGGAGACTTTCCAAAAGCACAAGAGGCATGTGCCTCAATCTCATTGACTTTCACGGGAATCTGGGAATCGGTCTGCCTTTGTGCTTTGAAATTCTTCTCATGCTTTCAAAAAGCAAAAGCAAATGCAGTAACAACTCATTGTTTACACTTGTAAAACAGCTTTAGGAAAAATACAGCAAGCTGTCTTTTTCTGCCTGCTAACTTACTTACACAGAACTCAATATGAAGAGACTTGCATGAACTTTATAACAATATTTAAGTGTGTTAATCTCAATTTGGATCTTGCCTTAAAGGCTCAGCTCACTTCCTTAAACACTGGCATCTTGTGTCATTTGAGATTCCTTCTGAGCAGCAGCTGAAGGCCAGGCAGGATGCCTTCCCTAGATCTTCCCTAGATCCTGTGTCATACCCCATATGGCTCTCAGCTGCTCTGTGTCCAAGAGCACTAAATGTCTTATGTTTTAGCAACTGAATTGAGCTTAGGTGTCTGGCTTTTTTGGGCTGGATGAAATTGGGTGAGGTCATGAATCCCAACTTCTTACTCTCTTCTGAAAAGCACTTCACTCTGGTTGGAGGTCACTGAAGATCCTGTTTTCTGAGGCCACATTGTCTGTGGAAGGTACATATCTAATTGACTCCTGGACTTGCTTTGACCTCAGTTGAAATTGAGGCATTTATGGGAAGCAGCCTTACTTCTGGATATTCCACCACTCATTGGAGTCATCTGTCCTTAGGACATAAGAAAACTAGGAGAAGAGATATACCAGAGGACGAGAGCCACAAACCAGCACTTGATCAGTCAGCACTGAGTTCATTTGGGACTTAAAAAAATGGCAGTAGCCCTTTTCACATGGTGAAAACAGGAGCAGTGCTGTTCCTTATTCTGGCTCCCTCTGCATGAATGGAGCTGAGAAAGGGCTTGGAGGAGAGCACGTTGCTGGTTCTCTCTTACAACCAGCTCCTTTTGGGGAATAGAAGGGAGGGCACTGGCAGCTTGCAGCTTAAATAAGAATCTGTGCATAGCATCATGATATTGATGTGGCACAGAGGAAAGGCAGTTGTACAACGAACATATTTTCAGCCCTGCAGGAAATATTTTGAAGTCTCCACGTTTTGACTTGACAGTGTCCAAAGCCATTGGGTGAATTATGCAGGACTCTCCTGGTAATAGCAGCCACCTTGCACATACAGATGGCCATAAATAGCAAGCTTTTGGGTGTCAGCATCAGTCTGCTAACCCGGTCAGCTAAAGCTCATCAAGCTGGGGCCTCCTCCCATCTGCATTCATGCTGCTAATGTTTCTGGCACCACTGATTTCAAGTGCCAACTCCTGGTGTGTATCCACCCTTCCCACTCATACTATTTTGGGTGTATGAACAGATGGAGACTGGGCAAAGACTGATCAGTGACCACCTACAGCAGGAATGGAAGTCCCAATGATGTAAGGGTGACTTAAGGCAAATTTTGAAGGCAAAATACTGTGAAGAAGCAAGAAACTCGGGAAGATAGGCTAATCTGAACTCTGTGAGGGATAAGAACTGAAGCTTTTTTACCCCAAAACCCCAGTGGGAATGGATTTAGAGGAATTAGCTATTGCCAGTGTCTCACCCTTTTCAGTTTTCTTTCACCCTTTCAGTTTAGGGAAGAAAGCACCCACAAACCATTCCTTCACTGTATCCTGCATAATGAATCAATTAGTGTCTGAACCTGGAAGGCAATATATCCCACCTCGTGTTCTATAAAACCCTTGCCCATCCTATTGTGCCCTGCTTGGCACTTGGTCTCATGGATAAGGAAACAAATTTCCTCATACTGCTGCTCTTGGAAACCTCTGCAACTGAAGTGCTAAGGCTCGGACAACAGGCCCAAGCCAGAGTTGACCGATAGATGAATCCTGTATATTTTATAAATGATAACCATTGTGCTAGTAGGTATTCTGCTAGGTTATAACAAACCACCCATGCTGATGTAAAAAGTGCTGGAGTGTTGAAGTATTGAAGCCAACAGCAGGCCCTGAGCTGAAGCTGCTAACTTAGCATGTAGTCATGAACAAAGCATGTAACCTCACTCGTGAAAGGTGCAGCTTGGACAGAATATAATCAGTAGTGAGGATGAAGTGCTGAGAGAATGTGTCCAGCTCTCCTTGCTCAGCCTTGTTAGAAACTCCCTTGGCTCTCCCCCACGCCGAGCCCTGGCCAGGCTTTGGGTGGAATCCAACAGGAGAATGAAACCAGGTATTTTCCGCTCAAAACAAAGGTGCTGGCTATTCCGACTTGCTGATTTTTAGTATATAAGGCTGGACCCACTCACAGCGACTTTGGATGCCTCACCTATGGGTGGATGCACCCCGTAGGATTTCCCACCTGCAGGGAAAGTCTCTCCAAACCCTCGCTGCACCTGGGGCTGCCCAGCGACTGCGGGTCTGGGTGATGGTAATGTATGGATCCTTCTTAATCACTGATTTCTCTGTCATGTAGTAATGATTTGATGCATTGCCCTGTATTTTCCTATTTGTTTGCTTTAAGTGCATTATTCTGTCTTTTCTTGTTGCATGTTTTCTGTATTACTCTGTTACAATATTTAGTTACCACTAGTAAAATACACCTAGTCTTTTCACTCTGGTGTCCAACTTTAATTGGTATCCTTAATCAGCAAAACAGCAACGAAAGGGAAAAACCACTGGGAGTAAGCAGAAAGTCTCAGTGGTAAGCAGATACAGATACATCAAAATGTCAAATGTTAAAAGAATTTTTTAAAAATTGAACGCTTGAAATATCTTCAGTTGCACTGCACCTACAGTGGGGAAGGCAGCTGCTATTCTATTCCTTGATCTCTGGGAAAATGGCATATTTACCACAAGCATATGCAAATTTTTCTACTTATCCTGGATATGAAGCACATTCTGCTCATGTAAAGAAACTGTTGTTATATTTCTCTCATTTACTGCAGGAAGGAGGAGGAGAGGAAAGAGATCAAGTCATTATTTACTTGGCAAAAATCCTTTGTTACTTTTCTGGATATCAGTTAATTACCAGTGAGCTAATCAACTTACATCTCAACCAAACTCTTCTCTTTAGTAAGTCATTAAAAAAGGAGACTAGTCTGACAGTTCAAATTGACTTTATTAGCATAGCTTGGATATTTCAGACCTGTGAACTAAAAGGGGGATAAAGGGAAACACAAGGAAATACAGTAATACATTTCCACTTTCTTCTGGAGTGACTTGTGTCCCATGGTCATTCCCACAGTAAATGGTGATCAACTTCATTAGGAGAGCTTATTACTATCAGCTTCATTAGGAGAGCTTATTACTAGACAGGGAAAGAAATAAGTTTTCTGGAGCTTTTGCAGCACTGAGCCCGCTCTCTTGTTGGCATCAACTCCTGAGAAGCGAGTCACTTCAGCTTGTATTGCAGAAAGTCATTGCTTTAGCCACCTTGGTTGAGGCCCTTGTGCTTCATGCATTTGTATGAAAGACAGTTGGCTTCTGGGCGTGGAAGAGTCCAGGTGTTTGATGGACAAAACTTCATACATCTGTCGTACTGTTGTTGTTTAACCCCAGCAGCAACTAAGCACCACGCAGCCGCTTGCTCACTCGTCCCCCCCTTCCCAGTGGGATGGGGAGGAGAATTGAAAAAAATGTAAAAGTCATGGGTAGAGATAAGAACGTCTTAATAACTAAACTAAAATAATAAAAATAAAAAATATAATCATAGTAATTAAAAGGATTATAATTTAAAAATAAATCAATAAAAGCCAAGAAAAGACAAGTGATGCACAATGCAATTGCTTATCACCCACTGACTGGTGCCCCCAGCCAACTCCCCCCAGTTCATACACTGAGCACGACGTCCTATGGTATGGAATATCCCTTTGGCTAGTTCGGGTCAGCTCTCCTGGCCATGCTCCTTCACAGCTTCTTGTGCACCTCCTTGCTGGCAGAGCACGGGAAACTGAAAAAATCTTTAACTTGGGATAAGTGCTACTTAGCAACAACTAAAACATCAGCATGTTATCAACATTATTCTCACACTAAATGCAAAACGCAGCATTATACCAGCTACTAGGAAGAAAATTAACTCTATCCTAGCCAAAACCAGGACACATACACAAAAGTGACACACTTTTCTGAAAAGTTTCATCCGGAAGGGTGACATAATTTTTTAAATTACAATGTGAATTACCTAATTACAACATATGAAGCTAAATCATGCGCATGAATCACATTCTCAGTTCTGTCTGTGTTAAGGCATTATGGCTGCAGTGGTAAGCCAATGTGATATAATACTGAATTACAGTCTCAGGCAGCTTCTCTCTGTAGCGAGCGCTAAGCGTGGCAGCTGTGGGCAGTCTGAATCACTCAGTGGTTTGCTGCGTTCAAGTGCCATAGTAGGTGTGACCTAAAAAGTTATGGAACACTAATATAAAGTTTAAACTTGACCCAATATGCTTAGCACAAACCCTAGAGCACTCTCTGTGAACGCTGCGTGATTTCCATGATCCGTATTAATAGCTTTATAGCTTTCTGGTAGAACTTGGAGTGTGACTGTCTCAAAGAAGGGATACAGTGGCTCTCTTGTAGGCTAGACTTCAAAAACCAAGTCTAGGTTTATGAGCTGCTTTTGGCTGGGATAGAGTTCATTTTCTGCATAGTACCTAATATGGGGCTGTGTTTTGGATTTGTGCTGAAAACAGGGATGTTTTTGTTACTGCTGAGCAGGGCTCAGACAGAGTCAAGGCCTTTTGTGCTCCACACCCCACCCCACCCCTGAGCAGGCTGGGGGTGCACAAGGAGTTGGGAGGGGACACAGCTGGGACAACTGACCTCAGCTGACCCCAGGGATACCCCAAACCATATGGTGTCATGCTCAGCATATAAAGCTGGGGAAGAAGGAGGAATGGAGGGACGTTCAGGGTGATGACATTTGTCTTCCCAAGTCACTGTTATGCATGATGGCACCCTGCTTTCCTGGAGATGGCTGAGCACCTGCCTGCCAATGGGAGGTGGTGAATTAATTCCTTGTTTTGCTTTGATTTACCTATGAAACTGTCTTTATCTCAACCTACAAGTTTTCTCACTTTTACTCTTCCAATTCTTTCCCCCATCCCACCAGGGGGGAGTGAGCAAGCGGCTGTGTGGGGCTTAGTTATGAGCTGGGGTTAAACCATGACTGTTTATCACCTGTAAAGTAAGAAAAGGGTCTATAGAATAAGCGCTGCTGGTTCTAGGGCTGGTTTTATTCCGGGACTGTTGCTGAACAAGGCTGGGGAACTATACTACCCTAGGACTGAATTGTCTGCATCACTTCTGCTACCCAAACCACGTGGCCTATTCATGACCAGGTATGACTGACATAGGTTAGGGGACTGCTGATGCTTGTATTCCTCATTTCTACCCACTGCTTCCATTGCCAGAGACTCTGCACTATTCACATGACCATCTCCATTTTTGAAGGCAACGATGTCTGAAGGTTTTGGAGGCTGGACTGCTAATCTCTTGACAAGCAAGTGTATTTCTTGACAGTGTGATTGGTGTTGGCCCATCGCCCTTAATGGCTTGGCCCTCTGACAGCTGGCAGTGATTTTCTGACGACTGGAGCCCCAGTCACATGCCCCCTGACAGCAGCAGAATAATATTCTCATGCCTGCGATAATGGCAAATGCATTTGGAAAGCTCATGAATAAAATTCCCTTCTCTGTCTCTTTTTATAACTCTGACATGCTTTTCTGTTGCCCAGTTTCTCCTCATTCTTTTTTTTTTTTTTTTTACACTCCCCCCCACCATTTCTCTCACTCTATTATTATTCCTTGTGTTATCGGAATGGCAGAGACAGACAATTCTAATTTCTTCCCTGCTCAACACTCAGTGCTCTTTCTTTTGGTCTTTGAGCAATATTCCCCAGATATTGTTGGCAGGAGGCTGAGTCCTGTGTGAAACTACCATGCAGAGCCCTTCTTATTTTGCTTCTACCAGCTTCTAACAATGCCAATTCCGTCTTCCATCGCCCTTGCTTGCCAGCTTTGATATTTATTTTCAAAACATGTCTTTGACTCTTGTGTTTTCTCAGGAAAGGTTTGGGCTTGGTTCCACAAGCCTGACATACCTCCTAATTCAAAGCGCAGAGAGGAACCTTGGGTACAGGAAGGCAGGGGGAAGGGGGAGCCGTGATGTAAAATCTGATTTTTATTTTTGCCTTAGTGCAGGGAAAGTATGGTTTGCCCTCGACTGAGCAGAAGGAGGTGACTGGGACTTGTAGCTCATAGTTGGACTCGATGATCCCAAGGGTCTTTTCCAACCTGAATGATTCTGTGATTCTGTGAAGCAGAGTCTTGGAATTTTCTTAGGGGAACTTACTTATTATCCCAGAGAAACTAGTCATAGGAAGAAGAGATTGCTGCCAGCATGTGAGAAACCTCTTGTTTCAGCAAGCTGGGATGAAGGTTAACGTCTAATTCTCTAGGGGTTCTGGTGAAATAGGATTATCTTGCTGTTTGCAACACCCCTCTCAAAAAGATAGTGCGTCACTAAATGAACAGTCCTACTTCTTTTTCAAAGGTGAGACACCACCACACAAACCAAACGGGTACTGTTGTGCATAACAACACCCCACCCCAGCCACCCCACCTATCCTGTGATACCTGGTTCACGACTGCATTAGTTTAGCAGTGGTGAGGGGTTCTCGATGGGTCTGGCTCCAAGGCTGAAGCCGTTCCTGAGCTGTGCTTGCTCTCTGAAAAGGGGACTCATAAGTCTTGCAGTGTGGGCACTTTGCTGGCTCGGAGCCTGTCTCCAGCAGAAGTTCAAAACTTCCATGCCGTGTTTAGGAATAGCTGAGCTGAGAAAACCACTCCCTTGCCAGTTCCCGTGTCCTCCTCTGGGTGATGTGAACAGGAGCTGGGACCTGTATGACTGCACCCAACGTGGGCTCTAGTCTTCCTTCATAGCTGTGCCCCAGGCTGTGCACACATATGTGAAGAAGATGGGCATCAGCCTGGTCCTGAACACAGGCTTAAACCCAACAGTCTTTGGGTCTATTTAGGTCAAGAGCAATAAATGTGGAGACAAAAAGCTAGAGTATTCCTAAATCTTGTTGCAATGGAGATCCACAGCTGGAGCACGAAACTATTTTAGCTCACAAAATCAGGTCAGAAATAGCTGGTTTAGGTGTTAGCAGAATAACTTGGGTGTGCAGCCACTGTAAGGGAGAGGGACATGAGGTTCCTGCATTGAGTGAGCTGTTCTGGGCTCAGCTGTGATTTTTCTTCATCTTTCTGCTGCTCAGTAGGGGCACTAGTTCCTACTGCCTTGTGCTGGTGAGGGAGGAAAGTAGGACAGCTTTATGTCCCATCTAAGTCTAGGTCAGCCCTGGGAGCACTTCCATGCACAGCAGGACCTTTCTTCCTGGTGTTCCCAAGAAGAACCTGCAAGCTGCTGTAGCCTGAGCTCTCCCAAAGGCAATAATATGATTTTTTGAAGTGTTTGGAGGAAATCCAGGAGAACAGCTTCTTTTGGAGGTAAGGAAATCACTGCAGCTATCTGTTGAGCCAAGTGGCTCCTTGGAGCTCCCATCATTGTTCTCATGAGCATATTTAGGATGAGCTTAATGGACATTTCTTAAATACTCTCTTGAGACTTACTGGTGGTCCAGGAAGGTGATCTGGCTCATCTGGGGACCTTGGTCCACCTTGGTTTTCTGTTCTCTGTTATTGGGAAGCTATAGGATGAAGCAGACCGGAGCCTGGTGCTCTCCTGGTCTCTGGGCATCATAATGCCACTGGGGTTTCTTGTCCTCTGTAAAGATGTGCTGTGATCCAGTATTGCTGTTGGTAGTAACAGATCATCAGCTTTGTACTGAGTTTTCAAGGTCTTGGGACTGAGCCTTGCCAGGCCTTCTGTCTGATTTTTTTTTCCCCTTGACTAAGCTTTGTTTTATTTGGTTTAGCTGTGACAGCCATTTCTCCGATTGACCAGGTGTCTGTGGCTAGTTTGCTATACTTTTGTATAACCGTAGTTTACATGAGCAACAGTAACAAGCAGTTATTCTGTGAAGAACAACAGTTCTAACACAGTGATGTACTATAGAGAAGTACAGAGCTGGTACGATAGCAGAGAACTTGAGAAGTGGAGATACAGGATGCAACGCTGAGGAGTGCAGACATGGTATGAGAGAAGATGGGGCATAGGCTGGCACTGCAGACCTCCTGACTGTAAACAGCTCACCCATGGGTAGCAACAGAAATGCACGCCTGGATCTGGACAAAACTAGTTTTAGGGGTAACAAAGAAAACAAAGAAATAGTCTCTAAGCTGCCTACCATAGGCATAGCAAATTCAGATGTAACCTGGATCTGTAGACTCATGAAGAAAGAGAAAGGTGTAAAAGCATATTAACAACCATATACAAATGACCCAAAGTGGGTTTTGGAGTAAGGAAAGATAAACCAGTAACAAAAGCAGCATATTCTTCCCAGTAAAGCGTACCAGAGGCTGATGACTTACGGTGTTACCTCCTATAGCTGTTCAAAGTTACTGATTTTAAGACCTGATGGAGCAATGGGAGAGTAAAACCAAAAAAAGGGATAGAAACAAAATAATTTTATTATGTTATTGAAACTTTTTCTATATAGTATTACTGTATATGGAATTATTATTCTTTTTCTCTAATAATTAGATCAAGACTATTAATGATTCTTGAATTAGAGAGTTAAGTTTTCAGTTCTTGGCTTTACCTACATATATGGTGTGCTTCCTCTTTGACCTTGCACAACATTTGGATCGTAACACTTTAGATGTTGAATTTTTCTGGTGAAATACAAATATCTACAGAGTAGGTGTTTCCATCCAAGCTGGTTACCACAGATGCCCATTATTGTCAGCAGAAACTATAATTTAATCTTAAAGTAGAAGTCTAAAAAAGGGTCAGATTAATCATGTTGTAAGACTGACTCCTTTTTTTTTTTTTTTTTTTTTTTTTTTTTTTTTTTTTT
>NW_020799091.1:2297080-2309347 GCF_003259725.1 Athene cunicularia | reverse complement strand
TTTTTTTTTTTTTTTTTTTTTTTTTTTTTTTTCTGTTAATTATACACAGAACCCAGGCTGACTAGCTTAGACGGAACTGGTTTAAGACTTCAGGTGTCTTGAAATGATATGAATCCAGCCCAGATGTGCACACTGTTCTGACTTCACATGATTTTGTGTGCAAACCCGGGATGTCCTGGAGGCGGGTGACCCTGGAAACCTTTCCTAGAAGGATCCGTTGATCATGCAGTGTTGCTGCAAGGGTAGAAGGGGCAAGCAGAAGCAGCTGACCAGACAGCTGACAGTTGGGGTCAGTCTCATTTGGGAAGCTAAGATTTCCTCAAGGTTTCCCCAAGCCAACTCCGGAACATGGTCCGGTATTTAAATAAGTGCATTTGGATGTGAATGCAGGCTGCAGCTGACATCCTCGAGCAGTGTAGGCATAGCTATACTGGCGAACGACAGCGACAGCTATGCTTGCATTCAGTTTCCTAATATCAGGCTGAATTGGTTAGCATGACTTTTCAGTGAGTTAACTAATCTGAGGCACCTAAAAAGATGTGATATTCAAAAAACACAATTCCTTTCCAAGACCATTGAGACGCTGATGATACAGAGAGCTACCACATCAACAAACCAGCTTGTTTGTGCTAATGAATGCCATTCCGGGGAAGGACATGCATATGAGTGTGTCTAGGCTGGAGCTGAGGCTTTGAAGATAATTTTCTATCCATCTGAAGCATCTCTCACTGATCATATCAGTCTCTCACTGTTCATTTATTGACTGTATTTACTTCACTCACCTTACTGGCTGGTAAAACCTGCTGCCCTGGCCCTGGTCTGATTCACACTTTACAACCTTTCTCCAGGGTCCCTGGTGGTAGACCTTGATTTATCATAGAATCATTTAAGGTTGGAAAAGACCCTTAAGATCATCAAGTCCATCCATTAAAGCCATGTCCCTAAGCACCACATCTACACATCTAAATACCTCCAAGGATGGGGACTCAGCCCCTTCCCTGGGCAGCCTGTTCCAGTGCTTGACAACCCTTTTGGGGAAGGAATTTTTCCTGATATCCAATCTAAACCTCTCCTGGCACAACTTGAAGCTATTTCCTCTTGTCCGATCACTTGTTACCTGGGAAAATGAGTTCATGTTCTAAGGGGCTTACCCTTCATGCTGGGACTCCAAGTGCCTTGTCAGAAGAAAGCACCATATTTCAGGAGGTCCCTGCAGCGTGCATAGATATAGCTCAGCTCAGAGATCAGGCTTAGAATCCTGGCATCTTCTGCATCTCAGGACATCTTCCACATCCCAAGACATCTTCCATGTCTCTGGAGCCTTCATTTCTCCATGAGGTTGTGGTTTCCATCCTGCTTGCCTGCTGTAGTTCATCATCCCTTCTTGGTTTAGGGCTAGCACGAAGCAGGAGCTCTCAGGATGGCTCACACCTTCCACGTGCATATACCCTACAGAAGGAGAATGGGTCCCAATGTGCTGAAACTGATGGCAAGGCTAATGACTGAAAAAGACCCTGCTGAACATCTTTTACCAATGCAGTCAGGGCAGGGGGAACACAAAAGGCTGTTCCTCCAAGAGAGTTTCTTTGCATGAAAAGGCAACTGTTCACTGAAACAGGAAATCCTTTGCTTTTTAATTTGAAATTTGCAGTGTAGAGCAGCCATTTCACAGTGCAGAGTGTGTTAATCAATTGTCCCACATAGCATTTTTTAATTAAACAGATGACTGGAGTGAATTAGGGCAGGGACAGATGCACAGGGTAGTTTGGACTGCAGATAGTCGTGGGGTGATGCAGTGACCACTGGCAGTCAGGAGCTCTCGAATCTGTCACCGTCTCAGCCACAAAACCTTCTGTTTGACCTTGGGCACATTTGTCATCTTGAATCTTTACATATCCCTCACCTACACAATGTATATAGGTCTTCAGGATGGGCCCTGCCTGTAACATTACATTGGACTTCCCCTAGGGACTGAATTGTGACTTGTGGTTGCTGCAGTGATACAGAGAGATATTGCAAAAACGCTGTAACCCTGCAACTGTTAAAAATATTCTGTGTGCAGGTAGGTAGAAGGTAGTTACCTAAAAGCTCTCCCATAGGATAGTGAGGATAAAGCACCCTGAATCAGATTTGTTTCTGGTTTAAATCCAGTAAGGATTAATTGATCTCTATCCTACTGCTTCAGAGGTGTTTATTTAGTCCATGTTCGTTTCAAACAAAAGTTCCTTTGTGCTAACTGGCGATGTATTTTTGCCTGCGTCAGGCCTAAAATTGGTCAGGAGTAAATAAGGAGTTGCCAATAGGAGCGTTTTGGCAAGAAATGCCCTGTCTTGGGACAGGACCACTTGTGAAGGAGGTCATATAATGATGTGAGTGTCTGCTGATTTTTTGGACATCACTCTGTGAATCCCAAAGGCTGGTATGGATTCTTGAACAGACATTTATTTGTCAAAAATTGCGTAACATTTCTTAGAATTAATTTTTGTTTGCACTGAAGACCAGCATTTGCATCTAAGCTTAGAGTCGTAGTGAGCTGGTCAATGTACGGCTAGAGCCTCCTGACAAAGTTTGACAGATGAGCCAGAGACGAGGGGGACAGGACATCCATGGAGGCAGAGTGATCCACCCCTGCACTCCACGGCAAGTCAAGTGGACAGAAGACCAGAGCTTTTGTCTCTGATGCCCAGTCTCACAGAATCACAGAATCATCTAGGTTGGAAAAGACCCTGAAGACCATCTCGTCCAACCAATGGCACATCTTTCCCATTCTGCTGCTTCAGATGTGGTTTTGGGATGGCCTGTCATTGGCCACCATATGAGCCCCAGGTCCTGGGACAGTTCTCACTCACCACCTTAATATTAGAGGAGCTGGCACCCATGTCCCATGTTGCAGAAGAGCTATAGGAACCAGGGCTTTGTTTCCTACCATATCTCATCTCAGCAGGGGTGGTTGAAGCAGCTAACTGGTCTCAACTCCAGCCATGCTTCCCCTTGCTGGTTATGAGATTAAAACACCAGTAATTTTTTTTTTTTTTTTTTTTCTTCTCCACTATAAGAGGTACAGCAGATTCTTGTTTTCAAATTTATTTTTTTTTTTATTTTTTTTTTTTACAGCCAAGACAGTTAGAAATGTACTTAAAAAGAGAATCCCCTGTGTTCACAGAATCCCAAGAGCTGGGACTTGCCCCTCTTCCAGCCCTGCCTCCTCACCTTCCACAGTGTAGGATGCACAGTAGCACAGAGGAAAACAGTGAAAGTCTCAATAGTTGATGATTTGGTGACTCATATTTGATAAATGCCTCACAACCAGCTTTACATGGGACTGCGGTGGTTTAACTGCTTCAGTCTACTTTGAGTCTAAGGCAGAGAAACTACAGTCCAGTCTTCTGCGTTGTGACAGCAATGTTTCCAGTGCCAAATGCTGTGCTTTGTTAATCCAAGTGTATCGAGACAACTGCCTTTTGCTATTTGCAGCACGTAAAAATCAATATGCCACTTACATATCCTCTCTGACTGTCATCCCAGACACTTCTGCTCTGCTATTATGTGCAGAAAGTTTGCCTCCTTCAAGCAGAACGCTGTCTATTTTCTGCATGAATGAGAGAAATGCTCCAGCTTATAGCCCCATCTAAATTATAGGTGCAAGAAAAGGATTTGTGAAGGGATATTACAGGATGGGTGGCTTCTGAAAACAGAGTACTGGTCCCTGTGGGAGAGAAGCAAGACGACATCAGTCTGTCAGCTCTGCACAGCCCCTGGATGAGCAGTGAGGCTTTGATGAAAAGCAGGCCTTGGGAGTAAGATAAGAAAGTGCCGAGCTGTGCCGATGTGGTAAGAAAAAAACAATGGACAGCTGCAATGCTGAACTGTGGAAAAATACTGAATTGTGGAAAGTTACCGCCACGTGAATAGTGCGTGAACAAGAAGCTCATTGGTCTGCACAGTGCATGTTAGAGTAGTCTTATGCTGATAGGAGAAAAAGTAGATGGCTGTTTAATTGCTGATTGGCTAATTATGAAATAAGAGCTTTAACCATAGTATAAATATATGTTGTTGTAATAATAAAGGTCTTTCCTTTTGCACTTCATGGAGAGTCTGTGCCTCAATGCACCACAGGTCCCCATGGACAAGGATATCCTTTCTATTTCCACAGACCTAAGCTTTTACTTAAAACCAAATTTTGACCATATACCTCAACCGTAAGGTGTTCCTAGACCTCTGTCTTGGAGATGTGGTGGAACAGGAGAGGACAAGTTGAGATCCAGCAGCCAAGAATCCCTTATTTCAACCTGTCCTATCTGATCTGCCCCACAGTAGACTATTTTGGGACTGAAGAGCCAAGATGTTGTTGAAAACCACTATGGCCTGTGGGATTGTGGTCTTAAAAATAGAAGGAAGAGATGCGTGGAAAGGGAGCGAAGGAGAGAAAAGATGGTTGAGAAAATGACTGAGAATGGCCTAAGGTGAAGGAGCTGCTATGAAGCACCTAATGGCCAAAACAGCACATGTTAACACCTAATTTAGATATCTAAATCTTGGAAGAGGAAAATCTCGGAAGAGGAAAGCCAACACAGATGCTAAGGGACACAGAAGAGGGCTCGGGTGGCAGGTCCCTTTGGCAGAGTAGGAAACCTAGGTCCTCATGCAGTGGGAGGGCAAGGAGTCAATACAATATGGGAACCACAGAGCGAGGCAGCAAGCAGGACATTGCACAGGGCAAAATCCTCTGATCTCTAGGACAGATGTGCCATGCTGAGGCCTCCCTCACACAGCAGGCAGAGCCTGGGTCCTCCCCCAAAGTGGAACAGGCAGGGAGGTGGTTGCTTTCTTTCCACCCTCTATCTATTGCCCCTGAAGCCAGAAACACCTCAGAAAGCCAGCGGTTCAATTTCTCCCCGTTCCAGCAAGGATTTCTACCCAGACCTGGAAGATTTGCCAGCCAACAGCTGGTTGGTTCCCAGGATGGGGTGGGAGCAGTCTACCCTTCTCCCAGTGATAACCAGCAAGCCAACAGCAAAGTGGCTGTATTGAAACGATCCCAAATCCTTGCTGGGGTAGTGGGCTCACCCAGACAAGCCTGGTCTGTCCCTCCCTGCTGTGCGGCAGGAGACATCATCCCCTCTTCTCCATCCCTTGCCCTCTCTGCTGGGTGGGTAACACCCACCCTACCTCAGTGCTTGTTCCGATTGCAGCAAAAGGAGTGGGCTTTGGTTGTTTTGCCTTGCTCCATTCCCCCATGAAGGCTCAAAGGAGACCTTGGGAGTTCTCCAGCAGCCTTCCTTTGCTCTCAGCAATGCCTCCTCCGCAGTCCTGGTCGTGGTGGTTTGGCTCCGAGCCCACCCCGGCTCCTTCTGGGGGAAGGTGCCAGCAGATGGTGCTCTAAGACCCCGAATTCAGCTTTCCTGCCCCCCATCCCAGGGCAGGGGAACCTTCGCACAAGCACCCCACAGCACCCTCTTTGCTCAGACCTTTCCCACCCTGGGCAATGCACCTTGAAGCGTCTGTAGGGCCAAATGCTCAAGACGAAGTTTCAAAGTTATGTGTGTTATGACATCTTCTAGCTCCATCCATCCCCCAGGGCCTTTTGCATCAGCAGCATTTTTCCTTGGCAGGGGGGATTTTCAAGCTAAGTTTAAAATGCTATTAACTTTTTTCATCAGAGCTGATCAGTTCTGGAGAATTTCAACTAATTCTTTCCTCTACAGTGCTTTGATGAGACTGTTCTAGCTCAGAGATGTACCCAGCAATCCTCAGGGATGGACAAAGCCATCTTCTGAAAAAAAAGGACAAATTTCAAGGCAAAGAAAGGAGTTCGGCTGATGTTAATATACCCTAGACTCCGGGAAAATAAAATAAAATAAAAAAAGAAATAAATAAAAGGCAGTGCTGGGATGAGTGCGTTAGAGCTGTGCTTTGTAGTTTATGGGAGAAGTAAAGTCTGCGTTTACAAAGTAAGAAGAGTGTAAGAAAGTTCTTTTAATCTGTCAGCTATTTACATCCCTTGCGTGTTTAATTATGGACTAAATATATCGGGGGTAGAGACCAAAGTGTGCAAGTACCTGATGTGTTGGCACAAAAGCAGTGTAGAAACTTTCAGTTTGTGCTGCACTAGCGTTTGCTTTATGGCAGTGATTTGTGGGGAAGTGATAACAAGAGATGAAGTTTTGCCTGCATTACTTGGGGCATGGCTGCTTGTGTATTTGAGAGGTCAGACAGTAAGATTTTGTGGCTTTGCAGCTTCTGAGTCCTTCTGTTCAACAGCTACTATGAATACATTTATTATTTTGTGGGGCATCCCCCAAGCTCCCACTTCAGTAACAGCTCCTCCTTGCTGAAAACCAATCTGCTGATGCTCGCTCAAGAAAAGCCAACACTGTGGTGTTTTCTCCAAAACTCTCAACTGATTTTCATGGCCAAATCTACAGAAATCACTTTTCCCCACCAAAATGCAGCTGTCTCTGAGATAAACCACAGCAGGGGTTATAACGCTGTGTAACGGCTTAGCAAGAAGACTCATGCGTCCTGCTGAAACTGTAAGGGGAAATTTCAGTTAGCAGGATATAATTACCAAAGCTGGAGTTTGGCTGTGTGACTAGAGCTAACATTCTTTCTCTCCGGAAAAATGCTGTGAAGGATTTCAGGCGAACATGAGTCTCATTCCTGAGTCTCATCCTGGAGAGGGCAGGTCCCATGGTGGTTGTGGCATCCATCATGGGAGGAAGAAGATGATGGAAATGCTGCTTAGGAAGCCCTACAATCCTCTTGCCCCTTTACTTTTGGGAGGAAGCTGGGGGAAGAAACAAGCAATTTGATAGAAAACAGATAAATAAGCCAGTAATGAGATAGCTGTCAACACTCCCTGTGGATAACCTCATGGCAGCAGAATTATTTATAGCCAGAAGTGTCTGAGAACTTTTTTTTTTTTTTTTTGACACTGTGACCATGTCAGAGTAATGGATAGCTCTACAGGACAGGTTTTCAAAATCACTCAATTAGGAGCAATGAAGTGCAAAATTACATGTGCAAAGAGATGGAAATGTAGATGTTTGAGATGAAAAGGACCTTGCTGGCCTGCCAGCACCACCTAGTTCCCAGAGGAAAAGAAAGAGAGCTCTTTTCTAAGCACCCCAATGTAAAATTGTTCTTTTTAATGGATATTTTTGAACACATGACTTTGATATGTGGAGCCTGGAGAAGGTTGGGTTGTCATTTGCTGCTCTGGGTGCCTGTGTGTGTATAAATCCTTGTCTACACAGGGAAATTGGTTTCCTTCTCTCCAGAGGAACAAAGTTAGAAAGAACTAGTTTTAAAGTGGAGCTCCCATTTTGATTCATTCCTTGGGATAAGAGAAAACGTAGCTTTTTTCAAGAGGGCATATCCATCTGAAGAGGTCATCAGACAGAGAGCTGATCAGAAACTGCTCAATTAGAAGTGCAGCCAGCAGACTCTCCTTATTTTCATTCTTCCTTGCCATTGCTCACAACCCAAAATAAAATTAAGTATCACTAGCCTGAAAATTAGTGGTCTTCTCCTTGGGTAAGGAAACATTTTGCTCTGGGATGTACAGGAAGAATTTATTTTACTGATAGAAACTTCATTGTCAGACCGGACTGGCGTTTACTGACCTTTGGGGTTTTGAGGGATCCAGGCTTTCAGATCACACTCAGTCCCTGAGAAAAATGTCCCTCTGGTTCTACTTTTCCTGATTATGGATGAACCTTGGTCCTGAGTGGAGAGTGCAGCTCACTGCTTATTTCAGCTGTTCTCAAAGCTGCTGCTGGTCTTCATCCAGGATGTCTTTTGCTGAATTAAGTTCAGGAGAAAGCAGGGAGGAAAACTTGTACTCAGTAAACTGCTTGCAGTAGGGTATTTCCCTTGCTGTCCTGCAACAGAAGGTGACATTATTTCATAGGATAAAGGGGCAACCACCCATTAAGTTTCATAAAGATGCCATGATTGTTATTAACACTGAATCACAGCTGCAATGATTTGAATGGCAAAGGGCTTCACATTCAACCAGTTGGCTCACTGGGTCACCGTGAGCATGGTATGCAGGCTGCATCACTCCTTTCTTCTTTTCTGCTTTGCCCTCTGCTTTCTTGATACAACCTCCAGCTTCTTCCATGATGTATGCATACAATGCAAGAGACTATTATCATTCCTATTTGCAGTCATCATTACAACACTAGGGGTTAATCAGCAGGGCAAAATCCAGCCAGCAAGTGCCAGCAGACCCATGCTCAGGCATTTGATCATGTTTTAAAGCCTCAGCATTAGGAGCCAGCTGTGGTGTAGCAAGGAGGGAGGAGAGGTCTGAGTGCTGTCTTGTACTCTTTTGGGAGCATTTCTGAGCTCTTGGACAGACTGGGTAAGCAGCAGCTCTGCAGTTTGAGCACTGACTGTGTTTCGTGTGATTAGTCTCCTTTTTCTGACCCTACCCAGCATCCTTGTGTTGTCATACACAAGCCACGTCCATCACAGGGTGGGATTAACTTCATTTTCTTTCACACATCTAAATGCAAATGTCTCTATTTGATTAAGTCACCCTCAGCTCCCATTTTTAGTCACAGAAGAGAAATGACCAATGCTAAAGCAATTCCACAACCCATTTTAGGTGTCTGCCTTAGGATGTCAGATGATGTATCGTGCCTCTAAAATAAAATGAGACAACTTGTCGCTGGCTTGGGTTGCCTATGACAATTGTAAAGGATCTGAGATACAGCCCCACTTCACAGAGCCTCATGTGCCTAATCAGCAAAAGGATTTTTTTCATCAAGTATTTAAGAATGTAGATAAAGATCAGTTTAACACGACTATTAACCTGGACATATCGAGCAGTGCTTTGGTTTTCTCTGAAGGTCACACTCCATGCAGTATACCAGGAGAGCAGTTTAATCCTCTGGTCTGCAGAGTCCACGAGACCTCCTGAAAGGGCTGGTGGAAAGTATAAACAATGGGCTTAGCCATCTCAGGTGTTGTGCAAGAGTCTGTAGCTCCATGGGGGAATTTGTCCAGCCCAAAACCACTGTGAGAGGACATATCCTCTTCTGGGCTGTCCTGACATCTGTGTTAAAGTCAGCTGATGATGGCAAACCCTTTCCTGCATCACAATTCAGACTCAGGGATGTTGGTTCTTTCTGTCATTGCAGGTATATATCCAAGGCATGTTGATTTGTCCATCTGGGAGAAGCATGTGTGGGGTGGTGTGTCCTGCCCTGTGTGACCTACCCCTGACGCTGAAAGGTGCCATGGAACATCTGCCATCCCTGAGCCATGGGCCAGGACTCGCAGAGTGATCAGAGACTCCTGGCCCAGGGAAGATTTGTATCTGAGACCAGCGGTAATAGAAAGGCAGCCAAGACCTCACTGGAGACAATTCCCGATTTTAATCCCCAAATTTTCCCTTTACTTAATTTTCTGCTCTGGCCTCCTCTCCAGGGCAGACCCCAGGGTGGGGGGGGCTGTGAGTGGGAAGAGCCATCCCCTCAGGGATGCCCCAAGCTTCAGCCTTTGGGCTCCTACACGGGAACTGGATGGCAGCACCGTGTTGGTTCATGTGCAGGTTGCCTGCCTGTGGCCCTGCCTCCTCTCTGCACCGTTGCTCCCAAGAAACGAGCTGTGTTCAGCCATTATGGATGCGGAGCGTGTTGGCGTGGAGCAGGCGCCATTCATCAAGGGGCTCCAGTCTCATTATGTGCCGGCGACAGTGAATCAACATTAATGAGGCAATTTTTGGTCATTTCCACTTTGTATGCACAATAATTTTGCACCCTTACAAAATAGTCCCTAATTAAACTGATGGATTTCAGCAAGGTCTTGTGAGACTAAACCCTGTTCCTCTTTTATAGGGGCAGTGTGGCCTGTGAAATCCGTTGCGACCGAGCTCTGCAAGGCACAACAGAGTTTTCAAATGCCTCCCTTTGCTGGATTTTAATAAGCTGAACAAATGGAAACCCTTGGTGAAATCAAAGATAAAGAATGAGGCGACACGTCTCTTTCTCGTGGAGAAGAAAAAAAAAAAAAAACAGCAACCACCCAACCTAATTCCTTTACATGCCCTAGGACAATGTGATATCAAATGTGCAGGAGAACAAGATGAAACTCATTAATTTGCTTCAGTCAGGAATGCCTGCTCATGAAAATGCAGGCAGGAAACTGCTCTCTTTTTATGGCATGAATTAAACAAGGGGTGACGTTGCCATGTATTGCCCCCTTGCTCTGTAAACATCCCCGCTGCAAAGGGACTGCCTGAATGCAGCATTGCCAAGACGGTGCGCCGCACTGGAGTCCTATTTCTTCTCAGCAATGGCTGTTGAACCAAATGGAGGTCAAGAGCCTATTACTACCAGCCTTAAAGACAGCAGTGCTCCTCGAGGAGCCTGGAGGAGCCTGTGCTTTAAAGCTAAATGGTCTCACTGTCAAGCTGTAACTGCTGCCCTTGGAGCAAAGCTGTTGCAGCAGTTTTGGAAATGGTTGGTGCTTGTTGCGTGAGCAGATTACAACAAATCAGCCGAGCCACAGCAATTTCTTGGGTGTAAACTTGTCGCCAGGCAAAAGCACTGTTATTGGTCTGGGCTTAGCTCATGAGCAGAGAGGATGAGCCTAAATTAGATTACCTCTTGTTATCTGCAGGCTGGAAAGCAAATGCAGGCAGATGATGAGCAGTATCCCAAGACAGAGTAATGTGACCTTGTGCTCATGTCTTCAGGCGTTAGGAACATGACATCTGCGGCTGCTTGTTTATTTGGGCTTAAAAGGTAAAGCAAAGAAGGAGTCTCATGTAGAGGCTCCGAGCCCATGTGCTCTGAGACCAATAACCACTTTTTGGGGAACCTTCATGGAAGACGGAGGCAAGCCCAAGCCCAATTGATGGTGCCCCCCTCCCCCCCCCACCCCCCCAACAAAGGATTTCATCCCTTTATGCCCTGGAGCGTCCTTCTGTTCCTAGGGGAAATATAATTAATGCAAGCACTGGAAAGACAGAGGAACTCAAAGCTGAAATGCACAGGGCTCAATCAATGGCATCAATAATGATACAAAAAGTCTGTTCACCCCAAGGCCAGAGTCATGGCAGGTTGAGACTTTAAACACTGAGACAGGACTGGGATAAAGGGTAAGTGCAGCACCTGTGAAATTCTGATGCTTGCAAACCAGAGTCTGTTGCAGACCACTGCTGCCCCCTCCCTCAGTCCATCTGTGGGGACCGTGCCCCTGTCCCCTTCCTTCTCTACATCTCAGCATCTTACAGGCCACCTTTCAGCCTGATTTTCTTTTCTCCCCATTTTATTTGATGTGCAACCACCAAAGAAAAGATGAAACAGGGAAAGATGACCGAGACCTTAAGAGACATCCTGGCAAAATTGTGCTCAGAGCAGAAGTACATCAGTTTGGATATGGAGCATTGATTTGTTTTTATCGCCTTGCTTATTAACTGCACAAGATTTGCTCTCAACAAAAAAAATAAATCAAAATGAGCCTAGAGGAACTGTGAGAGATAAGGGAGAGGATGTTTGCTCAAGTTATTTCTCATCATGAAGTGCTTTTCACTCCAGATCTTAGGTAGGGAGCCAGTTCTCCATCTTCCTTTTCAGTAATTAAAAGAAAAAAAAGGAAAAGCTGGCAGTTTACCAGACATTCTTTACACATAGAATTAATATCTTTTTATCTTCCAGAGATAATACATGGAGCTGGAGGAGTCAGATCAGAACATGAATGTCTTTGTTGTAATTCCAACTTCAAGCAACATTTCTGCTGTAATAAAACTTAACAGTATTAAGTGGCCTTGATTTTCCATTGCAATATTGTGGCTTGGTGCCTGAGTAGCATCATATGGATGGATCTTCAGATGGGGTAAGCTGGTTAGTTTACCATTAAGGGAAAAGCTAAAGCTATTTATTTAACCAGGACACTACTGCTCTGATTAAACAAAGAATCTAGCCCATTGTTTTCGGGAGTTACCTTGAGGTGATGCATCAGAGTATCAGTGTTAGAATCAGGTTGCCTGGCACTAGGGACACTGGATATGGTGAGACAATACGTGCAATAAACAGTGCAAAAGTACTGGAAAGAAAAAGTAACAACAAGAAAAAAGAAACAAATTCCTCAGGTGTGGAGATTTTGGGACAAACAGAAAGTCAGCGTGCTTACTAGAAAAAGTGATGCTGAATGGAGAGAGTCCTTACACTAAAAATGTAGCAACCCTGAATCTCCTGCCTGAGACCAATTCCTAGTGAACAGCTTGAAGGAGACAAATCAACCCCCTCCCTC
>NW_020799091.1:2287090-2297030 GCF_003259725.1 Athene cunicularia | reverse complement strand
GCCCCTCTTCCAGCCCTGCCTCCTCACCTTCCACAGTGTAGGATGCACAGTAGCACAGAGGAAAACAGTGAAAGTCTCAATAGTTGATGATTTGGTGACTCATATTTGATAAATGCCTCACAACCAGCTTTACATGGGACTGCGGTGGTTTAACTGCTTCAGTCTACTTTGAGTCTAAGGCAGAGAAACTACAGTCCAGTCTTCTGCGTTGTGACAGCAATGTTTCCAGTGCCAAATGCTGTGCTTTGTTAATCCAAGTGTATCGAGACAACTGCCTTTTGCTATTTGCAGCACGTAAAAATCAATATGCCACTTACATATCCTCTCTGACTGTCATCCCAGACACTTCTGCTCTGCTATTATGTGCAGAAAGTTTGCCTCCTTCAAGCAGAACGCTGTCTATTTTCTGCATGAATGAGAGAAATGCTCCAGCTTATAGCCCCATCTAAATTATAGGTGCAAGAAAAGGATTTGTGAAGGGATATTACAGGATGGGTGGCTTCTGAAAACAGAGTACTGGTCCCTGTGGGAGAGAAGCAAGACGACATCAGTCTGTCAGCTCTGCACAGCCCCTGGATGAGCAGTGAGGCTTTGATGAAAAGCAGGCCTTGGGAGTAAGATAAGAAAGTGCCGAGCTGTGCCGATGTGGTAAGAAAAAAACAATGGACAGCTGCAATGCTGAACTGTGGAAAAATACTGAATTGTGGAAAGTTACCGCCACGTGAATAGTGCGTGAACAAGAAGCTCATTGGTCTGCACAGTGCATGTTAGAGTAGTCTTATGCTGATAGGAGAAAAAGTAGATGGCTGTTTAATTGCTGATTGGCTAATTATGAAATAAGAGCTTTAACCATAGTATAAATATATGTTGTTGTAATAATAAAGGTCTTTCCTTTGAGTGTTCACCTATTTTCATATCAAAGACTCAACTTGGGTGTCTTCCATTTTGGCTATCACCATCACCGAGGAACGAGCTTCAAATCAACCTTGGAAGCTGGCTTCTCAGGAAAGCTTCTTCAATAACAGGTTTTACATGTCTTCTTAAAATTCCTTTCAGAAGCATCAAAGTACCCACTAATTGCTGTGCCTTGCCTCACAAATCCCTGGATGTGAGTGGATGCATAGGATCCTCTCAGATCGGTTGACTTTAAAATACTTCGTTATTTCACTCTTAGGTAGACCATCAGGAGTCAGAAAAATCTTGCTACAGTCAAATGACTTTGAGCTAAGCGAATGAGCGTTGCTCCACACCTTGCGGTCTTCATGTTTTTCCAAGGTCTTCATGTCATTCATGCTGTTCCAGTCTTCATGTCATTCCTGAGAGATCCCTGAAGTTTTCATCTTCCTGTACCAGCTTCAGTGAGCTCAGGTCATCACCCACTCACATCCTAGGTGGAGGAGACACCACAGTTTGATGGTTGCATCTGCATGAGGTCAGTTTTTGCTTCACCACATGGAACCTGGATTCCCAGAGAAGATCACTCTGAGTGTCTACTCAAAACAAAAGGAGAACCCCCCAGAATTATCTCCATGGATTCTGGATTCCAAGACTAGATCATCTGTAATGTCCCCATATGCAGTGACATCAGACTATCTGCTTCCATCAGCAATGAGAACAGAGACAGAAACTACCAGATTTAATCAAGTTTCAGCTGCAGTTTTGCATACTGAAGGCTCTGCTATAAAATCCTAGGCCATGGGTGTCACACAAACCGTCTGAGAACCCACCTGGCAGGATGGCTTGGAGACACAACTCCTGCCTGCACACAGCATGTGAGCCAGGAGAGCAGCTTGCGGTCCAGACACCGAGCCCCTTCACAAGTGGGACCTACAGTCACAGGCGGAGAGGAAGTAGAGCAGGTGAAGCATTTGCCATGCAGTACCTGTTAAATTAATTGCAGGGAGACGAGTGCTAATTAACTGATCATGCTAATGAGAATGTTGGATTTTGGCAATGCATTTCTTTTTTTGGTCGGAGAGAAACGTGGATGCTGGTGTGGAGGATGAGACAACGTGATCCTGAGAGATTTATGGGGGCTCCACGTTCCAACTCCAAGAAAATTATTTTTAAAAGCTTTTATATTAAAAAGGCAATTACATTCTAACAAGAGAATAACAAGCTGAGACCTTGTGTTGTCAGGTACTCCCTGAGGTTTTCAGTTCTGGTCTTGCTGTCATGTAGAGTAATGCTTTTTTTGTGTTCCCTGTTATTTACCTGGGAATTTGCAACAGTTTTAAGTCCATCACACTTACTCAACCTCAGATGCACTATAGATCTATCAAAGTCCCAGAGGTCACCTGGGCCTGTGTTTGACATCAGATGCACAACAGTTTCCTGGTCCTTGGTTGTTCCTAAGGGGTATATGTGCCTTCAGAGAGATTATTTAAATGCTACTAGTAAGTGACATTGGTTAACGAGATTCCTCTCTTGTTCCTGCGCGTCTCATTCCTTCAGGGATCTTATGAAGGACAATTTGATCAAAAATCTGCTCCCATTTTTCAGGATTAATCAATTAATTAGTGCCAGGGCATGCTCTGGAGCCTGGAGCATTCATCCAATTATCTCTTGCAACATTGCCAGGCTGGTCTGTGGCTTGGCTCTGACTTTTGCTGAATTTCTGAGCGGGTTTCAAGGGATAACACGGGGCGAACTGTTCCCGATAGGCAGATGAGGTCAGTAATGTTCATCCCCTCATCTGCTGAACCTCAGGGAGCACAGGAAGAGATGCAGGGGCTGTGTCACAGTGCCACAGACGTTTATATCTCTGCCACGCTGGACAGCTTCTCTTAGACCAACGTTATGCTAGTTCCCCTGGTGCTCCAAGCTGTCTGGGGCCACCATGACATGGTTAGCTCAGTGCTGAGCCCTGACACAACTTTGTGCAGGGACAGGCACAGGAACACAGCCGCACTGCATGCAGCCCTGGAGCACGGGTGGAGAGGAAACACCTGCCTCAGAATCCTTTCCAGAGATTGGTAGGGAGAGAATTCTGCCCAGTGATAGGCCATAACTTTATATTTTGTTCCACATCCTAGTAGATTTATCATTTAAAAATAACAACATCCTTTCTGAAAGGCTGCACTAGTGGAGTTGAATAACAGTGGGGGGTGGTCCCATGTTTCTAGAAGAGGGTTGGTGATGCTTTTGCATAGAGGAGACCCAGTTTTTCTGCTGTTTTTGCCTGCTCTGCTCTGCCAGCCTGATATAGCAGGCAGCATCTTTGGCCTGTTGGGACAAGAGACCCTGAGGCCCATCCATGTGCACAACTGGGGTTTCCAGGTCGTCTTTGTCTCCTGCACCTTCAATGCTGTGGCTGCTGTGTCCGTCTCTTGGTGGGTATCGAGTCCCATGTAGGGATTTGGCCCTGATGCAGCGATAGTTGTCAGATAAAATTAACAGAGGTCATCTCATTCGCATGGAGGCTGGTCAGCAGAGCAGAGCTGCGTGACAAGCTTTAATTAGATCCACAATGATTGTCCTCCCTGGGAGAGTTGTGTGGTGGCTTGCTCAACACATGCAACGTTAAGTGGCTGGTTGCCACCACGTCTGGAGGGCAGCTCCCGAGTTCTCCCTTCTGACAACAGTGGGGAGTAATTTGTTTGAAACAGACTGGGATGGGGTTTTGCGATCACTGTCCTTCAAACAAACACTTTTGTGCTGTCCCCTCCTGCAATCCTGTGGTTACTCTCACTTTTTGCTCCCACAATATGCCCAACCGCACCTTTGCACACCCTATTTCTTCTGGTCTCTGTCCCTTACAACCACACGCTTTTTGGTATTTCTCCATTCTGTTGCTTACATGTCCCCCCAGTTCACCTCCGTCACATGTTTAAGCTCTTTTTGTCTCTCTCAGGATGAAATCTGATGGCAGAAACACTTGCAGACAAGTGGGTTTGTGGGTAAAATTCCCCTCGTGCAAAGCTCTGCTGGTGGAGACCAATGGGGAGGTGGGCTGGTGTGACCACCTGGGTGCAGCGGTAGGTAAGCAGAGAAGATGGATGCAGAGAGAGGCATGGGACCTTCAGGGGAGACCAAGAAATGCCTTCTGCTATCAGCTGCAATTATGTTAACAGTCCGTTAAGTTACTTTGGACTATGGCCCAGATTCAGTGAGGCCCATTCTTTAGAGAACATCTAACCCAAAGCAGGAAGGAAACCATACAATATGAATGAGCTGGTCATAGCCTTACGGTTCTCTCTGCTCCAGGCTCCCACATTTTAGCTAATCACACTTCTTCTGCCCCCTCTTTCTTCCCCAGACCTGGCAGAGATCATATTTTGGACAAATCTTTGGGCACGGTCTTACTAGGTCTTCACGTATCAGTTCAGTGTTTTGATATCTGGCAGCAGGAGTCTTTCCCTGAGCAAGACCTACGAGCTTTGGTGGTGTGAATGAAAGGGAAGGAGAAAACTGGCATGCTCATGTTCCCACCCGGCCAAGTCCTCTCCTCCACCCACGCTGCAAAACAGCAGTTCCTTATCCCGTCAAACCCACAATCTACTTCACAAGCTTCAGATGGCTTAGTTTTGTTTAACCTTCCCTTTCCAGTTCTTAACAAACTTCCTTTGGGCTTTATTTAGAGCCAGCAGTGGTTCCCACTGGGATGTTGCCAGACAGGAATTAATTTGTTTGGATGGAGATATGAGGGGTCAGCATGGCAAATTTAGACAAAGCTCAAATGTTGGACTTGATGGTCATAGCATCTAAGTGTAGCAACTGGATTAGATTTTTCTTGGAAAGTGTCTGTGGCATAAATGGGGTAACCTGGGGGAAAATAATGACAGAATAGCAAGGATCTACCTATTCTCACACACCTTTAACAGCAGAGTTTCTTACATCTTGAGTGTATCTGGCATTCAAGCTCGTACGTGACCCTGCCCTATCTTCATGTAGCAGATGCTGCTTCTATCAGAGCCTCAGCCTTTTACGGTGCCACCTTACTGCTGCCCAGCTATTATAACTCATTTTTCTGTGTGATATTATAATGAACAGGGGTGACAGATGATGCTGAAGTCTGTCTTCTTTTCCAGGTGATATGTAAAAGAGCAAAATTTCAATGTGACAAGCTGTCAAAGGCTCTCCTGGAGGAGAATTTCAGTCCTAACCTTTAAGACACGTGGCTGACAGTGTCTGCCCAAAGCATCAGTCTCTGAAAGAGGCAATCATACAGTGAGACTCTGCACAGCTTCGCTTCAGTTCCTAAATTGTTCTTTCTCTGGCCTTACGCCTTTGGTGGCTGTTGGCAAGATGAGAAATGAAGAAGAGATTGGCTTAGCTGATAGCTTTATTTACATTCCCATCTTTGCCTGCACCTTTGTTCCATTGGGAAAAAACACGTAGAACTGTGAAATGTCCAGAAATTAAGTGGAATCAGAAGGAAAATGGGAGTAATTTCTGCTTGTGCTTGCTCTGAAGTTTTAAGTGCTGGGGTCAGAGATGGAAGAAATTGTTTCTCTGAACAGCCCCACGGTTGGACTTGTTTCACCTCCTTGGATTATCATGGAGCTGGTCACCACAGGTTTCCATAACAGTCAATGGAGGGAAATAGATGTTTCTGTGGTGTGATTGATCAGATCTGATTCATACACAGCAGTACCTGTTCCCCTACATTGAATCTGGGCTGCTATCCTGAGTGGAGATGTTGACATGGGATAAAACAAATACCCACCTTCTGTCTCTCAGTCTTGTCCTAGCTCCTAGGTCATCTCTATTTTTGGCCCAATGTGCTCAGCTGTTTCATGGTATAGAGACCCTCAGTAGTCACAGTGGGGTGGAATTTCATAGTAAAGAACTAGTCCTTTGGTGGCTCTAAATCAGAAAGACCGCTGCTCAGGGTAACACAGGTCTGGGATTACATGATGACACTCGATCAGCTCAGAGGTGAACCTTGAGGACTTCTCTGCTCCACTGGGAACATGCTGTTTTTCTCCCTTTTCTGGGGTGGTGGAAGGCTGCTTTCTAGAACCAGCTTGGTTTGGGGCCATAATTTCTGTTTCTCTGGGTTGTGCAGGTCTCATTAAGGCTTCTGGATAAAATTCTGGATGCAAAGACAGCTCGGAACCCAACCACCAGGCCATTGCATGTGCCTCCACAAGAAGGAATGAGTAATCGAACCTGAGGGCCCTAAGCTCTCTCTCAAAAAAAAAAAAAGGAAAACCAGGCACAAGAACAAACACTTAGGAGGTAGATGAGACAACATAGCAAATGCTCTGTTTCTTGTTGAGCCATTGACTGTGTCAGTCTTCTGTAACATCACCCCTTGCTTAGCTAGCACTAGGAAATCCTTCATAATTTCTCTTCTCTGGCCCAAGGAGAATAATGCGATCTCCAAGGTCAACGTAATTACCTGTTCCTTCTCATTAAAGGAATTGCCGAAGTATCCATTTAAAATCATTAGCCTCCCCGCCCCTTCCATTGCAAATGATTTATGAGGAGGTTATTTATTCTCTCCTCTTTTCTCCTGAACACCTTTCTAATTAGGAACGGCACATTGAGATCCCCTCTTCTCCAGGGTAGAATCCTATTTATTGCAAAAGGGGGAGCATGGAAAGCTGGAAAATAAAGCAGATAGCTGTTTGTTTTTAAAGGGATAAAATCCACCTCGTGGATGATATTAGAAAAACAGCTCCAGCCCCAAGTCCTCTGCTTTCAGACCGTGTGAGAGAACAGAAATCAGCTGTATAGAGAAGGGTTTAATAGATGCTGGTTCAACTCTTGGCCATGCTGGCAAGAGGATGATGGAGTGGGTTCCTTAATCTCTTACTTTCCCACCCAACCAAAAAGTCAATAATTCTGGCCCGTTTAAACTGCTTGGGTCTCTGTGACTGTCTTTCTACTTGTAAGGTCGCATGTCTTCCTAGCAATGCAAAATAGCAAATCACACTTGGACACTGGCTATTTCGAGCCAGCAGAACAGTCACGCTTGGCCAGGCTACGGAAAACACTCCATAGATCCCCATTAAATGGGACAATTTGAAAATTTCAGCCCTGTGTGATGGTGCTGGAAGCTGCCAGAAGTGACAATAGTCTTTTGTGGCAAGTGTTTGGAAACTCCAGTGCTAAATGTCGTGACAGTGCAATTAGCTGTATTTTTTTTTTTTTTTTTTTTTTCCAACCAGTTTTAATGCTCTTTCCTAAGACCACAGCAATACGCCATCTGAGATCTGCCAGCACTCAGCAGACCCTGGAGCTGACAGTGTTGTTCATTTAAACCTAACACACTGTGCATCTTGTTACTGCAAGCCCACGGTTAACCAGCTGTAGGAACCAACTCGTTTCTTTTCTGGGTATCCCAGGAGAATCCTTGTGGGGAGAGGGATGAAGAAGCAGCTTCTGGAGCCTGTGGATTTTGTCTGGTGGTGTGATCATGGGTGAGGATCTCAAGAGCTGCACATGCAGCTGAAGCAGTGTCACTTGTACCACAGTTTCCCTGCCAAGCTGTTAAAAAATGTGTCTCCAGGTGATGGAAAAATGAGTGGGGAGCTTTGTGGTTTAGGGGACAGTGCCCACACATCGCTGCCGCCCCCCGGGTCATCACGGACACACGCAGGAGAAATGCCAAACACAGGCAGGATAAATACAATTGTGATAAAGGAGAGGAGCACAAAGGGACTGGACAGAAAATCAGGACAGAAGCGGTCAAATTCTGGTCTCACATCAGTTTTGAGCTCCTGTTCCACAGGTATAAAAGGAGCAATTTCTAAAAGCTCCCTGACTGCAGTTAGGCAGAAGCTCTTGGTGTAAGTATAGCTATTAGCATGCAATCTTTTTAAAATTAAAAGAGTTAATTAAAATTAAAAGAGTTGTGTCCCTCTTCTTGGTCTCAGCAGCCTGACTTAGAAACCCAAGACCTGCCACTTCCTTCCAGTGTCTTTTTTCTGCCTGTAAATGAAGCCTGGCCTTAATTTACTCTCCTCCAGCATCTTTCCATTACTGGCCCTTATAATTACAGGATTGGTCTTGCAGGGTGTCCACAGGGAACGAACAGGCAGGAACTTATTCCTACTGCTGCCTTGTGTTGTGGGAGGTGTTATGGGGAAATTATGATCCAGTTTCTCTGCTTTTGGCCTTAGTTTCCCCGTCAGTAAAAGGAAGTGGCACAGGCTTTGGAGAACATGGGGAGCCACATGTTCCAGGCTTCACATGCCTGGGGCTTTCTCCCAGCCCTCCCAACCCCTTTGTCCTTTCCCCACCTGGTGCTGGAGAAGGTTGGATGTCTTAGGGCTGGTTCTCCCATGTCTCAGGCATGGAAATACCTCCCTACTTCATCCCAATTCACTGTGAATCATCGACAACTGGTGTCTTTCTGGTGAGGGGAGGAAATTTCTCTCTCCCTGGGGAGAAAGGACTGTGCCTTGGTAAGATAAAGGACATGAAGCCCCATGATGGGGTGATCTTCCCTCCATCACCACCTGGTCTTTTGGGGTGGGGGATGTCTCCCTTGATAGGTTTGTGCAGTTCTCCTGGAGAATCATCAGTGGTCCTCCAGCCATGGACCCATTTGAGGGTTGAAGTACCATCTCTGACCAAACGTCCTTGCTGGGGCACATGCCCTGGCCTGGCTTGGCACCACGGGCAGGGACCAGACAGCCAGATCTCTGCCCTCCATGCCTGGTTTGCACCTGGCAGGCCCCAGCGGTTTGGGTCTGAGCTCCCCGGCGCCACGAGGAATGTTTTGATGCACAGACATGCTTGTTCGACACTACCTCAGCTTTGTGCTAATTAAATCCAAAGGGTAATCATTATTTCATTGAGTTTCCTCCAGCGCTGTAATTCCATCTCTGCTGTGGCAGAAAGCCCTAGATGGAGAGGGAGTTACAGGGGCAGTGCTTTAGGCTAGGTTTTTTTCCTTTTTTTCTTTTCTTTTCTTTTCTTTTCTTTTTTCTTTTCTTTTCTTTTTTCTTTTCTTTTCTTTTCTTTTCTTTTCTTTTCTTTTCTTTTCTTTTCTTTTCTTTTCTTTTCTTTTCTTTTCTTTTCTTTTCTTTTCTTTTCTTTTCTTTTCTTTTCTTTTCTTTTCTTTTCTTTTCTTTTCTTTTCTTTTCTTTTCTTTTCTTTTCTTTTCTTTTCTTTTCTTTTCTTTTCTTTTCTTTTCTTTTCTTTTCTTTTCTTTTCTTTTCTTTTCTTTTCTTTTCTTTTCTTTTCTTTTCTTTTCTTTTCTTTTCTTTTCTTTTCTTTTCTTTTCTTTTCTTTTCTTTTCTTTTCTTTTCTTTTCTTTTCTTTTCTTTTCTTTTCTTTTCTTTTCTTTTCTTTTCTTTTCTTTTCTTTTCTTTTCTTTTCTTTTCTTTTCTTTTCTTTTCTTTTCTTTTCTTTTCTTTTCTTTTCTTTTCTTTTCTTTTCTTTTCTTTTCTTTTCTTTTCTTTTCTTTTCTTTTCTTTTCTTTTCTTTTCTTTTCTTTTCTTTTCTTTTCTTTTCTTTTCTTTTCTTTTCTTTTCTTTTCTTTTCTTTTCTTTTCTTTTCTTTTCTTTTCTTTTCTTTTCTTTTCTTTTCTTTTCTTTTCTTTTCTTTTCTTTTCTTTTCTTTTCTTTTCTTTTCTTTTCTTTTCTTTTCTTTTCTTTTCTTTTCTTTTCTTTTCTTTTCTTTTCTTTTCTTTTCTTTTCTTTTCTTTTCTTTTCTTTTCTTTTCTTTTCTTTTCTTTTCTTTTCTTTTCTTTTCTTTTCTTTTCTTTTCTTTTCTTTTCTTTTCTTTTCTTTTCTTTTCTTTTCTTTTCTTTTCTTTTCTTTTCTTTTCTTTTCTTTTCTTTTCTTTTCTTTTCTTTTCTTTTCTTTTCTTTTCTTTTCTTTTCTTTTCTTTTCTTTTCTTTTCTTTTCTTTTCTTTTCTTTTCTTTTCTTTTCTTTTCTTTTCTTTTCTTTTCTTTTCTTTTCTTTTCTTTTCTTTTCTTTTCTTTTCTTTTCTTTTCTTTTCTTTTCTTTTCTTTTCTTTTCTTTTCTTTTCTTTTCTTTT
>NW_020799091.1:2260290-2287040 GCF_003259725.1 Athene cunicularia | reverse complement strand
CCCTTCCCTTCCCTTCCCTTCCCTTCCCTTCCCTCTCCTCTTCCCTCTGCTCTTCTCTCTCTTCATTATTTCTTTCTTCCCCTCTGGCTCTCTCTCTTTAACAAAAAGCTGGTTCTTCATGAGTAATTCCTTGCTGCAGAGCCATAGCAATGTGAGAAGTCGCACAGGTTCTGAGGGATACCAGTCAGGTTCATGAAGAGAAATCCATTGAGGGCTACTAGAAACCACCCCCATCTTAGGAGCTTCTTGAAGATCCAGGGATGGGGCTGGAGCTAAGGAAATCACTCTGTGAAGCAGCACTTTTGCTCGTCCTTTTCTCAGGCATTTACTGGGATATTGAGGGAAGCTTTTGATCTGGCCAAGAGATGTTTTTATTTGTCCCTTCCTCCCACCAGGCCCATCCCAGCAACGTGGCATGGTCACCCCTCAACATTTGCAGGATCCCTTTTGCCCTGTCACTGCCGAGCTGGATCAGGCCCCGTAGGCAGCAGGGTCACCTTGCAGTGGGTGCAGCCCACGGGAGACAGGATCCATTCAGCATCACACAGGAGAGGGTTAAAAAGGTCCTGTTCCCATTGGGAGCAGGGACCTGAGACCGCAGAGGAAGAGGGAGAGATGGAACTCCACAAGCCCTGATCCTTGCAGACACATTCCCGCAGTGTGGAAGTGCGTGTGTTCAGTAAAACTGCTCCACCTTCTCTCTGCTCCCTCCCTGCAGGGATGTCTCTGTATCACCAATACCCAGGGCTCTCTGAGGGACTTGAGCTGAAATTGGATTTTGTGGTTCAGTGACCAAAATAAAGAAGATAAAAAAAAAAAAATCAGTTCTGTTTGAAGCAAAAGGGGTCTTCCAAGGGGGTTTCAGTGAAATGATTAAAAAGCCCCACCAAATAATAAAAAACGCCAAATGTGACTTCATTGTGGCTTAATGCTCAGTGTTCCCTTTCTGTCCATAATGAAACATTTTGGTTTTATTCTCAATTATTTCACATGTCTTAGCTTTACCTTTTTTTATTTGATTTTTTTTTTTATTCCCCTCTTAGAGATACATATATCATTAAAGGGAAGAAAAACCCAAAACATCAGCAGCAGTCTGGACTTTTGGTTACCACACTTCATTTCTGACACTGCTGGAATGGGATTTATGAGCATCCTCCCTAGCCAGCTAGTGTAGGAAGCTGCACCGCAACCTGATTTCACAGGCAGTTTCAGTCCCTTTGAATTTCCCTTTTCTCATCAGATGAGTTGTAGATTATTCTAGACAGATTATACTGAAAGTCCTTTTTCACAGCTGAGAAACTGAGTCGGAGGGAACCTTTTGTCTGCTGCGACCGCTTCAGCCTGGGCCTCCTCTGTCTCTTTGCAGTTCATCTCACCTGACTTCTGATGTCTCAAGTGTTAATGTCTTCATCTGGGCCGATCACCCCTTGTTCCCTTTAATGTCAGCGGGGAGAAGCAGGCACTTTCAAGAGTTACTCCATCTGACATATTTTGGCACTTCCCCATGTGGCTGGATGACTCCCAGCCCTTATTCTTGGTGGTTCGTGGTCATTCTCTTCCCTGGAGGGGACACCGTCCAGAACTTTGCCTTGTTTGGACAGATCCTGGCTTTGGCCACATCCCACTGGGGTTTACATCCCTTTCTTCCTCACAACCACTCTATTTATCTGCTCTTTCAAGGTTTGCCTGCTTTTCTTCCTGCTGTTTCTGGCATGGAGGAATGGTTACATAATCCAGTTGAGTTGTTGGAGGACTGTGTCTGCAGGCTGCCACTTCTGAGCGGCAGGTAGGTCCTTTCTTGCTTGCTTTGTGTCCTCACCAAGATTTTAAACCTCGTTGGGGCAGAGGACACATTTCCATCCCCTATCAATTTAGCACAGTCAGACTGCATCGCTTTATTTCTGTTGCAATATAAATACCAGGCAAAACCAAAAAACCTCTAAGTAGTTCGGTGATTCATATGAGGTTTAAAGAAATGTGGAGGCTTATCTATCTTCCAGTAGGCTAATGGGATAAGAGCCAGGAATTTCTGAGCTCTCTTCCCAGCATTGGCCGCATGCTCTTGAGCTGGGATCTCAGCCTGTATCACGCATTTCCCCTTGATTGGCCTGATACGTCATGTACCAGATGAAGATGGATCCCTACAGCAGGGAGTTTATGCTTCCTAAATTCACAGACTGCACAGTCAAAAGGCACCACGAGGATCATCTTATCTGACCTTCTGTATACAGAAAATGGATTTTTCCCAGAAATTGGATTAGAGCATCTCTTTTCATAGATACCTAATCTTTATTTCAGCATAAGAAGCACTGGTGACTTGGCAACCTCTCTGATAAGCTGTTCCAATATTTAATTACCTTCATAGCAGTGAGTTGGTGTCCACTTCAAAGGTTAAATTAATCTAGTGCTATCTTCCACCCATCATGCCTTCTTATTCCCCTTATCAGCATGGCTGAAGAACCTCCCCTTCTCTGCCCCGCTATCAGACATCTTTTCCCTATGTAAATGCCCATACGTAATAATCCCTCTCAGCCTTCTCTTTGATGACTAAGGTTACATTCCTAAATCTTTATGTTAACACGTTGTTCATCTAATCCCTGGCCCTCTGCTGTTTCCCCAGGCTCTGAGGTGTGGCCAGCAGAACCAACCGGTCACCTCCTAGCAGCCCTAGTCTACTGTCTACTAAACCAAGAAGGTGTCTTTTCTGAGGGACCTTTTCCATCTTGGATGCCCAGTATTTGTGGGCCTCTTCTGGCACATCAGCTTGGCTGGCTCTCACCCATCCCCAACTCACTGCTGTTCAAGGCAGTCTCTCACCCTCTAGGGGTGAAATACCCTCTGAGGGGGTGTTTGCCCTCCACGTTGACACCCCTTTGACTCTTTCTCCATCCGTGGATGCACCTGCGTATCAGCCCAGTAGTTTCCCATCTCACAAACCTTTGAACTGCTCCCACAAACCCCATCCCCTTCTCATCCCCCTTAGAGTCCTTCTGCACCTCTTTCCAGTGCCTCCTCCCCATCCCATCCTCCTGAGCCTGCCTCTGGGGTTTGATCCCTTTAATCCTCCATGCCTGGACCTGCTTCCATCTGCTTCTCCACTGCTGTCCACATTAGCCCATCTCTGGTAAGAAAAGGGTTATAACCCCTTACAGCCACGTTTCAAGATCTGTCAGGGGCCCACTTATGACACCACTTAATGCATGTTTTGTTAATCTCATCTAGAAGGAAAGAAAGCAGAATGCCTTGGAGGAACTGTGATGTATTAAACCACCACAGCTGCCTTTATCAGCAGAGGCTCAGAGGCTGAAACGTGATGAATGCTGATGAAGGTTTTCTGCTCTGCCATCTGACTGTGTTTATAGACACATGTGAATTTGTCCAGATTGCAAGCTTGTTGATGAAATCCCAAATTAACTGCTCTATTGTTTTGCTAAGAACCGATGGTGCTCACCCTTCTGGTTGTCCCCTTCTCCTCTGCGCATGTTGCCATGACCCAGGCCCTGTGTCAGCCCATAGCTCTTCCCTGAGGTTCTCCAAGACTTGTTAGATTTAATGTTAATGGCTTTTTGGGTCATTTCTTGATGGCTCCTGTCAGTGAGTTATCCAGGCCTATTGATTTGAAAGATGTCATTACAGCAGATAATTCTCCCTTGCTGCAGATGGTTAGCTTTCTGCTTCATCCACCTCATCATGGTGCCTTCTTCGAAACAGGGACTAGAGAGGTCTATCAGGGATTTCTGAGTCACTGTCTGATACTCCTGAGCGCATCCTGTGACCAGCCTAGTCCTGACTTTGTGCTCTGTTTGTGTGTATGAAATTTTATAAAGACATGCCTCAGAGCCTTGGGCCTGGAGTTTTCAGAACCGGAGCCAGACTGTCATGCCCCATCAAAGTTCTCTCACAGCCATGCTCACCTAAAGTTTTCTGCCAGAAAGAGTTTAATCTGAGACAAGGGTTGAATCTTAATTACAACTCATTCTCTGTTCCCAGCAAAATCAGCCCTCCTGGACAAGATACATCAGGAGGAAAGGGTGTTTGCCTGTCGTCAGGGCAGAAAGAGTACGGGTGCTCCCCTTCATTTCCCAGTGCCATTGCCTTTAGCTGTGATGGATGCGTTCTTCTCTGGTAAAGTGCCATTTCTTTGCATGGATGAATTTGATGGCTGTGCTACTTCTCTGGCGATCTAGCAGTCTCATGTCAATACAGCTGTCACAGGAAAACTGCAGGCGCTGCCTGACAAAGTGATCTGCAGACACATACACTAGGCTTTTGCTTCTGGGGAGCCCAGACACTTGCTGTGCTTTGTATTTTGTGATGACTTTCACCCCTGATGATGCTAACACTGGACCCTCCTCCTGGCAGCAGAGTTGGTACCCACCACCACGAGAAGATGCAGTGGCATGTCTTCCAGACAAAGTTATCTCAAAGCCAGAAAAAGTATCAATATTTACAGACAGAAGTGGTATCGAATCACTTCTTTTCCCCCACGAATGCATGCAACTTCCTAACAGATAGTGATAACCCATGTCACCCTGACATCCCCCTTGGCAGGTCAGTGTCTTGGCAGTGCTGCTTTGCTTGCAGTGACTGTGAAGGGGATCCATCTGCCCCTAACTGGGCACCAGGTCCCTTCTGAGCCTCCATTCTGCCTGTCCCAGCCCAAAGAGATCCTGAGCAGGGCTAGCAGAAGCTCTGCCTCTTGCCATCACTCTTTATCTAGTGATGGGGGAAATTCTGTCCAAGGTCACCATCACGGGGCAATTTCTATCCTTATTTCCTCTCAACAGAGCATCCCCTTTGTGTTCTGTGCATGGTGTCTGCTCCCTGTTTAACCTGCAGCGCGTAGCAGGTGCCTGGGAGAAAAGCAGGTCCTACAGTTAATGTCTTGCAAAGCTGATAAAATGCTATCAGCTGCATCCCAAGCTGTGCCTGGGGCTGGAAGGTGGTTAACGAGGGATCCAGCCTTCAGCAGGGGCTCAGCAGTTCAAACATAGCTGATATGCAGCGTCATTGCCTGTCAGTCTTTAATTTCATGACCTCATAACCACATTTGTGGGGTAAGGACAAGGAGTCACCTGCTCAGGATGCAGCTAGGGGAGATTCAGGTTAGATGCTGGGGAGTAGATTTAGATTAGACATAAAGAAGGAATTTTTTATGATGAGGGTGGTGAGGCACTGGAACAGATTGCCCAGAAAAGTTGTGGCTGACAACTGTCCCTGGAAGGGTTCAAGGTCAGGCTGGACGGGGCTTTGAGCAACCTGATCTAGTGGAAGATGTCTCTGCCCATGGCAGGGGGGTTGGACTAGATGATCTTTAAAGGTGTCTTAGTCCCTTCAAACTCTAACTATTCTATGATTCTGTGATGAAAAGGTCAAAATAAAGGCTGAAATTTTCTTCTTTAGAGAGGATACAGCATCTCCGTTGCTGCAGGTCTGCAAGAGCAGTGGAAACACGCTCCTGTCAGAAAGTGTATATCCGGCTGATGCCAAACTGATGCTATGGATGAGGGGCCTGTTTCTAGGACCTGAGCCAAAGTGCTGGGCTTTAACCATAACAGAGCAATGCAGATGCAGCAAACAGCTCAGGGTACACTGAATCCTTTGCATCCCTGCTTCCAGAGCTCCCATGCTGAAAACAAATGTTCTCATTGCATGGGAGCGTTTCTATGGCCTTCACATGTTGTACGCCCCGTGTCGAAACAAGGGTGTGAGGGGTAGGGGATACTCTCAGTGTCTTCGATGTATGGTGGAACTAACATGGAAAGAGTGTCTGCCCAGCCAGGTGCTGTCTCTGATGGGGACAACAGGGCACAGTGACAGGGACAGCAGTGTGATACCCTTGGGCTCCTAGAGCACAGACAAACCATTCTGCCACCCCAAGGGTGTTTCTGCCCAGGTAGAAGAGGTCAGGAGAGAAGAGAGGTGGGTGTGCAGGAGGACTGTCCCTGGCGCGGGCTGTCCTTCTCTCTCCCTAACAATCATGAAGTGGATTAGGAAATAGACTGTAGATTTTTGCAACTATTAGGGAATATCTACCATGTACTGGATCTCCAGAGCCTGTCAGCTGCTGGGATTTTGCCCTTTATTCCAACTGCTTATGAGATGAGTTCAATCCCTGGGGACACCCGTGCAGCTTTCTTCTAGGCTTTCAAACATATATTGAGTTTGAAAGAGGGAAGATAAGCAATAAAAGCATATAGAACAAATTGCTCATCCCTGCTTCTGCCCAGCTGCCTGCCACCACCTTCAACAGACCGAACGGAAATCTTTGTTCTTGGACATCCAAGTACTTTGCAAGTGTTTGAATTTCAGGGATCTTTGGCTATATGAAGAGGTCTGGAGTCCGAACCGCCCCTCTAGCTCCCAAGTCTGTAGCTATCCCTATGGCTCAGCCGAGCAAGCGCACAAGCTTGCTCTGTCCGTGCTGAACCAAGAGGGTAGGGAAGTGTGATGAGGAGAGACCCAAGCTGGTGGGACAGAAGCCAGGCAGGTCCAGCTGCAGCCAAAATGCCTTGGCCAGGTGTCAGCTGAGCTCTGTGCCAAAGCTAATAATCCTGCCAGGAGCCAGGACTTCCTTGCTTGGATGAAAAACTAGGCTAATGGTGCTCGGCTGGCTCCAGAGCTCTGCTGGAAACTGCATAGCTCTGCTCTGCCATGTGAAACTGCTGCTTCAGATGGGGCAACCAGCTTCTCTTCTGCAGCCGATAACGCAGGGATCTGTGGCACCGAAACGGGGACATGTCCTGACACAAGGGTTGTCCTCGGGCTCTTCCCTTCTGCTGTGTCTTGAAGAGAGAAAGCAAAGGAATTGCCACCTCATTTCCATCAGGCTGCTGGGGCTGTTACCATAATTTTGATATCCACTTTGTGACTCTAGGATGGGGTTCCTGCCAGCTGTGGTGCTTCCACTCTGCTTCGGGATACTCGCACAACGCACATTTTAGCTTCTGGAAGGGGGAAGCTGAAGCAATTCCAGACAGAACTTTTCCCTGAGTAAATTGATTGTCCGTGGACTGTCGGCTGTGACTGGGGGATGTTCTCCATGCATAAAGGACCTGCCACTGCTTTTCTGGGGGTTGCTGAAACACAGGAAACATTATTTGCAGGGTCACCACACAAAAGCACTGTTTTTCCCCCAGACCAATGAAACCCAAACCCAAACCAAGGAAAAGATACAGCTTTGTGATGAGGCTTCAGGAGAACTGACTGAAACACATTCCTAATCTTCCCATGTTTCTATGATAACATCCTCTTTGGACGTCTTCTCTGGTTGCAAGATCTCTGGGGCAGGATCCTTCCCAATTTAGCCATGGAGGAACCTTGGTCTTGTGAGGCTGAGGATGCTGCCACAGGACATTTAAGAACCAGTGGTAAAATAGCATTGTGGCACAATGGCCACCACGGATTACCCAGGCATTTCCCAGGGGATCTCACAGGGATGTGTTCTGTGCCCTTCTCCTTTCCTGTTTATTCAAGGGGATTTTCACCTCTGCGGTCTCTAGGGTGCAGGTCCCAGATGGCACTATGACAAGCAGACAGCTGTTGGGATCTTGTTGTTTTTGTTTTTGTTTTTGTTTTTTAAGACAAGCAATCACTTTACAAAAAAAAAAAAAAAGTTTTAAAAATTCCATGAATGAGTAATCCTGGAGAAAATGGAGATATTTTTTATGTTGGTGATTAGGATTAGCGGCAAAATAGGAAAAAATCTTCCCCCTGGTCTTCCTGCAAAAGAGACCGTAGGTAAGGACCAAACAGGAAGGTGTTCTTCAGCATATCTCACAGGAAAAGCTACTCTGTCTTCAGGAGTTTCTTACCTTAGACAGAAACATCAGATTAGCAGGTCTGAGAACTACCTCCAGAGATGTCCAGTTCTTCCAGCAAATAAATCTATCCATTATTTCAGCCTTTGTAATCACTGAAGCGATAAATGAAACGATGGCAGTGAGTACGGGTAAAGCAAAGAAAGACTGTAGAATATTTTTCTTCAGAAGTATCCTAAGGTTATGGAGCAGCACAGATTGATTTATGTTTAAATATGAGTTCTTAGATGTTTGATCAACACAATGAGGTTTTATGAATGCTGGCTGACCTGTGGTAACTATATGCACTTAGTTCATTGCAACCATGAGGTAGGACGTATTAGCGTAAATGTCTGACTGAAGTTTATTCTGGTGTGCTCTCCCTCATAATAGCTGAAGCTAAGAGCGTAGATTTTTAAAGTGAGCAGGGCTTACTTGAAATCTAGGGATTTTCTAAACTGCAATAATTATTGTGTACATGAGTCCTACAAAAAGGTAAGGACAGTCATTGGCAGAAGGGCACTTAGCAGCCTGGTGGGGTTGAACTACGGACAGTAGTAGAGCCATGAGTACATGGAAGCCTTGCTGTCCAAATTCAAGGGCAGCTGAAATGAAGTCAAAATGACATGAAAACCAGCACTGGCTGGAAAGGACTTCAGGCCTTACAGCTCTCATCAGAGCTGTAGAGGTGTGTGCCCCATGAAGGACCCCAAACTCAGTTTTGGAGCCATGTCAGAGCTCTGCTCCATCCCTGACTTTCTTCCTTTCCATCACACCTGGTCCTGTCCCAGGTGGTGAAAAGAAGGTGTTGAGATAGTTCCTCTTACTTACTCCAGCCCCTTGGAGATGCTTGGTAGAGCATCTGCCATGGGGGCGAAGGGGATAGCTAATGTGAGCTAAGAAAGTGCCATTAACAGTGGAAGGATTTTATAACTATAGGGCCAAGGATGACCCTGGTTGTCATTGGAGACCTACCAATGCAGGTGTCAGGTCTGGTAATGCAGAGCTTTTATTTCAGGACATTGTCTAGTCTAATAATCCAATGCCTCACAGTCCTATGTACCGTGCATTTTCATAGCAGTCCAACCAGGGCCAAGTTATAGGTTATAAGCAGGCAAGATGCTCAGAAGTACTTGGGAACATCCAGTCCACCTGCTTTGAACCTAAAATGGATGCAGACACTTCTCACAGAGTCCAGATATTGTTGTGAAGAGGGACTCACAGTGCTCATTTTGCAGGACACTATGCTCTTCTTGGTGCATATTTCTGCTAGCGGCTCCGTGGCCACTAATGGGTTGGTTCAGCTGATTGATCTGTCTGAAATTTGGCCTTCCTTTTCTTTTTTTGATACAGTGAAGGGCTGTGCAAATGCTGGCTTTGATGTAATGGCAGGGAATGTCAGGACAACCTCTCTCTGCTGCCCTGCAGTCACAGGGTGACTTAAACCACCCGTGGAAATACACCTCAGAAAAGCTGTCATTCATGCGCCCAGGCCCACCCAGAAAGTCCAGCATGGCAGAGGGGCTTGAACCTAGTTTCTGGGTGACTGACCAAAAAATTGTGGCTGTTCCTTGGTCCTCTGTCAGCTGAGAGCCCCTCCACATGCTGCCAGGACAGCAATGTCATGTGCCCCTGCCAGTCCCTTGGCCATCTCTGGACCATTCCTTTACCTCCAATCCCCTCAAAAATCGAGGGGCAGCTTGATCCCACCAAAATGCATCACATGCCTCTGAGCACCACGCCACCACCTCCAACATCACTGGTTAAAAAAAATCACTGTCTCTAACGTGCCGTGCTCCCATCAAAAGGGGGTCTGGGAGGAAGAAGCTGTGTGTTTCCTTTAACCTGCAATAGCGTGAAGCAGTTCAAAGAGAAGGAAAAGGAGGTTAACAATCTCTTTGAAATGTAGGTTCAAATTCCCAGCACGGCCCCAGTCAATTACCAGCAAGCACCGTGACACACATCCACTGCTAACGAGGAAGAGGAGGGGAGCACATGGTGCAGACATCCAGGCAGGCAGTGCTGGGGGTTAAAGGACATCACCACGGTGGTGGGAAAGTTTTCAGGGGGCAAAACTTTTTTTTTTTTTTTCCAGGCTGCTTCACCCTCCTGGGGTGCACCTGGAGTGAGGGCTGGCCCACTGGAGGGATGGAGCTGGGCAGGGTGGCAGCACATCCCCCTGCCCAAACCCCCTTGCAGCTGGCAGGGTTTGGTTTTTGTTTTTTTTTTTTTTAAGGATGCACAGCGCCTGGCACAGCAGGCTGATGCTTTCTCCAGGGTGCTCCTCTGTGGCAGAATGAAACACTTTTATTTTAATACCATTAATGAAAGGCAGTGCCGGGGTGGGGATGGGGCAGGAGGGGGGTGGGTTTGTTCTGGCGCTGAGGGACGCGTGCACACAGGCATACAAATGCTAAGAGACAAAGACTGTGATTAAGGGCCGGTGCTTTGACTCCCTGCTTATTACAGGAAAGGATTTATCTGATGGCCTAGTTTCAGCTCCAATTTTCCACCTTTTAGTCCGGTTCCCAGGTCCGCTTGTCCACTTAAAAAGAGAAATAAGGGGATGTCCCAGGGTCGATGGGGCAGGAATAATGCTACTGTGCTGCCACTAGAAATATGTGTGGGGCAGAGGGTTTTGTTGCCCTAAAGCTTTCCCAGGAGGCAGATCCGAGGGCAGCCAGAAGGATTATGCCCAACCATGCAGCATTATTTTCTGGCATGGCAAGAGTGCATCTGCGCTTTCCAGCCTAACCAAGCCAGGGTGTGTGGAACAAACGTGCTGGAAATAAAAACCTCCTGCAAAATGGAAAATGTACAGAGGAGCAGCTATTTTTAAAAGGGACGGCACCTACTGCTGCTGTAAAGTCAGTCACATAATCAGTCAGCGGAGGACTTCTGTATGCTGACAGCTGACAGCCAGGAGAAACAGCTCCAGCAGACGGGCTTATGGGTACCAAGAGGTGCACGTTTTCAAATAAAGAGAAAGTTGTCCTATGCTTCCTTGAGCACCAGGCAGATGAGAGCAATCGACCCTCAATGTCTTTCCCAGCATGCTGGAAAGCGGGGTGAGATGCTGATAACCCTTCAGGAGACAGAGTGTTGCAAGCAAATGCCAGCTCAGCCACTTCTTCCCCTCTCTAACCCAGCCTATCTTTATTGCCCAGCCTCCACTGAGGTTTTCCTGCTTCTAAAAATATTCAGCCTCTAATTAAAATGCCCATCTTTCTTGCCAGGGCAAACGTATCCAGCTGCAGAGCTGAGCTGGTCTTGGAGACAGACAGAGCTTGCAGCTTACCAGGCTCTCCTGGCATGGGGAGCTGCGATGGTGGCTGACACCAGGGTGTAGTCCATCACGCCATGTTATCAAGCTGACAGCAGTCTCAGGAAGCTGGCATGAGGACCTCCTCAACTTTTCAAAGCCTTTTCCTCCTCTGTGGGGACGTTAGCGCTGTGTTTCAGGTGTCCACGTCCCATGGGGAGGGACACCATGAGTGGGCAATGTGGGGTCTCACGCTGCTGGTGGAGATTTGCATCCTCCTCCCCATCCAGAGGGCTTCGGAAAGGATACTTAAATACTAATAAAAATCACTAACAAAGGATTTGGTTGTTAGGGCAAGGGTGCAAAGGAGTACTGGGAGGGACAAGGTCCAGCACAGTGCTGGAGCATCGTTTAAGTGGGGCATTCACAAAGGAGTGGGAGAATCCAGCTTCAGAGGCATTGCTCCTGGGACAGTGTCCTTCCCCAGGACAGCAGGACACTCTCCACCGCTCCAACTGAGCCCACATCCCAAGGCAGGAGGGATTTCAACCAGAAGAATCAAGGTGGTGTGGCCTAATGGTCGCAACCTAATGGTGGCCACCGGAGGAACAGTCATCTCCAAGGGCTGGTGGTGGCTTATCCCCTATAGTCCATAATTCTGCTGGGAGCAAGATCTGTCCTCTCCTGGAGACGTTAACCCCGAGGTTATAGTCTGCAGGACAGGGCAGTTTTGGGAGGCAGTTGGAGAACCAACAGCCTCTTCCAGGGCAGCCTGCAGCTCTGCCTGCCTGGATGGAAGATGCAGTTGTTCCTTCAGGCTTGGGAGAACCGGGAACACTGCCCGGAGGCGGTTTCCTCGCTGGGGTTCTGCTTGCACCATTTTTATACACAGCACCGAGAAGTGCTTAAAATTAAATTTGCTATTTAAGAGCAGGCAAAGCCCTCCTGAGAGGTTTCTATTTATTTGCAATGGCTCTGCATGCTCTTAGCCCTCCACGAAGCAGCCCCCGCTCCTTGGATTGAGGTGCTGAGAAGACCACGTGTATCTCAGCACCTAAAGCTGTCTGGCAGCGTGCAGCTTGCCGTGCCGTGGCGTTGCTCCTGAGCTCATTCACTCCCTCCCACTTCCATGGTCTTGTGAAACAGCTCGTGGGTTCTCCCCGTATCGCCCACTCTGCAAATCCAGCCTTTCAACCCTAGCAGACTGCGTCCCAGGTTGTCCAAATCCACGAAGAGATCCCCACCGTCTCTGACAAGGTTTGGAGCAGATCCTGTAGGCAGAAAATTTGCTCCAGATACTATTGTGCTGCTTCACTGCCACATGTCCATAATTTCCTCTGAGTCAGCCAGCGAAGCTCTCAAGCCTTTCTGCCAGTGAGGAGCCCAGCGAGCCGAACACAGCAGGATAAATCCTGCCCCCAGTTTGGAGATGCAACACCCATGAGGCTGGTGGAGCTGAGCAGAGCAAGGAGAGAAGCCGTGTTGCACTTCGCACCCAGGGACAGCGGGCGCCCTTCCAGCACGAAGGCAATAAATCCAGGGGATCTGCGTTTATTCTCCTCCAAATCACTTTATTATATTGTGAGTAATCACAAAGCCTTACAATGCTGCAGAGGTTCTTTTAAAAAAACACAAACTAACACAGCGACGGTATTTGCCAGCTTTTGCTAAGGCTTGTTTAGCTAGCAGCTAGCATGAGATTACACAAGGAAATCTTGCAGTCTTCAACTGGATTGTCACATTGGGTTTTAAACTTACCACAGTGGCACAAAGACAGTAACTCTGACAGTATGTGATTCCCGAAACATTTCATCTACGTACAGACTTATAAAATTAAACAACTTTTTAAAAAATTACATTTTCTGCCAGCAGAAAAGAATTCTCTTAAAAAGGCAAGATCCACTAAAAAAAACACCTTCCTCCCAAACTGCCCCCATCTTGCACTGCAGTTGGTTGCTCTTCCCCTCCAGATCCCTGCCTGTAGGCAGTCCCATTGCCTTTTTAAGAAAAATCAGTATTTCTTGTGACTGTGAAGGCTGGTTGAACATTGCAAAGGCTCAGTAGAGGGGGAAAACCCCCAGTACTGAAAGAAAGGACTAAAATCCCACCCTAAGATCAGTGATTGAAAAGGAGATGGGTGAAAATGTGAGAAAGTGATTTCAGCATCCAAAGCGAGGTTGCTTTGAGCTTTTATGGGGTCAGTGGGTTTCAACCATCCCTGGAGAGCTAGTTGGGCAATAGGGTTTCCATTTGCAAAGACCTGTTGGGGTGTGAGGACAAAGCCTGAGCTCCTCACAACGCTCCCGAGGAGGGTTGTGGGACAGTTTTATATCTGCATCACCTTTGCGTGGACCTCCCTAAACCAGCTTCAGACCTGGAAGGTTGCCCTGATGCCAGGCTGGGTTTGGAGAGCGAGCTGCAGCCCAACCCGAGCAGGACCCCCATCCACATCCCTTCCCATCCCCAGGACAGAGTGTGCCAGATGTGGACCAGACCTCAGCAGACACCTCCATTGCAGGAGCTCCTCTAGGCAAGTTGAAGGTTTCACCCACGGCATTGAGCTTACTGTGCTGCCCTCCCCTACTTTCTCCTAGCCTGGAGAAGAAGAGGGACGAGAGGGGCTCCCCTTTGCTTTGCCAATATTTTCGCAACGGAGGGAAAAATGAGCAAATCTCTGAGGACCAGGTTTTTTATCAGATTTCAGCTGGCAGCCAAGGAGCTGTGTGAGAGAAAGAAAAGCCACAACTCTGAAAAAAAACCCCCAAGATCTTTCCCCTGATAAGCAAAGCCCTCCAGGGTTGCAGGCGTCAGTATTAATTCTTCCCTTGGCACGTTCTGGAGAATGTTTCAATGTTTCGGCACTGGAAATTGCCTCACACAAGCCCAGCTGAGTCACAGATGTTGTGTTCAGATGGAGGACGTCAGCATGGGACATCAGCTTTACTCTCACATCCTCTGGGTCTGCATCTTGGTTTGATAAGGTCATCAAGAAGAGAATCCCTGTCCAGGTTTTCTTCCAAGCTTCCCCAGAAAGGGAGAAGGGATTTTTATTTTTATTTTTTTTTTTTTTTTTAAATAGGCTACATGATCTCTTCACTTTGCAGCTCAGATAATTTGCTTCACTGAAGGCTGGTTCCTGGATGAGATGCGGCTGTTGGCAGACCTCTCTGCTTCCCTTGCTCTGCTGCACATCATCTCTGAGCAATAGCTCGCTAAGGTTAGAAAGACAGGAGGTTGCCAAGGTTGGACCTGAAGTAATTCGATGTGAAAAGGATCAAGATGGGAAAACAGGGAGAAAAATCGTGGGAAAAGTTCTTGACTTAACTCAATGTTCATTGCACACCTATGCAAATAACATGTAAAAAGCAGCACATTAGGAGCACCCTGTATTCAGGTTTGTCTGGAAATGTTTCTTCAAGACTGAAAGTGCATGACAGGGAACAGGGTGCTGCTAATGAAGGCAACAACCAGAAGGCACTTCTTGGGGAGTAATTAAAAAAAGAATGATGCATGGGTTTGGAAGCAAGCAGCTACAGAGTTGGTGTGTTTTGGTGTGTGCTCTGGAGAGACGTAGCTTTGCTCCTACAAACGTGTCTGGGGCATGAAGGTTCGCTCCAGACCGGCTGTTCTGCCCTGGGACCCTCAGAGCAGCTTGATCCCTGCTGTCTAGCATCACCACTCTTGAGCTAACGGGCTGCATGCAGGACCTCAATGCACTGGGCAAAACCTGGAGCCTGCAGGTGATTTGGGCCAGGGTTTGAGAGTTTATAAAATCCACAAACAATCAAGTATTGGCATATACAAATATATAAATTATTGACAGTTTTACAAAAGGCACACTGCAAGCCATCTCAGTCCGACACCTGTACAAATCCCTGGCCCCCCCCTTCCCTCCCTTCCCCACCCCTTCTCCCTAGCTTTCATCACGAAACGTAAGGCGCTGCTGCTACAGACCCATGGCTGTCGTGGCAACTGAGGACCTCTTTTTTGGTCAGCCCAATTTGTCGGTGGTACTGTCCTTCTTTGATGGTCTTAAGACATTGTATATTCTTCCCCAAGGTGATGCTTTTGATGGAAGGTAGGTACTTCAGCACAGTCTTTGGCAAGGATGACACACCGGTCCCAGAGAGGTTGAGCTCTTGTAGGGAGTCCAGACCAAAGATAACTTCAGCAGTCAGTGACTTCAGGTCGGGATTGCTGGATAAATCCAGGACTTGGAGGGCTGGTAGTTCCTTGAAGCTATAAGGAGATAACTCTCCAAAGCCACGCAGGCCGCTGAGGGATAAATGAATCAAATCTTTCATCCCTGTGAAGTCTCCTTTCTTAATCTTGACTAGAGGATTCCCATCAAGATTTAAGTATCGGAGAGGAATCCCTTGAAGGTTTGGCACAGATGTGAGCCTGTTTCCGGAAAGATTTAAGTTCTGAATGTTGGGGATGCTCTTTTCACGGTGCCTCGTAATTGTGCTGAGCATATTATTGGATAGATCCACATTCAGGGGTTTTCCTTGACCTTTTGAAGCAAAAATGTCCACTGCTATATCCAAAAGCTTGTTATTGCTCAAATCTATGTCACCCAGAGGAGAACTGGAGAAACAGTCCTCTGGAAGGACTTCCAGAGAGTTATGACTCAGATCCAAGGACTCCAGGTACCGCAGCCTGGAGAAGGTTGTGGAGGAAATCTTGGCAATTTTATTGTAGCTCAGGTCGAGGCTCACCAAGGTGGTGTATCCAGGGCCAGTAAGCATCGATTCATTGATTGTTTCCAGTTTGTTTGATGACAGATCCAAGTAGGAGGTATCAAGAGGAATTGGGACAGGAACAATGTGTGAGCCTATTCCACTGCAGTCCACCTTGGTCAGGCTAAAGCTGTCAAATAGACCAAAGCTTTCCACTTCACAGTGGCAGCCGGGGAAGCAGGTTTTGGTGGTACCAAAACAGGGAAGGAGAAGCAGCAAACCGAACCAGCCTAGGAACTGCATTATTGACCTGGAAAACAAGATGATAAGAAAATACATTTAATTACGGTAGAAATTACTTTACTGAAGATGCGTAACAGTTTAAGTCATGTGGTCTTCTCCTCTGTCTTTCCAAAGGATTAGATTAAGTATACCCTTAAATAGCATGGATGTCCGAAATGCTTTGTCTCTCATGTTGTGATCCCCACTGGGAAATTAATGAAGGGAAAAAAAAAAAAAAAAAAAAAAAAAAATTAAGAGTCTTTGAAGATATACCCAAGTTAAGGCACATCTGGAAATTAGGTGTAAGAACTGCAGGCTGCCTTAAAGTGAGATCTATGCAACACACACCCTTTTGACTGGACCACGCATGAGACTAAATAACAGCTCAAATACTGAGGCATTTTACACACTGAGGTATTTTACACGCAGAGGCATTTTACACGCAGAGGTCTTCATGTCAGGGCATCCAGGTGAGATTTGGGAGTGCTGGGTTCAAGACTCTGCACTGCCAAGGTTGGAGAAGTCATTTAGGTTGTGTGCCCAGTGGGACCCTTAGGTGTCCAAAACCCTTATCAGGGATGGAAAAACCAAAGATTTATTCAAATTTCCTCTAAGGGACAGAAACAGCAGCATCATCAGAACATCGTCCAGGATGAACAGCCTGAAGGGCCAGCTGCCTACTGCCCAAGCAGACAAGCATGCCTCCCTTGCTTAGACTTCAGATGCAAATTTAGACGTGTTTAGACCTACCTAAAAAGGATCATTGCTTTATGGCTAAACCCAACCCTCCTCAGGGTAGTAGCAGGCAGGACAGACAACGGCCACCTTAGCTCCATGTCTGCTGGAACAGAGGAACAAAGAACTGCTCAGCCTAACCCAGACTGCTGTGGTTGGCCCAGCCTCCTCCACAGGCATTTAGTGCAGAGAGCCAATTTGTTTCATACGGAGCCTCTGGGGAGTCTTTGCTAATTACATTAAGTGTTATCTCTGATTAACGATACCAGCAAGGAAGTAGCTCTCTCCACCCCTCTGGTTTTGACCCTCCTCCAGCTAAGACATTTCTGTCCCTCCATCGTTGCAGCCAAGGGAGGAGAGCTGATCTGCACCTCACTGCCTTTGCTGGACCGGTCTAGGTTGCATCCTTACAGCTCCTCCGCACAACTGCTCCCAACAGCAGCTGCGTGATTTCAAGAGCCAGACAAAAAAAAGAAAAAGCTTTAGCTCTGCATCTCTGGAGAGGGTAAACTGGAGCGTGACAGCATTCTGCAGGTCAGCAGAGACAGCAAGGGCTGTCCTCGTTGGTTCCCACTGCAGTCACGGGTGATGGCTCCTTGTGTCTTACAGTCTCTGGGAGGCTGGCAACAAAAGCTCTCACCAAAGCAGGCAAGCAGCTCGATCAGCTCCGCTCTTTGGCTATGCTGCTGGCAATAAACAGAGGCTCATGTGCCGAGCACTCATTTAGTGGGGGAAAAAAAACCAAAATAAATCCCCTTTAAATGTGTGTTCCATCCCCACCTCAGCCCCCCTGGTCTCTATTCTTACCTTTCCCCACTGCTGTTTAAAACCACTTTATTGACTTCCTTGCAGGATCATCTTTCCCACACACCCTTTGATCTGGCTGAGGCGCCTTCCCCACAGCCCTTGCACCTTCCCAGGACCATTTCCTAGAAGTTCATGCTTCCTTTCATCTTCCCTCACCCACCCCTTGGCAGCAGTTTCTCTCCCTTTCCAGCATGGTCTTCCCAGCCCTGTGCTTTTTCCCGGGATCAGGGACTACTTGCCAATGTGCAAAAGAAGTACAAAGGGGGAAAAGCATTGCAAAAATATTGTCCTGATCACTGATATGACTTGTCTGGCGGTAACTCCCAGATCTCCTGCAAATAAAGAGCAGAGATTGGGACTCTGGCCAAAGTGCCTGCAACCAAAGCATTGCTAAAGGCCAACACGCAATCCTCTGGGGTCCATTATTCTATAGAAACAACAGAAAATCAGTAAGATGAGCCCTAGTCCCAGCCCATCTCAACTGTTGCTTGAGGAAACACATGTGTGCAGAAGGGATGCAGGGGGTAGGACTCCTTTCTGCAGATACATTTCCAGATCTCCCTTTCTTAATGACATAAGGCTGATCCCCTCTGGGTTTGTGCAGACAGACCATAGCTTGCTCACTTCTGCAGTCCCTCCTAAACTAAATACTACTTTTTTTTTTTTTTTTTTTTTTTTTTTTTTTTTCTTCACGAAGCTGCATTTGGAACGCACTGAAATGTTTTATTACCAGGGGAAATGACAGCAGTGGGGATCTCTTTGGAAACTAAAAAAGCAAAAACTCAAATGTTAGATGTCTCACATACAGGAAAGTATCTGCATTCATGTCAGCTCAGTCTACTGGTGTTTATTCTCCCAAATCCCACACAGTGGCTATTTCCTCTTGATGTCTCAACAGGGAGAGCACCTCCTAACTTCTCCTTCAAAAGCCAAGATCAGTTCCTCATGCAATTCTCTTGGCTCCGGTGGGAGATGGATCAGAACCCAGCAGGTCGAAAGACACATCAGTGTGAGACTTGGCTTTCTGAGCACTGCCAAGACCTTCATGGGCTCCTGCTGGGCCACCTGAAGAACAGCAAGAGGGCAATCTCCAAAGTCCTAGCTGAAGTGGGAATGGACTTTTTAATAGGGACTGCAGCAATAGGACAAGGAGCGATGGTTTTAAACTAAAAGAGGGTAGACTTGGACTAGCTAAGGAAGACATTTTTTACAATGAGGTGGTGAACCACTGGCACAGGTTGCTCAGAGAAGTGGTAGATGCTCCATCCATGGAAACATTCGAGGTCAGGCTGGACGGGGCTCTGAGCAACCTGGTCTGGTTGAAGCTGTCCCTGCTCATTGCAGGGGGGTTGGACTAGATGACCTTTAAATGTCCCTTCCAACCCAAACTGTTCTGTGATTCTACGGTTCTATGAACTGAGAGGAGAATCAAAGCCAGTGCTGGGCTTTGATATGCGACTGCCCAAACTCCTTTTGACATGGGAATTCCCTTCCCAATCAGCCCCAAAAATTATCACCAGAAGTGGGTGGGTACAATGGCTCCCACTGCAACCTCCATGGCTCCAGAGAGCAGCAACAAGAAAACATCACACAGCTGAAATGCAGTATGCAAAGTTCAGATTGGGGATTTGCACAGCATCTATTGCCTCTTCCCTCCTCGCAGCACTGCCCCAGATTCTCCCTTCCTGGCTCTGCAATTGCTTTGCAGATGAGATGCAATCCATTACCACCGGTTAAAAACTCCCTTATGGAGCAGCACGAAGCGTTCATAGGCTAACAAGCCACTTGGACAATAGCTCTGACAAAGGATAGGAGGAATAAAGGTACTGGTCATCTTCCAGTCCAAGAAAGAGACTCCTGCATCGCCAGATAATCAGCAAAGAGCTTAGTCGGGTACAGGCATGCTTCATCATCGCATGGAGCAATCGATAGCGCTCTTTGAAATGGGGAAAGAAACATGCCACAGGCATTTACAGTTCATCTGTATACAGCGTGCATTTGAAACCGCATCAAATTGCCTTTGGATTGCTGCCTACGAGCTGCTCTGTTGATAAAGGCAGGAAGCCAAGGTATCCCCTCGTAAAAGGAAGATGAGTTTTCCTCCTGCTTCACTGGGGAGATTCACCGGGAGGAAACACCATGGGCCAGAAACCACCAGCCCCATCACCTGGGATGGTGGGGGAAAAAGTCACCCAGGAGAAAACAGTCTGCTCTCAGGCTGGTTCAGCCATGACCTCTTCTTTTCTATGGCTGTCGTGGTGTGGAGAGACCCCAGGGATAAATTTTTGGCCAACCGACAGCTCTTGAATGGGGGGTTTGTTATACCCACTGATTTCAGCTGGAGCTGCTGGGGGTGCAGCAGCATCCCCCGTGTTTCAGGTGCCTGGAGTGGCTTCAGAGCTCTGGTCTTTGCATCTTGCTCATTCTTTCTGCACAGAAAATATCCTGAGACAACCCCAGGGAGATCCAGTGGTGGGTAATGGAGCCAGGGTTGGACCAAGCTCCCATCAGGGTGCCAGCCTTCCTTCCCAAATCCCACATCTCTCCCCAAACCCACAGATGTCCAGAACCCTCCACCCTGCTCTGCTCATCTCTGGGACCGTCACGTGGCAGGGCCCGGGCGGAAACCTCACACTGAGATTTTCCTGCCAAAGAACCTGTTAAAAAATCTGATTTAAAAAGCAGACTGCAGAGGAAACCTAGGTGTCAGCTGATGGTTGGGGAGGTGGGAGAGAGGAAAGACCTGCTACAGTGTGGCTGCAAATTCACTCTTCTCATTGCATTTGATTTCCTCCATCTCCACTTCCTTAAAGACTTTTCTCACTAGTGTTCTTCAATCCACGGCTGAGACTTTGCCACCTCATTCCTACTCAAGGGAGATATGCTAACACATCCCACCCTGGATGGTAGCCCATTGCTCAGGGACTGGTCCCCACCTTGTGAGAATGTGGAGATGAAGAGGATGCTACTTAGACTACCTCCAGTTGCCCTGGCAACCACCAAGCCAGAAATCCCTATAGCCAAAAATCAAGGACTAATTAAAAAAACAATACAAATATTTGAAAGTTAATTGTTTGATGGTCAGGAAATGCCCCCTTGCCCCGTTCATGCTGCACCCCTCAGCTTACCCGAATGTGTAATTTAGAAAAGCACCAGCTGAAATGAAGCTGGGATTGGAGCTGAAGACCCAAAGTCACCCAGTGAAGCTTAAAGTAGATAAGAAAGAAGCGCAGAAACCCCAGGTTTTCTCTACAGTGGTGTGAAGAGAAAGAAATTACTCCAGAAGGAGATGAAACGCACCTAAGCCCAGACCCATTCTTGGAGATGCCCCATCTCCCCCTTGACCATGGTGGAGCGGGATGCCTGCTCTCCTAGGGCTGCTGCTTCCCACCCCATCCCTGGCTGCATCCTCCCAACCCAAACCCCAACCAGCAACCCAGTTCACTCATCCAACAACAAAAAAAAACCCTAATCCTCCTTTCTACCCTTTGGTGGGTCAGTTTTCAAGCAAATCGAGCTGCCCAGCTCTGACACAGGAATGGGGAAAACAGGACCTGTCTTCTCAAGAGCAGCCCACCATTAGAGCAGATCAGGTATATCATGAAGCCCCATGGGTCTAAGACGTAGCAAACTGTTCCTGGCAATTTCCAGGTTTCTTGCCAATGTAATGCTGGATTAATTCTGGATTAATAACAAATATCGCAACCTTTAACGGAAAGAGGCAAAAAGGAAGGTCTGTACCCTGCCTATCCTAAATGGATTTGCTGTTCTAGCAAAGGATGGAGGGGTTGGATTAGCAACAATATTTCATCGGGAAGAAAATTTGGGGATTGTCTTCTGTTTCTTGCATCAGCCAAGTAAAAAAAAGTAAAGTCTTTACAGCAAGGCCCACAAGGCCCACTTGGCTGCATTCACTAATTGGGGGCAGGGGAAAGGGAACGCTATTGGAAAGTGAAACAAGCTGCATAGGTTATGATAGAGGCTGTAAATCCTCCAGACTGGAAAAAAAAAAAAAAAAAAAAAAAAAAAAAAAAAAAAAAAAAGAAAGATAGTTGGCTTTTTCTCTCTTTAAATAGGAGGCTCTGAGAGGCAGCTGGGACGGCAACTCCAGAGCACCAGGATGCTCCTGAGTTGCTTCTCCAACAACAAAATTGCTTCAGAGACCTTTCCCCCCCTTTTCTCCCATTAATTATTCTGTAAACTAAGAATAATTATCAAGTAAAATGCAGCACTAGCAACAGCTACACTTTTCCAGTGCAGACTCTCCCGGGCTGAGTCCAAGTGACGCCACAGATGCAATCGCAGCCCGGTCTCCGGATCCCATGTGCCAATGTGAGCAGACAGCAAAGCTGGTTCAAACCAGCCCACAACCAGAGACTATTAATCCCTTAACTCGCAGGCACACACCCCTCACATGATAAAGAAACTGCTGCTGACAAAGTTACTCTTTTTTTTTTTTTTTTTTTTTTTTTTTGCTCTGCCTGCTTCAGACCGGTTCTTCCCTGCAGAAGGGGTCCCCACATTCATGCAGCAATGAGCTGCGTTTACCCCCTCAGTAAAGCTTATTAAACCAGTTAGTGCTTCCTCACAAAGGAGTCTTGGTGTAAATGGGAACAGGGCTGTCTGACCCACTTGTTATTTTTCGTTGCTTGCTGGTTTGGGGTACGCATTGTCCCGGTTTTATACCCAGTGTTCATGGCTTCTTGGATTTAGGGAGAGAAGAGCTAATGAGAATCTAAGAAGTATTTGCTATTTACGTTTGATCCCGTATTTGGGTTTGGGGGAGTTCAGTGGAATTACTCTAGATGTCAATGACAGCAGGATGAGAATTAGTCCCTTGGCTCTTCCAAATTTAGCTTGATTTCCTGGAGCCCTCCATCAGAAGCCATAGCACGAGTCACTTTTGGTTGGTAAGTTATCACCCTCCACTTCACACTGGTAGTTTTATCAGTGGGAAGTGCAAAGCTGCTCAGACAGCACAGCCATCCCCAGTTACTCATCGGGATATAAAGAAGGGGATGTGCAACCCTTCTCCTCACCCTATTTCCCCTACCAGTGCATGTCAGCACTGGGATGGGGGGAAACTCAGCAACTGGGTTGGTGGCTTCAGCCCTTATGGCTCAATGTAAAGAGACACCAAGGGCCTGAACAGGAGCTCAAATCATCCTGCAGGTACCTGAACACTTTTTGCTCCATCCTCCACTGAGGACAATCAGAAAGAGCACAGGAATGAGAAAACAAAGGAAAAAAAAAAAAAAAAAAGGATTTCTCTATGAATTCCTTTTTGCTTTAATGATTTCTAATACTGGATGTAAAAGCACCTCCTCTGCATTCAGTCAAGAGCCCCACCACCAAAGGGGGAGCTGTTAGTAAGTATTAACCCAGTGGGATAAGGGATCGACATTACCAGGCGATGGAAGAATAAAATACAGCAGGCACCAAACTGGGGATGGAAACAAAAAGTCGTCTCTCCTCCCTCCGTGCAGAGATGTGGGTGTATTTAAGGCAGACCAGGGTGGGCCATGTGATGGGGACGGATGGGCTCAGGATGGGATTTATCCTCTCTAAGCTGAGGGTCCCCAGAGGCATCACATGGGGAAGCCAAGACAAGCAGACCTTGAGCCAGTGGTTTATTTGCTCTGTGGAGTGCTCTGTCCCCATTCCAGTGATTTCAAGAGGGGACAAAAATGCTGTAAACAAGAGATCAGATGCTGCTCCCAGATCCGGACAAGAACCCCATTGCTCTGCATTAAATCTGCCTTTGCAAGACTCGAATCTCACCAAAACACATTGAATTTGGGTTGTGGACAGATTTCTAGGCAAGAAAGGAAAAAAAAAAAAACCCAAACAAAAAACAAGACACGGTTCCTCATTTTCCCAGATCTCAGTTATCTCCATTCACTTTTCTCGATTCTGGGCATAGAGAAACCGCTGAGCCAAAACAGCAATGATGAACCAGCATCCCACCCATGCTCTCCATCCTTTGAGGAGATTTTCGTAGATATTACAGGGAATGGGATAGATAAGATTAGCAAGTGCAAAGCCAAATTCTTAAGCACCAGAAGCCTTTCACAACCCCAAAGCCAAAACCAAGCAGTCCCTCAACCCACCACATGGGCTGCAGAGAAAACATATGGGATTGATCTGGAGGGAACCCAGCACCTCCAAACCCTACAGCCCCACACCATGGGTTTGTTTTCAAACATGTGACATCCCTTGCTCAGCTGAAACAGTTTCTGCTCTTTTTCTTTAAAGTAAAAACCCAATAAATATAAATTTTTTTTAGAAAAGAAACAGAGAGATCTATTAAAACAATCTTTGCTCCAACTGTTAATGTCACAAATCCCATCTGCTTTGCAAGAAGCCACAGCTAATTTATCATCCTAGAGTTTAAACAGCTAATAGTTTATTCCACTTGTGCAATCTCCCCCCTCCAGCATCCCTCATCACCTCCAAGGAGGAAATCAAGGCGCAGTGCGGTGTATTTTGGGCTCTGACAAAAGGAAACCTGTACCGGCAGGTCTGCCAGCCCATACACTCAGTTCCAGCTGATTTACATCCATGGCTGAAATAGGGACAATTTCTGACGCCCCAAGAGCTGCACACCTTAAAAAGCCACATCTTGGAAGCAAACAGCAACCCAACTCCTGGGAATTTTTCCTTGAGTGGGAAAAAGTCGGTGCTACCTCAAGCATGGGCAAATTAGGAATTAAATCACCGTGGCACCAGGGTTTTGCACAAAAATCCCCCTTCCCTGCTCAGCCCAGGAAGCTTGCAGGTTAATAGCAATTTTATTGGGGTGGGAGAAATAGTCTCCCGTGGCTTTTGAAAGCAATTTTTTCTCGCCAGCCTCACACCGAGCTGTGCTTGTGCCCGGAGGAGGCGTTCCCGAAAGGAAATGAAGTTTGCCAAGCCTCTGGAGCTGTGCGGGCAGGGGAAGGCAAGGAGCAGCGTGGCACCTCCCAGCAACACCGGGGGGGCTTGCCGGGAGCAGATGGGATACGAGCATCCCAGCCCTGCTATTGCCTCCTGGCTATGCCAGCAGCAGGACCGCTCAAACTGGGAGCATCAGCAGCTGCGCACTGGTTCCCAGCAGCCCGGGATGCACAGGCTCAAACAAGGCGCCCACAAGGGATGCAGGAGCTCAGGGCTTTCTTCTGCTCCAGCATCACCCTGGGGGTGACCACCCCAAACCCTTTTACCCCCAACTACCCCTGCTTCCCATCCTCCCCCCTCTGCTTTTTAACCGTGAGCGTTTCCAGGAACAAGACGTCTCGCTATCCCGGCGCTCGTGGAGCGCAAGAGACCTCATCTCAGCCGGGAACACAAATATTTTCTTAACCGCTTCAAACTCAGCCCAGATAGGATCTTTATCATAAACCCAGCCACACTCCCTGAACCGGAGGTCTCTGTTGCAGAGGAGTTATTCCAGCACAAACGGGAGGACAGACCAGCCTGTCAGGATGGCACTTCACAGGAAACGGCGAGGTTTACACCGAGTTTTACACCAGCCCTAATGCATTTTGCTGCAGAGGGACCTGGTGAAGCTACCAGCAGATCCCCCTGCCCCATCACCTCCCAGGGGCTCACTGTGGTGGAGGGAGTGAGGCTGCGAGTACCCAGGTTTTATCCAAATCACAGCCGTAACATCGGGAGGATTAAACCTTCCTTCTTTGGGGGCTGCATCCCTTTTTGCAAAAGATCAATTTAAAAATGATGGATCACAGCTTCATCTGCACATGCTTGCACATGCTTCCCCCTCCTCTCTGACCATTCCTGGTGTCAGAAAGTCAAAAAGCTGATGTGATTTTTTTAAGTATAAAGCTGAGGCAGGGCCTTACTTCTTAGCTGGTCAGTTATTGAAAGCTAAAACTATCCTAGCAAGCTGCTTCTATAGCCTCAGCCCTTGACTATGCCCTCCCACACCTGACCCCCAACCCCAGCAGGTTCCTGTGCCAGCTCCTGCTATGACCATACATTTTTGTAGCCCTCCGGCTCCCAGAGACGTGATATATTTCAAGAGGAATGCACTCAGGGACGAACACCATGCACCAGGCCAGCAAAAAACATAAAGAGGTGCAGCACAGGGAGAGGAAACTTCCTACCCAGGATGGATGCTTCTTGGTTTTAACTGTTAATAGAGCTGCTTGGCCATATCATCGTGCCCAGCTGGGAAACGCCACGTGCCATACATGTCCCTGGGATGGCACACACACCACATCCCATCCCAGGAGAGGGCAGGATGCCAGGACCCACCAGCGGCTGTCTGGTCCGTGAGGGAAAAGCACAGTGCCTGTGGTTGTACCCCACATTCCCCATGTAGTTTGTTCGCAACCGCCCCGGTGGGCTGGCCTGAGCTGCAGAAGGACTGTGCTGCATGGATGGGTTCCCCTGGAGAGGATGAGCTGGGCAGGGGGAAGGAAGGGAGAGCAGGGATGGTGCTGGGGGAAGGTGATACATCCCAGGGTGATGCTTCTGCCCTCCCAGGTGAGGTATGGCCCACCGGGAGCGAAGAGCTCATAGCAGCCCCATCACCCTGCATCTCTAAGGGCTTTCCAAGTCTTTCTCCTTGAAGCAGGGGTGACTGCAAATCATCTGTCCAAACTCTGCCTCCGACAGCGAGCCTTGGTCACTGCGCTCTGCCCAGCTCCAGCAAGCAGAGGCAGCTGGCACCAGCCGAAATCATGCAAAAAGCAGAGGGGAAAGAAATTTGCCCTGGTGGGACTCCGGCTGGGCAATGCCTCCAGCCTTGGCAGAAGGGTTTTCAGAGAACCCCACGCGGGTTTAGCTCTCTGAAAGGCAGCAGTTCCCAACCTCCCCTTTTCCTAAGAGCCCTGTGGAGCTGCTGGCTTCAATAACGGAGGGCAAAGAGAGGAGGCAACATTAGGCTGGGTGCCCCTCGGCACTGCCCCAGCTGGCCCAGGGCTTCTTTGTGGGCTTTTTATTTATTTTTGTGGTTGGGTTTGTTTTTTTGTTTTGTTTTGTTTTTTTTTCATGCACAATAATCTCCAGGCCTCTTTGCTGCCTGTGGCTCTCAGCGTGCAGCTGCAGACCCTCCACCGAGGAGATAATAAATACAATCCTGGCCGTTATTGTTGCAAACAGCACAGCTGGAGGCTCCTGTCTCGTTCTCCTCTCAGCTTTTCTCAACAACCACCCCTCCACCCCTCCACCCCCCCCCCCCCC
>NW_020799091.1:2257723-2260240 GCF_003259725.1 Athene cunicularia | reverse complement strand
AATAATTCTTGCAACGTGACGCTGTGAACAATGAACGCCCGCGAAACCGCTCGGTAGAGCATCAGCTGGGACTTCAGGAGCTGCCCCCACCACAGCGAAGCGCGCCAGACATTCGCTACGCCCAGCGGGTCTCCTACAAGACTTGGGAAGGGAGGATTTGGGGAGGGGGTCTGGGTAAAGCTGACAAAGGGTTTAGCAGCAGGGCATTGTCCTCACCACGGTTCCCAGCCCAGATGATGCTTCACTGCCCCAGTGATGTGGTGTTGTGGCACCTCCTTAGCTCTTTGCCTCTCCTCCCTGGCCCAGAATCCTCCAGTCCCTCTTGGCTGGTGCAGGATCTTGGAGAGAAGGGTCATCTAAAGTAGGTTGGGAGAGCCACGTCCCCAGCAGGATCCACTTCTCTCCCCTGATTTTGCCACGAGTTGCAATTCACATGCCTCAGTTTCCCTCATGATGCCTTAAGGTTGACTAACCCCAGGACCGAGAGGTGTTCGTCCCTGGGTGGGGATGGGGGTATCACCCTCAGGTTCAAATCCCACCAGTTTAACAGGGAATGGAGCACAAGCCAAGACACCCCAGTGTCACCCCATGGAGAAGCCCCCTGCCAACACCACCACTGCCACAACCGGTCCAGACAAATGCTAACACTATCCTCATGTCCAGCTCATGCCTTGCCTGGACACTCTAGGGACACCAGCCCTGCTTTGCTCTCTGCAAAATGGGCAGCCAGGGTGAGGGACAGGGAAGGGGACACGTGGGGAGGTGGTTGTGGTGGAGAAGTATCTAAGTGCCTCTCCAATCAGCATTTGTGGACTCTGAAGTGTGGTTGCAGTCTCGGTGGCTGCCAACAACAGGCCTGCCTGCCCCGGGACCTCTGCCCACCCATGCTGCTCACCTCCCCTGGCTCCATCCTGTCCCCATCCCCGTCCCCTTGTTTTCAGCACAGCTCTGTGGCACTTCTGCCATGCCATGGAGATGCCATGAGTCACCCAGGATGCACGCAACCATTCTCCTTTACCATTTAACCCTGTCTTAAACCACCTTCTAACTCTAATTTTATCTGATTTCACTGACCAGCAGAGTAAGACTTCCCAAATTACAGCATCCTCACGTGTGTCCTCTGTATGGGTTATATGGTGCTGGCCCCTTGCACCCTGTTCCTTCCCCCAAAGACAGAGGAGGTCACACTGCACCATGTTGTGGACACAGGAGATAGGGACATCACCATGGGGCATTTGGGGACAGTCCAGAAGTGCATGATACTGGCCAGGTTCAGTTACCCTGTGATCCTGTAATCCTTTGAGCTGGAGATCTCGTGCAAGAGACTGCAACGCTCCAATCCTGGGTAGACACAAGGGCTGTACCTTGGGTAGGAACCGAGCCTTTGCACCAGGATTAAAGGGCTTTGGAGGAAGGGTCTCCTCCATCCTGCTGTGTGAAAGAGCCTCGCCATGTCTCTTGCTATAGACATCTCATTCTCTAGGATGGGAGAAAAATGGGTGATTCTGGGGTCAGGGTCTTCGGATTTGTCCTGCCCTACTCGGAGAGCTCTGTGCACATTTGTCACTTCAGACATGATGGGAGTGAGGAATCACATCTGGTTTGACCCATCTGCCACAGCAGAGATTTGCCTTTAAGTTTCAATTTTTCCCGATGAGGGTTATCTTATTCAAAGTAAAAAAAAAAATAAAAAAAATAAAAAAAATCCTTATTTCTCTCTCCACCCTGGATTTGAGCTGCTGGGCATGAACCAGGAGAAAGGAGCCAGCATCACAGATACAAGGACAGCAAAAAAGAAGCAGGAGGGGGGAAAGGGGAAGGAAAAGAAAACCCACAGATGCCAGCACTCAGATATTACACACAGCACATGGCCCTCTGCTCAGCTACAGCAAAGATAAAGTGCTTTTTTCCAGTTTGCCACTGCTCCAACAGGCAGATTTCCAGCCTGGTTAATGCAACTCAGGAATGTCCCGTGCTAAGGCAGCCAGGTTGGTTTAATCTCTTGAAAGCGTCTGCAAGCCAGAGGGGAGGCCAGGGTGATTCTCAGAGCACGTATTTCCTTCCCCTCCCTGCTCCACATCTTAAATAGTCCAAGGGAGAATGATGAAAACTCCCAGGAAATTTAAAACAAATAAATAAATAAATAAATTGCAATACAAATGAAAATTTCAAGGCTTCCTTGTAATGAATGACAGCCGTTCATACGTTCCCCTTGATAGGTCCAGGTGCCAAGTTTTAAGACAAGAAACAGCTTGCTCAAGCCAGCCTTTATCTCTTCCGAGCCCTCAACATCATCACGGCATTCGGAAGTTTCTTTTGATAGCCTGCCAGGCGGCCAGCACTGCGGCTACCGCACACGGCCCGGGTCAGGAGGGCTGCCGGACAAGGATGCCTTGTCTTATCCCACCCTCCAGCCTCTGCTTCTCCCCGACAACCAGCTGACAAGTGAGGAGGAGGAGGAGGAGGGAGAAGAGACCAAAAGAGCAGAAAAAAAAAAAAAAAAAAAAAAAAAAAAAA
>NW_020799091.1:2114567-2257673 GCF_003259725.1 Athene cunicularia | reverse complement strand
CCCACCCCTCCCTGCTGCTCTCTTTCCCCCCTGGGTAAAATCCCTTGTTGTCCCTTTGCTTTCTTGGGCATCACTCCAGGGTCCCCCTCCCAGCACAGCCTTGGTTCCAGCCCTGACCTCTGCAGGGCTGTATTCGCAGGAGCAAATCCTATTCCTGAACATCACCTGCACCCGGTTTTCCAGGCGTATAGAGCCAAGGTCAGCACCAGCACCTCAGGGTGCAGGGTAGGACAAGGCAGCACCAAGGTTTGAGCAGGCAGGGGGGGGGAGGCTGGGGCATATAAATTGTATGGTGCAAACCCTTGAAATAGGAGAAAGCAAGAAAAAAAAAATAAAATCAGGTAGTAGTCCACAGTTTAGGGAACTGGACCCCATCACTGTAAGATCAGCAGTCTCTGGGGCTTCTCCAAGGAGGCTGTGAAAGAGCAGCCCCGCAGCAGAATTTCTTGTGCAATGGCCTGGCAGTGCCTCGAGTGGTGATGCTGGTACTGGAAAAGGAACCAGGAGCCCTCCCAGTGTGGTGGTGGTGTGACACCAGAGAAGGCAAAACGGACCCCAAGGGTCCGTGAGTCACAGGGACGCATCCTGCCACTGGCTTCAGCTTCTCACACTGCACCCCCCCCACACACCCCACACCCCCCCCGCCGTGTGCTGGCCACAATTGTGTTTCTTAAAAGGTTTGGGATGAGAAGGTACAACCCGGCTCCCTGTGTTTACTTTTAGTAGCACCGTTGCTCAGAAATACACCACATGCCCCATACCGGTGATCAAAGTTTGCTCAGACCATGACCCCTCAAGCCAACGTGTTGCCGCGATTTGCATTTAGCATCTCTTCGTGATGAAAAGGCGGCGAAAAGGCAGGTTTATTTTGCTTTGCTCAGCCCCTTTCTCCGAGCCCATCAGTCCACGACCTGCCTGCAGGTTTTTGGGGTAAACGACACCCCCCCCCAAAGGAGCACAGTTCTGATCAGAGGGGCTGGGGCTCAAGTCAGGAGATACCACGGGCCTCTGGAGACATCACAGTGGTTATTCTCCACCCTCTGAATTTCTGAGCGTGGCTTATCTGGGCTATGTTCTCCCTCTGCACCCACATCTCAGGAGCTGCTTTTTGGGAATCACCATCAGACTCTGAGAGCTCTGCCAAGGAGGGACGAGCAGCCCTGGGGAGCCAGACAGAGGAAATCTGTGCTCAGGACTCAGCTGAGCCAACTGCTTTTTGGGGAAAACCCTGGGAAAACCCCTTAATCTGGGCTGTGATTTTCCATGTAACGGTGGGGTGATATCTCCAGACATGAACAGTTCGCTTTAAGGATCCATTTACTCAGGTCTTTGCGCTGTTCATTTTTATAGCTCTGGGTAGGGGAAGTTGCTAAGCTGGAAGCTTTTGTTTAATTTTCCATTTTGTTCATTTTTCCGTGCCTCATGCTAGGCCTTCGCCATGTCAAAGTTGGCTTCAGTAAAGCAAAACGCCAGTTTGAAGCTGGAGGAATTGGGAATTAAACCCTCTAGCTGAGATAAAGTCCAGCAGTCAGCACTGCCAGGTCTGGTGGTTTGAAATAAAGAACTGGAAAACATGAACCTGTCTTAAAACCTCTGAATTTTGCTGAACAAAGATTTTTTTTTCCTTTATTCGAAGCCTTTGCAATAGCTGCTGTTAGATGGACATGGGGAAATTGGGTACTCAGAAATATTGTTGCTCAGATGAAAAAATAATCAACTGAGAGGTGTTCTGGCTTGAACTTCTAATGCTAAGAGAGATTTTAATAACATTTCCCCAGTTTAATGGAGTTGGCTAAAATTATGCCGGGGAGAGGAGTGACAATTTAAATCTGGGTTATTTGGGGATAGGGATTAGCCCTGGTGTGGTGTTAACAGAAAATTAGCCCTGGTGTGTGTCCATCTCTGCTTCTTAGCTCCTTTAACTGTCTTCCACTGAAATCTGCACTTCTCCTGGAATTGGGGTGTCCTCCTCCTGGTGGTCCACGCCCTGCAGGGATGGATGACTAAGTGATGCCTCGTGCTGCCATGACCCACATCTCTGCCCTGAAACCCCTCCAACTGCACGGCGCCTTGGCTGGACAGTCCATAGATGGATGCTCCCTCCGGCAGATCAAACCCAATTAATTATCATGATAACCCCAACGTCATTTTTAGAGGCTATTTAGTCTTAAGATCATGTTTCCCACCATTACTATTTCTATTTCTTTCCCACATGGGAGCACATATTCTTAAAAGATAAAACAGGGTCTTCTTAAAAATAGAACAGGGTTTTCCTAGAGCTCTGTGGTCCCGTGGGCTGAACCTTTACAGGCAAAGGCAGCCACATGGTGTCTGGGCGAATTTCCTCGCCTGTCTCAGTCCACAATACACCAGGGTAGGATGAAAGGTGGAAATGGAAGGGGATTTGCTTGAGGCCATGCAGCACCAAATGATGCTAGGACCTCACTTGGGGGTTTTAGGCACTGCTGTAGCCATGGGTTACCCTCCTTTTCACTTTGGAAAAGTAAATGAGGGCAGTTCTGCTAAATTTACTCTATTTCACCCTGATTTTAAGGTCTAGACGTAATAGAATTTTGCCAGCACCATGCTGAGACATCAGAAAGCTGAGAGCCAGATGTCTATGCTGTCCCTCAGCCCAGCTTTTTTCTTCTCTTGCTGTATCCAAGTGTGAGGGTTTGGTCTGTGTTTATGGCCCGTTTCTCCAGCTCAGCTCCTCACAGCACAGATGGACCTTCAGTTTTCTCTCTGTCCCTGAACAGCATCACTCCAAATAGCCCTCCTATAGTGCTGCTGCAGACACCCTGACATATCTGGGGACTGTAAGACATCTTCTTCCAGCTCAGTTCTTCCGGGACCATGATGAGCTTTCCTCTGACCTCCTGTTCCAAGAAAACACCAGCTCAGTTCCTTGTTTCTCAACATCTGATAACATCATGCCTGCTTTGGCTTGTTAAAGCCCAGACAACCCTTAAGCCAAAGGAAAGATATCCGAGTCACTCTGGAGATTCTCCTGAATAAATTCTGATAGACACGTATCAGACAAAAGGGGTTCAAGAGTGAATGAGGCTGACATAAACTGGATTAGTAAGAAAAGCTAATGTTGGAGTTTTGCCCTGTGATGTTTGAGTCCCTCCCTGAGATCTCATTTCCCTTTCTCTTCTTATGCAATCCCAGCAAAGGAAGTTTCTCATGCACCAAAAACTGTTGGAAAAAGCCACAAAGCCACTCGCCTTGCAATTCCTGACTCTAGTCTTCTCCTCTGCGTGTCTCCCTCCTTGGGAGTTTCTGTGGAGGAAGGAGCCTTCCCTTTCTGCTGTGCAAGGGATTGATCACGAACTCTCTCCCGTGTGGCTGAGATAGAGCAGATGTCTTAGGAAGTTCTCCAAGCTCGCTTGCATTTGATGGGATTTCTCAGAAGGAAGCATCCACAGCAGCAGTCCGCGTGATTACTTTGTGGAAGAGTTTGGTTCTTGCAAGAAGTTAAGCGAAGAAGCTGACCACAATAATAGCAAACAACTGCCACCAATTCCCACTGGGAAAATGTGAAAGAGGTAGGTCTGTCTGCTCTGGGAATGAGTCCCACCCTTGTGAGAGTGCTGTAGTAAGTCAGAACTAGATGTAGAGGTTTTTTAAACTCCTGTAACAAGCAAGACTTAAAAAAGCCACACCTGCAGCTGTGCCTGTGGCATTCAGGGAAGCTTAGCAATCTTGGAAACACACTGCACTCTATACGGGTTGTTCTGTAGGTCCATCCTCACCCTCTGTCACTAGACCATGTCTTATGGGTGGAAGTCCGCTCATCAGTGATTGTCTGCAGTCAACTCGCTCGGTCTGTGTTGACCAATTTTCTTGTATGGAAAACTGTGTCACCTCTTTGCTCACCGTGCTGAACGTCTCTTTCTTGATTGAGGGCCAGTAGGAAAAATACACAAAGAATATTTGGGAAAGGAGGCAGAACCCAGCTCCTCCTGGTGGAAGCCCCATGGCTGTTGGCAAGGGTCAAGGTTCCTCTTGCTCATTCTTCCTGCCTGGCCAGATGAATTTTGCTCTCCTTAGTGCCTGGTGACCCAGCTTGAGCAAGAGGGACAGAAAGAGCCCCTTCCTCACTGTTTATCCCCTGTCCCTGCTGTCCCCTCACCCCCGTTGCTCCATAGTCTGTTGGATTTGACACTGTTTTGGCTTGCGGGATCTATGGATTTCAGCTCCATTGGGCTAGGGAGGCCTTCTTTTCTGCTCTTTAACCAAAATTCAGCTGTAGGAAGGGAGGTCAGCTCCCTCCCCTTGCTATTCAGTAGCCTAGCTCACTGAATATCACGCAGGAGCACTGAGTTTCCTATGGGATCACCTCGATCTCATCCATTGAGGGAGGAAAGAAGAGTCTTGTAGAGGTTTAGTGAATCATCCCTACATCCCTTCTCTCCACAGACAGTGGAGGTGGCTTGGGCACTTGTGATAGTTTTATCATCACACTGGAGACAAACATCTACTTTTCAGGTACTGTGGAGCCTAAATAGCCTGTCCAAGGGAAGTGTGGGCTTTTGTCCATCTGGCTGTATTAGCTGCTCCAGCAAGTGGGTGGTTGTTTCTCAGCAAGCTGCTCACTGGGCTGTTTGTTTCCTTTCTATATATGTTGAGTCTCTCATTGCAGATATTGACTTCCCTTTGACATCAGTCAATATTTAGCTCTTGAGTTAATAAATATGCAGATTTACTTAGACTAAATCAATGTGTCCTAAACTCTTTCTGCTATCATTCATGGTTAAGTCCTGGAGCCAATGGGTGGGAAAAACCTTGTCATGCTTTCAAGACCTGTTTTTGCAATGGTATTTGTAGATTGAATTCATTCCACTCATGAGAGGTCACATCCTCAGCTGTGTTGAATGTTACCTGGAGTCGTTATGGTTCATAAGATCACACAAGGAAGGAAGTAAAACACAGGGATTATTAATTTTTTTTTTCTTCTCTGTTTTGTTCTAGCAGCTTCATGTTGGCATTAGCAGATCAATCTGTAGATTGAAGGAGTGTTGGCATCTTTCTAATGTCATGTTGGGGTTTCTGTGTCTTTGGATCCTCCAGTCCTCTGGATCCTCCAGAGGTTTCTTCATGTCTCTTTCCCATATAAACTAGATGGAAACAGAATCCCTCTGAGAAGGTGAAAATCTTTGAAAATCAAAGCCAGACTGTGTGGCCCCTGTTTACCCCATCAATCCGTACTGAGAAAGTCTGTGTGGTGTATTCAGGGAGCCAGCACCCTACTTGTATGCTGCAAGCTACTTTGGTCATCTCATCTCCCAGAAAGGATGTTGAAGCATGGGTTGAGGCCCTTTATCCAGGCAATTAAAGACTTGAAAATCCTCTTGGAGGACAGTCTGGAAAACAAGACTAATTTACACTGACAAGGTGAGAACTAGGGAGGAGTAATGTGAGAGCTGTGTACCGTGCATACAGAACACAGAGACAGCTCTCAAAATGCAAACTCAAAGAATAATTTAGGCTGGAGGTCTTTGGTCCAAAACTCCAAACTTATGTCCAACTGTCATCACGGAAAGCTCTTAAACACTCACTTAACATTTTGCATTTGATAAAGCTCCACCGACTTCACTTTTACAGAGGGCTGTGAGTTTCACTAAACACCTGTGGCCTTTGTTAAATGCGCGGCTACAAGTACGTTGCTGAAACAAGCCCTGCAGCAACACGTGTTGTGGGAAAAAAGGAAACAATGGACGATATTCAGATATTTTTTTAAATGCTGCTGTTGGAGAAAGCTGTTGACACACTTTTCTTGCTCCCTAAGCAATGAAACCTGGCATCCTAATCCCCGTGCACATTTGCACCCTGCCGTACTCCCAGTTCCTCCCGGTGTCCCCCACCATTTTGGTCAGTAAAGGGCAACCTACATGATTGCTGGTAGAGCCCTGAGGAACCAGCTGGTGGACCTGTAGGCGTTTGCTGACTGATCAGTTGTCTGCTGCCTTGCAGGATGAGTAAGGAATTGCCTTTCCATTAGTGGGCCCATTAACATAGATTAATTTGCATTTAATTCTCCTTTAATTTGCCTTTAATTCTCCTTTCCCCGGTTGCTGACATTAATGAAACTTGCAGGAACTTCATACCCGCACAGAGCAGCAAAGACCCTTTTCTGAAAGTGGGGTGATACCGGCCAACAGGTTTAAAAGTGCTGATGCTTAATGGCTAGGCAAAAGACCACACAGGCATCATTTTGTTCAGGAACCAGGCTAGGAGAGCAAAATAACTCCAGTCCAATAAAAGATAGCATGTTTTCCATTTCCATTCCCCAACATTAATCTTCTCCCCTATGTGTCTCCCTCCCTGGATATTCCTGTGGAGGAAGGAATCTAGTCTGAGGTAAAACGGTTATGAAAGTTTTTTCCTTCTTTTAATTTGAAAGATACAATTCACCTATGCATCGAAGATTTGGAAGCAAGTTTTTAGCCCAAAGCACAAACTCATTACTCGATGAAGTTAGCCTTTGAGCAGCCAAATTTCAAAAGAAAACATTGGGTTGGGGTGCTTTTGCTTGTCACTTGAGAAGATTAAGCACCATATAGTGGGAAATTAAGAAAATAGGAGGGCAAATACTGGGAAAATCTTTTATCTGGTGGAATCACCTGCTGAGGGAAGCAAGGGATGCTCTTGTTGCTAATACTTTTAAAGTTAGACTAAGACAAGAATGAAAACACCTACTGCCTAATATCTAGATCCTGTTACATGTAATCTTAATGAAAATACTCTTGACTACAGAGGGTACAGCACAGCCTTTTCCCTTATCTGTCTGCTAATCACTCTCTCCCTCCTCTGAAGCTACCTATAATGTCCATCACTATGGTAACCAAGCATGGTATGTATCACAGACAAGATGACATATGCATCTTTTCCTGCCTTAATAGCTCCTCTGTTTAGGCTTCAGTCTTCCCTCATTGCCGAGTTCCCCAAAGGACGTGTGTAAGCTGACTTCATGGGCTTGCATCTCCTTGAGGGCAACTGCCACGCTCACCCGCTGAACCGCTGGCGCCGCGGAGCCTGGTGGGTTGTCATTCAAATCGGCTTCACACGGATCATACGTTCGTGATCCATTCCTCTGAGGTTTAATTACATGTATTTTTTTAACTGAGTGGCAAGAAAATATTTCAAAAGAAACAATGTTCATTGAGCTTGAAGCGTAATTACCCAACAGCTAAACATGCCTAGAGAAATGGGAGTTATTGCATTCTTGGCTTTGTCAGGCAGGTCACTCATTAAAGTTTAACAAATGAAGCCAATATTTTATCTCAGCTAGTTTGCACCAGCGAACATTGATCCACTGGCTGTTTGTTCATGCTCCCAAATACATACCCATCAATGCTCAGAAGCCTTGTGAACCCAAGGACGGGGTCATAAAGAAACAAGCGGACAGTTGTGAGCAACGCTCAGAAGATTTACATCATCTCACAAAGAGTTACCTGCAGAGAAAGCTCGAGGTTTAATGGTAAAGGCCAAAGTTGGTCTTCTCCATCACAGAAGGGTGTGTGGGGCGGTATTAGCTGCTAACACAGCTTGTCCCCACTCTTGGAGTCCCTCAGCAACAAGTAGACTTAATTTCTGCTGCAAGAGATAAGATCACCAGAAGCCTTCACTGAGACAGCAGCTGAATTAGTAAGAGATGGTGACTTCTGCAAAGAGCTTACCTGTCAGCGGGGACGGGCACACACAGCTTTAGATGGGAAGAGGACCAGAGAAGGAAAGGGACTTGCTGAAGTCCCTGACATTAACCAGGCTTCACACACCAGCCTTGGCCAGGGTGGCCTGAAGAAGTCCAGCAGTAAGATGCTGGTTCCATAACGCTGCATAGCAAAGGTCCCCTCGTTTCCCCGCCTGAACACTGAGCTTGCTGTGTTGCCTGCCTTTCTTTAAATCCTTTTTACCCTTTTAAGGTTGAAGGACCGACCCTTGCTTGGCCTTGCCTTGCCAAACAGAAGCTGAATGAACATACAGCTGCTCTACCTAAATGCACAGGGATGTGAACACCGGGGATGGAAAAGAGATGGTTAAGCTGAAAGCTGCCTCTGGCACATGAACAACTGGATGTGATGGGGCAGAAATGTATTATAGCTGGAAATGCAACGTTTTCTGTCTCAGGCTGTGAGATAGAGTTAGCAAGGCATAGATATAATGCCTCAGAAGGCTTTGCTAATTCCTGGAGGAATATCATATTTTGTATCTGTGGGCAAAAGCATATCTGTTTGGTGGGTTTCGCCTCCCTCCTTTACCCCTTTTACTCTGCCATCCTGCCTGCAGCAGAGCTCCCCAGGAGCTCACTTCCCACCCAAACCCCAAATCCCAAACCTTGAGCCCCGCGGTTTCCTCTGAAGTGCATTGATGACTCAGAGCGTGCCGGAGAGCCGTGCAGCAAAGAGTGGCCTCCACAGGAAAGAAAAGCTGCATTTTTCTGATGGAGTAATGAAGGTGCCCGAGTTATACTGAGATAAAAAGGCGAGGAAGATAATAAGGCAGCTCCATTTTACCGGGAGGCACGTTTTGCAGGAATTGCCACTGCGCTTCAACATATAAACACCTGGGCTGGCGGGGGTTGTGCGTGTTATTCCTGCTAAGGTAAAACCAGACGTCTGTGTGTGCCAGCGGTAATGAAGCTGTATTTCCCACAGAGCTGGCTCTCTTGGCAGGTTATCCTTCCCCCTGAATGATATAAAGATTTTCTGCTATCTCTGCCTATAACCTCCTCCCACTGGCGAGGGTGTTGGTGAGGCTGCTGGACCCTAATTGTCCAAATTGTTTATGGTTTGAGACGTTGTTGTGGGTGAATGAGTGAATAGCTGAAAGCTGGCCTTCCCAGGAGAAGCCTGCTCTTTCCAAGCCCAAGGAAATAGAATTACCCCTGAGCCCTTCTGTTGGCCGACAGCACATGGAGGGCAGAAGCAGAGAGGAGAGGTGATGCAAAAGCCTAGTTTCATAGAAAAACAGGCTAAACACACGGATTTCTTAGGAGCAAGGAGAGGCTCTGGCTTACGTGGTGTGACCATCTCAGTAGGAGAGGTGTCCCTGGTAGTTTCACCATTTCTCTGTTCTTTTTGTCATTTGAACAAGTGTGATGAGGTTGACGGGCCTCAGATGGACTGCAACTTCTGATCCTTCCCTGACTGTAAACTGATTTTTTTTCTCATTTTAAATGCTGTCACAGGAGGCAGCTCCCAAGTCTGGTGGCAAAGGGTTCTGCTCCACTCTTCCTCCCAGTGTGGGTAAGCCATGGCTGGGATAACCTGGGGTCTCTTCCCATCCATGTGTCATCTTTCTGGTGTCACTAATGAGAAAAAAAAAGGCTCTTTTCAAGCTTTAAGTGATAGCTGGAGCCTTGGTGCTGCAACTCCTCGGAGGGTGAGAATATGGATTATCTCCTTAAGGTTCACACAGTCAGACTGATGCAAGAAAAATTATTTTGTAAACTCAGTCAGGTGGATTTTCTTGAATGCCTGGAAAGTGTTAATGTTGCCCTTGTAGACAACACAAGTAAACAAGAGTCAAAGGATGGGTGGAGCAGACAGAGACTTCTGTGGGTCTTTACATATGCTGGGGTTTAGTCCCCTCTCTCTGTCCACTCCCACCCAGTAACCCAGGTCACTCATAGGAGCTGGAGTGCATAATTGCTCATGGTTGACAACCTCTTGACTAAGCCATGCTTATCAAGCTTGAATGTATTTCTTTGGTCTTTTGCCACCTCCACGCTTTCTATCTTTCAGCAGTTCCAGTTTGCTCCTTGATTCTCCTCTTCCCTTGACCTGAGTCCTCTCCCTTTGCTTATTTATTAATCTTAAAATTGCTTTGCTTTGCATCTGCTTTGGCCCAAAGACATCCATGGTTCATTAGTTTGATGTCTACTCCACTGAAGGCAGGTGATCCTGTTGCCCAGGACAATACTATAGGTATCTTTGAATCAGCCCCATGAAGATGCCCTTAGTCTCTGAGGCTGCGACTTTCTATGCAACAGCATTACTGAAGGAAGACGTCTTTAAAAAGCCCTTCTGGAGAAAGTCCTCAGGTATGCTTACGCTGTCTGAGAAATACAAATTAATCTTTTTGTTCTCTCCCTGCATTTTTCTCTCTCCAAGTGCTGTCCCTACTCCTGCACCAGCCACTTCAGTGTTTATTGGAAGCTTGTTTGTGTGAACAAAAGTATTTTTACTATGTGTGAAGATCATCATCAGCGATTCTCATATGTCTGCCAGTTGCTCGGTGTCATTTGCATAAGATAAGGATCTTAATGGTATAACACCGGTTGTCATGAGATTCGTCTCAGCTTGGGTTGTTACTACACTGGATGGGAAGATGATGAAATATTACCAGTTACTCTGTGCAGCCTTCTGACTTGAAGCGTTACTTAACTTTCTCCTTGCCCCTACAGCTCCGCAGAGCAGTTGTAGTTACACTGCTTTAAGCTGAAACATATCTGATTTTGTTACTGCCTATGGTGCTTCTCTCAAAATGAAATAAATCCTCAAACCCACCTTTAATCGCCAATCCTCAATCTTTTTCTGCTCATAGACAAGCAGTTGATCCAACCCGTTCACACACGTAAACAAGAGTCAAATGTGTAATATTTTTGACCAATTGTTTGATACCTTCCTTTTTTCTTAGGTGTGGGGTGTTCTCTAAGAGTATGTGAACATATGCTGCTCAAAGGATGGAAAGGACTGTCGCTGCTATATAGCCCTTTCTATTTCATCATCTGACATTGGCTCAGAGTTGGTAACTTTTTTTTTTTTTTTTTTTTTTTTTGTTTCGCAAGCTGTGCTCTTGGTCTTGGTCTGGCATGACTGTGTCCAGATAGACGAGTGTTCAGCCAGATGCTCTTTCCATAGCTCCACCTTCTCATTCACATTTGCTCTCAGGCCACCCGGACTCCTCTTGGTGCTCCTAGCACCGGCACACTGTTTTTCTATTGAACACAATCTTTTTCCATCTCAATTTCGCACCCTGTTTTCCTGGTGCTTCTCTATACCCTGAGAAGGTTTACTTGCCTTTGGAAATTTTCCTCTGCTTTGTTTTGTGCTTTTATTTCCACTCTCCCATAATCCTTGGCTCTGTTTGCATTTTCCCTCTAATGCTCTTGTTTTGATGTTTGTCCAGCTCCTCCTTGTTTGCTTAGGCCTCCCAATAAGTTCCCTACTGTGTTCTCTATTGCTTCCTTAAATATTTCCCATCTGGTCTCCACTGAGATTTCTTTATCATTCCAGATTAATGTCCTGAAACACTCTCCAAGCATTACCTTCTCTGTCTCTCTCAAAGACTTGCCTTTTAACTTTGCAGGATCAAATTTAACTCCGGTGTCACCCATCTTTCCCTTGGGCTTGAATGTGTTCGTGATCTTTCCAATAAGTAATTCATGATCTCTGCTGCCCTTCAGCATCGCTATAGACTTTCACATCCAGCAGTGACTCTGTTGTGCCTTTTGCAGATAATCATGTGGTCCATCTGTTTTTGTGTGTGACCAGCTGGTGACCCCTTGTAAATCCATGAGGGAGCCAAATGCCACCAGTGATCAGACTATGCACCTCACAGCAACTACTCAACTTCTCACCGGTTCAACTCCTTCCAGTCCCATGCGGCCCAGCGTATTATTTTGCTTGTTATTTCTGCTTTCATCCTCTATGTTCCCAGATTTCACTTTCACAACTGCCTCATAAGCTGGGGCCTCGTTTCAGATGCCATATTGATAAAATTTATATTTTCCCTTCTCTGCAACTTGTTTTGGTGCATAACAGCAAATAACAGCTAGGCAAAGATTACTGCAGGCTGCAGTAAATATTGCTGTGATGATCCTCTCAGGCATTATCTTCCTGTTCACAGAAGTCCTTATTCGTTTTGCACATGGAGGCAGTATTACTCATCTGGGGGGGAAAAGGGGGGAAAAAAAAAAAAAAAAAAAAAAGTATAATATCCAGATTATCCGTGCCTTCAGGGTGTCTCCATTTTGGCAGCTGTGGATGCACAGCTCAGCTGTGTTGCTCACTGGTCTGGGTGAGAGGGAGGTCCAGACATCCCAGAAGCTGTGTGGCACGTTCAGCCATTCTCCAACCTCCATGACCATTTCCATGTGTTTGGGTCATCCGTCAGATTGAATTGCAAAATTCTGTCTTGCAGCAAGTTCTGGATATAATGACCAGCTGTGCCCGCCTGGTTTATGCGAAAGCCCTGCCACCCTTTGCAGGACTTGTTAGCATGGGTAGCAGCGCTACCTTCATATCTTGCCTTTCACAACTGAAGTTTGTACTGCTTTGACTCCAAATTTGAGTTTTTCTCTGCCTACATATCTTGCCCAGATGAGGTGAACTTCTTTAAGAGAAGATTAAACTTTTTTTTTTTTTTTCCCCTTGGAAAAATTCATGACATTGTGTTCAGTAATATTTGATGTGACATTTCTGGGTCATTCCTGTCTGTCACCTACATATGGAGATGCAAATAGTTTGTGTCCCGGCATAGGAACAATATGTCTTCCTTTAATTTTTAGGCTACGAGATAAGTTGTTTATTAAAATATTCCGAAGTATCATAGAATGACAGAATGGTTTGGGTTGGAAGGGACCTTAGGGATCATCTAGTTCCAACCTCCCTGCCATGGGCAGGGACCCCTTCCACTAGCCCAGGTTGCCCAAAGCCCCGTCCAACCTGGCCTTGAACCCTTCCAGGGAGGGGGCAGCCACAGCTTCTCTGGGCAATCCATTCCATCACCCTCACTGTGAAGAATTTCTTCCTTATATCTAATCTAAATCTACCCTCTTTCAGTTTAAAGCCATTACCCCTTGTTCTATCGCTACACTCACTTTTAAAAGTAGGACACACAGGGGACAGAGAGGACATAAAATGTTGAGATTCAGTTTGAAATCAAAATACCTACATTTAAGCACCTGCATTAGGTGTCTGCATGTGGAATACGCATCTAAGCTCCCACAGCAGTGAGCAGAAATGCAGCTGCTGCCTAAGTACAACTATGTGAGATGCTGGCTGGGCTTTCCTGCTGGCCTACTGCTGTCAGTCCCTTAGGGCGCAGGAGTGAACAGGTCGTGTCATATCATCCGGCACCATGCGGACGTGTCAGACACCCGATGCCACCTCAAAAGGCAGTTGGTGTTTTCATTTGCTCTAGCTGAGCCTCTAGGCAACACGGTCGCTGTAGTCCAGATTCAGCTAAGCAAACGCAAGGTGTTGGGTTTTAGAGGCAACTTGAAGCCATTTGCAGCCCCGTCAATGGTGCTGACCCAATCTCTACTAATTGTGGTGCGGTCTCAGATGCTCACGGAGACACTTACACTTATGTGCCTCACCAGGGTACAACAGGATAGTCAGCTACCCCAAGGAATGATGTCATCAGCTTCAACTAACCCTCTTCCCTTACCACCTCAAAACATCCAGAGCTTGGATTAACAGGAGACAATGCAGTTTTTAGGAGTTTATCATAGAGTCCTCCCAGAAACAGCCAAGCCCAAATCACTATTGCATTGCTCTCAGTTTTGTCACTTAAACCACTGAAAAATAGCACGAGATATGGCCAGACGGTGGTCTTTGATACTCATTTTGTGGGGTGTGAATGAATAAATCCAGGGCAACTCCCAGAATGTCACTGGGAATTTCCTACCAGCCATAATGAGTATCCCGCAGACTGACACTCCCCGAGATCCCAGAGTGTAGGGTTCAAAATGCACAGCAAACCAGAAACAGTAGTGATCCCTGATGGCATTTCTGAACAACTGGAGCATACCAGAAAACACTGTACGGAGGGAAGAGCTGAAATGTGATGAGCAGAGGCGCTTCGTCCATGTTTCGTCACGTTCAATGTAGAAAAAGCAATGTGCAGTGCTTCAAGAGAAATACATCTAAGGTGGGTGATGTAAATGTAGATCAGCTGTGATCCTTCTGTGATCATGGAGTTCATTCCCTTCTGTGAATCGTTTATGCCAATGTGTTATATTCATTGCATATCACCTGCCCTCCTTAACAGCTAAAATATACAGTTGGACCTAACCAGGGCTGGAATAGGACGATGAAAGACATAACCATCTGTAACTGATATTTTTTCTTAACCAGCCATAGACAAAGTCCCAACAATGATTCAGAGATCCCAGGGCTGGAAGGAACCGGCATGATCATCTAATCTGACCTGCTGCATCATTAAAGCAACAAAATTTCACTCATTATGAAGTCCACCGATATGGGACTGACTATGCCAGAGCACGTCTTCTCAGGAGACCTCCACTCTTGACTCACAGCATCTTACAGGAACAGTCAATACCGTAATAGAAATATATACTTAGGTATGGGAGAAACTGATAGACAATTCTCAAAAACACATAACTCAGAGTCTGCATTTAGGAAAATCAATGAAACGTATCTAATTACCAAAGCTACTCTACGGGACGTAATGATCAGTAAGACCACGGTCAGACCAGAGAGCTGCCAACACATGATTTCCTCTCCTGGTGATTTTCTTGATTGTTCTTTTCTGCTTATGCCTTCAGGGGTGGGTTGAGCTTCTGAGTGACCTCTTGCACAGTCAAGATATAGACACATTCAGTGACTTAGACTGAAGGGTGATACAGACCAGACCATGGCTTGCTTAGACATGCTCTTCCCCAGGCCAAGTCTTCTCTGATGAAACCAAGCTATTCTTCCGGATAGATTCATGTCTTGTGACAGTATTTTAAGCAGAGACTTATTTCCTCCTGAGCTTCATTTCACAGACCCTAAAACTGAACCATCCCAACAGATGCAGGAGAGAGCTGAAGGTAGCGATGGCATCTAGAGCATTGGGCCTCCCATATTCAAAGCACCGGCCCACAAACTTCAATACCAGAGGATGCCTAATTAAATTACAGATAGTGTTAATGAGAACCAAAGCACAGCTCAGCATTTCTTGATGCTGTGCAGTGATGTCTGTGACGGTGAGTAGAGGAAGGTTCACAGTTTCCACTGGAAGGGACTCCAGTGACACTTTCCACTTCCTTTTTCCATCAAAACACATTAAAAGTGATAAAGCCTAGCACTTACAGGAGAGGTTTTCCAAGCTGCCTGTGGGCATCTGGATGTGTGTTTCCTACTGAAACAAACCTCCAAATACAAAGGCCACTTGGAAAATCCCAGGTCTTTGCAGCGATGCAAAGCAAGTGGTCTGAACTCATACAAGGAATTTCTTTCTCCTGGATTTGAGCACTTGACTCTCCTATCTCAGTCCTAGAACTTATTTTTTATGTATTTGTCACATCTCTCACAGTATTAAACCACTGGGCCAACTCTTGTCCCAGGATCAAGTTCATCCTAGTTCGATTTGGGATCCTACTAGTTGTTAGAAGATTAAAATCATTAAATAACTGTGAAGACATGTAATGGAGATGCTCTCCCCATGCTGTGCTGTTCCCAGTACATCATCAATCTGTCCATGCAGTGCCACCACCGGTGCAACACGGGGAGGGTCTCCAGGTATAAAATGGGAGGAGAAGGCTATAGCGTGAAAAGTCTGAGAGACCAGACCTTGTGTTTTCGTTGGATCTACTGCAGCCAGAATTGTTAATGTGCACAAACTGCAACCCCTGCTCTACTTCCCTCCAGCCTTCGGGGTAGAGGTGGGACAAGAAAGATGGATTACAGATTTAGAAGCAGGATATCAGCTTTCTTATAGTCACAGATTTTAAAACTGGAGAGGCATTAAATATCACCTTTCTTAACTTCCCCCGGGGCACAGAAGTTCCCATGCTTTGAGGGGAGCTTGTTACCAGCACCTAAGATGCTGCATTTCCGAACAAGGAGACATGGCAAACGCATTTTAGAAATACGCATAAAATCTCAGCAGCCACTGAACAACAATTTCCTTTGTCTCTCAACCTCCCCCCAAATGCTTATACAATTGAAAATGAAATTACACCTCTGGGCTGAGCTGCAGCCGTGCTCCTCAGAGGCCCCTTCAATCCAATTGGCAAAGGACGGGGTCTGGCAAGGCTTAGTCAGCTCGTGTTTGCAAAACACTTTGGAAATGAAAACTGCTGCGCAGCACTGAGTCATGCAGCTGTGACTATGGAAAAGTGAGGTCTGTGGAGCCTAGGAATACATCTGGATCCCTTGTGGAGAGCAACTGGGATCTGTGGGTTAAGTGTAGAGTTCATATTAGCAACAATAACTCGGGATCGAGCACTGGGGACCTCAGCACTACGGACTACGAGACTAGCAGAAGTGAAGTCTCGGGTGTTTTTGCAGGCAGAGTAGCCTGGTTGGGACTGACAGCATTACATTTGGACATGTATTCTGCTCCCCAGTACAATGGCAGAAGTCTGGCTGTGCACCATGGAGGGAAGCAGTGATGCTCTGGATTAATGCTAACCCGGCGCAGAGAAGGGAATGAACCTGGTCAGCAAAACCAGGCAGTTAAGCAAAGAGAAACAAGACTGAGTAATGTTTCTGTGTCCAGCACAGCTCTCATTGTCAGTCCTGGGCACCCGTATCGCCTGACTGCCGTAGCAACTGGTGCCCTCCCTAGCTCCTGTGCCCATTGCTGTGTTGGTGCTGACCCCTATCCGATGGGTGAAGAACTGGGGCAAAAGGACCATCTTCTGACCCCTTTTTCTGATGCCTCTGTTGAAGGAGTGAGGAGCCATTCAGCCATTCTAGGACTCAAAACAACCCATGGTAACTGGATGCTGTAGATGCCTCTCTTGGATATCTTTTCCATTTCTTCCAAAGGACTTTGACCCAAATATGCTGTAAGCCACTAGTTTTGAATTTGCCTTTTAGGGGACCTTGAGGTTCCTCTGCTGCTTTCCTTCCAGTTATGCAGTTATTCCCTTTTTTTTTTTTTTTTTTTTTTTTTTTTTTTTTTTTTTTTTTTTTTTTTTTTTAAAGAGGAAGAAAGGCCAACTGGGAGAAGGAAAAAAAAAAAAAAAGTAGATGCTTCTGTTAAAAACCCCCTTGCCTTCTCTATTTTACTTTGGTGTTGTGAGCAGATCCAAGAGAACCTCCATCTGCAATATCAATTTGGGTTGTTCCTTCCCTCTGTCTGCAGGGAGAGGTCTCTGTTAGCCAAACGATTATTCTTGGAATAATAAAAACTTGCAGCTGGAACCAAGAGCCTGGCTGATGCAGACAATAAAACCATGGGAAGGCATACAGAAAGAAGAGATCGCTTTGGCTTGCCAGGCTCAGAAATCTCCCTGTCTGTGTGGCTGCTTGCTTTTCCCTCCCTGCAGATCAAACCCTTCAAAAATTAACCCAGCTGCTGACATGGAATAAAAATTGAGAGTATGGAAGGAAAGCTCTACCTGAAATAGCAGAAATACCTTCGGGAAGAGGGAAAGGTGGGCAGCCTGCAGCTTACATCCCACATGTAACAGCTTGTGTAAGGAGGGAGGAATCGAAACAGAAAACAGAGAGAAAATACCACCCTGTATTACTCTGGAGGTATGAGAGTCTCCTAAGTTTTGGTGTGAATAATGCAGTGAATAATATTACAGCAGGTGCTGTCATAGCAGAACTGTATAAAAACAACAAACTGAGCTGTCTTCAGGCTGCATTTAAGCCTCTTAAACGTGGGCTTAAATCCATTCCCTGCTCAGCAAATCAATATATTCAATGGGTGCAATCGCCTGATTCCTAAATCTTTTTTACTCCTAGGGGTCTCAAGGGCTTTGTGGTCATTATCATGATAAAACATGACACATCAACACATACATAAAGTACATTACAGCGGCTACCTGCTAAAATATGCTAATGACCTGTGAACTCATGATGTGCTGTCATCTCAGATCCTCTTTAAAGCTGATGGAGATGAGAGCTCAGGAACCGCATGGCAAAGACGTTGTTCAGCTCTGGAGCACCAGGATGTGCCCAGGAGACCCTGACCAGGGTTTAAGGAATGATGAGTGAGCCTAAGAAAATTAAGTGTCTGTCTGCACTTAGGCACTGACCTTCATGAAGAAAACAGAGAGAGGCTTTCCCCTTAAATTTAATGTTGTGGAAAGTCTCAGTGTATATTCTGGTTAAGAATTTGATCTGAAGGCGCTGTGAATCCTCATCACGAAAAGGAAAATGCTGTTTTTCAGCTGCTCCTCAACATTTACCAAACTGTCAGGGGCAAGCTGCCCCTTCCCTCTTCTCGTTCTCCTTGGAGCCACACGCCCTTGGAGACTGCTGATGGTTAAACTTTTCGAGCTGCAGGGATGCCCGGCTGCCGTGCTGTGAGTCTGAGGCAGCCAGCCCACTGCAGGGCTTGGCAGAGGAGCCAGATTCCTTGGCCTGGCCTTCGACCACAAGTTCATCTTCGCATACCAGGAGCAGTAACACTGCTCCCGGCCTTCCACAGAGACAGAATTGCCACTAGACACCAAGTCAGGAATAAAGGAGAAACCAACCACACATATTTTGTTCACAAGACAAATGCAAAGATGTTTGGCTTTTGAAACCACAAAATTCTGCAGTTTACAAAGAATTCCTTGTGTGTCCCCTAACACTCCCTGTCCTCTCTTCTTACCCCCTCCCTGGCTCATCACATGCTGCTCTCTGTCCTACCAACCTTCCCTTTTCACCCCTTATCCCAGAGAAAAAAGCAGGAGCAAAGCAGATCCCCACCAAAGACCCAGCACCCTGTAGACAAGCCAGATGTGTACATGGGCTTTCTGGGGACATGCACGGAGAAACACCCAGATGGGCAGGGATTATACATTATTCAATCCAGATTGTTTCTGCCTTGGGTCCAGAACTACCAGTGGTGTAAAGCATCCCTTAAACCACTGTGTGCTAGAGAGGGCTAAACCAGCTTTAGCTCTTCAACTGCCCTCCCTCCCCTACTGTATCCCAGTACTGACACCATTCCCACCGTCCTCCTCTGCCTTCTCTATCCTTTGCTCCATATTTAGGAGGAGATGGGAAGAGCTGCGATGGGAAGAGCTGCAATGCCAACAGGGCGGCACAAGAGAGGAGAAGGAGATTAGCTGGGATGGGAGGGTAGCTGCTAAAAGGTCTCTCTGGTGGTTCCCATCCCTCTATGCAGCCCTAAGTGGTGGCTAAGTGAGAACTGGATTCCACTCCAAAACCAATCTCCAGAGCCAAGCACCAATTACATACAGCCCAGCCAGAGCCCAGCTCCCTCAGACCTGGGCACCTCAGAGCCTCCTCAGCTCTGCTGGCAAGTTCGGTGCAGCTCTCTACACACACGTCAGGTCACATCTTCCCTCGCTGATTCCTTCAAAGGCTGTTGCTCAGGAAAAGAAAGAAAAATAAGCCGGTGTTCATCTTTCCTCCCTAGACCATGCCTTGACCCCTCTCACGCACCAGTCCTTGTTTCCAATACTCCAAACAATGTGTGTCTTTTACCCCAGCACCTCTATGTAAACTGATACCAGTCCCAGCAAGCTGTTTCTCTTGCTTAAGGAGTTCAGTTTGCCAAACTGAAATTTGAGAAATTCAGACCAGGAGGAAATAAGAAGAGCAGTGGAAGTTCCTCAGGGAAGAGGCATGGGAGGTCCTCAGACACAAGACTGGAGGACTTCCCACCAGGCACAGCTTCATCCAACCAACAAGAATGAGTTTGGTTTAGGACCTCGGATAAAATATCCCAGGAGTCTATATGGTGTTGAGGACTGACATACTCTCTGTAAAATTCTCCTGTCCTCTGTAGGTTGATTTTACCCAATAAAAACCTATCAAGAAGTGAAGAAAATTAAATCTCAAAATCCAAGCCCTGAACTTGGCCACAGAAAGTGTTTTAACCCTGCCAACCCCTCCACAGCCTCTAGGAAGATCAATGGGAGCCTCTCCATTGGCACTGAATTTATGGGGAAGGTGTTCAGTTACTGCAAGGACAGCAGAGATGATAGGTAGATACAGAGGGAGATGGAGGGACAGAGGGAGGGAGGAGGGAGGAAGAGAGATTGAGCACAAGCAGTTGTGATTTCATTTGTGCTTGACTGCATAAACCAGACTCTGAGTAACGCAGATTCAAAACACTTCACTGATCTCTACAGCTCCACGTGCGTAGAAGCATTACGAGAGAGACTGGAAACTCCTTACATCATTGTCTTGTATTTCTTTACAGAAAATATAAGAAAATCTTAAATTCTTAAATCTGAGAAGAGTCATGGTTGGTCCTATTCAGCCCAAAAGGAAAGCTGTCTTGTTTGGGCAGTGGAACAGACTCAAACACTTGAAAACATGCACCACCAAATGCTAGAGCAGGTGTAGGATTTTTAGCCTGAAGGAATGAAGTAACCTATGAATGAGATAAGGAGATAAATAGGTTAAATAAGTCTTAGTAAATAATAAGTATAATTAGTAAATAATTATAATTAATAAATAATAAGTAAGTATTCCAAAGAAAGTCTAGAGTTCTCCTTTGCCTCCTGTATTTTGGGTGCCTTGTGCAAATAGTAATTGATACAGCAATGATTAGCCAAAATGCTACAGTTAGCCCCTCCCTTTGATGAGCATGGTTCTCCTAAATCCCATTGCAGGATGCTCCTTGTGCAGACCAGCCCTGGAGAGCAGTCTGAATTGGGCACAGACATTAGGAAAACTCTTACCTGGTGTATTAGGGTAGGCAACGAGCTAAGGATGCTGCTGCTCAGTTGTGCTGATACACAGATTTTAAAGCACCAGCGGAACCTGGAAACCACCTTTTAACCTGCAGGGGCTCTGGTTGTGTGCGTGGCTACCCTGGAGCTGAGAAGGGTTGATCCATGTAACACTGGGCAACCTTATTGCTCTCTGCAGCTCCCTGAGGAGGGCAAGTGCAGAGGGAGGTGCTGAGCTCTTCTCCCCGGTATCCAGTGATAGGATACATGGAAATGGTTCAAAGCTGCACCAGGGGACGTTTAGACTGGACATTAGGCAGCATTTCTTTACTGAGAGGATGCTCAAACACTGGACCAGGCTTCCTAGAGAGGTGGTCGATATCCTAGGCCTGTCAGTGTTTAAGAGGCATTTAGACAATTCCCTTAATAACATGCTTTTGCTTGGTCAGCCCTGGATTGGTCAGGCAGTTAGACTACATGACCATTATAGGTCCATTCCAACTGAAATAACCTGTTCTTTTCTATCAGCAGCACTCTCCGGGCAGGGAAAATGAGCTGCTGTTGCTGGTGCTGCTGCTAGAGGCTTTGAATTAACTTTTAATACTTTGCTCAAGGCAAAAGAACACTTCTCAAGAGGTAAAAATGGCCATAAGCAGCTGTAGAATGTACCTAGAGTGAGATGGAGGAGCAGTTCTTTGCATGAAAAGAGCAAAGCAAGTGGCAGGCTGGTTACTGAGCTGCAGAGCCTCCCTGTTCCCAGGAGCCCAGGACACAACCCTTGAAACCACAGGTGAGAATCACACTCACCCTTGAAGGGTTTAGATGAGACTGGGTCTGTGTGGGCTCCTGTTTAGCACCAAGAGAGCCAGGCTGGTCTGCTGAGCGGGTAGGTGCCTCCTTCAACCATACCAGCCCCTTGGCACGAGCACCTCTGGAAGCTTTGGGGCTTTCCAAACCATAGCAGGCACCTCACCGGGGGTGCACAGGCTGCTCTGAAATGGTAGACGGACACTGCTTCTTCTGCCGGAGTAGGAAATAAGGCTCGAGGTCAGTGGAGCAAAGACACAGTGCACACAACAGGAAAATATTCAATTGGTGGGTTTGGCTCAGGCAGGGAGCGTTTCTCTCATGCCAAAAAGCCTTTCAGAGCTGACTTTAACAGGCACCTCCCGGCTGTATCTTGACAGGAACTTCAGCTCTGGGGAAAAGCTCTCGAGAGGAATGAAGGGGGCATTCAGCCCTGCCAGCAGGTGGTAAGTGGGAACTCGGGGGCCTGATTCAGGTTTGTGGATCCCCACATCCACTTTTTGTTCAGATCCTCACATCCCCGTTCTGTGCCTCTGCACAAGACAAACCTGGCTATATGCAGACCACGCTGCAGAGCATGTCACACACACACACACACACACAAAACCCTTCTGCTCCTCTTCTCTGATGATATCTCTAGGAGGAGAGGTTTAGCTTCTGCTTGGGTCAGAGATGAGCAGGTAGGGTCCAGGCTTAGAGTCAAGGTCAGACAATACTGCTTTTTTATAAGCCTTGATATTGTCTCTTTATTCACCCTGCTCCTTCCCACACTTCACAGGACAGTTCAGTATTACAGCTCCTGTTAATTATTCATCACAGCCTCTATTTGCTTAGGTAGCAGTTCACATCATGAACTCCCCTAACCTGCCTGATCCAGCCTTCCCGGGTTGTAAATTAGCAAGAGCCGGGGCAGCGCGGATGAACGGTGGCCACGATGAACAGGCGTTTCGTGCTTCCTTCCGTAAGCAGTTTCAGGATGACTTTGCAACATTTCAAAGCACGCATGATCTTTGCTTCTCCTTTTTGCCTCAGCAGTGCCTGGCCGAGGCACCACCGTGTCCCAGAGGAGTGCATAAGGGCTGAGCTCGTATTATGGGTGTCATATGAGTGAATTCAAACACAAGTTTGTGAGGCAACGATTAAAGAACTACCTCAGGTCTTTTAGGTCCCTTTCTTTCGTGTAGGATGATGGGCTTTTTCTGTGTAGGATGAAGGACGATCCTACATCTTTCGTGTAGGATCAGCTGGGGCGCAGGAGAAATGGAGGAGACACAGAAAAGCCCTTTGGACATTTCATGCAGTCCCCTCCTGGGCAGCCCAGGCAGGGTCACAGTCAGGATGCAGGCACCAGGACTGATTAGGATGTGGACAAGGATCAGTGTGGGTTTTGAGGGGCTGTGAGCTGAGCTCTAATTGTCCCGTCGCTTTGCACTGGGGCATTCAACAGGATTTAACTCCACAGGAGTGACGTAACCCTTACTTGTCTGAACAGTTTAAAGAGGAGAAACATCACTGCTTTCAGGAGAAGCACACCAGCAGAAAACCAGCACAGTCAAACCGAATGAGTCCAGCCTCTGAAACAGCTGGGACTAATGCACTTGAGAGGGAAACATCTGCTTTACAGGAAGAAGGTCAAAAGCGGACTACTAGCCAGGAAAGGAATTTGGGATCATGGTAAAAATATCTCTGAAATGTCTGAACAAACCATAGTTAGGAAGAGACAGCAGAGGCAAGGCTGGATTGCATTCCTAAGAAAACACAGCAGACATTAAATGCTTGGTGCAAGCTGCTCTAGAGACTCCTGGTTAGATCCCTGGAGGAACCATTGACATCCCAGGAACTTTGGTGTCATGGCACCATAGGTGATGACAGGAGTCCTCCATCTCTTCCTGAGCTTGAGGGTGAAAGATGAAGGAGTGTCAGGAATGTGGGAGAGAGAATCCTCTGGAGATAGGCATGGTCAGCAGCCTGTTGCTGCTTTAACCAGCACTGTCAGGGGTGGGGGAGATTAGCTTTCTGCAAGCTAACCTGAAGGTTGCCCAAATGCAACTCCAGTCCCCAGGCTGGATAGAACCCTTGTGTAAATCTTATGTTACTGCACAAAAAATACAGCAGTGTAGTGTCTCAGTCGCGACTGGTTCCATGGCTGACTCTTCTTCAAATAAATTACTGCAGAAATCCACCAAAACACGTCAGTGGAGCATCTTCACTGAATCGAGTAGAGGGTCTCCCTGGTTTGCACCATAGCAGAATGGGGTGAGTATGTTCTCTGTCCTTCTGGGAGAGCTGGAAGCCAAGGAAGGTCCTGCGTGTGGGCAGCCCCCACTGAGACAAGGAGCCAAACTGTACTTGGCAGATGTCACTTCTGTGGCTTCAGGATGTATGTTGGTGCTTCCCAGAGGATTTTTACCCTGCCTTCCCTGGTATGGTTCCTACAAGTACCTGGTGGAGAGCAGGACCAGCTGGTACAAGCAAAATCTCCACTGACCACCAGAGACTGACATGGGCAACAGCAGCTCCAATTACTTCTTGGTCTGCCTGCAAAGCCCAACCTGGACGGCAACACTGAGAGTTTGTGTGCTGCTGCTTCCTTTACCCTCTATGACCCACACGCTGTGCAAAGCAAGCTGGGGTAACTGGCGAGCAGGAGGAAGAGCCCAGGCATGGTGCTGCAGCAGGGAGAGGAGAGGATGGGCAGGCATGGTCCTCACTTTGCTCCTTTGAGGGAAAACCCCACGGGGCAGCTGAGCTGCAGCCTCCTGCATGTAATTATCACTCCAGCCACATCTTCTGGGCTTCCTGACTCCATGTCAAACACGGAGGGATAAAGGCAGGGTGGTGCTAGGCCGCCTGCCCTCCTGGGCTGCTCAGCATCCTTTATCGTGTTTGCTCAGTTGTAGCTTTTTCCACTTTGTAGAAAGTTCCCCAAAAAACAGCAGTAGTGGTGGTTGTGGTGAGGAATGATTGCCTTCTGTCCCTTCCCTCAAAAGGGTTGTACCTATATAAAGAGGCAGGTAGATAAATACAGGAGTTTTCCTACTGATATAGTGGGGAAATACACCGCTATAAAAACCTTTGGACAACATAGCAATTTGATTAAGTGGTTTAGTTTTCAGTGTAAAGCACCTGACAACATATTGCTTTAAGGAGAGTACCTGGCAGATAAAACCCAGACCTGAGACTGGGCACTGCTCTCCTCCCATCCTTTCTGTACAGTGATGGATGGGTGTCCTACCCCTGCATGCTCTCCTTTGTCTTTCATACCCTCTTACACAGCCAGTTCTTTGAGCTGGGACAATCTCTAACTGAGTTATCTCAGGGTGAATTCCAGGGATATCCCAGTCATAGAGTAGCTGCTGAACAGGAGGAATCACTGCTGCCATCCCGGGACTTCCCAGGGACACCTGGGAGGGAGCTCAGCCCCAGGGTTAGGTTACCCTGTGTGGTACCCAGATGGGTTCCTTGGGTACCCCAAAAGCACCACTTTGTGCCTCAGTGATGTTCTACTTCCATCACAAAGTGACTCACTTGCTCCTTTCTCCAGGCTCCTTTTCTTCCAGACTTCAGCCATGATAACAGGGTCATGTTTGGGTTTTTCTGCTGAGAGGAAGACTGGGACAGGCTCCTTCTCCCATCCCCTCACCCTACTTATGGGAGAAGGAGTTACTGTGTATTGTCATAGCCAAGAAAAATATATTTTGGACAGGGCTTTAAACATAATGATTCAGGGTGGGAAACAATGTCAGCAATACCCCCCTGTCAGGCAGAGCTCCTCACGCAATGGGGTTGTCCCCATCCCATGAGTTAATGGAAAAGGTGGGCATGGAGATGTTAAAGGCAGTCCTGCCCTGCTAGGAAACACCTCTAATAACATGTTCCTATGCATATTTTCATTTTGACATAGGAAAACATCTATCATAACAGGTGAAGCACTGAATGGGGAGAGCTGTCGGTTTTGTTTCATCATGTAGATTGAGGGGTGGAGTGTGCTGGTGCTGTTATGGGCAGGCAGGCTCTGTGGTGAGTGTGAATATTTTTCTAAGGTCTCTGTCCCTTACATGTTGGTGCTTACATCACTACAGGGAAAAGCACTCAAATAGCCATAATGTGGATTAGCTGTGTTTCCTCCTTCTGGGAGATACCGCAGTCCAGATTTTCAAGTGCTCAGCTCTCAGCGCTGTGACCTCTTCCAAAAATCTGTCCCTTTACTCTGGGAGGTCTCCTGGCTCCAGACTCTGCAAACAATCCCTATGTGTCAGTGAATAGAGGAAAAAAAAAAAAAAGCAAGAATGAACTGCAGAAACACTAAAGCCCCATATAGAACAAAAAAGGGCTTCAGGGTCCTAAATAAGAGTTGTTGTCCCCCAATTCAACTATTTCATTTTTTTTTGCTTCTACATTCATTTCCTATTTTCCTCAGATCTTTTATGGGTTTTTATGGCAGAGAGTTTTGATGCAATGCTCTCCGTCCTCATGAGACAGCCGGCTCTGGTCCTGCTGTCCCTGCCCCAGCAAAGCCCTTGTGTTGTCTTGAGAACTTTTCAGGGAAAGTTTCCTCCAACTGCTCGGCTGGGCACGCTGCCAGCAAAGCCAGCCCCTCTGGGCTCATCAGAAGAGACCTTGTACTACATTTTCCACTATACTTATCTAATCTTGGCTTGCGTCCATCTAGTGTTTGTGCAGTAATTACCTCACTAGGCAAAACAGTTCCACTGCCTAATTGTCTTCGCTCTCAGGAAATTGTTCCTAATAGCCAGCTAAATTTAATCTCCCCTTCCTTGCTCGATCCACCATGGCAAACCTGCACAGCCCCTCTCCCTCCGCTTATGGTTCTATAAGTGAAGCAATTATATGGTGTTATCTGCTCCTATTTCGCTAGGTCAAAAATGCAAAATTACTTTCTAGGACTTGTGTGAGTCACAACCATCATCCTTAACTCATTTTCCTTGAGCTTGTTTGAACTTCTTTCTGCAATCTTGCAGACCACGTCCAAAACTGAAGTGTGTTCAACTCCCAAGTGCGTTGAACTCACGAATCAAACTACCACAAAACAGCTTTTCCTTAAAAAAACAAGAATGTGAAATAAGAGAGGGTTTTTTCAAAGCTTCACCTAGATCTTGAGACTCAAGAGTTCTCTTTAATTTTTTTTTTTTTTTTTCAGTTGCTGTCAATGGTTGATACATCCTTCATTTTCTAAATGGAAGGTAAATGTTTGCAGATGATCAAGAAGCCAGATCTTGAAATAAAATGTCGTGTATTTTACTGGATGAGTTGTCACTGCTGGAACACTGCAAGCTTAAGGGCGTAACAGTAGCGATAAGTTATAATACAAATTGGAAGAGTAGTCCTTGTCTCCTTCTGGTCTCCCACCAGCTTGAATTTACAAATATTTTGGGGTATCTTGCCTCAAAGTGTCAGTAGATGTCAGAGACATTTCCACGTAGCTTCTCAACTTGAAGGCTTTCCCATGTCCCTTGAAGACAGCATCAGAGAAAATCCCAAATGACTAAACCCATATTTTGGGCTGTAGAAGATCATGACCCTTAGGTGAATCTGCTGGAGCCTGGTACTAGAGAGGAGCAAAGCTGAGGGCTAGGTGAAGCAAGGATCAGATGGGGTTCTCCTGTGCTGTGTAGGAATTCAAAAGGTAAGCGTGTGCTAGGGGAAGTTATCTGGGACATCGGGACGAACTCATTTTTGACGCCCATCGAATGGGGAGAGAATGGTACATGGGGCTTGCTGGAGAGCTGCCACGTGAGCACGGGCAGGAGCACTGCTCCCATCCCCTGTCCCCTGAGGGAGAAGATGACCTTTCCCTGCACCCCTCTGCCACTAAGGAGGATTGCAAAAAATCCAACTGTTTTTTTCGCAGTGTCTAACAGAAACTTCCCCTCAGTCAGACCCCTCCAGCCTTTGCACTGTAATCCTTGGCAGTGACCAGGTCCTAGGCACGCTGTGTCTGTACAGGGACCGCGTGTTCAGGTTGCTCCCTAAGTCTACCCTTGAGTTTTTCTTCTCAGTGTGTCATGTCCTGCCACACCAGCCGTCTTTAGGAACCCCATCTTGAATTGTGTCACCATCTTCTACTTAATGGAGCAGCAGCAGGGTCAGGATATGGGGTCAGCCAAGCATCTCGCTGCGCTTGGGACTGGCTAAGAGGCCAGTTTCTGCTGCCTGTTCATCCTGTCTGCTCCAGTGTGCCCTCCCAAATGTGTCCTTTGCCACGGCTCCATGATGTCCGCGTACCTGCACATACGCAGGCAGCCTGCTTTCTCAAATCTCCATGTAGCTGCCTCACCTTCACTACCTTTCCAAGAGGTTTCTAATTACTATTTCCCAGCTCACAGACAAGCGATGGACCCAGCGGACCCTCATGGTGGGAGTGAGTGGGAGGAAGAAGGGTTGTCTTTGAGCTCAGAGTATTGCACCACTCTGCTAGAACCAGTTTCCCCAATGAGTTGCATCCTACTGGGCTTTTAATACCTCCGTGTTGGCATTTCCATGTGTTTCTCAGGTCTCTGCTATCCCCAAACTCTGTTGGGACAGGGGTTTATCTTCTCCCTGAGAAAGCTTGTAGCTGATGGGAGAGCTAGGATCTCCCTGTGCATCTCCTCCTGCTTGAGCCATCACAAGTTTGCTTTAGCACTGCAAAGGTTTCCACGAAGGACTTGGCCCTGGCCCTTATCACCAAGGACTGATTGCAGACCCAGCTGGCAGTGCTGACCGTTAAGCCAGGACCTAAGGAGAGTTTGCCTCCGCCTTGCTTTACAGATTGCCCTTCGGTCTCCAAGCATTTGGCTTAGGGATTTCACCCACGTTTCTGCAGGACCTAGTACAACAACCGCAGTTTGTGCCGAGAACTCATGCCTTCCTGCAATAAAGGTACTCCATATCAATAAAGAAGAGAATCAAGGCCATGAAGGGGGTGTTGCGACCAATCTACACACTGAAACATTGTTAAGAGATGGTTGTAGAAGAAGAGGGAAAGTGCCCATGTTAACTCTGCCAACTCGCAGTAAGTTTCTGGTGTCGACTGGTGATGAAAAGACCATTTGGCCTTGCAAGAGCAAACAATGTGCTTGTCATATTGAAACCAGGGGAGGCAGGAAACACAGAGCCCCACGGTGCCATTCTTGAATAAAGCCATTTTTCAAAGGCGGGACTGGTCTTTAAAACAGATCTGTGGCTTGTGAAAAGACTGACTCAGTGTGGGCTGGGATCTGCAGGGTCCCAGGGAGGAAGGCAGCTCTGATAGGATTTTTTTTTTTTTTTCATGGTAGGGACCTCTGGTTATTTTTCTGTGGTGAAACTATTTAAAACAGACACACACACACACAGAGAGCGATCCCCATGACTTTTCCCTAATGGGCAGAAATTTAGTGATCGAAATTTTGGCCCTTTTAAAACCCCTTTGAAGTCAGAGGCAGAGGTTTTGTAGTTGTTTTTTCTAAAGCTCTCTGTAACTGCTGACATATGCTGCACATATGGTTTCAATGTGATTAGACTTCCGATCTGGGTTTTTTTTTTTTTTCTTTCTTTTTGACTTGACAAAGTACCTACTCACCAGCCACATTTCCATGAGGAAGGGACTTTTTATAAGATTCCCAGAAAGAAATGCACTTCTGTAGATTCATTAAACAAATAATAATCTCTCTTTTTGATTTCTTTTTCCTCCCTTTGAAATATGTGGGAATTTGCCCAAAGGAGGGAAGATATAGGTGGTACCATGCTTTACTTCCCCAAATGCCCTCGGGAAAAATTACTCAAGGATAATTACACATCTTTGCAGATGTGCTGGGAATACACAGATCACTTGATCTAGGTAGACAGCACTGGATCTGCAAGAAAGAAGCCGTGTTATTATTTGTAGCGTTGAAAATGTCTGGAGGCCCCCATGGCAAATGAGATGCCCCTGGGTGAGGTGCTGCTTGCAGCAGAAGGTAGGAATTCAGCCCCATCTCCCAGAGGTGGTCTGCTGCAGTCATGAAGATCCCTGCAAACAGCACAGATCCTCTTGGCAGTTTCCTCTTAAATACCATTACTGGGGTTAAGGGTATGTCTTGAGCATCTTCAAGGTACCAACAGCAAGTTGGGACCTTCAAGTCTTGAAGACCACCAGAGATCTGCATGAATCAATAGCCAGAGACAAAGGGCCTCCTCGCTCTTTTGGTTCTTCTGAAGATCTCGGTGTCAGGAAAGTTTGGCCCCATGTATATTAACAAAGCAGTTGTGTATGGGAGCAGATTAACGCCCAGCCTCATCCTGTGTCCTGGATAACACATGAGCTCGGATGCCTTCAGGCAAAGGAGAGGAGGTGCAGAGCTCTGCTCTACGGCTGGAACAGTCCACCCAGAGGGCAGATCCTACAGCACAGAGGGGGCTACTGGTGGTCGGAGCATATCGGCATCTATCGAGCTTGTGAAATTTTCACCATCTCATTTTGTTTCTGCACACCTCTGATCTCTCTCTTTGCCATATTGAATTATTATAGTTCTGTCATTTCTCTTTCCCCTTAGAAATACCTAACCCTACTATGAACCCTACTAGTCTTCCCCATGTAGTAGCTATTCGTGAGTGATTCCCGTGACAATGAAACCTCCAGGCTCATCAGACATGAGGTAAAATCAGAAAGGCTGGTGTGAAAATGCTGCCTACCCTTTCCAATGTATCCCCTATGCAGCCAAACAATCCTGAAGGACACCTTCTCAGGAGTGTTTTATTGTATCTACTCTGTTTAAGTGCCCTTTTTTTTTTTTTTTTTTTTTTCCCCCGATAGTGAACTTTGCATGTACCCACACAGATAAAAACGTTTGTGAACTTTCCTGACCCATTGCCTGTAGATTATGAAGTTCATGATATACAAGATTAACCCCGGGCTGTGAAGTTTCGACGCTGAAGTCAGCTGATAAAAGCAGAATGCAAAATCACTGCTGCTCTCACTTTGCCAAGATAAAAGTTTACTATCCGTGAGTTTGTGAACGCTTGCAAAATATTCACAAAATAGAAGAATAAAGGCCATGTAAATACCTGGGTAGTCATGAAAGAGGGAAGAAAAAGTAGGTGTGGAGATGTACAGGACGTTTTGACTGGTTTATAAAGTTATACGATAAGAAAGCACTGGCGTCCCACCCCAGGCTCTTGGACAAACAAGTTTTTTATGAAGGAAATAAAGTAATGAGTAAGCAAGATTTACTCTTGAGATTTCCAGTGAAAATATACCTTGTCCAATCATGCTACTTTGTGCAACACCAGCTGCTCTACCATTCCAGCAGGCATGTTTAAACGGGGACAGAAGCATGATCTGAGCCTTCCTCTCCACATATCATTTTCTGTCTTCCTATTTCTTGGAAATAAGCACCTTTTCCCCTTCATTAGCATCAACTCTACCCTACAGGTATGAGGTGGTCTAACTGGTACAAGTCTGATTAAATGCAAGACTCTTGTTCTCAAAGTCTGCTGCTTTTGCTTTAGCCCTACAGAAGCTGATGAACCCAACATCTTGTGTACATTCCCCAGCTCTGTCAGGTGGGTAATGAGACACTGCTTCTACTGAAAACCTCTTTTGGCTCAGCTGATCTGGTGTTTCATGCCCTTTGTTTGCCTCGAAGTGTGTTCAGACAACCTGGGTTAACCTCTGTCAATCTTCAACGCTTGCTCTTGTGACTTTAAATGCCAAGATGCCAAGTGGGATTTAGATGGAAATTCCCCAAAGTGTCCTACTCTGGGTGAAAAAAAGAAAAGAGGGAGGTTTTAAAGTATGAACTGTGGGCACTGGGGCTTAGTGGGAGAAGGGATGTGTGTCCAAGCATCCCCTGCCAGCATCCAGGTAGGGTAGGGACCACACACTCTCACTGAAGATGCCCATTCAGTTTGGTCATGAAAATAATGAAATCAAAGTTTTATTTGAACAGCACCATCCTGATCAAACGTTCGCATGACTCTTGATGACATTTGAGCAAATCTTGCCCTAGTGACATCCGAGCACATTAAAGGTTAGTTTGTGTTAGTCACACTGAGCAACGCCTCCCTGCTCACCTGAGAAGAGGTAAAGAATCAGGGTTTGTTTGATAATAAAACAAGCTATCTCTGATCCAACAGCAAAAGTCATTTTTATCAGCTTCTTGGCATGCACAGCAGATGTTTCCCTTTGCTGAGAAGCACCCATTACTTTCTACTGACTACAAGCTAATAAATTGCCAGGCCAATGACACATGTCTGCGTATCAAACGATCATATTGCAAAGGTTAAGGTGACAAGATAGCAGTTGTAAATACAGCGTTTTGCTCAAGGCTGCAGAGCTCCCTGTGGTCTGAGCGTACTGGGTGTGTTCTGTTAGACAGCCCTGCTGACTAAGTGGTGGGACAAGGACTTTTTCCTTCGCAGAGTTCAAGCTGGGAAGTCCTGTTTGTTTAACCATCAGCTGCTGTGTCAGGAGAGTTCACCAAAAGCATATCACCGGAGTTCAAACTGTGTTCCTCTCCTTTGGAAATCAAAGGGAAAATTCAGACCAAACTTCAATTTAAAGATGAATAGCGCATTTGCACAGGAGAGCTCTTTAACCACCAGCAATGAACTTGTGAACCTACAGTGTCTTTTGGTGTAAAACGGTTCTGTTTCACGTAGGAAAATGAGGGAACATTTTGCAAAATAATCGCATCCTGTTTTAAAGATCCTTAGGCCAAGATGCACAGAAAATGGGACATAAATGAAACACCAGAGGATGTCCACACAAGTCCTGATCCTGCAGGAGCCCACATCTAGAGACTCAGCAGCCTGAGGAGCGCAAAAGGGATTTGCCTTCAGGTCTGTACAACGCAAGTGCACAGGACCCAAAATCCCTTCAAGGTCATAAAGAGCTCTCTGTCTCATGCCCTTTCTGTACCCAGCAGCAGTGATCAGTGCCTGTGCAAGCTTGCTGCTTCGCTGTACAGGGCTGACATTGGCTGACACCAACCTCCCTCTCTTCCTGGTGTCTTCAGGACATGCCAAGCTCTCAGACAGTCTGCGTGAAGGGGAGAAATCCATCCCGAGAGTCCCACCTTTCATAGGATCGTAGGACGATTTGGGCTGGAAGGGACCTCGGGAGGTACCAATGCAACCTGCTGCTCCAAGCTGGGATGGATCCAAGCCTGTGGATATACCCTGTTCATGGCTAGTACTTAGCTTCACCCCAGCTGGCAGCCTGATACAGTCTGATCTGGATCCCCTGTGGTTGTCAAGAATAGTTGGTTTCCAAAATTCGTGCCCTGAACAAAGCCCAGAAGCGTTTGTGCCCTCGGGTCTTAAATCTTCTCAGCTTCCAGTTAGGGATCCCTGCCATTCCCTGTGAGGTCAGTGGGAATGTCCCAGGGACAGCCCCTTGTTTTCCCTTTACTTAAGCATCAGTTATACAGCAGGCAGGGAGATCCCAATCTGATTTATTACCTGGGATCCGCTCATTAAAGACCTGTAATTTTCCGAAGTCCTCATGCAAACAAAGAACAGCTTCCACAGGCTCTCAGGGGAAAAAATCATTATTTCCACAGCCCATGCAGTATCTCCCTTAAAAATTTGCTCACAGTGCCTTGCAGCCCAGCAGCCAAGGTTACAGCGGATACCTTATTTCAGCCTTGCCAGCTAATTATATACTACAGACACAGCTAACACCCATGGTCTAACTTTGGTTTAATGAAATCTCCCCAGTGGGAACGCAGAAGGGAAAAAAAAAAGAGGAATAAAAAGGGACAAATGTACACTATCTGTCCTGACGAAGTTGTTAATTTTACACTGACAACAGCAAAGCCCTGAGGTGTCAGAGAGCTCTTTGCTGACTGCGACAGAGACTTTATTCACAGCGTTAAAATTGTGGCCTCCTTGTAGCATTCAAGGTCCCTTGGTCTTCCTATGTAGAAATGCCCTTGAGGGGAGCGTTTGCTTTCCCATGCTTTTGGCAAGTCAGGGTCTGAGGCCTCGAAAATTGCCGAGACGCACGTCATCGAGCCCAGTGAGGTCAAAGGATTCATTGTGTGAGAAAGCTCTGGTTAGAGAAGGGTTTGTAAAATCAAGCCTTAACTGACTGTGAATTGTGCTGGCCCCGGGTAGCCACATCCCTGGGATGTGAGAGAACCACTTGTTGCAAATGCAGTGGGAAGAACTTGGAGCTGTGTTAGGTTTTAACCCTGATGGCTGCTGGGCACGGTCAGATGAAATTTGTGTTAAAGGGTCCAGAACTTAACTTGACCTGCCCTTTTCTTTAAAAAAAAAAAAAAAAGCACAAAAAAAAAAAAAAAGCCAGCCTGAGCCGTGTGCCTCCTAAAAGAAGAAACTGAAGGTGGTGCTCTTTTTCTCCTCATGACCTTCTTCATTCATGGCCATCTAGATTTATCCCCATGCTCTGGTAGTTCCCATCCTTCAGGTGAGCGAGATCAGACACTTCCCTGGATCTTTAACGTAAAACACCGGGCAAATGAAAGCAAACGAGACCCTGGTTTTCTACATGTTCATCTCAGAGGAATTCATTAGGCAGTGGTATATCCTGCACTTATTTCTGAACTGAGCACAGTAGATTTTAATTGACCTAAGCAGATTTTCAGCTAAAATATCAACTTTTAATTTTCAAAAGAAAAAGATCGTATGTTCCAACAGATAATCACTTTGCTGTTATTTGTCTCTACCTTCAGGTCAGTGCAACCTATCCTACTAGATCAGCAGACCTTTCTTGTGCAATCAGATGTCCTGATTTTAGTCTGGAGAAGAGGAGGCTGAGGGGAGACCTTATCACCCTCTACAGCTCCCTGACAGGAGGGTGCAGAGAGCTGGGGATGAGCCTCTTTAGCCTAGTAGTAAGCGACAGGCCCCGAGGGAATGGCCTCAAGCTGCCCAGGGCAGGGTCAGGCTGGCTCTGAGGAAGGATTTCTGTGCAGAAGGGGCTGTTGGGCGTTGGAATGGGCTGCCCAGGGCAGGGGGGAGTCCCCGGGATCCCTGGAGGGGTTGAAGAGTCGGGCTGAGCCAGCGCTGAGGGATCTGGGGGAGCTGGGAACTGTCAGTGCTGGGTTAACAGTTGGTCTGGATGATCTTCAAGGCCCTTTCCAACCTAGTTGATTGTGATTTTGTGATTCTGTCCTTTTCAAATACAATTTCCAATGATATGCCCTTAAGGAAAAAAAGTAGCCAAGAGCATATGGAGATGCTGGATGGGCAATACAACACCTTTGGCTCCTTCTCTTCATAGCTAAGTGCTGGCTCACTGAGGCTGACCAGTGGATTTCAACTTGTGTCTCACACTTCTGGTTTCCCAGCAAAATGCTCTTGCTGTTCCAGCATCAGTCTCCGAGGGACCTTCCCTAACTGCTGTGCCTCTGTTCAAGTCATTAGCTGGAAACTTGGACTCAAGCCTACAAACGTGTGACCCTCCCTGTCATTGATTCCTAGCCTCTGAATGAGTGATTTAATAATCCTGTACTGAAAACACGGAAAGAAGAACGTGACTGTGAGAACACTGTGGGAATGGCGGGAGCTCAGGAAGTACCGTACTCCTGCGTTCATGAGGAAAACTGAGCACAACAAAGCACTGCCCAGCCCCAGAGAGGTGTTGAAAAAGCAGGAGAAAACCCTCTTTTTCATGCTAAAAACCCTCCCCGTTTTATCATTGTTGGATAAAACAAATTCTCTTCTTTAGGAACAGGGGGTTTATGATTGCACAGCCTCTTCACACCTTTAAACAGAGAGCTGCTTTGGCAAATGCCTGCTGGCAGCGAGCACTTTTCTTCCATATGAACAGCTCTTATTTCCCTTCCTTTTCCTCAGCCCCACTTGTACATCATGCACAATATTTAACCCAGCCAACCTCCTTTCTATAAATCTATTTCCCCTATTTAGAAAACATTTCCCATTTATTCCAAGGGGCCAGAGGTCCTTGACTTGAATTGCTTTTACATCCAGCCTGGGGAAGGGGAAAGGAGGGGATGCAAGGAAGGTTTCCTCCAGATCACCAGTGCTGGCACAGCCATCCCAGCATGGCATATGGTAAAACACTATGGTCAGGGGAATGTCGGGCTGATTCAGCCCGAATGGCTGAAGGATGGGAAAAGTCCCAGTTTGCTTGGTTTAGCATAATCTTCTGGGCCAGTGCCCTGGATGATTATTATCACAATATCCTTTCAGATCAAGCCCAGATATCACCAGGAGCCTATCTTCCTGTTTACCGTGTGGTTACACAAGCCCAGGGAGCAATATGCAAGTATCTAAGGCATTTCAAAGCATTTAAGGAATTTAATAAATACCAACTGTATTGGTGGAAGGCTTCCTCGCCTGTGATACAGCGTAGTTGCCCAAGGACACTGCTGTCAGAATATAGAACATCTTAGGAGTCTGGGCTCTTCAGGCTCTATTACTGACTCCTTGTGCCATCCTGAACAAGCCACGCACCAGCTGCTTTTTGGTTTGACTTCCCCAGCTGCAAAGAGGGGTTCACTCGTGTTCAGCTTCAGCTATAACCAAGCAAAAGCATGGCTGGGAAATTTTGATTCTTAGGACCACAAAATGGAAAGGCTGCTCTATCCAACAGTATCGGTCCGTTTGGAAGATGGGTTTGGTTTTGTTTAGTCTGCAAATTTTTTTCACTGTGTCCGGATTTATGATTTCAATACTCATCCTGAGGGTCAGAAAGTGACTTGTTCTGGCAGTTAGTTCACGAGCATCTTAGGAAAGGCAGATTCAGAAGAAAAAGTTCATTATCTCATTTAAAATCACTTAACAAGAGCTTTTCCTAAACTTGAGGCTAAACTTGATCTTTCTCCTGCTCTGAGTGTAAAATTATTTTCTCTGGAAATTTGCAATTTGTCGACAAAGGGGAGCAAATCGCTCAAGTTCGACAATAGCTCCTTGTAAGGCAGAAAGTAATTTGATTTACACGAAGTGATGTTTGTGAACATGTTCTGCTCATGTATCATTAGGTTTGTTCGGAAATACTTTTAAAGAACTAAGGCCAAAAGCTACCCTGGTGATTTTGGTGCAAACCTGGATTAGTTTCATGGAAGCAGTAGAATTAATCCTGATCAAGGGAGTAGTGTTTGGTTCTTAATCGATTAAATTTTCTTTCCCACAGTAAGTGCTCCAGAGGCCCATTTCTCTGGATTGCACAGAGGGATCCGCTTTAAAAAACACCTTCCCTTGCTATCACTTTACAGCTGTGCTAATTTTTCCCATGCTGATGTCCTGTCATTAGGAAATCTAGCTGCTGGTCTTCAGGGATCTCATTTGAGGAGTGAGTTATCAGAGTGTGATTTACAAAAAAAAAAAAAAAAAAAGGATGCCTCTTTTTCTTTCTCATCAGCAGTTCTGGGTTACAGTCAAGCTAGACCTCTCGTCTTTCCTCCTCTTTTAACTCTCTTTTCTCCGTCATCTCTGATGGTGCCGTAGTCTTCTTCATCTGTAATGTGGTGCTGGCACAAGCATCCATGTCTGTGGTTCTCCCTAGGCATGGGGTTTTACCATGGCAATCTCTTCCCACTTTGTTTCTTGTACACGTAGAGACAAAGAGGAGTCTGAGATTGTAGTGTTGTCCCAGTGGTCCTAGCTAAAGATTAGATATGATTTTCTTCATGTGCTGCCTGGCAGAAAGGTGTTTTTTTTTTTCGCACTCCTGCTCTCTTGGCATGAGCAGAAAGCCCTGTTCAGAGGAAAACCAAACCATCCAAAGGAGAGTTATTGGGTTGTGCTTCTCCGTCTGATGCAGCATTGACCGACTGTGCACTGAAATGGGCTCTATCTGAGCTGAAGCAAATATGACTTGGAAAGGGATCTAAGAGAACGTTCTAGGGGTAAAACAATGAAAAACGGAGGCTGTCTAGCCTGAAGAAGCAGAGCTGGTGAGGAGATGGGAAAAAACTACATTCAAAGCTGCTGCAGAGAGAAAGAAATATAGTTTTTTCCTTGTCTGTGCTTGCAGGAAGCTCAGGTTAGATGCTGGCTTGGACAACGCTCGATCTGAACCTGCAAAGGGTTGTCCATGAGAGCTGCTGATGTTATTACAATTTACGTGTTTCTTGGTTTGAAATTGCTGAGAATCACCAATTAAGAGGCTCTTCCAAGGTTTCTGGCAGTCTTCTTCAGTGCGGGAATGTGAGCATACAAATTGTGTCAACCAGCATCATACCAGCGTGTCCATTTCCTTGCTTTGATATCCCAAGCGTGTGAGGGAGAACTATACAGGGTCTATTCCAAGGAGAGAGACATGCTGCCGTCTGTTAATGCCCTTTCTGCCTAGAGGTTGGAGGTGTTTCCCCCTAGCTGCAATTTATAGGGGGGGGGGGAATCTTCAGCCCCTTGGACTTCCCCTAGTTTGACCTTTTCCCCTCCGTTTTCCTGGTGATCCCCGAACATTTGTCTGCCATCAGCCCTTCCCACTTCTCCCTCCATTTTCCCTGCTCCTCTTTCTCCTGCAGTAAACCCAGTGCTTTTCTCTGACTTCTCCTCAAAGCCAATAATGTTTCCCCCCTTCCAACACTGATCTCCCTACTCCCAGCTATTCTCCCGGCTTCCTATGTCTTTTGGCATTCCCAGGCGGAAGGGGAGATGAAGGTTAACTTCCCCTTCCTGTGAACATCTCCTTTCCTGCATTTTTTTTTTTACTTAGTCAATGAGGCCAGAGAGGCTCTGTGGTTATTCTGACTTGGATCAACCCCTCAGTTTAACCCTTACACTGGAGACATTCTGTAGCTCTATTTTGCCAATAAGTTGAGGTTTTTTTCTGTGAAAACAGGAAAGGTTTGTGGCCCACAGGTACAGGTCGTTAGCAAGTTGGCCAGCGAATAGGAACAATTCCTGGGCTGAAAATGGCTTTTCCACCAGTTAGAACATCACTTGGGCTTTGCAGAAGTGTCTGTGAGAAGCTGCAGCAATAAGTGCCCCAAAACCATTGTGTTTGGACATCTTAGATCAAACACAGAGCAGGAAGCAGTTGGTCTAAATTTTGTTCAAGTGGAGAATTTTTCCATTTCCTGTTTTATCCCATAAGGAAATCTTTGTCTTGTATATGAGAAGAAAGGGAGAGGACAAGGGTGAATTTACCCTGGTTGAGCAGAGACTGGTTTGTCCCAGGAGCACCTTTCATTTTGTCTTTTTTCCTCATCTTTGTTTGGCTGATATTAACTCTTTTCACCTAAAAATATCCATTGGTATGGCATCATGGGAGAAGGATATCTTTGAACAGCTGGTGATCCCTTGAGGTCCCCAGCAGCATACCCTAGGAAATCCTTACCTGATCTGAATTGCATTGAGCTTCAGGCACTTGGCAAAGCGTTTCTTGTGGAAAGGTTACGATGTGGTTAACTCCAGACCTCTTAGCAGATATGAACATCCCTGCTGCAAGGCCTGGGCTGCCCCTGCCTTTGGAGAGAGAAGGGAACAAACAAAGAGCTGGGATGGGTTGTTGTGAGAGAAACATAGACTTATGGGCCAGAGGATGGGAGACAAAGGCAATGAATAATGCTGTTGTCTCCTTATCTCCCAGAGGTCCACAGAGGAGCTTGTAGCCTCCTGGTTTTCTCTCAGCAGCAAAGATTCTTGAGAAAGTTGTTGGTGATGATGGAAGTACTTGGCTGGTGGTGTCATGCCTGGCTTTGCAGGATCCTGACAGATATGCAGGCAGCAGGGCTGAAGCTTTTCAAATGCACTGGGCATGCTGCTGCCCAAGGAGCTGCATCCACCACTCTGCACCAAATCCACTGAGACCTCTAGAGCACAATGTATTGCATTCGGCCCAGCTACCATCAGGGCCATAATGTGGCTGGAGAGGAACCAGCCAGGTGACAGCAGGTCTCTGAGTCTGTCCTCACTCTCTTGGGCTTTGATACCAAAGTGACTGAAAGCCTAGTTGAGTGCCTGGAATGGTGGAACTGAATATGACCTTCTCTCCTTCAGCTTCATGGGCTGACTTCATCATCAGCGCATGCAACCCTTCCTGCTGACCGTTTTTTTTTTTGCACAAACACTCCCAAATTAATCAAGAGGAAGGCAATTTATGGCTTGTCCTGAGTCCTACCCATAACATTTAACAGTCACTCTTCGTTTTCACAGGTGTTGACTGCTTCAAATCCCCAAATTACTTGGTTTAATCCTGAAAACTATATTGCACTGGAATCCAGACCTGCACTCTGCAATTCATCTCAGACCTTGTAAGAATATGCAGGTGTGGAAGCAAATATAAATGACCCCAAGGGCCTTCAGGCTAAGTTCCTCTAGGGATGCCCTGTGGGACTTGCACCTCTCAAAGGAGATTGGAAAGCAGCTGCTGTGATTTGCTCCCACTCTGAACACCCTACACATCCAGCACACTGCACCACTCTGTTCTTGCTGCAGTCAAATCACTCTGCTGGTTGTGGTTGCTCCTGGGTCCATTTCTGTGGCTTCTGGGCTCCACAGTAAGGATGAAATTGTTTCCAAGCGAAAAATTCAACGTGTTGCATGAACTTGCAGTAACCAACTCCCTGTGCGGGGAAAGCCATCAGGTTGTACTGATGGTGGAAATACTCCTTTGAAAATGGGCTCTTAGGAAAAGTGGAGCATCTGAGGAGCTCTTTCTCGCTTTCTCTCTCTCTTTTTAAATTAGGATTGTGAGCTGGCGCTCAACTCCTGCTGTGAAAAAATAAGACACAAAAAAAAAAAAAAAAAAAAAGTACCAGAACTTAGTTGAGAGCTGCTGTGACTGTTTGTGACCAGATGCTGGAATATGTATGCCAGACCCCTGAAAAAAAACCTTAGGGGACAAAAAACAAACAAACAAACAAAAAAATTTAAAAAGTTGTAATGTTCTTGAAAAGCATTCCATTTGCAGGGTTAGAGTCTGTCTCCAGTGAAGAGGGGAGGGTGAAAGATATCATGGATTAATAGGGAGCAAAAGGTTGTGCACTGGGGCAGAAAAAGGCACGCCAATCTTTTGCCAAAGAAGGAGGCAGCAGTTCCCATCAAGTCACCGATCTGTTGTGCTGCTTTTTGTCACCAGGAAGGTCTTGTGAAGGCTTTCTCCTCGTAGCTAAGAGGTTTTGCCTTTTTGTCTCCATTTTGCTGTGACCTCCACGCAGATTATGCAGGGGTTGACCTACAGAGGGGCTGAGGAGCCCCTAGTCCATATGTAACACCCCCCACACCCCCCCCACACCCCCTATTCCCTTGGCTAAACTGTGGCTCTGAAAGTACTTATTGTGGAGCCAAAATGGGCCTTAGCATCTCTCACCCTACCCCTGGTTGTTATTTCCTTCCATGGGCTGCCACACTTCCTCCTATAACTTAAAAAAAAATAAATCTCTTTTTTTGGCAAGATTATTTTTAACTTGGATCGATTCACGGGTTTAGCGTAAGACCCCCAGCTTGCTGCATGGGAATGATTCAAAGTGGTAACATGCAGCCAGCTGGGGTGGGGAAGAGGTGGAGAGAGAGTAGCTACATCTGTCTTGCCAACAAAAATACGGCTGGTGTTTTACCACCAGCTGAAGGAACATGGCTGCTGCTGAGACAAGTCCTTCTCCCCTCTTGGAAGGAGCTGGCGAGGAGCAAGGGAGATGAGGAATATGGGAGAGGGAAGGGAAGCCACTCCCCTTTCATGGTAATAAATCGCAGCGTTGACTTACTGATCGAGGTCAACCCCAGCCCAAAGGTCTTTGCAAAGCTGGTTTGGGAACAGATGAAGTCCTGATTAGTCATGGCCAGTGGTAACACTCTCAAGTACTTTGCGGGCTGCCCTGAAACGCCACCCCGAAGGTGCCTTTATCCACTTTGTATACCCCCCGCTCCACCGGGCTGCTGACCCAAGGGAGCTCTAACAGCCTGTGCTGGGAGATTCCCTTGGTTTTGTTAGGGAGACATCATTTATCTCCTCCAGCTTTTTAATTTTACGCTTCTCTTGCTGATATTGAGAGGGATCCAGAATGAAGGTGTCTTTGACATTTTGCATGCGTTTACTTAAATTCGCTTTTCCCATTTCATTTGATTAATTCTGTTTGTGTTGGCTTTATTCGGTTGGTGATGGAGTGCAGGATCATGCATGTCTGAAAGACTCTGTAATTGCATTGCCTGTCTTCTGATAGTGCAATTAATCAGGCATATTAATAATCACTGCTTTCTAATTATTGCCTCCCATGTAGATATATAGCCCTGAAAATTCAAGCATAGATCTGTATCTTTACAGACTTATTAATAACAGTTATAGATGTGGTGACTTCCTCCATAACCTCTGGGCAAGGAGTGGCCTTTTGTGACGGGCTAGTTATGCTGGCTTCATTTGATTTGAAGACCGTGGTCATTTACATGGTTTAATTGATGGAAGTTATTTCCCTGCAGCTTAAAGTCTTGTGCTTGATTTATTTCCTGAGAATAATTAATCTGTTTGTAGGTGCTCTGGATGGACAGTGGTTTGTGATATTTCTGTTACTGCTTTACTTCTTAACAGTCTACAGAAAGGCTGTTAAATGTCTTTAAGTTTTTTATTAAGAGGAGTCTTGAATAATATACAGCTTGACTAATGTATGACCTACACGGATGGCAATGCATGGGTGGATTATAAACCTGTCAAAAGGCACTTTGGCTTTTAGTTTTGTTCTTTGGCAGGAAATAAATGCCATTCCTCTATGAGCTCTATTATCTTAAGCATACCCGTGCCTCCTCTGAAAGGAATTGTTAAGATTTATTGCCCAGCATTTGGCCATTATGATACCTGAAGAAGTCTCGTGTTGCTGAGGCTGTGTTAGGTGGGAGAAGGGGTTCCTGAGATGGGCAATGTCTACGGAGTAAGGAATTCACTGGAATTTCAGCATTGTGAAGCTGAATTTTTGCCAAATATTGTTTAGTGAGAGAGATTTAGGTAACTTTGACGCCTTGAGATCCTCCACAGTGTTGTCCCAAAGCATGAGAGCTCCTACTGCTGCTCCAAAGGACTCAGAATCTGCTCTTGTTATGGTGCCGGGTCTTTTACAGTCCTGAAACGCATGGCTGGGGACCACCTGGGTGAGCTTTTGTGTGAAGGCAATATTTTTTCTCTCTGGCTTAAGCGTTCTAAGGTCAGGACTGGACTTAATGGGTGCTGGGCTTGACTACTGACGGACCGTGGTGTGCTTTCACAAGCAGGCGGTTTGGAGAGTTTTCAACCCAGGGAATTTCCAAAGCGCCGAGCAACTGACTTTTGGTAGATGCAAGTGGAAATTGTTGTAAATAGGTCTTTGCACTAATTATGTAATTAATTTTATTTACACTGATCAGAACTCAAGGAGACCACTCAGCTTAGTCTGGATGCACACAGGTGTAACTAGAAAGTGAGGCATAGTCCATCACCTGTCTTAGCTCAGGACCTTTACAAACCTCTAGTAATCCATGGCTGATCAGAGATCAGGTATTATGATCTCTGACAGAAGGACAGAAACCTGGTGTAAAGCTTTTACAGAGGGACATGGGCATGGAAAGACCTATATTACAGCTGTCACTGGGGCACAGAAGCTTTTTCCCTCACTGCTATCCATTTTATTACCAACAGTTCTCATTTCCCTAATTTAATTAGCTAGCAAAAGACCATTTACATTCATTAAATAAATCAGCATTCTGGTTCATTGTGAAGCTAATGATCCAGTCTCCAATTCACACGGTTACAAGGAACTTGATAAACAAAAGTAGCTGCTGCCAGCAAGCTCCTGCCCTGGTGAAACCCGGCTTTGCCAGCTCCATCCATTCAACGCCGGCCTCATGGAGAGCCCAGTGCCCCCTGCCCTGGCCCTTTCATACCTGGATGCTTCAGGGTTCAATGGAAGATGTGTGTGGTCCTTGTTCTCTCCCTCTTCCAAGGGCACGGTGAGTCCTTGCTCTGTGTAGTACATGCCTGCTTATCCCCAGAGGGTAGGTGTTGTTCAGGGGGGCTGCCTGGAAAAGCCGACTATTCAGCTCAAAATTAAGTATTTGGGTTTTGCAGCTTTGGAGGATGTTGGTTTGATCTTGGGTAGTGTAGAGGTGGGAGATCTCAAGAAGTTTCCAGGAACTGAGAAATATTCGCAGTTCAGAATCGGCCACACAAGCGGCTGAAATGAATAAGAAGAGGACGACTGAACAACTTCATGGTGTAGGACCCAGGGTGAAGGTCCAGGGTGAGAAACAGGGTGCAGCTGTGTAAGAGCCTGTGATGAGCTTTGGCTGTTCATGATGAGGAGGGTGAAGGAACTGTGACCCCAGTGTTGAACTTCCATTGAATGTGGTGTTGAACTTAATGGTCGCACTGAATGGGAACTCTCTTAAAAAGACGGGTCACATTTTCTCACCGCCATGGTAATGCAAATGGTTGCTCTGGAGAAACTATAAGGATCTGACCAGAGTCTCACCTCTTTCACACCAATAATGTTGGTGCTACTGGAGTCACTTCAAGTTCAGGCCCAAATAATCCAAGATAACAGAGGATTCGGTTTCCATCCCCTCGAGAGTAAGCATCCAGAGATGGATGAGCCTAAATGAATCACTTCCTGCTCACAATTTTTTTTTTTTTCCAGGCACCAGAGAGTCACACTTTGAAGTCTGAAATCCCAGTTTCATCCATCTGAGATGAACTCCTCCTGGGAGTACCAAGATGTCAGGAGGGAATTTGTCTTTCCTGTCACTGCTGGGAAGTTCTGCTGACAGCTCTGTAGAACTTGACTGTATTGACCCCTGCAGCCCTGTTAGTAATTACTTTAAATTCTAGCGAGGGGATGTATCACCTTGTAGACCAGTCCAGAGCTTTCTTAACCAGCCACATCTCTTAACAGCTTCTTCCGATGGGCTTGGGTCAAATACTTGAGATCATGTAGCCAGCAGACCCCAAGTTTATCCTACCTGTCACAGATTTCCGACTGAGGTATCTGAGCTAGGACCCTTTCCTGACTGATATAAACTGCTTCAGCCTTCAGAGAGGGATTGAATTGAGTTAAGATTCAGGACTGTAACCCTGGACTTTACCGTAGTTTGGTCCCTCTCTCTCAAAGGACAAATAATTCTTTAATTAATTCAAAATGATGAACTACACAACAGAAAGCTTACAAAATCATAAGTTTAACTGCAACATTGGTCCAAACCATGAAAATATTCTCTTTTTCATATTTCTAAACCAATACCCCTGCTGTTTCCCGAAAAGTCTTTCCTTTTTGGCCCATTATTAAAAACAAAGCCTATCTACATTTGTGCACAGAATAATTGGAAAAGAGAATGAGATTGGAAGGTAATGTAATAGGTTTCTAAACGCTCACAGGAAACAAAGATCTGCGGAAACGTACAATACTGGAATAGAAACTACCTTTGTCTTTGGAAGCCACCACTCCAAGTGTCCAGAGCTGCTTTTCTAGTGGGTGGAAAGAGAAAGGCACTTGTGCAGATTGATCTGAACTACACTAATGTATGTGTCCTGGGTGGACTGGCTGAATTACCCTCTGGAAATCTCTCTCCCTTGCCTACAGAGAGAATATTTAGACTAAATGCTGATCTCTTTTAGGCATGTAGAGTTAGGTGCTATGAATCATAGCCTGGCATCTGTTCAAATAACCAACAGAGATTGCAGAAAACAAGAAGAAATCTCCAGGTGCATTAGCCAAGCAACTGCCTCTGAGACCTGCAAGTACAGAAAGACAAAACCTTCCCTGGGAACTTTTCTGCTGTCTACTTCAGGAGCTCAGTTTGCATGCTCAGGTCACGAGCACAGTCACCTAAGGTATAACCAGTAGAGAGAAAAAGAGAGAGCCCTCTTCAGAGGGCAATTCAGAGCAGGAATATGAGCTGCCTTGACAATAGATGTACTGAGTAGGGCTGTCATGATAGGCATTAATCTTAGCTTGTTAGGATGGGAGCAGTATCTTTCTTCACGTCCGCCCACCACCATGAATGTCAGGGTTGCTGCCGAAACCAGCCAGGAATCTTGAACAGGCAACAGCATCTCCCCTGAGCAAATCACCTTCCAGTAATAAAACCTAGCATTAGGACTTTTTTTTTTTTTTGTAGCTTCGGCTTCAAAATCAATTTTGGTTGAAAACAGAAGGCAAAGGAAAATTATGGTGCCAGAACAGACTAAAACCAGTGAAGGCATTTTTGAGTTATGAGATGTTAAAACATGAACTGAAATGAAATTGGGTATGTTTTTGCCCAGTATGCCTTTGTTTTCTCTCCACATGATGTTGCGTCACTGAAAATCATACTCCTTAGGGTTTAATGGGAACAATGTGTTTCTTTTTCTGAGATGGTAGGGAAAGACGTTAGGTTATTCTTATTTATTTGGATTGTGTTTTGTGAAGGACCTCCCAGTAAGTGCGTGGATACGGCTGTTGCTTAGCACAATGAACTGGGAGCAAAATGGTTTGGGTTTGAAATAGGGGTGGTGTTGCAGCTGAAACAAAGTCTCAAAAACAAATTACAGCTGTTCATAAGGTGGGGTAAAGGCCGGAGGAGGTTCCTCTCCTCCCAACACAGGCACAAACCCCACACTGGCCCCCTTAGCTATGCCTAAATATGCAAGATAATTGGGGGTACCCGCTAGACAACCAGCTTGTCTACGTGGCATGCTGGTAAAGTGGAAGGGTGTTACGTATTTTCCCTTCCTCTGTAATCGTGTGTATTAACTGAGGAGGTGTTAACTGCAAAACACACTCGTGGTAAGATCCTAAGAAGGCACAGACACGGTTCTTCCAATAGATGCGCTGCAATTTCTCCCTGGCCGTGCTAAGTCTCCCTCACTTTTGAGCCCTTTGTAACTTCAGGGTTTGAATTTGAAGTTAAGGACTAACCACCCTCACTTTCACCTTTCATAACTGAGGTCAGAAATGGGACTCCAGGGACTTCCTAAGACGTGACTGCAAATTCTGCATCACACTCAACGGGGACACATACCCACGAGCGTTGCACAGCCGTCTCACCCAGCTCCTTTGGAACCCAGCCCTGCACAAAACATGCCCACGTGCATTCAGCCTCAATCCTTGTTTCCAAAGTTAATTACCTTTCTCCCCTTAAAGAGAATTCCTGCACTGTTGACATTCATCATCTGTGTGTCAATCTCACCATGTGAAGATGTATTGCACTGTGTACTCTGTGCAGAGCCAGGAGTGTCCCAGTGGCATTTTTGAAAGTCATTTTGAGTAATCATCCCTGGAGGGTCCCTTAAGCACATTCAGCTCTACATCAAGCAGCATCACCTCTGCCTCATTAGCATTCTGCAAAGCCATGCTCCCTTCCCCCTCCTGCCCTTTCTGCTCTTCACTGAAAGACAGACAGAAAGAAAGTCCTTCCTCTCCTCAAATAGCTCCGCTATAGCTCCACTGCCTCGTTCATCTTAACACCTAAATCAGAACAGCCCGTGTGCTTGCTGCATCCCATTATCTTTCACCCTGTCCCATTCCCTGTTCCTTTGATGCCCTTCACAGGAGCTTACTGCAGCAGCATAAGAGCCTTCTCCCCTGAAGCACCTACGATCAATTTATCTCCGTCTTACTGAACTGTTTGACTAGCCAAGACTGATTTTAGGAGCTTGGAAACATTTCTAGAGGCCTTGCAATGCTCACCTCATTTCCCTTCACATATACGTTATTGCAAAATCTTCCTTAGGTCCAGGGCTTGGAAGTGCACGGATGTGACTAAAGATGCAAGCTGAGTTTTTCCAAACTTTCTCCTAGTGTAAATCTCAGAGCACTCTTGTCCTCCCTCCTCTCCTGCTGGGTCCCTAAGGTGGGGAAGGGCTCTGCATCGACACCACAAATGCTGCAGGCATGGCTGTGTGCTGGGGAGGATACAGGACCTGTGATTTACCATCTTTTTCTCATGGAACAGCTGAATGAGAAGCCACTAATCGAGTCTTTAGCTTCAAGGTATGTTGTCTTTGATGACTTTTCCGCTCTCCTTCCTTCTCACTGCCTCTCGCTCCTGCCGTCAGGCTGCTGCATGCCATCCCTTCTCCCCTGCCAGCACAGCTGCTCTGCTGAGAGCTGGTTTGGGGAACGCATCCAGCTTAAAAGCAACGTAGCCAAAACAGATTTATTTGGGATAAATGGTTGTTTCCCTGGTTCTTTTTGTCCTACTTTACTTAGCCACAGCTTTGCGGCACTACACCATAATAAGGCAGGGGTAAACACTTGGGAGTGGGTAAGGGACAAGGACTGGGAGGCAATTGTTTAAGTTGATGTTGCTGCAAAAGAAAAAATATATCAAGAAACCACAGCCTGAGGTGCAAGGCCTCGAAGTGAAATAACAGAGGGATAGTGTCATGTTCCTTTAAATCCCTCAAGGAATTTGACTTACTGGACAGAGATCCTTTCTGCAAGAAAAAAACCCCAAACAAACAGCCCTTTATAAATCAGGAAATACTTATTATCCCCTTCACCCTGTGCTCCTTTATGTGCCTCTTCCTTTCATGAGGATATACAGAGATGCAGAATAATGCAATAAATAAATAAGTGCCCCGGAGCTCAATTTTGATTGCAAATATTTTAGATCTGCATGGATTTGCAGAGACACCTTAAGCTGTGTGGCGGAATGAAAGCCTGGCAGTATTCGTAGCACCAGACCCCTGCTGAAAGCTGTTCAAATACATCTTTAAAGAAAAAGAAAATGATGGCGAAGGCTGAGAACAGCAAGCCTTTTCCCCGCTTTCGCTCCTCCTTTCTCAGTTCAGCACATCCTGATGACTTTTCCTCAGGTGTTAGGATGGGTGCTTTGAAAACCTGCCAGAATCACATTGTTTGTTCTTGATGTTAGAGCCACCAACTCCATCACCTGAAAGAAGCCATTAACACCTGGAAAATGGGTCTTGCACCCCACGGCATGTGGGGAAGAAAGGCACAGAGGTGATTTTTGTAAGTGAGAGTCTGCTGTTCACATTAGTTTCTGAGTCAGCTGAAAAATTTAGCACTGAGGCTTTTTGGAAAACATCTTCGCTTCTCCTTCACTGGCATGGTCTTCCCTGGGTTATTTCTTCTGCCACTAAAAGCAGTTCAAATTCCTGAGGCATGTGGGCTGGGACCTCAGATGTGCTTGATTCTTTCTGAAGGTATTTAAAAGATGTGTAGAGGCAGCACTTAGGGACATGGTTTAGCGGTGGACTTGGTAGTGTTAGGTCAGTTGTTGGACTCCATGGTCTTAAGGGTCTTTTGCAACCTAAATGATTCTATGGCTCTGTAGTTAGTGAAGAGAAATGGGTGCCTCCAGAAACTTGTTTGGTCCTGTTGAGATCCAAATCACCTTTCAGGAGTATCTCTGAGTTGCTGCAGGTTATAGCACGACCTTGAGCAATTCAGTTCCCCATGTAGGCACTTTGGTCTGGTGTCAAACGCTGGGCTGGGCTCTCCAAACCCAATGGTGGTACCTTTTGGAGGCCTGGGCAGAGAAAGCAGAGGCATTTCAGGTGGTGACAACCAGCCCAACATGGACTATGTTTGTGTCTGTCGCTTCTCTTCCACCTTCTTTCTTAATTTCCTGCACTGATTTCTCTGTGGTCCCTTGCACTCCCCCTGATCTCCAGCTCCTTACCGCCTCCTGCACAAGCTCCTGTCTCCTGTTGTGTGCTGAAATGGGAAGCTCCTGGCACGTTGAACCATCCAGTTGATGTGGCTACAGTGCTACTGGTGTCTGAGCCAGGTAGCCTTATGGTGACAACCATAGCTGCACCTTCAGCCCAGAGTACAAACTCTTTGTCCTCACGCAGGAGCTGGGCTTTAAAATGCTTGATGTGAAACAGCAACCAAACAATCGCAATATTAGGCATGACAAGACCTTGGAAAATCTGTCCAAGTGTAGCACAAAGAAAGTAGCTGAGTGTCAAAAATGTGTCCTTCCCAAATGTGAAAAGAAGGGCCAACATGATGGGGATGTGTCCAAGCAGCAATCAAGGAGACAAGGCTCCTATTGCCTTGAAGCTGGGAGCTGTGTGTGACCATGAGTATGGAGGAACTGCTGCAAGGCCAGACCCTTTTCTGGCCCTGCTCATTAATATGAGGCTGCAGCAACACCAATGTGGCAAGCAAACGTCTCCGATTTCGTCTTCTGGTTTCAGGGCTGGCTTAATCCAGCATCAGTCTAATTGTGTTGCCCTGTGGTTTACTGAACCAGTCTGATCTTGTTCTCTGTGGTTAATACTAGCTGCTGAGACTTTTCCCTTTAATTCTTCTTTTGACATCTCTTTTTGTCCTAGCTTAGTCTAAAGGGCTTAGATTCTGAAACATGCAACTTGGGTATCTAAAGCATCCTAAGACCTGAAAAAAACATTTAAGTACACTAGTTTTAATGCACCTCTTTGGTCTTCTTTCTTATCTTTAGGGGTATAGGGAGGCTTTCTACTCTGTTTTTATGCAGTATTTTACCCAGAGGTCCTAGATTGTGGCTGAGATTCTTATGTATTGCTGAAGAGATCCACAATTTACCAGTCTGTTCTCTTTATCTGTCTTTAACCAGCACAGTTCAGCTGCAGACCCTTCACAGACTGGGCAGGAGCTCAACCCAACCTCAATTACTTGGGTGGAGGAGTCCCTAAACCAAGGTATGGACCCACTGCAGCAGATTGCCTTGGGAAACTTTCTCTATAAAGGCAACTGTGTGTCACTGCTCTGCCAGGAGACCTTGCAAATCCTTCATCTCTGAGTTTTCCCACCACAACTTTCAGAGTAACAGGTCCAGAGAGGTAGTGTCGGTGGAACACAGCATCCCCAGGACCAGACCACACTGTCAGCATGGCATCAAAACCTTCCTCCTGGCATCTTCTGAGCATCTGCTGCACCGAGCACAAAAACCGCCCTGTGGGACAGACTGTGGGGGCTGGGAGCTTCCTTCCCCCTCTTCCCCAAGCCCTTCCACTTAATTTGTGTCATTTTGTTCAGATGCAGCTGGAAAGAATTAAAATGTCAGCCAGGCACAATTGCCTCCATTGAGATGAAAAGCTTCTGGAAGAAACAATGCTAACAAGCATGGCAAAGAGAAAAAGGGAAAGCCTGGTGCTGTTTAGCTGGTAATAATTAGCCCCAGACATGGAAAGATACAAGATCCAGTGTGGCTCCTGTTCAGTTCAGGGGAGGTCCAGTTAGGACCAGGTCGATGAGCGCTGCTTAATTGCTGCTAATCCGTTACTGGATGGCGTCTGGTCTCCAGGATGTGCTCGCCATGCAAAAGCATGTAGCAAGCTGCTTGCAGAGAGCAAGAGCAAGCAGAGATGCTCCTTAGACTTGTCTTGTGAGAGGTGACCTGCTTGGATAGGGTTACTTGGTGACTGGTAGTTATGGGGGTGCAAGGTTTAGAAGGTCTTTCGGATAATCATACGTTATCCAAGACAGAGTGATAGAAGGAGAAATTTTCAACTGTTTAAGCCAAATGACTGTGTGCAGTCAGGACTCATCCCAGAACAGCCCAAGACAATACAGGTAAAGAATAACAGATTCAAGGAAATCACTGAAGCTCCACAGACCTTTACTAGAAGAGATCAGATGTGGGAATTTTGGATCAGAAACACGCAACAGCCCTGCATTGAAGACTCAGTATCTTAGTCTACTGGCTAGCTTTGGAGAAACAAAAATGGGACAATAAAGGTGCTCCAGGGTTGTAACTCCTCCTGTTCCTGTGTCCTCAGCCAGAGGTTCTTGTCAAGGATGAGTTCCTGCAAGCAGGGACCACCAGCCCCTCTCCCTTCCTTCTCCTCTTTGCAAATCTTCCTTCTTTCTCTGGACAACATGAGTACAGTTCAGACACCCTCATCCCCATTGTACGTCCAGTCTCTGTAGCAGAAGCTGGAGCCGACTGCACTCTTCTTTTTCTTCTTCACATCTTCCCAGAGCAGTTTCAACACAGCACACACTTTATAAAGCAGCTTCTCAGGTGAGAGCCTGGGGTCAGGGCTTCTTCCATGCTGTGCGAGCGGCTCCGTTTATACCAGGGTTGCATTGGAAAATACAGGAGTAGAGAGTACTGGGAGGGCAGTGATGTTCAAATCACACTGGAAATACTTGCAAAATGGACTGTCTCTGTCCTGTCCTGTCTCTGGTCTACCCAGCTCTTAAAATCTGTGATGGTTTCATGTGTTGTTCCAGGTCTTTCTTGTTTACGTGCCCTGGGGTAGGTCAGTGTCCCTCTGTTGCTGCAGTGTGATGCTAGTGACTCTGTTTGATCCACCATCAGGTCAATGTGCCTGATGTTTTATTAGGCCAGTTGGCCTAATAAAAGGTATGTTCCCTCCCTACAAATCTTCCTTAAGATCCATCTTGAAGTCTTTCAGGCAATATTTATCCCACAACAACGTTGCATACAGATTATTGTTTCTAGAAGGAGCAAGATGGGAACTGGGCAGGACATCTTAAACACAAGATAATGGGGGTTACAGGACACCCTGGAAATTGTTTTTAAGGTGGCGTTGATGGCAGAGAAAGGAAAACAGCTTAAAGAAAAAATGCAAACAAGTTGTACATGATTGAAATCAAGGGATCTTAAGAATGTTTAGAAGTTTTCCTGGTTTGACGTCTAGGAGTTGCTCTATAATCAAAAGCCAAGGCAGAGCAGTGAAAGTTGGTTGCTGACCAAAGGAATTTTTAATAAAAAGCCTGCCCGCAACACCTGACATAGGGGTGCCTTTCATTGCTTTTTGAGATAGGGGCACCCCTTCTGTCTCTTACCTAGTTCAGTAGCTGTGCCAAGTGTCATGACTTTTTCACAGCAGTGCAAACACCCAACGGAAGCAAGGTCCAGCACTTCTGATATCTGCTTGTACATGCCCTATCTTTCAAAGCAAGCAGCAACACACCTCGCAGTTTGGTGGGGCAGAGAGCTGTGTTCTCTCTTGACGTGGGTTTTCAAGGGGGAGGCAAGGGAAGAGAATGGGTACTCTCAGACAAAGCCAATTCTTACAGTCCAGTAGTTCAGTCAGACCATTGTTCCAGTTAATCCCATCTTCTCAGATAGCAAGTGCTCATTGGGAAGATGAGACTCTTCCCAGGATGCAGCCGGTGATCTGTGCAATACCCTCAACCGTGTGAAAAATGGCTTTCTCACCCTCCCATGTAAACTTCTTATGCTCTCTGAAGCATAACATTAGATTACCTGAATAATATTGTCTTCCTGCTTCTTTTGGTTAAGCCCCTTCTTTGAGCTGAGCTTTCTCCAGCAAAGCATTGAAGTGAAAATCACTCCTTGATGATGTGACTTCCACAATAAACACCCTCTCCCCTTCTCCTGTTTTATCTCTTGCTTCAGAGCTAAAGAGTAAAACTGACAGCAAATGGTCATGACTTCTTCTGCAAGTGCAAACATGGTCCCGAAGGGGACGTTTCTCCTGTGCCTGGCAGCAAGAGCCCTTACACAAATGTAGGGAGTGTTTGAAATATCAAACAGCCATGTAAGAGATCTCATATGTAAGAGATCAAGGAGGATGCTATCTGTCATGCCGCCCAGTTTGAATTGCACTGCAGTTTGGACACACTCAGGACTGCTTTCCTATGCCTGCCTTGGATACAGGCAGCATGTCTACCATGGCAGCATGGAGCAACCCTGCTCGTCTGGGAGGGGTTGGAGCCCTCAGTGAACTACAAGATGCTGCAGCTCTCAAAGCCTGAGTGATTAAAGACAGCAATAGCTTTCTGACCTGCACTGCAAACCCAGTTAGGAAACTGATATGTGTTGGTGCAGTGACACCACTTTCACTGGTGAAGCATCTAGAGAACCTCTGTATCAGGACTGGCACCCTAGCTGAAGAAGTTGGGCTTGCCAACTGCAAGTTGAGGTTCAGTGGTGCCATTTCAATTGGCTTTATGAAAAAAAAAAAAAATCTTTAGTCTGGATGTGATAAACTCCATGCTGGAAAAATGTGAACCTCAAATACAATTTAGGTGCCCTATTTCAAGTCTAGTTCCCATTCATATCTCAGAAAAACTCACTGCCTCAGTGCTTTCTCTGCTTGTTGGTGTCCTCTATGCAGAGGTGGTATGTCCCCGTGAGCCTTTGTCTTGCCTAGAGCTCACTCAGTGGTAGCCGTGGCCCACCAACCTTACAGGAGACAGGACAATCTGCTAAGTGTACGGACACCTCTTAATGCCGGTTTTGTCCTGGTTTCAGGCACAGTTCAACACAGTTTGTAGCTTGGTCCAGGGGTTTGCCCCAGGGCTGTTACCACATCCAGGTATCCTGGGAGAAGGGCCTCCAAACAGAGCTGATGCTAATCCCAAGCCCAGCACAGGAAAGAGGGACAACATCTGTGCCTGGCTTTGCCTCCCCAAAGACATGTCAGCGCATCCTCTTGCAGTTCAAAGCCCTAGGATGACGGGAAGAGGCTGCTGCTCCGGGACAGTGCTCTGGCTCTGCAGTGGTGCTCCTTCAGAGGACTGCTTCCCCTCCTTCTCCTTGGTGCTTCTTGACTTCACCAGACTTCTGGAATCCCTGCAGGGGCCTTAGGAGGAGGAATTACCCCTCCGTTAGGACTGCTTTGCATCCCAGGCTCCCATCAGGAGGCCTGATGAGGAGGGCTTTGCCATCAAGGCGGTCTCTTTCCCCTCCTCTGCCAAATTGCCCCAGGGTGCCTCATTAAGCCCGCTGCTCCCTCACTGAGAAGGAGCTCGTTTCTTTTTTAATGCATGGGGTTGACAGGCCTGGAAATATCAAACTCGGCAGCTTCGTGCCCTGCTCAGATCCGAAGCGCCATGCTTCGGAGCTAATTAGCTGGATTTCAAATCAGAAGGGCAACTGGCTGCCTTCTCTGACAGTCCTGCTTCATGAGGACCTCCCAGGAAGATTGTTATAAAGTTTTTTCCCTTTCCAGGCTTGAAATGAAGGCACAGTAAACTTCTCTTTTTTAGGGGGTGGAGCAGGGGGAGGCAGGCATTAAATAATATTTTTTTTTCCTTTGCCTCATGCAATACACTTCATACTTCCCTTTAGGCAAGTAAAGATCACGTCACACCTATCAAGACCTCTGTTTCAAGAAGCACCAGGGAGAGACATACTTGCTTTCCTGGGAATCTCCCTACACCACCACCTCCTATTTCATGAGTATCACCCTCAGCACAAGAGCCGCCTTGGAGGAAAGCTGTGCTGTGCTTTTTTTTTTTTTTTTTTTCCTTAGTTCCAGTTCCATAGAGCCAGTTCACCTTTACTTGCTGCTCTGCCTCTGAGAAGTGCTCAGTCACTTGCAGGACTGCAAGTTTTAGGGCTGGAAGAGGGGATTCTCAACATCCAACTGGATTTTCTAAATTATATCTGATGTTGCCTGTCTCGAGCCTTAAACTTCCACCACAGCCAGGGCATAGCCAAAGTCAAGAGCTGAATTGACAGGTTTTGGCTCCTGATGTGTTGGCCAGCATAAGATCAGTGATTTTCTTCTGCTTGGCTTTATACAGTTGGAAGAGACCAGCGTTTTAGAGGCAGGTGCTTATGCTTTTTGCAGACCAAGCATTTACTGAGGAAACATCAGAATCTCTACCCCTCCATAACCTGCTCTGATGTACTACCAAATTCCCCTAAAAGCTTCTCGTGTGAATCTGAGCCCACCTGGAGTTGTTATTTCCACCCCAACCCATTCAACCACTCTTCTCCCTTCATCTCCGGACCTTTAATCACCTCTGTGGTGGATGCTGGGTTCCTACACAATATGTTGCCATGGGCAATTGGCAGTCTCGGGAGCCACTACAATAAATTCCCACCTGAGTCCTCTGGCACCAATTCAGTCAGGCACTTTCTTCTTTATTTTCCCCTCCACACCCCCAATTAAAAATAATATGTCATTAAATTGCCTTTATATTTGTGTTGGTGGGCATGTCAAATGCTTTCACAATACCAGCTCTTGCAAAACCTGAGACAAAGAGTCCCACACGAACTGGCTGCCCTCTGTCACTTCACTACAAAGTACCTCATTGTACATCGAGCTTTAATAAAGGAAAACTAATGAGACACTGGAGGGGCCCCCAGCAACACAGGATCTGAGACCTGTGGAGGGGAAAGTGGAGGGGGGGGCTTTCAAACTTCTGCAGCATTAGGTAGCAGGAGTTATTTCACTAAGTGGAGCTGGTATTCTCCTCCAGAAAAAGCTAGCTGAGCCCTCAGGAGAAGGATTTCCAATGTCACCTCATGCTGGGGGCTTGATGTCTCCATTTCTGTAGAGTGCTGCGTCTCTCCATCCTGTATCTGCAGAGCAGGGGGTGCAGCTCTACAGGACCTGTGGGAGAGGATTTTCAACTGAAAGCTTTGACGTGTCCTACACACGCTGCCTTATTAATCCCTTGCAGTCCTCCAGTGGAAGAGAGAAAGATGATTCATTCCCCATTTGGCTGAAAGGAAACCAGAACATGAAGAGATGAAAGGATACCAGAAAGAAAACTTCTACCTTGCTCTCCTGAATTAGACCTCAGTTAGTGACTCTGGGTGTATCTATGTGGTGTGTGGAGACAAGGATGAAGTCACTCTGCCCATGCTGAGCTCTCTGGACACAAAAAGGACCAGCTCAGAGGCACAGCTGGGGCACTACAGCTGGATCATGCCCCTGATATTTCATTCTCATGCTATGGCACAGCACTGTATGTGAGTCTTTTGGGTTAGGTAGGACTGCCCAAAAGCTCCTAGATCTAGGCAGAACAGCTTTGTCCTGCCTGTCTTCAGCTAGGCCAACATGTTCAGCGAGGCATCAATAATCTGGTGATGAGGAGGGTGCATCCATGGTGACCCCAGAACTTCCATCTGAGTTGAGATGATAGGCTGAGCAGGTCTGCTCGGGCTGTAAGAAAGGTACATGGGCAGATGATGGTCAGCCAAGGACATGACTCCTCAGAAGGTAGCCCATGAATCACCTTCACATCTCTTCAGGGCATCCAGACCTTCTCCTGAGCTGCAAACCCCTTCAGCCTCATGAGTGAGATGTTTCCCCAATGGAAGGTGTGGCTCAAAGCAAATGGCATCCAGAAAAGGTCTGGCTTCGCTCCTGAGCAAATAAGTCCTGGTGAGCTAGGAGGGTCTACTGTGGGATCAGCAGGTAGGGGTTCAAAGCTTCATCTTTGGATTTGCACTGAAATTTGTCTCTGTGGAGCGCTTCTGTGTGGCAGAAAGTTTGGGCTGATCAGTGGAAAGTGATGAGAGTGCACCATGGCCCTTATTTATTCTCCTGTGAGCCAACGGCCATGGAAAACTCATGTGCATTTGCCAGGCTAGTCTGATAGACCCTCCACATCCAGGCTGAGTCTAAACTCTTCTTCAATCAAATGCACCCCTCTCAAATCTTTGCAAATGTGTAACATGATCAGTTCAGCCCCTGCTAGAGGCACTTTGCTCTCTTTGCAGGGGCCATAGTACGAGTTGCCCAATACCGCCTATGTTGGCTGTGGCTGCGTTGGTCGCTGCAGGCTCCAGTGTGTTCAGAACAGCAGCAGGACTGAGGTAAATCTCCCCTAGCAGAGGGTCAACAACAGCGATGGAGTTCACGCGGGCAGCGGGGTGCAGCATATTGCAATCATCATATGTGGTGAAGCGATTTATGCAATGAAAACAATCCCTTTGTTTTGCAGGTACTGGCTGCAGGGGCTTTAATCATCCCATTTATATTGGCCAGAGGAAAAAAATGTTCTTATATTGTGAGATATGATTGTTTATGATCTTCATTTCCTCTTCAAGCTGAGCACATGGCAGTGCCTATCCTGGAAAGGAAGTGATGTGAATAGTTTCCCACATCCTCGTTTTTAGGGAACAATGACTAAACCCAAGACATTCCCTTATCAGAAGTGAAGGAAACCTCTGGTCCCACTAAGTGGTGGATGTGTGAGGAACAAGGAAATGCTGGTGGGAATGACTGGACTTGACTGTCACCTGCTTTGCGTTGCCAGAGCTGTTTGCACCCTCCGCCACATACTTGCCCTTGTGGGCTGGAGACCAGGTTTCTGTCTGTGGAGGGGAACTAATGTGCATCTAACCTGTCACATGTCTGCCCTCATGGACCTGATGTGGAAAAGATGCTGAATCCCAGTGTCTTCCCCTGGCTGCTAGCAGCTGGGAGTTTCCCATACCATCCTTAAAAACTATCCCCATAGGGAAGCTTGGCCAAGGCGTGGTCTGTTGTATAAAGTTACACAGAATGATGCTATCCACTATCCCTGCCAGAAGGCAAGAATTTCAGGACTTCTTGCACCATCCCTGTTTTATGAATTACCAGAGGACTGCATTTGCTCAGCTATCATCTAAAAAATATGTGCTTGCCCCACCCTAGCAGGGAGACTTGCATTATTTCACTGGAAGGTGAGCTCCCAGTTCTGCACCAAGTCCGGAGGAACCAGACTGTTGAATCAGCCCTGCAGGGACTCAGCCAAACCAAGCCACGCACCTAGTCCCACGGAGTTTATGGATATAGTTTCAGTCCAAATCCTACTTCTAGCAACGGTCAAGACTGGTTGTATCAGAGGAAGATGCGTCAGCCAGTACTGAGTGTACTTGGTGCATGGGGAGTTGAGCACATCATCATGTTGGACAGCACTGCACATAATAACATTGCCTTTGAGACCAGTAAGCATTACACTCTGTCCAGGAAAATTGGATCCTCCTTCCTTCAGTGTGCAGAACTGAAGAGGTTTTTTAACAGCTGCAATGTTTTGCAGCTTTTAAAGTCAGCATCCTTCAATTCAGCTTCTGTGTCACTCAATTGACCTGGTTAGCAAAGCTAACAGAGAGGATGAGTTGTCTTTTTGTTTCAAATGCATTTTCAGTGTCTGACCAAGACGTTGGAAGATGCTCACAGGGGAAGCAGGCAGGTCCTGTGACTCAGAGACAGAGTCTGGCAGAGAAGAGGCTTTGCTTTCAAGGAACTGCTGGTCCTTGTTCTCTCTTGTCCCTGTTTTATAGTTGCAGAAAGTTACTGAGAAGAGACTCAGCCCTGGTCTGTTTAACAAGCTCAGTTTTAAATGTGTAAATGTGGTCAGATCTCTTATAAACAGATTAGTTCCTGCTGAGGGAGGAGGTTTCTCCAGAGGAAGTTTTGGTTAAGGGTAGTCTGGCAGTTACAACCAGGTGAAAGCTGCTGGAGGACTGAACATTCCTCATTTGAACTGTAAAACACCGCAAGCACCATAATCCATCATATCTGTTTGAAAGCAGCAGGCATGTTCTGCGCTGCTTCATGCCCCATTCATTGCCCATTGCCTCCAGCCAGGCACCGTGCTGCCCAGAGTTTTGTGCCTGAGTCTATTCCAGGTGCCCTGAAGAACAGGGATGCGCTTCACCCAAGTGATGCTCATCATCTGCCTGGGCAGAAATTTGGAACAACTTTGTAACCCAGCCACTCAAAGCAAAACAAAGCCCGGCACCAAATAATTCAGGTGCTGTAACCTGAGGGTTTTAGTTTTGATCCAGCTGGATCCAAGGATCAAGGCTATGAGGAGAGGCCAGGCCCTGCCTCAGGGTGCTCAGTCACTGGCAGTCTGGACTCGAAAGCCTGGAGACCACGGTCCATCACTTGGTTTTATTTGAAAACTACCATCTGAAATCATGACTATTTAAAGATCATATCTATTTAAAACACATACACACACATACGAAAGGGAGATAGAAATAGCAGGAGCTGTGAGGAATGGAGGGCTGAGCTCAAATTCTTCCTCGTCTGAACACATGGCGACTTGGATGCTTTCCACGGATGGATCACAGCCACCGTTCCTGGACTGCCAGCAGCAGGGAAAGCAACATCTCCCACACATGGTGACAGCCCCCCTGCCATTAAAGCCCAGCCCTTCAGTTTATTTGCAGGTCGTTATCACGCTATTTATATCTGGCACCTATTTCTAACCCTGCAGACCTACTTGCACATGAGAGGCATCCCCACTTCCAGAGTCCCTGGGGAGCTAGGGACACTTGAAGTGTGACATCTGTGAGGATAAAAGAAGAGAAAAGCCTGACACAAAAAAAAAGAGATGGAGAGGACAGGCAGGGCATGAGGTATCTCAGGACCAGCACTGACCTACAGGAGAGTATCTCCATCTATATGAGACCTACTGGCATTCCTGCCTCACGGGGTTTACAGTCTGACCATGATGACCAGGAGAGGCATTGACCCTGGATCAAACCCCAGGGTCTTTTCTTTTTTTCTCAATATTCTCCTCTCTGTCTCCTGGCTTCCTATTTCAGGCTAAATTTCTTCTCTTTACAATTCTGCAGCTCCTGAAGACATTGGCTGTTACGGGCCCATGGGAGGAACTTTCCTTGGCCACAGTTGTAGAAAACAGAGTGACCTCCTCATTCCAGGTACAGCTGGTCATTCTACAAGCACGGGGCTACCCCGTGGGACTTGCTGTCCCGAGCGTGCTCCCTGCCTCCCAGCCTGAGCAGCTGCAACCCACAGGCTCTGCACCAAGCAGAGACGTGGCCATCGACATCCAGCGCTCCGTGAAAATGCTGGCTGCTGTCCGAGCTTCTCCCTGCCTGTTATAGCACAACAGCTGTGAAACGCATCACTCACAGATGTCTATAATTAGGGGCTGGCGCTGCCTTCTGATGGCATCTGAACCAAAAAGGCCAACGAAAACTGAACATGCTCACTTGAGCCTGTAAATTGAAGATTCTCGCCCCGTAGACCTGTGCGATTCAGTTTTACTAATCTAGCCTCATCCTAATTGTGGGAACCAATGGAAGGAACCCTGGATCCAAAGGGATTATAGCTGAGCTGCTGTTTCCAGCAAGATGTTTCCATATGGCCTGGAGGCTTTACGTCCTGGAGTTGTACAGAATCCTAAATGACAGAAGTAGGTCTATATTGCTACGTTTTGGGATGATTATTTGTGTCTTCCTGCCTGCCATGGAAAACTAATTTGCATCTCGACTAACACCAGCTGTTTGCTACTGTTGATGAGCTTCAGTCATCTGTAAGTTCTGTCAACAACACCACATTTTATAGAGAGCATTTTCCAACACGAGCCAGCACCAAGAAACTTTCCAGTCAGCACAATATCGGAAAAATTTCTTATAGAAAGGGACACCACCAAAAAACCCCAAATAAATTCACAGTTTCCCTAAATAAAACTTACTTAAAGTTTTGTCTTCAGGGAGCTCTGTGTAGATTTTGGGAAAGCGGGCTGAGCTTGTTGAAGACATTGCATGTTCACGGCGTGTCACCCTTGTGTCTCCTGATGATCTCAGCCCCCAGTTTTGCAAGAACCTCTGCATGTGCTTTAGGCACACAAGCAGCCTCAATAGAAGGTCTTGGCTGAACTAAAATAACAGACAACTGATGGGGGCGGGCAGCAGTGCAAAAGATGGTATTTGAAGCTTGCTGGCCTTTCTTGGTGGGGGTCTGTACATTTTTAGGAGGCTGTGAGGAGCAGGAGAGGGTCAACACACATTCAGAATGAACAGTGAGAAAGAGGAGGCAGGAACATGGCCGCACAGAAAAGAGATGGTTAAAATAAGCTCTCACCAAGATCACAGAGCAAGAACCAACAGGAGTCAAACCAGAGATTTTATCTGTATTCCCTGCTCAGATCATCGATGTGTTATTCTCCCCTCCTTTACTGCCATTTTCCATTTACTGCTGCAGTTTTACAGAAGACGAGTAAAGGTGTGTTGGGGGTTTTTCTAAATTTTGTTTTGCAAATAGAGTGTGTTAATTTCATACCTCTGGATAGTTCACATTTGTGGCTCTGCTATTTCCAGAGATAGGATATCCATCATTCCTGGAGATACATGCAAGCTGACATTTTCTGTTAGACCAAAATATAATTAGATTTGCACACACCAAGCACAAGGTTATCGACCACGAAAACAAAAAGACATCGCACGAACAGGGAAGAACATCTGGGAGACACACCAATCCATCTAGGGACCAGCAGATACAAAATCTGAATAATAGATGGGCTAACACGATGCTATCAGGGGCAGTGTCCTGTCTGATTAAATCTACTTCATCAAACATCATCAAGGACAAAATGTTACCTTTGTCCATAGTTGGATACATGATGAGTAAGAAAAAAATATATATGACTTTCTAACACACTGCTGAGTTACTCTAATTCCTCTGCATTTTGCAGCAAGTGGCCACAAGGCACCCCTGTACTCTGGGCATTTACAAGTACTCCAGTTTTAAGGATGCTCATTTATTAGGTATTGCCTCAAACTGGAAAATTTGCAGGCAAGCTCTCCTTTCCAGTTTGCTGTGCTGCCTGCCTGCAGAATGAAAACATGCTAAGTGTTGGGAGTGCTTAGGGTCCCCTCCTGGTATGAACCCTGGAAGCCATGAACTCATGTTTATGTTTTCATGTTTAGTGTTTGTACAAACACTAAATTTAGTTCTCTTGGAAGCCTTAGGCTGACTCTGAAGAAACAGCATGGATTAATTCAGTGGGTCTGTTGACCATCAATACTACACCCAGTGCATGGTCCTAGCCCCAGGCTTGGTTTAGGGGAAAGCAGCTCATGGACACACCTTCTGTCAGTGCAAACTGCAAAGAAAAAAAATAGCCTCAAACTAGTTCAGATTACAGGGAGAGAAAATGAGTTATAAAAATCCATCAGCAACTGACCAAGGACGTTGCTAGCACATTTTAACTTTTCTGGGGAGCCAAAGAGAGGGATCTCTCTCTCTGCCTGCGACCCAGTGACTGACAAGAGGCTACGCCCGTGTTCAGCTTGTCTTGGACAAGATGAACTGGCAGGTAAATTGGAAGTATTGGGTGAGACAATAATTCAATTTCTCTCATCGGTTCAGTTAATGGCTTTCATTTAGAGGATTCATGGAGGATCATTATTCTCCATTAAGCTGCCACAGGTAGACACAGACAGATGGTAAACCAGTTTCCTCCAAGTGCTCTTCTAAAACTGTCTACCTGGAGACAAAGCCCTAAGCCTGTCTGTCAGAGGAACCCGTCAGGCACATGGATGAGAACCTGGGAAAGTCCCAGGAGCTGGCTCCCATGAACTCTGACCCTGGTGGGCCTGCAGGAGGTCTGCAGAGTGCACAGGCTTAAGATGACTGCGAGGAGCAGACACACGTACTGCACTATAAGGGTGGATAGAAAATCAACCCAGAAGCTCTGCTCTTCCGCTGCAGGGAACCGTGAGCTTGGCAGTCCTCTGATGCTGAGTGTGTGTGGCTGCAGGGAGCAGGAGAGCCCTCTCTGTGGGTCAATACCACCTGCCCTCCCTTCTGCGACACAGAAGAAGATCAAGAGCCCTTTAACTCAGGATGTTCCTCTAGTCTGTGTTGTGGGTGTTTAAACAACCTCAGAAAATTAGAAGCTCTGCCGATCAGAGTCCCTGGCGCCTCATAAAGCAATGATGTCTCAGCAGAGAGGGCAAGAAATTTGGGTTCAAAAGACCTGGGTGCACAGTCTCTTTCTACTACAGGGTGAATTTGACAAAATCACATCTGCTTTGCATGAAGGATGGGTGAAGAAGTACAGTGCTCCTCTGCTTTGACATGTTGGAGATGGCCTGGGTCTAGTTATGAGTCAACCTGATACAGGAAAAGGGTCACAGCTTCAACTTTTGTGCCTGGTGCCTCGGCTTCCCTCCTGCAGTTCCCCCACCATAGCCCAGGGCTAGTACAGGCTGTGTGACTGAAATGCCGGGGTTTCAACCCCCAGCCCCAAGTTAAGGCTGACATCTGGGTGATTCCCCCAGCCCTTCCCAAAGTGGGGGTGAGTTTCCCTTCAGGCTTCCCTCCAGAGTGCTGCAGCCTGGCAGACAGAGCCATTGGGTAAATGAGCCCCAGGTGTCCCACATTAAGTAACCCCAGGTCAGGTGTCCACTGAGGGATAAAAGCTGGGACCCCTTGCAGGCAGGGGCAGTGTCTGTGTGTGAGGTGGATGCCCTGTGCAGAGTTCCCTGTTGGGGAAGGACCTCCTGCCTCCCTGGGACTGGGCTCCAGTCAGGTCTGGCTTTTGTAAACGTGGTCTGTGTAGGGGTTCAGTGTGTGTCTTCCTTGGTCTGATGTGTTTGGCTGGTTGACTCAGTTGTCTCCCATCCCTTCTATGGGAGACTGCATTTCACCATTGATTCCACCCATTGTTGGTTGTGTGGTGTCGTTGTTGGGGTCGGTGGGATTGATGTTGGTTATGTATAATGTGACTTGTCTGTACCCCCAGCGCTCACCCATGTACTGACCCTTTTGTATCAAATACAATTTGGTTATTGGTTCATCTTGATGCTGGCTGTGTCCTTTATGCTAGGCCTGATAATTGGCAAAACAGTGGCAGAGGACAGAGACACCACCCATCAGTGCTTTCCTAGAAAGGATCTCTTAGGAGATTGCTTGGGAGATGAGAAAAGTTTTATCCAAGCTTGTCAAAACTGTCGGAAAAGGAAATTTTAAAAGGCTGATGTCATATTCTCACCACCACACTGAACAAGGCTTCTTGAGTGGAAATGTTTTTTCCTGTTTAATTTTCTCTGAGTTGTTTTGTCCTACTTAGTAAAAATGCATCAAATGTTTTTTTAACAACCTCTTCTTTTCCAGTGTGTGATCATGTCTCCCAGGTGGGACTTGTCATTGTTGAGTTATCCCGGAGCAAGAAAATGTTGAAGAGCTCCAGAAGGCCTTGTGAGGGTGTGTTGGCGGGGTTTGTATCAAGACACTAAATAATAAATATCTTGTGCAGGCAGGCAAAGCCAGGGTCAGAGATATGCCGGGCTTAATGAAGGAGGATTCAGGCTGGCACTGCAGATGCAAGCACTAGAATGGCCCGTTTCGGATGTCTCACAACCCTTTATGGCCCTACAGCTACTTGGATGGGTTTGACAGAAAAGCTCTTGGACATTCCTAGGAAATGAGAGATGCTGTGTGGACACAAGGAAAGGGCGATCTGAGGAGCTAAACTGGGCTTGTGGGGTCACAGAACAGGCAAAAGCCATGACAAGAGGGTGTCCTGTGCAGGATGGGTGCTCAGAGAGAGCTCAAAGGGTTGCTGTTGGAAAGCATGCTCCCTACAGACACCCTTCTGCCATGTGACCTCCATTTCTTCTGTCCGGGACCTGATGGATGGAGTAAGGAGAGGGGCAACATGATAATCTCGAGACAGAGAGATGCAATAGAGGTTCACACACACCCTGCAAAGGGCTCACTGAGAGTAAAACTCACCACCATCCCTGAAGGCTGGTTAGTCTCTATGCCATGTACTGGGACCAGCAGACAAGAATTTACTTCCGCCTTGGAGGTAGACAACTTACTCTATAGAAGTTTCAAAGTGTTGCTTCACAGGAGTAATAAGGTACCCGCTGATTGCTGGCTGGGGCAGCTAATATCCTCCTTTCCTGTAGTTCTGACCTCAGTGCCTTTTGCCCAAAGTCTAAATTGTCAATTCTCTGTACCATACATCTCTCAGGATGGCAGGGGTTTGTTACAACTACCACAGCAGTGATAATCAGCGATGAGCAAAAGGTCCTCCACATGCCTCCAATTCCAGCTTTGTCTCCTCTGTAATGCCTTGCAGATCAGAAGTAAAAGACCTTTAACCAAAGCGGGGAAGTGTGTCTGCGAACAGCTGCATTTTGGCTGAAGTGAGTTAACCTGAACAGGCCATTTTCCCAGTAGAGACAAGACCTCATTGTATTTCCCTACTTCTTCCCCTTCCCCATATTCGTTACAGTGATGGCTCACTCTAACATGTGGTGCTCTGAGCACTGGGATTAGCAAAACCTGCCTTCCTATGGGTCTGTGTCTGGTGTTTGTTTCTCTAATATCCAGTAAGAGTTGAGGTTTTGCTGCAGACTTTCCCCCTGGACAACCAGTAAAGGTTTTCTCCATTGACTCTGAGCAGAAAATCTTTAGCCGTAGAATACCTCTAAGGTCTCCACCTTTCTGTCAAAAGTGATTGATATTGGACAGCATGTTCAAAAATACACGGGGAAAAAAAAAGAGGACTGAATGGTTAGGCAGGCAAAGACAGAGGGAGGCAATTGCAAAGGTAGTATGATTGCATAGTACTCATTTCCCTAGGAAACTAGGGCAAACAGCATTTTCATTGCTTTTGATTATGTCCTGCTGTGCATTGCCATCTTCAGTCTGCAAACATCAAAAAGCCACTGCTGTAGTAACCACATATGACATCTGATACTGAACGGGAGGAGATTAAATCCTCCGTAACAGGGGACCTATTTCTATCTAAAATTCCCAGGCAATAACGCTAGAAAAAATGTTTTATAAAATACATAAGGTAATAAGAAGCTAAGAAAACGTTTTCCAAAAATTCATTTTCAATCCCCTCTGACAATTGCCATCAAATCTTGAAATTTTGTTTTCATTTCAGTGCAAAAATAAGGTCCGTATTATGGCCTGAGTAAATCTGAAGATGTTTTCATTGAGTTCCCTGCACGGAGTGGAGCAACAGGATCACGGCCAAAAAAATAAGACTGGGCAGATGATGTAACTAACAGACGGTGACATTTCATAGCATTGTCCCTAGACAGCCCCACATCAGTTCCAGGAATGACTGTGCAACCTGGCAGATCCCAAGATGCTGAGCAGAATTGTAGAGAACAACTGCTAAAAGGGATGTCAAAGTAGCAGAAATTATGGGATGGGGAGTCCTTCCTTTGAGAGAAAGTGGGAGGAGGATATATTTTGGTCCTGTTACATGTATGTTTGCTTGGCACAAACATTTGTGCTATGAACTATCGAGTTCCCCAGGTATTTCTATGTCTTCCTTAACCAAAACCAGGAAATAAGTCACTCCTTATCTGCAGAGATACAGAAACATTTTATTTGAGTGTCACATGAACAAGAAGAACCAGCAGGGAGTTCTTGAAAAGCACAACTCATACAACATATTTGCTGTATCATCTCAGATCTTGCCTCTACCAGTCATCAAGGGACGGGTGTCACACCCTTTACAATGCCGTGGTAGGTTGAAATGGGGAAAATCTGAGCTTATGTGTTTGTGTTTATTAGCAGCCTTGTTGAGAGAGGTGTTCACATCCTTCTCTCTTGTTCCCGAGTTCATTCTCCTTGAGTTTGTTAGTTGCAGCTGGACTCACCATTTCTGTCCTGATTCAGACTTCTCAGCCCAGAGGATGCTCAGTGAAACGCTGAAGAGCCAGTCATGTCATTAGATGAAAGATAATCCATCTGGGCACAAGGTTTCCATCAGGTACCTTGGTGCAGCTGCAAACACATCTGTGCAAGACCCAGAGCTGGAATGGTGAGAAATACTGCATCAACAATGTGACTGCTTGTAGAATCCACAGGGTTGTATGCCCAGCGGTGGGGCTGAGCAGCTCCCAAGGCAGCTGGGTACAAATACGGACACACATGGCTTCTGGATCCAGTCTGCGCTGATCTGGGCTGGGCATGGATTTACTGGCTCAGCTCTTTGATAGTTTGGGGTGTCTTTCTGGACTGTGATATAAGCATGGACTAATAGCCAGAGGATTAAACACAAGAATCAATATTCCTTCTCAGATCTGTTGACATTAATGGCGACAACTAGAGATTTCCCTGATAGTCAAATAAAAATCAAATTCTTTTGGAAGGCTCTTCACTTCCTGCCTCCTGAAAAGCAATCTTCTCCCTTAGAAAGAAACTAAACCCACAAAACATCATCTCCCATTGGAAATCAGTGTCAAAGAGGCTACTTGAGGACAGAGACACTTGGCTCTGTCATTTCTGAAAGGCCAAAAGACTCCACGTTCCTCCCAGAGGAAGCTGAGGAGCTCCCGTGTGGATGGTTCTATGAGTTACACCGCTCACATTGCTAGGGCAGTGTATCTGATCCACCGTGTCTTCAGCATGATTCAGATGTCCTGGTGGCTGAAGCAGCATCCTTAGGTCGGGTGGATGAGAGACCAAATGTCCAAAATCAGGATTCTGATATTTTAAGGTGTCATTTATCCTCAAGAAATCTGCACAGTCACCCAAGCTTGTTGTCACTGGTTTTGATCTGACCAACTTTGAGCTTTGCCCATTCAGGCACTTGGGCATGTCTCTTGTAAGAACGACATGTGTGAAGATCCTTCCTCCATCAACTGAGGCATCAGTAGTGGGAGATGAGAGTGCCTAAAATAGCCACCAGTTTTGCTGATAAACTGAGAACTAAACCCATTGTCTTCAGGAAACATATAGGATGTGCCACACAGCAAGCCAAGTCATTGCAGACTCACCTAGCTAGGGCTGAAGGAGATCCTCCTCAGTGAGAAAAGGAGCACACATCCATCTTGTACAAACAAAACTGTTTGAGACAGCAGCGAAGCCTTAAAACAATCAAAGCTACTCCCTACAGCATCAATATTGTAATTCTAGCCTAAAAATGTGCCCTGGTTGACTGTCTATTGCTGCACAGTGATTATTTGGAGGCAGCAGTGGGGAAGGTGTCAGTAGCCACCTTACTCCCATGGGTGCTGTGGGCTACAGGAGACATCATGCACTAGCCATACCAGGCTGGGAGGACAAGGACTACCGGGCTCAGAATACCCTGCGGCCATTTTGCTGCAGAGAATATAATTTGTTTCCTGGCTGTCCTGCTGTAAACATATGGCCATCATTAATAATAATCGCTGATTATGCCAGTTTCTAATTGAACACAAGACACCTTGGTGTGCGAAATAGAGTAATGATATATCTGAAGACAATCTGAAAAGACAGAAGTGAGGATTACATGGGTTCATTTGGGGATGTGATGGTCTAGAAGAGTGAAGCAGTACCTAGTTTGACTAGTCATCTGCCAGTCACACCAAGATGTCATTGCTGATTGCAGCTGAAGACACGCCTGCTCACTATTTCCTTCATACCATGTCCGCCCTACTCCTTTTAAAGTATGACCTGCACTGTGGAGTCAGACTCGTAAAGGAAGCCAACAATGAACAAAATCATTACTACATCTGTTAGCCACAGATTCATCCTTCCAGGTCTTAGCAATTCCCCACCAGGGTCATATCTTCCCATACGGTTTCATTTTGGCAGAATTTTCAGACGTAACTGCTGTGACACAGAATGACACATATTGGCTGAGACGACAGCACTTAGGACATTGTATTCATCAGTCATAAGTTTTTATTTCCAGCTAAACATGTTTAATTTCTTAACGTTATAGTAGTAACTCAGGCAAAAAGATCCATGAGATAGAGAAATTTGAAAACTTGGAATAAAATGCAAGAATGTTTTTTTTCTGGGTCAAATAATGTCTTGTCTCTGATGTGTTGAGAGCCTGTCAGAAAAGGTGTAATGGATAAAGTGAGCCTTTCCTAACAAATATCAGGTGATTTAGAGACCTCCTGAGCTAGAGCTTCAGTGTGGGTTACACTTTCTGCGCAGCTGTCCTGCCCCTATATTTTTTGGATGCCACCTAGAAGCAAATTTTCATGCACCGAGTGAAAAAGAAGCCATTCCTGCTTGTTTTAAACCTGAAACCAGGAGCTTTTTCAGAAGTGCCTTCATCACCAAAGAGTGAATAATCCTCCCCTTCTCTGCACTGCTCATGGTTGTACAAATCGGGTAGATAAATTCACCTGTGGATCATATAAGCAGGATTTTGGTAACTCTCTTCTCCTCCAAAATATTGTTATTTATATTTTGATTCTGGTTTCAGATCAGCTTCATCCGACTTGGCAAAAGCTTCTGCTGTACTTTGTTTCCAAGGAAATATCTGGGTCAAACATAGCAACCAGGAGCTGGTCTTATTATTATTTAGCAAATAACCCAAACCTTTGCTCTCCATCCAAGCATCCCTCAGACTTTGAAGAGTTTGGAAATCTAATCCCACACTGAAGCTTTGCAAACAATCTCTCTCTTTACAACGGGCCAAACCGCAAAGCCAAATCCAACCGTGTCGAACCTTCGCATTGCTCAGCACTTGACGTGAGCTCCAACTGCTGTCGTGTGTTTCCATCTCTGTTCCTCGTTACTGCTGTTCCGCTGTACTTCCTTCTCGCGGTGTTCGTAGGAAAATGCATCAGACCAAAACCGATGAGGATTTCTAGCATTGTCAGTGGTGCTATTGCAGAACTGTATCCACTAGGTATGTTGAGGCTTCTTAGAAGCATCTGGAAAGTTATCTGTCAAGGGTGTTGACAAAGACCCCTGAGGTTTCGCCCTTTTCCTTTCACACAAGCTTCTCTTAATTTTCTTTTGGGCAAACAGCTCCAAAACACCTCTGCTTCATCCCTAGTCAAAATATCACACATGAGGTAAACATATCCCATTTATATTCAGAATTTTGCTTGCTAGGTTGTTTTTTTTTGTTTTCATTTTGTTGTTTGTTTCTTTTTTTTTTTTTCCCTCCAGAACTGCACAATAAAAATTTAATGATCCTCTGCATATATTATAGACGTATATGGAGATTTATGCTGCTTAAAAGTTAACTATAAATGTTCACTTCATAACAAATTGCTGCAGAGGTTTACACTGACCATAAAACAGCACTCAGCAAAGGGCGGTGATAACCAGGAGTAGGCACTCATCCTTTGCTGTTTAGAGGTGTGACCCGCTTTAACCAACGTTAAATGGAAATACAACCACTGATACAGGCAAAGGGGTGAATTAAAAAACATAATCAGTACCTGGTTCCTACATATGTATGTGTTCTCGATTCTTTCTGCCTTCTTGCTATACGACTGTCTAGTTCTTGTGGATTTTGGGATTTTCTGCTAAAGCTTTTAAGTTTTCTATACGCTTCTGGGAAGCTGTGACATATTCTTGGTGGTTTTCCATTAATCCCTCTGGACTATTTGGCTTCATCTGTTCTGTTAAGAAATATTTTCTAGCTCTGGGGCCAAATAATACTGCTCAGACTGTGGCCAAGTGGCTTACTTCTTTCATCCCAGAACTGAGTGGTCTCTTCAAAGCTGTCTAATGGGAATAGCCTTTGGCCTGTGCTCTCCTCCAGACTTGTTGGGCATTGCCTCATCTGTTCACTGGCATGAGACAACACGTTAACACTGAACTGGACCAGACAACTGCAGAACTGTGCTAGAGACCATGCCCTGGCATGGGTTATTCTGCTGGGACAGACGTAGACCACACCTGCTGTAGCTGTATGAGCTGGATGAACTCAGGATGTTATCCAGGGGTCCTTCTAGTCAAATGTTCCTCTGATTTTACCTAAAGAAATTGATGCACAGTTGAGTCTTAAAAGGACAGTACCAGATTCTGATATCTGTTACTTCAGAGCGTATCTGGAAAAACTGCCCTGACCAGCCAGCTGAGGGCACAATTTGCTCCCAGAGGAGATCAAATAATTAAGGCTGAGGGACATAGAGTGGTTTATCGCTCTACAGCTGAATTCAAAGCTGCATTTTCTCCCCATGGGGAGCTCACGGCAAACATGGAGGTGGACTGCCCTCCGCGGCAGATGACACTATGTTGGGTAGGTGAATGCTGGTATAGACTCTGCTATTCCCATGGCTGCTCTTATCATCATGCCCTACCTCCAGAGCAGCAGTGACTTTGGCACTCCTACCTTGAGGACAGCAACTTACCTGTAACACTGCAATCCTACAGGGGTGGTCTGCAGCAATTCAATGTCACTGAGAAGGAGCTTTCTTTGACAAAGGCCCTAAAAGATGACACAGCTTGGAAGAGAGATGGTCAACAGAAGACTGAAAGAGAGATGGTCAACAGAAGATGACACTTTTGCACCCGAAACATCATGCTGTGCCATTAGTTCAGGCTAATTCGGGACAATAAGTAGATGTAAGTCATCAGGACTGATGGAGTCAGCCTCTCAAAGTACAGCCATCTGTTATCTGTAGCAACAGACGGTCAAGGGAAACAAGATGACAACGCAGGACAGCCACCTCTCTCCCTTTTCCAGCTCTGTTCCTGCATTCTTTCTGTTTCCTATGTCCAGAGTGTGCCGTGTTCTAGCTCTTAATCAAACCTCAATTTTACTGGGAAGCCTGAGCCACAATTTGTCTTTGATGCCTCCCAAAAGACCCAAAGACCTCAGGCTGAGGTGTTGGGCTTCATGCATCACGTTCATATAGCACAGAAGTCTAAGACAACTTTGCTGAGCTCCAGTTTGTGGCTGTACAGTTTGTGAAGATGTTTAGTTTTGTTCAGCCAAAATGGTTTCCCTCTGAACTAAAGTGTCAGGAAGCTAAGTGATTTTAAATGCACAGCTTTTTGACACTCTGATGGTGCAAAGCAAAACCTGGCTAGCAAGAAACTTTATCCTCCTTCATTACTATGCCTCGTCTTTGCTTAGTCACTGCTTGGTGTCAGGGGTTTGTTTTCCTGGAACAACGTGTCTTCTGCCCTGGAACAAGGCTTCCTTGTGAAGAGATGGATGCTGTGAACAGAGACGGCCGCACAGCTGGAGGATTCAGCTCCAGGGATGAGGGCTGGACAAGTTCTGTGCAGAACAGATGCTTTAATACTGTCCTGTCTCCTACTGCAAAAGTTAACTCACTGCAGAGCACGACCCTTTCTGTATGCCTGGCTGGGAGCTCCTTTAGCATCAGCACAGATGTCCACTCAGAGGAATTATTTGCTTTTCATCTATTTATCTGCCAGACAATGAAATAATAGGGGTTAGCACTCCCATCCTTGACTGAAAGATTATAACAAGCCAGTTTTGACTAAACTAACTCTGGAGGAGATGTGTATATTTTGCAAGACCCCAGAAATAAAGAATTCATAAAACCCTTGCAGGAGACCCTGCCCTGTGGCCAGGGAGTGGCGACTACATTTTGTTCTCTGTCCTGGATGAACGCATGGCAGGAATACCAGTGAATAAAGACCTATGTCTAAACAGCAAGCAGGAGACACAAATGCATTTCCATTATCATTGACTCCATCCGCCCATAATTCAATGGCTTCTGTTGCCATAGCAATGGAGTGCCTCACCATTTTCATGTATTTTTCTCCAGAACGTCCCAATGCAGTTGAGGATGTATTGTCTACATGTTACAGATGGGGAAACAAGGCACAGCAGGAGGTATTTTAGTACCCCTCTTTTAGCACCTAATTTAAGAGGTAGGTCCATTTAGACACCCTGGCTCATGGCAAGGAGGGAGCCAGACACCAGCACCCCAGTCCTGCCATGTCCCAGTGTCTCCCTGCTCAGGAAAAGAGAGAATTGCAGATGTGTTTTACCAGTTAAAGAGAGTATAAGTACAGTGCTGAGAGACAGCAAATGATGGCCACAGGATGCTGGGAGGTCTCTGGTTGGTCACAAAGTTGAATACTGATACAAAGCAACCCCTCTTTCCCAGAAAGACATTTCACAGAATCATCTAGGTTGGAAAAGACCTCAAAGATCATCCAGTCCAGCCATTAACCTAACATAGACAATTCCCAACTCCCCCAGATCCCTCAGCGCTATGTCGACCTGACTCTTCAACCTCTCCAGGGATGGGGACTCCACCACCTCCCTGGGCAGCCCATTCCAACGCCCAACAGCCCCTTCTGCAAAGAAATGCTTCCTAATATCCAGTCTAAACCTTCCCTGGTGCAATTTGAGGCCATTCCTTCTTGTCCTATCACTTACTACTTGGTTAAAGAGACTCATCCCCCCTCTCTGCACCCTCCTGTCAGGGAGCTGTAGAGGGCGATGAGGTCTCCCCTCAGCCTCCTCTTCTCCAGACTGAACCCCCCCAGTTCCCCCAGCCGCTCCCCAGCAGACCTGTGCTCCAGACCCTGCCCCAGCTCCGTTGCCCTTCTCTGGCCACGCTCAAGTCATTCAATGGCCTTTTTGGGGTGAGGGGCCCAAAACTGAACCCAGGAATCGAGGGGCGGCCTCCCCAGTGCCGAGCCCAGGGCTCAGATCCCTTCCCTGTCCCTGCTGGCCACGCCAGTGCTGACACCAGCCAGGATGCCGTTGCCCTCCTTGGCCCCCTGGGCACACTCTGGCTCATTCTCACCCCCCAGTCCCTCTCTGACCGGCAGCTCTCCAGCCACTCCTCCCCAGGCCTGGAGCCCCCCTGGGGGTTGTTGTGGCCCAAGGGCAGCCCCCGGCATTTGCCCTCAGTGAAACTCCCCCAGTCGGGCTCAGCCCGTGGCTCCAGCCTGGCCAGGTCTCTCTGCAGCCTCCCCACCCTCGAGCAGACCAACACTCCCACCCAACCGGGGGTCACCTGCAAACTGACTGAGGGTGCCCTCGACCCCCTCGTCCAGATCACCAGTAAAGATGTTAACCAGGAGCGGCCCCAGCACCCAGCCCTGGGGGACACCGCTCCTGACCGCCCGCCAGCTGGATTTAACTCCGCTCACCACAACTCTCTGGTCTCGGCCCTCAGACAGTTTTTACCCAGCAAAGCCTGTGCCCATCCACGCCTCGAGCAGCCGGTGTTGCCAGGAGAATGCTGTGGGAAACGGTGTCAAAGGCCTTGCTAAAGTCAAGGTAAACAACATCCACAACTTTTCCCTCATCCAAAAAGCAGGTCGCCCTGTCGTAGGAGATCGAGTTGGTCAGCCAGGACCTGCCTTTCATACCATGTCCCTGATGGCTCAGAGACAGTGGTACCACATGCCTGTGTATACTTGGACCTGGAGGCACCATCTCAGAGCGATCAATTCATGGTGACATCCCTCCCATTAACTCCCATTCACTCCAGCTGGGGTGCATTAGGAGCTTACTTTTAAACTCTCTCTGTCTGGGCAGCTAAACCGTCTCAGCCCCTCATTGTAGATCAGTAACCGAACATGATTACCACACACACATAGGGCCCTCAGATTTGAAAGGACAAGATAATACACTGCAAGCAGGAAATTAAACTAATTTACTCAGTGTCCAACCCCATGCCATCCAAAACTCAGCAATTAGCATTTTTCACCCTCTTTTTTTTTTTTTTTTTTTTTTTTTCCCCTTCCCAGCACACCTCCCTCCCTTCTCCTTTCTTCCACTAACCTCGGTGTTTGCAAGGGTGTTCTTGCAGCTCCTACTCACAACTCCCACTCCTCCTCCCAGGTTCCCCTTCTTAAATACATCATTGCAGAGGCACAGCCACCATCGCTAGTTGTCCGGAGGTGGGTCTGACTTGGATCTCAGGAAGCTTTGAGGTGCTTTTCACAGAGGCCACCACAGTAGCCTTTTCCCTGTCACCAGACCCCTGCCACACACACCAGCCCAGCAAGCACAGCCAGTTTCTCTCCCATCACACCCTTCCCACTCCCAATTATTGGCGCTCTCTGGCCACTGCTGTGTTGCTGGTGCATGCAAAACAAGAGCAATGGTAGCAGACAACCTTCAGCTGGGTAGATCAGTGCTCCCTCCTCTCACTCCCTCCTACCTACTTGGACCAGTAATGGGATAAAATGCCCATTCTCCCCCTCCTCTCCTCACTAATGAAGAGTGACAAGCCCATAGCTCATCTCCACAGTCTGCTCAGCCTTTTCCTGGGGATGCTAATTACAGCTATACCTGGGGGTTCAGCTGAATGGAGCTATTCCGCTCTTCCAGTGTTCTGCGGGGAGCCAAGTTACTTTCCAGGCTCCCAGTTAGTGAAACTGCCATGGGAGCTTGGTACCCTGTGGACATGGAAACACATCCTGGCATCAGCTGGAGGGCTCAAACCCACACCAATGCCACCACATTTGTCACCAGCCACAGCTGGGAGGGGATTTCTAACAGCTGAAGGGTTGTGTCGGGAGGAAAGGAAGTTTTAAAGGATGTCAGGAAAAGAGGGACAAACTCAAGGTCCAAGGCATTTTCGGATGACCCGGCTTCTCACCCAATGTCCATTGCTGTTCATCCAAAGAGACCACTCCCTGGGCCAACCCCCAGCCCCACTGCTAGGGTGCTGGGCCACTCAGCTCCCCCAGTTTTAAAGCAGGGTCTTCACCCTGCCATCCACGACGTCTTAGCCCCACTGCTCTGGAGAGGACAGCCCTTTTTCCCCTCTCCCAATGCAGCAGGGTGATGGATCAACCACAGGCTCCACCACTATCCAACACAGAGCTGTGAGAGACACAGCACCGCCAGGCAGGCAACACCATCCTCACCTCAGCTACCGGGTCTGAGCACCACTTTAATCATGGCTGAGGGCACTCCTGTTCCCTGGAGGAATGGGGAGGGTGTTTTTCAGGCATCACGCTTCATTAAGTGTTTTTATAGCATTACTTTGCAGCTGCAGGGTGAGGTAAGTGGGGGGCTGCAGCTCTGACTTGCTCATTAGCGCAAGGACTCTTACACACATGGCTCGATGAGACCCAGCGATCATCTGAGCAAGGAAAAAACCTCAGAATAACATAAAAATCAGGAGTGGTTGTAAGTCTGGCATTTGGGGAGTCCTCTGAACTGTCTGTCATCCTCAGATGTTCACCACGAGGGAAACTTAATTAAAATGAGGTGTTGAGAGAGGCTCGCCACTCTTCTCTCCAGAGCAGCTCAATGCTTAATTGGAGAAACAAACTGTGCTCAGTGGCTTAGTCGAACAGCCAAGGCTCTTTTGGACAGGAGGTCCCTGAATATGGAAGAAAAGTCTGAGGGCAGTGAAATATATTTTACCAGCACTGATTTCAGCTGGCTCTAAGGATCAAAGTCCTGCTGGTGACAGTTTAGCCTGGATGACGAACTGGCAAATCACTTTCACTGGGTAAAATGTGTGGCGGGGAGAATAGAAACCCCCTCCCTTGTCATGCACTCCTGTTTTGCTTGCAAGTGCTTGCGTCCTGCAGAAATCTCTTTCCTGGAAAAAAAACCAAAAAAACCCAAAACAAAACAAACAAACAAAAAAACCCCACAAAACCAAAAACCCAAAACCAACCAACCCAAAACCCAGCACAACTCTGATGCATCATGTCTGATTCCCAGGGAGCGGGCTTTGGTGGGATTTGAGTTTGAGCAGGGGATTAGAGAGCAGCGCAGGGACTAACCTACCCCAGCTGAGCTGCTTTCCTGCCTAACCAGTTGGCAAAACGTGTGGTCTTACCAGCGAGGGAGCGCTCTCTCGTGGGCTGTGCAGGGCATGAGCAGAGCATGTGTCAGCTCTGTTGACTCAGAGGTGATTAATAAAGAAAATAAAGACTGTGGAAGAAAGACATGACATAAGCCAGCACGGCAGTAAAGTGCAACCAGATGTCGGGTTGTTTTGATCTTCTCCTTGAAGAACCAAGGAAGAGAGAAGACAAATAAGCCCCCAGTATCAGAGCCACTTTTGGCACCAGCTGTGCAGCTCGAGGCCAGCTGAGATGAAAGGGAAGGTCCAACATGTCACAAGCTCCTGGCTGGGGGCTGTGAACTGCAGAAGCATGTAGAAGAGCTCGCCACAAGACACAGACATGCTGGGTTTTCTCTAACTACCCCCAAGTCAGGGCTTTGGCAAAGTATCCAGCGCCTGAGGATGGCAGCAGGATCAGGAAATTTTGGGGGGGTGTTCTTCTGCCCATGGTGGTGAGAAGGTGATGAACACAAGGAGAAAGAAGAAATGCAGATGATGGATGGGAAGAAGAGCCTGTTAATTGGTACTTGAGGTTTGCTCAAGGCTGACTCACATCTCCCCTTTTAAAGACTTGCAGCCACACTTACCTTTGCTGTGTGGGTGAAATAATTTGCCTGTGGTCTTACAAAAAGCCTGTGACAAAGCAGAAGACCCTGAAACCAGTTCTCTCACCTACCGAAGTATTCTTTACATCTTTGGACCTGTCTTGGAATACCGTGAAGAACATGAAAATTACTCTGCGCATGTTGCACCACACACCCATCTCTGTTGCATCTCACAGCACAGGAGCTTTCAGAGACTAGAACAGCCACCAGAGAAGTCCGGGAAGACAGCTGGAGCCTTTTCCAGCCCAGCTCCAATACATGGAGCTGAGCTAATGTGGGAATCTTCGAGTCAAGCATATCCGGACATACTTTACTGTATTGAGGTTCCTCCTGGCCCAGGAGAACTCCTCCTTGGCCTTTCCACTCAAGAAATAATGCTTAGAGGTTGGGATAAGACCAGAACTAGAGTTTGATACTGCTGTGGATGAGCATCTTCACTCCAGCAGCTGAATACCTGACAGCATATTTACACTATTCCTTGAGATCCTCATTGCTAGCCAGCCAGATATTAATCTTTTTGCAGATCCTCTTCTAAATAACCTAGAGCTCAGGAAAACCAGCATAAATTGCTCAATATGGGGTAAAACATGGCCTCAACATATGTCTGTGGTCTTAGGGCAGAAGCAGAAGTGACAGCTCTTTGCTGCACCTGCTGCATTATCTACTCAGTATTTCAGTCATTCACAGTGATGCTGATCCAGATGCAGTCTTGGAAGTGTTTTGTGCTCTTTAGAACACGGGAAAAGGTAATCCCGGCTCCAGTGTCTTATTGTATAAGAATACATGGTCTGATTTAGAGACAGCTGCAGAAGGTAAAGTGATAGAAGAAAGGAGGTAACAAGTGTGTCCCTTTTTCACAGCGTGAAGCCGGCAGTGCTAGTAGGAAAAGGCAAGCTACCCTCCCCGTGGCTTTGCCCCTACTAAATCCATCTGAGATGGAAGCAGTCCTAGAACCTGGGAAAGTAGTTTCTCCCCAGACCTCTGTGTTTTGCCTGTCTTTGAGCACTGCAAGCCTCACGCAGACGCTCTGACATCGATTTGAAAGGTTGAATGAGAACTGGCCTGGCCGGGGTTGGAATCAGATCAGAGGTGGGACTCCTTGGTCTCTGATGGGGAGCAAAGGCTGGAACCATGGAAAGTCAGGACCAACCCATCAGAGCCAAAGGCAGTTTAGGAAGGGGCTTTCCTGACTCGCCTCTGATAAATCTCCCTGCATTTCACTCTACAGATCCCTGCAGACTTTCATGCAGCCTGGCCTGGCCAGGTGATTCCTAGGACAGCAGATTTGCTGTTTCCCCAAACCTGGATAATTCTCTTGCCTTTTTCTCCTGTGGCTCTGAGCATCCGAGATTTCCATTCTGGCTCGCAGAGCTCTCAGCAATGACTACCTGTGCCTCGTGTCCGCTACCCATCCACAGCAGCACTGGAGGCAACAGAGCAACACACAGTCAGCCTGAGAGGCTTATCATTATCAGCTTAGGAGATGTAGGTCTTCAGGGAATTTTAATCAGTAGAGACACTTTCACACCCAAAGAGACAAAGATATTATCAATTCTCTTAAATGGGCACCAGAAGAGCTGAGCTGCATCTCTTGGGACTCTTCCTCTGTTCATCCTGGCAGAAATAAATTGCTCCAAAACCCGCAGCGATGCCATGCTGATACCCAGCTGCTAATGCTTCGTCTCTTTGGCCACAGATGTACTTTGAAAGTTAAATTTCTCTGAAGGATTTCCTTTTTTCGTGGGGAACATGCTGTTTATTTCTCTCACCACTCTGGAAGGGACCCATCGTGATGGCCACCTTGAAAAGCTGTACCAGGACACAGCGGGCTGCTGCTATTTAATAATGCCTGACTGCCTTCTGGGTCAGTGCTTATTTTCACTGGTAGTTTTGATCTTTTTTTTTCTCTCCCTCTCTCCGAGGGCATGCCACACTTGCCCTGCTGTAGCGTACCATGCTGTGCAACAACAGATAATGGGGACTTAGTGAGGTGTTAGCCTGGATGTGCGTGTTTCAGATGAAGGGATTAATATCTGGGGGCTTGTCTGAGATTCCTGCAGACTCCAGGTTTGAAATACAGCAGTGTTTGCACTGGGATTTCTCTTGCTTCTGTCAACATCTTCATTAAATTATAATTCCTTTAAAAAAAAAAACAACAAACACCAAAAAAACCCGTGTGGTTGACATGAAGATAGATAAGAAGAATTGACTTGTTTTTTCCTCCCCCTTCTGCGGTTAGTTGAATTGCAGGTATTGCTGATTATTTGATGGCTGGGTGGCAGTTAGGACTGATTGTTTCTATAGCCTCAGGAGGCAAAGAAAAAGAGAGATTCGTGGTGTTTTGCTCTGTTATCTCTGGTCTTAGCTTTACTGAAGAGTTAAAGCATGTGTTTAACAGATGTGTCACTCTATCTGGGTTAGCTGCATTTGAGCAGCACTACGAAACAACCATATGCAACAGTCCCTGTGGGTTGAATGTCACTTGGAAATAGTCATCTCAAGGATTATCTTTATGAGTGACAATCAAAGGGCCCTAAAAAGTAGGTGTGCTCTGAAACTGGGTACACTGACCCTCGTTAAGTTTTGTGCAGGCTCTGGAAATGAAGTGAAATCAAAATATTTTCTCCAGAGAGGGTCCTCGGAAAGACTTTAAATGCAGTTTAAAAAAAAAAACCACCAGTAGGAATTCCTACAGATGAGCTTTTCTGCCAGTCTGAGACAGGGCCACTAAGTTGAGCAGGCATTCGCTCAACCCCGTGGGCACAGAGAGGAGTAGTGGGAAGGCTTGGCAAACCATGGGAGCAGCTTTGCAGGGAGCCAGCACAGCCGGGCTGTGCAGGCGGTGACTGTACTGCCACGCTGCAATGCAAAGCAGCCTAGAGGAGATAGATAAATATATAAAAAAAACACTGAATATCTATATATAGCTGAAGCAGGAGAGATGAAGCCATCAGGTTGCTGGAGATGCTGCCTGCAAAGACCTTCCACCCACCCAGGATAGTCCATGCCTAATTCATGCTCCATAATAATTATTATTTTATTTATTTATTTATTATCTGGCAGGTCATATAGAGACCTTGTCTTAAAAATGTTGGCCTGTGTCCTACGTGGTGCAAGTCTACAGCTGTAACAGAGGGAACATACTGCTTGGTCCTGGTTTCACCCCACACTGATCATAAAGCTTTGGGTCCAGCACACACATTTCCTACGCAGCCTAGGCTAGATAGCTGAACTTTGTATGTCCTCAGTTTCTAAACATTTAAATGTTGCCAATGATGTTATTCTCCCACCAAATATCGTCCAGATGTTTGTGTAGCTTGATAACGGGGGACAAAGGTACATATTGTAATAGGCAAGGTGAGAGCTGGAGGAAGGTATAACACCGGTACTGTAGGGCTTGCTGTAGTTCAGTATCCAAGTTATTGCCTCTCCAGCAAACATTTGAAACCTCAGATGTTTAGATAAGTTTGTAAAACTGGCTGTTTTCTTCAAGCTGCCAAAGATGCCAGAGGCTAAAGAGAGCCCTACTGGGACAGAAGATGTTCTGGGATTATTCCCTCCATGGGGTTTGTAAAGCCTTGGTGTAAAGGAAACGCAGCTTCAGTGTCATGTCCAAGCTTTATTTTAAGGGAGCAATGCCATTTGTCAGATCTGGCAGGATCTGATGAACGCTCCAGCGAGGTTATGGTGTTTTGTGGGAAGGTTTGCAACACAGCATAGGGTAAGTCATCATGCAAAACATCAGCCAACCATTCATGAGTCTATTGACGCATTTGGAAGTCTTGTTACCATTCACTGCGAACAGGCTTGGCCAAAACCCATCATTCTTTGTCTGCCAGAAGCTTTAGTGTGATTTTTTTTTTTTTTTGGACACACTCTGATGAAGTGATTTATTTTTTAAATATCCCAGGAACTGCAAGCTCCCTGAATTCTACAAGTACTGGGTGGGTTTGCTGTTCCCCTCAGGTTTTCTGTGAAGGCCATCGGTGAAATTGTCATTGTCACTGAGTTGCTGTGGCTGGTTTCTAGGCTTCTCCTTGCCGCTCAGGCTTGCAAAGCATATATCAAACTCATCCACTTTCAGAGTCCCTGCCCGTGAGACATACCAGCTTGATATCTTTATTCCCAGATAAGACACCTGGCAGTTTCTAAGGTCTCCAGACATAGATCCAGACATGTCTGAAATGTTGTTGAACCTGATGTATTTCAAGAAAAACATTTTAGACACGTTGGGCGAGTGCTTTTTCAGTTATCACCACATAATAAGAAACTCTATATCCTCCAGTACCTGACATTAACTTGCTTATTAAAAGTCTAGCCTTGCTTAGCCTCATGAAAAGAAAATGATGAACAGTAGCCACTTCGTGGGTTGAATCATAGATGGATTCTAAGAGGTCTGGAAATGTCCCTTGGAAGAGGAGCATTTCCCTATGTATTGCTGTATAATGAGCTTCTGGAGACGAGGCTGTTAAATTAAACACTCAGTTTTTGATGCCTAAATAAATACATGGATAAATACCTCATCCGGAGTTATAAGACTGTTTCCTGCCAGCTCCAATATTGACTATCCAAACTACCTGCAACGTCATATATTCCCCTAATGCCAGTGCCAGAGACTACAGATCTCACAGGCTACAAAGTCAGCTTCCAAGAAAATCAAATAAATCTAGCCATTTTGGGAAATAAGTGGACTCAACGTGAACTTGACTCTACAGGACTCTTCAAGGCTGACTGATAGCTGCTCTGATGCACAGACATATAGTTGCTCTGATGCAAACCAGATAATCTGGAGAAAAAAGGATTTCCCATGTTGGACTACAACTTGAAAACAGGATAATATGGCGCAACAGGACACCCCTTCCCCAAAAAAACCCAGCACCCCCAAAACTATGAGACACCAAACCCTTCCCGTGCTGCATGGCCAAGAAACTGATGTCATATTGGGTTGACATCAATGTACTCAAAGTCACGGAAAGGACAAAATGGAGAGGAATTTGTAAAGAATTAAAGGATGGAGGTTAACTAATGCCAGACAGTGAGGCTGGAGCAATAGTAAATTTTGTCGGTCTGACTTTATATAATTTTTCTGATCAAGTCATACATCTGGCATGTAAAGTCAAGTAGTGGCATTGTCTTCTTAAACACCTACAGGTTGTCATCCTACTGAAAGGTGATATTGAGGAAGAAAATTAATGCTACATATTGTGCCCAGGTCATAAGGAAATGATCATTGATATTTTGAAATAATGAGGGTGTCTCTTTTGGTAGTGTTTTCTAGTGGAGCCTCTGGGATCTCATTTTTTTTCCAGTAATGATCAATAACTGTATCACATTATCTGGAGAAAACAGAAAAAAAAAATAAAATCAATCATTATTCATAAAACTTGCAGATTAGTCTGGAACTCTCATTAAATGTACATATTTGAAAAGTATCCATAAACTAAAACCAGACAGGTTTATATACATCTGGGAGCAAAGAATTCGTACCACGCCTACAAAATGGAGCTTTGCATTAGGGAAAGCAGAGATGGTCTTGAGAGCAGCGATGCTGAAACTGTCTTTATCTAAGCTATAGAATTAAAGCGGATAAAAACCAAACAGGTGACAAAAGATGCCATCATCTCTCTATTCAGCATTAAGGAATGAGGCTCACTAATGGATACTGGTTTTAATTTAGCAAAGAGAAGGAAAATTATAAATGAATCTCAAAAGAGCATTGCAAGGGTGACACCCTGGAAGCATGCTCTATGGCAAAAGCCTTAAGCAGCTGTTTATTTATTTTACTCAGAGGATGACTAGTTTGTGAGCTAATTATGGTGTGTAAATGTCTACAGGGAGGTGATATTTATTGTGCTTCCTGTTTTTTTTGTTTCTCAGGCAAAGGCGGAGTGAGAGCCAGTTGGAGGAAGCTGAAGCCAGACACACTAGACGTTAAGTGGGTATTTTTAATGTTGAGGGTAATTAACAGTTGGAATAATAGACGTGGGAACCTGGTAGATCCTCCAAGGCTGGAGCTTTTAATTAAGGCTCAGAGGACGTGAAGAAAATCTAACGTGAGCGTTGCCATGCTGTTCTCCCTCGATTTTCTCTATAATCAGTGAAGATAAGAGACTTTTCTGCAGGGACAGTCAGAACAGAAGCCAAGCCTTTTCCCTGTCTCTCTCTGCTGGCTGCAGAGGGTTTCCAGAGAAATCGGCTTTATTCAGCAGTACCCTCTGGTATAATTCATTACAAAACTCATTTTATTTCCAGGATGCTTGAAGAGCTCAGAGCAGCAGCAGCTTCTGGGAGGCTGTTTGGCCAGGCTGATGTGGGAGGTCAGACTGAGAGATTAGAGCACCCTCTTCTGCTCTAAAAATTTAAAGCAAAGCGATACAGCTGCGGCTTCTCCTTCCCATGGGAAACGGTATGTCCGTATGAACGCGCGCATCGCTCCCTCCAGCGAGTACAGAAGAGTGTTGGGAATTGACCCGACGGTGCACAAATAACACAACTTTACAAAGCAATCCTTGCTCTGTGATGTGGTGGTTGCAGTAACGATGAGTTTAAGATGTGAGGAAAAAGCAAGGTTTAACTTTAATTTTAATTCCAGCCAGATATATTAACTTTTTTTTGTTTGTTTGTCTGTTTGTTTGTTTTTTTCTGGTCTCAGCTGCTTGACTGACCTTATTAATGGCGGCAAATCAGGCAGTGCCAGGACCTGAGCTTATTTTTCCAAAGTAGCGTTTTATCTCCAGTCCTTGATACTCTAAGCGTGGGACAGACGTGGCAGAGCCATTTGAGATAAACAGCTTTTCCTATGGAGGGTGGATTCCTGCCACTGTTATTACTTGATTGCACGAGGGTCTTTTCTTTCCCTGGCAGGGAAGAAGCAGAAGGGAGAAAGTGATAAACGTTTCAACCCACTTGGTTATGGATAAATATGAATTGTTAAGGGTCAAAGTAATGGCACTAATAAATAGACGTCCAAGTTGATTATTTTTTAATCTTTCATTGTTTGGTGCCTGACACATTTTTTTCAACATGTGAGGTTTTAATGCTCCAAAACATCCCCTAGAAGTGAGTCACTGTAGTTTTGCAGCTACTCCAGGAGATTTTGGGAGTGCTGGCCCTGAGTGGAATTAAACTGCAGCAACATTGTCAATATCGAAAGAAATGAAGTAGCAGTGAGCATATGACATATGGATAAAGATACAGGTATATTTGCATATGGATAAATCAAACTTTTAAGTTCAGTTAAAAAAAAAAAAATCAGACTCCTAGCTGCAAAAGCTTTATTTAATTTCATGCTCTGATTAAAACCTAGTTTCAAAACCTAAGGCACTAGCAGCATACAAAGCAGTTTTCTCAGTTTAGGCTTGATGTTACCGTGTCTTTTAACTTTCCAAATGTGAAACTAGTTGGTAATTCCCGATAACTATCTTGAGATGTACCAGTCTTCAGTGAAGCACGTGTCCAGGAACCTTCCCAGATCTGGGCTGTGCAAGGGAATGAATGAATGAGTGAATGGGAGGAAATGAATTAAATGAACAGAGGAAGCTGTTCTCCCCACTGCATCTCAAAGACTTTGTGGATTCCCTCAATCATTAGTCATGAAGAAATGTTCCCGAACACACACCGATGAGATGTGTATAATTTATATGATGTCTTTGAAGTTAATACTGCTAAAAGGCTGAATTACAAATGATTCTCTCTAGACCACAAGCATTGGTCTTCTGACCTCCGCTCAATTATCGCAAGGGGCTTCCTAGTTAGGGCAGGTGTGGAGACATTTGAGGTCTTTCCAGGATGACAGTTTTATTGCCAGGTCCTCTGGGGAAGGAAGGTGGAAGTGTAGAGAGGGTTATCGGAGGCCTCAGCTGTAGGGCAATATCTGGAGAGCCCAGGAAAATAACCAAGAAGACTTTGATGCAGGTGTAAAAATCTCTGTGTGTCTCATGATGGGTACAAGAAAAAAAATGGGGGAAAGGGGAATGTAACACATCAGCAGGATGGTAAAGCCCGAAATTGAATATTCTGCTTACCCCAAACCGAAAATAGCTCTCGTCTCTGCTGCTTACAGGGCAGAAGAGGAGCTATCCCTGCTGTGGTACAGAGAGACTTAAGGAGCTGTTCTACAGGGCAGATCCCAGGAGCTAAATCCCACTAATCCAAGGGCAGAGCTTTAACATGCCATCCCTACAATTACTAAGTTAGATATGAGTACGTCTCTGCACGGAAGCACTTCAGAGTGAAGCAGCCTTGGATCTCTGCAAGACCTTCACTGAGAAACGAAGGACTTGGGAGGATAGATGATCTTCAAGGTCCTTTCCAACCTAGTTGGTCCTGTGATTCTGTGATGTACCTCAAGTCATGAAACCCTGGAGGAGAAGGATGGCCCTCACTGAAAGGGACATAGGAAGCTTTTGACACGGCGTGGAGGGTCCCAGAGCACCCACCCAATTGGAGTGACCCATGCAAGCAAGGAGTTGAAGGAGGTGGGCACCCAAGCGCTCTTGCATGGGAGGCTGACCATGCATCGCCTATCCTTGAGGCGGGACCCACGTCCAAGGATAGCCACTGCCACCGGTGAGAAGTTGCTTCGCTGGTGGGTGGCTCCTTCTGGGGGTCCCTCTCCATCAGGCTAGAGGATCTGCAGGGGCATTTACAGCACAAGCTGCATTGCGGTGCTCTGCGTTGCATGTCTCGGTGGCTGAGAATCCGGGATAAAAATACTTCTCCAGTAATGAACAGGTAAGCTGGTGTAAGGGGCCTGCTATTTTTAGATTACAAACCTGCTTGGATTGGCAAATTTTCTAAGCCACAGGGTGACACTGCGGATGGCAGGGAGACTGTTGTGGGTTTGCAAATTCTGAGCCTGGTTGAGGTTGTTATTCCCCAGGAGAAACCTATGGCTCCTAGTCAACGAAGAATATTTTAAGCCAAGAGTGAAGACAAAGCTTTTGCCATGACAGTTATTTAACAGTTCTTTATCTAAAATCAAACCATAATCCTTCTTTTCCCTCGTTTTGTGATCACCTGTTTATCCACCTTTCTTCTTGCCAGGTTGAAGAGACTCTGCCATGAGTTGTCCTTGAAAAACCTTTTCAGAAAGTTTTAAAATCATCTGCACATGCATATGTATCTCTAAGTATATGTATATATGCGTCTGTATATGCGTGTGCATGTGTGAATATATTTATGTTTGTATGGGCTCTGATTCATATTCAAAACTCACTGGGGGTTTTTCGATTGGCACAAGTTGCTGGCTCAGTGTGTTTCACCTTTTTATTTTCTTGTATGTGTGTTTGTGCAGTTTGGGAATTATCCTTCTGCAGAACCAAAACCATAGTGTGTCCACAGGCTGTGTTTACTGCTGCAAACACAGCAGACTCACTCTTCGCTGCCTGGTTTCAGACTATCCCGCAAAGCTTTTTAAAATGTTTTTCTAAGTGTGCATCTAAGGGCTTATGGGATGTCCGACTGACTGCCTGTCTGTGCAGTGCAGTGGCTTGTGTGGTTCAGGTCCACGTGTCTGTGCAGGGCTTTGGCACCTCATAGACACGCACCTTGAGAACCGTTGTGTAATTTGGGCTGACTCAGCTGTATCTACATGCACTGAACAAATACGTATACCGGAAGGCAACTGTAATCTACTTTTCTTTCAGCCGCTGGTAATGCACTGCCTGGCTTCCTGAAGAACTCAGCACAGATCTACCCACCTGTAAAACAATGTCATTTCTCCTCCTGTGTCCTAACAGCTTGTTCTGGGTGCTGTCAAGGCACGTTAGATTGCATCAGTTCAACACTGGGTATTCACTCAAGACATTTTTCCAGGCTCTCTGGTGGCTACTGTTGGGAATAATCCTACTTTGTTCTCCAGCATATTGTTCTGGTTTTAAAATTGGACTGCTTGGGCCCTGGAACTGTGACCCTTTCTTTTCCAAAGCCTTTCCCCACCTGGCTGCCAGGTTAGCAGTGGGACGAATAAACAAAGATCCTTCACTAGATCTTGGCCGCAGGCTGGATTATGTGGTCCTGCAAGAAGAATGTGAGACATCAAGAGCTCTGGTTAGATTCATTGACATTGGAAAGTATTCCTCAGCTTTCATAGGCCCTCTGAACCCTGGCTTCTGTGAGGTGGCCACACTTATAGGGGAAAACTGGAATAAAGCCATCTTCTCATGGATGTGCATCAACTATAATCTGGATTCCACCATCCGCCACCCTACATTTGCAAGGACACTACCCTCTCCAACCCGAGTTTTGTTTACAATAATGAATTATTTTAACTGGGCTCATGTTGGCATCATTGCTTCCAATGAGGATATTTGGATGGACACAGCCAACAAGTTAGCAAGTGCACTCAGGAACGAGGGGCTTCCCGTAGGCATTGTTACATCCATACATAAAGGAGAAAAAGGCATTGAAGACACCTGGAATGAGATTAAAAAAGTTGACGGTATTAAAAGTAAGTGCTTTGAGTCTCATGCCTTTTTATTTTCTCCAGGGTAGGACTGCATTGTTATCCAAAAGGCATAGCTTAACAAATGAAATTTTGAAGTCAAGCAGAATTTTATCTCTGACCTTAATGGATCCAGGGCTTCATGTAAAAGAATGCTGGGCATTTTGTATGTGATGGAGAAAGGGGAAAATAGTCTTCTAAAATATGAAAGATTGGATCCAGCTTGCCTGAAAAATTAATATTTAATAGACGTGTCTGTGTTTGACTCTGTCAAGTGTAATGAGAGTTATATAGGAAGCTTTAATATTAATGATGTGTTGGATTATCAAAAATCTCATGTTTTGGTGATGTCCTTGCGATCTGTGTTCGGTGAAGGTATCAGAAGTGAAATCCAGTGTTACACATCACATACCAAAGCAGCAGAAGGGCCCTTGTTGATGTACAGCACGTAGTAAAGAATGATCTTCTTTCCTCTTGAGAAAATGTGTGAAAAAAGTCATGTTCTGGTTCAGAGCCTTGTTAGGAAGTCTGTGACGGAGCTCTGATCCTGGACGTACACCTCTGCAGTCAGCACTGTGAATCCAGACGAGGATGCATTCTAGCTAAGACTTGGACTTTTATGCCAAAACTAACAAGGGTAGCAAGGTGCTGTCTAACTTGGAGTTTTATCAGTGCTCAAATCTATGTTTGAGACCAAAGCCACCTTGGGTGGTTTCATCTCATCACCATCACAGCTCTCCATGTGAGTTAGAGATGATGGGCTTCTTTCATAATCAATGGAGAGAACCAGTCCCTCTTCAAACATGATTCATCTGACCAGCTTAAGCTCCCTGCTATGGTATGGGATGAATCACTGCCTAGAACTACCCCTTTCTTTCCTGTAATTAAGCAACCTGAAAAAGCTCTTGCTCACTTCAGCTTGTACTTTGCCAGTGGATGCTTTTTCTCCTAAGGAGAGACCACAGCAACTCTAGAGATGCTGTTCCCTCCCGGTTCAGTAACAGACAGGTCTCCTTTGCAACTTTCCTTCCCATCATCGCCCTGCTTTACTCCTCTCACTGGCTGAGTTTTGAAACGTTGTCTTGAATGAAAGATCACGAGACCAGGAGATCTTTCATAAAGGGCTAGTGAGCACTGTGGAAAGCCTGTTAAACACTTGTATTTCAGATCTCCCCACCAGACATGGGGACATTGGCCCCTGGCATTTTGCAGGCAAAGATGCAGACTCTGGGGCAGTCCAGCATGGACCAGATGTTGAAACACAACACAGTGCCCAACCTAAGACCTGTATATATGGTGACAGGGTGAGTGGGTGGAGCTGGAGCACTGTTAATGGTGGTGTTCTGGGCACAGAAAATCTCATGTCTCTCAGTCAATGACAACAATGACCATGACTACCCGTCATGTTAGCCCATGCCTCACTTCTGTCAAAATTTCTCTCCACTCCTCCTTCTGTATGGCTCCAGGAATGGGTAATGCTCAACCTCCTTTATTTGAACCTCCTTTATTTTTACCAGGTAATGGGTAGCCTCCTTTGCTAGACGTTGCAGACCTCCAGAAGTTGAACAAAATTGATGTAGCTCCCAACTTCCTCAGCACATAACATTGGTGGGGGACCATTAGAGTCTGACCCGATACAGCCATTCAGACAACTCTTTAATTGGGGCAGAGGGAGCTATTTTGCATTGAAAAAACCCAAATGGATTAACATCACTGTCTGTGATCCTTGCGTTTCAGTTATACTCCTGTGCATGCATTCTGTGCTCATTGGAGGGAAGGAACAGGCCACCTTACTCACAAAGGCTCTGGAAATGGGACTAGCAGATGGAAGATACGTCTTTGTTCCATACGACACTTTACTGTACAGCCTTCCTTATGAAACCAACACATTTGACATCTTTGATAAGGACAGCAAGCTCCAGAAAGCATATGACGCTGTACTCACGATCACACTGGAGTCTGGAGAAAGGACTTTCTATGATGCATTCAGGGAAGCTAAAGAAAACGGTGAAATAACCAGGGATTTGGAAGCCACCGAGGTAAATATTCTTTCTCTGTCTTTTCTGGGACCTGGCAACAGGAGACATGGGACAAGCAGCAGTTGTAGAGAAAGTACAGGGGAGAGACAACCCAGACTGTATGCTTTTATTTTGAGAAAAACATGGTCAAAGTCGGATGTGGTCTGATTAATTTGTAAAGAACATTTCTCCTGGATGCCTGGCAACCTATCTCAGCTGGTTCAACTGCAGGACCATGCTGGGAATTCAAGACAAAGGGGTTGTCTCTGAGGCTCTCAGATTTGTTTGCTACATGCTAACTGCAGTAGGCCCAAGCTGAAGAGATGTCTCCTAAGGTGGATAAAGTCCATGGAGTTTGTAAGGCACCGAAATAATATGTCCACGTGCCTCACAATCTGGGGGGATGTGACAGAAGAGCAAAATACTGGATGCTTCTAGAGGGAAATGCTTAGGATCGTTGCTGTCTCACTCTTCTTAGCACTATAGTCAAAGTTATTCTTTGCCAGCACAATTATCTAAATGTCACCAGTAGCCTATATAAAAAAAAAAAAAAAAAAAAAAAAAAAAAAAAAAAAGTCAGTTGCTACCTTGTAGACATTACAAGAAGAATTGGGGAATCTGTCATACTGGTGAAGAGCTGCAGGATTCAGCTGAGCTAATCTTTAAATCTCGCTATGATCTTTCAGAAAAATTGCAAGTACTGTTAAGGCATGATTTATTAGATCTGCAGGGATGTCTACTTCAGGAGGAGATGAATCATGCCTTGAAAGCATTCTTTTCTTTCCCTTCGTTATAATGAGAGCCCAGGTTAGCTATATTGAGTGTAGGGTTCTTTACTGTAGGTGTCTACGTCTGATCAATGAATCCTACCACAGATGTCAAATTCTATGACTCCCGAAAGCACTCCTCATTTTATCACCAGTGTATGTCTATAATCTCCCTTCGGTTATCAACTATGAATGTCCATGTGATTGCAAAAGCCACCATGTGCGTTTTTAAGGGAGGGGAAAGTTACAGTTTCCTAAATCAAGTCTGGCACGGCAGGGAGAAATGCAAGGAGAAAAGGCTATGGTATTGCTGAGAACAAGTTTGCTGTGGCTCTGCTTTGTAATTTTTATACTTTAGGAATAAACGATGTTGTGACAGAGAGGATCGATCCTCTGGGCATGAAACTTTTCCTGCTTGGGTAGGGATGCAAGCCTCTGACTTCAATCTTCTATTTGTGGAAGATGCTTTAGCGCAGTGCTTTGAGGCAAGTGGTGATAAAACGCCAGCTGAACATCGGGCTCAGAGTCTTGGCTTTTCCCATGATAAAACAATGTTACATAGCTTTAAAAATATTTTGAAATTGTATTTTCGGAAGCAACCATGAGAAAAAGACAGATATTCAACGTCACACATGTATTGGGTCGATTCAGAGCTACCTTCAACCTAAGATTCTTCAAACCCATTACTCTGTGAGCCTCAGTACTCAAGAGTCTCAGATCTTGAGTTTACAACTTAGCTGGTGGGACATATTTTTGCAACAAATCTCAAACTAGAGGTTGGAAGCGGTATATCCTGACCTCAATTTCTCTATCTTTTTTTTTTTTTTTTAGGTTTCTCCACTCTTTGGAACAATCTATGATGCCATTTACTTCATGGCAATGGCTATAGACAATGCTCAGAGGAAAGGAGCCCGTGTTTCAGGAGCTAACATAGCCGAGCACACAAAAAACTTGAGTTTCCCTGGATTTAGTCACTGGGTAGAGACAGACAACTGTGGGAGGGGGCTGAGCAACTATGTGATACTGGACACGGATGGTTTTAGGAACCATCTCCTCCCAACCCACTTGTTGGACATGTCTTCAGACTCTGTGAAGTCCCTAGGCCGGGCCATCCACTTTCCTGGTGGAGCTCCACCCCAGCCAGACTGTAGCTGTTGGTTTGATCCAGATGTTCTCTGCACTGGAGGTAAGAAAGACAACAAAAACAGGGTCAAATGCATTGGGTCCATGCTTCTTTTTTTTTTTTTTTAATTTTATTTTTTCTCTTACTCCGCATGACTGCCCCTTTAAATTAGAGCTCCCCAAAGAGAAAAGTCTAAACTCAAGAAATTAATATAAACAGTCATCATCCTGTTTGTAATGGGAGTCCTATGCAGAGATCCCACTATTGAACCACAAGACTCTCTTATTGCTTATTAGTTCAATAAGGCTGTTTCCACTGTTGTGTGCTGGAGAGGGTTTTCCAGGTCTAACAGTCAACATCTGCCTGTTTTGAGAGCAATCACTATATGCCAGAGGCTCTACCAGCACTGTGTCCCTGTCCTTCTGAGGGACAGGGCACTAAGAGGATTTGTGTTGAAGACAGCCTAAGAGAGCTGCACAACAACAGATGTTCTCACCATCTCTCCCGGTTAACCCCACCTTCTCTACCCAGTTAGCTATGCGGCTTTAAGGATCATCAGAGCTCACCTCATCAAGAAAAGATGATAATCATTACTCAAAATAATTTCAGTTACAGAAGACAACAGAGGTGGTTAATTGAAGACTTAGGAGCAGAGATACCTGGCTTTGCGAGTCTGGGCACTGATTTTACTTATTGTTTTTAATTTTAGGCAACTGTGGTGCAGTTTTAAAGTCCACAGGGAAGCCAAAATCTCAGGGTAGGATATTTAGCCTCCACTTGACATATTTACTTATAATACTAAGCAGTTACTCCTACTGCTCCAGGATATGACTTAAACAGACCAAATTAACCACATCTACAGAATATTTCATTCAGCAGCTGAGAAAAACATTCCCCTTGGCTCAGCCCTAGCTGGTTTAAATCAGTGGAGATATACTGATCTTACAGCAGCTGGCAAGCTATAGAAGAGACAAATATAATGCTATCACATATCTAATTTTGCACTGCTACTAGGAACAGCATATCAATTTAGCATCCCATTGCAGTCTATGGAAAAATCCCACTGATTTTTAGAGAGATCAGATTTTATGTTCGCACCTTTACAAAAGCATAAAGCTCTAGGCATTTGTCAGTGAAGTGGTAATTTATTATTATTAGTAATATTTCAGAGACTGAATTTTATGACTAGAATTAAATCCAAGCCTCAGTCTGGCTTTTGTATGGAGTTAGGGTTGGAGGCGGGGGTTGGATGTGAAGCTGCCAGGCTGCTGTGGTTCCTGACCCCAGACCCACCAGAAATGGGGCTGAGCAAGGTGCTCCCAGTACATGTAGTCACACACACGCACTGCAGATGCAGCCAGTCACCGACAGAGTGGCACATACAGGGAAGCAATATGTTGACAGGCTCCACAGCCCACAGCCAGCATTGCTGACATACAGACAACACAAATGCCTTGACCCTGTTCTTATGCACCACCTAATCAGGGTCCAAGCTTGCTACCAGATCTCCCAACGCCAGCTCCTGCACACATACAAATGAACCCTCTGGTAGGTGGTCCAAACCTGTAATCCCCCCATAGCCAGCTCTCAAACCCTTTGGTGTCCGCAGGTCTCCAGACTTGTGGCCTCTCATGGGTTGCAGGCTCTAGGACTTCTCATCTTACCCGTCGGTTAGGTTGACGTGTAGTCTACTAATGTCACACACAGTCAGAGAACACACTCACCCAGGGAAGGAAAAAAAAAAAAAATTAGGAATAGGGTTTAAGAAGAGAGTAGGACAGATTGTGATGATCAGGTGCAAGGTTTGGCTGGAAAAATGCACAACGTGCTTATGTGTGGCCAGCATCCCCATCCTCTCAGGTATCCCATACCATCCCCATCCCTTCCTTTCCCCATTTTTGTCCCTTCCTCTAAGCATCCAATAAGAAGTTTCACATACTCCCACAACCCCCTTAAAGATTCCCTAATGAGTTTAACTCAATCTCACAAGTCCCTCAAGTATGCTGTAAGTTTGCTCTTTCCCGTAAGCCCACAATAACCTGGCTTCAGTTATAAAGTTCTGGTTGAGCTTCCTCAAGGATTATCATGGTCCCTCCAATGGTCCATCCATCACTGACATGAGCTCTCTGGTCTTGGTGTTGCCTCCACTATCTCCTATTCCTTCGGGTTTGTTTATCTGGGTGTTTGGTTTTTACTTCTCTTGTATTTCTACTGTGTCTCGTTCACCCCGGTGTGAATCTTGTGCTCCAACCAGCTCTTACTCTCAGCTTACCAGATACTGCTTCAGTGAATGAAATTAGATGGACTTTGGGTGTTTTCCAGCTGTGGAAGAGTCCTCATGTCGTGATGTGTAACTGTGCCCCCTACTTCAGCAACGGACATGATCAGGGAGAGACCCTTTGCTATTCCTTGGTTTTATGTGCTGCCTTTCAAGTACCACATTGCCTTAGAGTCCTCTAAGGCCAGGCACTTGTGGGTTATAGTACGCAACGGCAATAAGCAAGAGAATATCTCTCAGGATCTTTCTCAAAGCAGATTTGTTCAGACAGCAGAGTCTCTGGGGGGCTACCTGAGGAATCCTAAAGACAGCACCAGTAAAAAAAAAACCCTGACTGAATACAGAAGAGAGCGTTAACGACCTCCACATGATTCCTACCACACTGTGGTCTGGGTTACAGATTCTATCTGAAAATGCTAGAAGGCAATGAAGAGACGTGAGATGGGACTTTCATACCCCTACATTTCATCACTGGTTTGCCCAGCAGGCATTTGCTCCTTTGCCCAGCAACAAAACCAACTCCTTTCCTAGATGGCAACCACAGCCCTAGAGCACTAGGTCTCCTGCAAGTCTGCCTCCAAGCTGGTCCAGTCCTACCTTTTCCAGGTATTTAACATTGTGCAAGGCCTTTATGGGATGTGTTCTGGCTTCACAGTCACACCAGTCCTTCTGGAGAAGGGCACACCTTTGGCAGCTCCCGTGACTTCTAGGGATAAACATTGGGTTGCTGTCACCTGATCTTACGGGGACTGACTTTGTCCATGCATGAAGAACAAACCATGTCCCCCAGGTCATCTTGGTGTGGTCTTGTTCATTCCTGTACTCAAGGTGAGAACCTCCTGGAGAAAGCTGGCTGTGTCTCCATTGCACTTTGGTGAAGTGAAACCTTGGTCTACATCCACGCTATCTGTAAGGTGGAGAAACGGGTGTGAAGTATCCACTCTACTGTGCCCAGATTTCTTCTCAGATGAGGTGTACAGGGCTAGTTCCAGGCTGGAACATGAAAGCAGAGTGACTTCTTATATAGATTCATAGTACCATAGAACCAGAATGGTTTGGGTTGGAAGGGATCTTCAACAATTATCAAGTCCAACACCCCTGCCATGGGCAGGGACAACTTTCACTGGAATGATAAAATAATTTGGGTTGGAAGAGAGCTTTCAAGGTCACCTAGTCCAAACCTCCCCATCTAGTCCAACCCCCCACTAGATCAGGTTGCTCAAAGCCCCCCTCCAACATGACCCTGATCACTTCCAGGGATGGGGCATCTACACCTTGAACACTTCCAAGGATTTACAACTTCTCTGGGCACCGTGTTGCAGTGTATGTGTGAGGAAAATAAGGGACTGGGGCCCTGGGATGAAGCAAAAAGTAAGTCCAAACCCAGCAGGAAAATTTCAGCTAAAATGCTCTGTTTCTTCCTGAAAAGGACATCAATTTTCAAAAATGCCTGCAGCTTTCACTGGGAAGCTCTAAGTTTCTTTGCTTGCAAAAGGCCTGTGATTTAGGTACAAGCGTGACATAGAGTTATGAACCTTTTAGCAACCGAGATTCCTCCATGATTGCTTGTGTTTAAGGATCTCTGAATATCGACAGAATAAAATAGAAAGAAAAAAAAAAAAAAGAAGAAGAAGAAAGAAGAGACAGAGACAGCAAATGGTTCCCACTGGAATTTAGCTCGTCCTTTCATGTCGGCTTTCCTTAGTGCCCAGTAAAGACAGTCATGAGCAAAGTATCTGTCTCCAGTACTTTCTGTTGATGGGCCTGTTGAAGAAAACATCAACCTTCTCCTCCTCTTCTGTTCTCCTCAGCATTAGAAAACTGTAGCAGGGAACAAAAAAAAATCCCAGATGGGCTGGTGACTCACACTGTCCATTAGTTTGGTACCGCATGATAGAACTGCTTCAGTGTTTCAGTTCCTGGAGAGAAGAGGGTCAAATGTTCAAAAGTTATGAACTTTGCAGAAGCTGACTCTAAAACCTAATACTTTCCTGTGAGTCCAGTCTTTATTTACTTGAAGAAAAACTCTTTTTCCACTGATCCAGGGGTCTAGGTCTGGTATAAGAAAAATGTGCATGGAAATAAATAGTTAAAGTAGCTGAAGTTTCATGTAAATAAAGTCAGCAAGTAATTGTGCATTAAAACTGTCTTCTAGCATTCTCCTGGCTGAATATTTGCAGTCATAGTCTAATGGTTTGATGCTGATATTTTTAATTTTATTGTCTAAATCAAAGGGATTTTCTAATTTGCTTATTCTTTTCCCCTCTTTGCACAGGGATTGAGCCTAGAGTCATGTTTTTGGGAACAATGCTGGCATTTGGCCTGATGCTTTGTGCTGCGGGACTGGCTTCTCTCATCAGGTGAGAATTGCTGTATATATTTGATTTGGTGCCCCTTTGAGCTTCTGTGGGAGACTTGCAGTTTAACCAGCAGTTTGGACCATGTGAACCACACCAGGTTTGACTGTGGTCTTTGCTCTCCAGCTACATATCTCTTCACTTTATTAAGTGCTAGTGGCTTGAGCGCAGTGAGCATTGGTTCTGCAGTCTCAGGAGGAGCCATTTTACCCTTAATCCAGTCCAGGTTTAGAACACTGCAGTCTGTTACTGGAAGGATTAGCTGGATGATGGCTCTGAAGCACTTGGAAGTGCAAACTGTGCCATACAAACCAAAGACAGAAATCTGCTTTAAGCACATCATGGTGGACACTGAGTGGGCTGCCATGTTAAGTGTCTTTTTCCTTATTCCAGATCATTCTTTCCTGGATTTCTGTCCCTAACATAATCATGTTTCCTACGAAGCACCTAGGCTGACCCTCTTTACTTTCTCCATGTACTAAAGAGAAAGAGAGAGAATATCTCTGGAGAGGGTTGGGAGTAATTAATTAGGATATGTGTTTATCACCAAGCTGATTCACTCCCTGTTTTGAACTGGAGTCCAGCTCCCTGGCCATTCACATTGCATATATATTAGTCTGGGCATGGGATCTTCAGAGCAAATGGAGTAGTCTGCTGGGGAAGCGGCAGTTTCCAACAATTGCATAGGTCACACTTGCATCCCAACTTTATATCCAAGGTGGATGTGAGGCAGCAGTGACTGGGTGGTCCAGGAGCTACGGGTTGCTCTTTGGTAATGACACTATGACCATAACCTAAAGTAATCTGCTCCAAACTGGCCCCTGGAGTAATCTGTCTCTCATTAATGATGTCAGCGTGGTACATGACTGAAATTAGAGTCAAATTAGAAGGCATATTTACTCAACAGCAGTGAGCTCAGCAGACAGGGTTCCTGGATTGTCCCATCCAGCTCTGCCTCTCAAATGTTCCCCAAACATGTTTTCTCTCCACTTCTGAATCATCCCTCCGAGCCCAGATGGTATAAGGCCACCCAGCAAGCAACACCCCAAACAGTTCCCTTACTTATGACACACAGCTGCTTCTGATATCTTATAATTGCAGGCACCAAGAAGGTTGCCTCCATCCACCCGCACTTTAAAGCCTTGTTCTCTTCCTTGGCCACCAGCCTCTACCATTACGTAAATAAAAGACAATCTTTCTGCCTACTCTACTTGTAAGCTGTTCCACAAGTACCAGACTGTGCTTGGGAAGGCTCAGTCATGAGTAAAGATGTATGGCCATCTGCAAGGGAAAAAAAAAAAAAAAAAAGCCTTGCATGACTCAGACAACGATTTATGTTAGGGAAGGGCATGTCTGGAATTAAATTTAAACCACAGCATGGTCTGAGTTCAAACGTGGGAGCTCTGGTCTTAGCTCTGCCAGGGATCTGCTGTGTGACCTTAATGATGAGTCACTCCACTCTGTGCTTTGCTTTCGGCAGAGGGGTGCTTCCCTCCACGGTTGGGTGAGAAGATATGATTGACCAGGCAAGGTGAAAAGTACATAAGTGATGAGTTTTTAGCATGAAGATGAGTTGGGTGGCTTGCGACAAAGAAGTTGGAGAAAGATTATAAAAAATCACCCCAGGCAGCCATATGGCCAAGGCTCCCTCCGAACTCCAAAAAGCTGCCCATGCTCTTCTAAAATACTTGGAGCAGCACATGCAGTGGAAATTGTGGTGACCTATGGATGTCTGGTGAAGTGGATTCCTTCTATAGTATAGCTAGCTAAAGGCATCCCATTGCCCAGCTCATCAGAAGTCTTAGTGTGTGCAGATCAGACATCTGCTGTACTGTAAACAAAGTTCCTTAAACAAAACAAGTGATGCTGAGGGCAGCGGGGGAGCTTTCCTTTCCCTTCTCTCTTCCTGTTTCATGAGGTTTTAGCTGTCTAGTAGAGTGTTCTTTGTGCTCAGCGTTAGACCTTGATGTCCGTCGAAATAGTGGGTTCAAAACGATGGGGTGTGACTTCTGCCTCTTCCCCTGAGTTTGTAAAATGGCCATGTGGTGGGTATTAGTGTCAAATGTATCCCGGCTGAAAACTAACAATGAAACCATGGAATGTTTCATATTGATTTGCATGAAGTGGATATAAGCTTGTTTGAACCATCCCATGAACACGTAGTCCTTGACAGTGCACCGCTGCTTGTTGGGTCTCTTCTGCCTTGTAAATTCGAGAGAAGTGGGGCAAATAGCAGGATGCAGTCAAGCAACAGATAGTGTCTTTGCTGGTCTGATGACTACACTAAATTTTCTTTCTCACCCATGGCAACTTTGCAAATCTGGTAGCCTATCGAGTAGTGCAAAGCATCATTCCTTGGAAAAGGGGCAGCAGCATCCTGTGGAGATGCCAGAAGCACATTTGTCCTCTATTACGCAGTGCGTGGTAGACATCCCATCTGGCTCAGGTCCTGGAAGAAGTAGGTCTGAATCAGCACAGTCTTCTTCTTGATCTAATTACTCCTGACCAAGAGGAACAGTACTAGCTCAGCAATACTGCTTCCAAGACCTCCACGCTGCATTGCTCTATGCCACGCACGACAAACTGCTCACCCCCTGTAGCTTTTCCCTCTGTACCACCTTGCAGTCATTACAAGGAGGTATCGATGCGTGCTTCATACGGCACCATGCTACAATATAGAGATTTAGACACCACGTTATGATGGTAACTTGTGTCCAGGCAGCTTTTATAAATTTCCCGTGGCTCAGTTTCAGGCCTTAAGAAAGGCTGGTGTGCCTGAGAGCTGTTTGCTCATCAGCCAGATTGTCTGGTCTAATAAAACCCATTATTCTCTCCTAATGGAGAACGATTTGGCATATGAAAAATAAACCCGAACAAAACAAAGTATGCATTGCATACACATCCAATTCATATTTGTAACCAGACAGACAAAGTGTCTATTTGTGATGAGACCCCTTGAGGTTATAGCTTTTGTTTTCAGTGAATTGGATAACCCTTGCTGTTTGACTCAGGGGATTTCACTCCGAGTTAGGACATCAAATTTGTGCACTGCTTTCATCCACGTCCACCCCTGCTGCCACATCACATGCTGCACTTCCCTTATACTGCAGGGAAGGCAGATGTGGAGGACTCAAAGGTGGTATAAATTGGTTGCCTACCTAAAAATTCTAACCGTGACTCTCCAAATCTCCCAGGCATAATATCTTGAACAGCCAGCTATTCAGGGGACCTAATAAGATAATACTGACCTTGGATGATGTTGTCTTCATCAACCCAGAGCTACATAAAAAGGTAAGTCCTTCCACTTGTGAAAGCAATCTGGTGGGACACTCAAAGACAGGTTTGCTGTATGGTATTTTCATATCCATGAAGATCTGGGAACCCCGTTTGCCTCATTTTCCCCTGCATATCAGTAAATTTCCCATATGATGAGTGGTTTTGAGTCTCAGATTAGATGCACGTGCAGTGTCAGATCTGTTACGTGGATGTAAAATAGTACCCTTGGTTGTGTTTATTCTAACAGCCAGGACTTATTCTTTGTTCTTGAGGTTGGATCTCATAGCATAGTTCATGTCCATATAGGTAAACCATCTAACCCTCTAAAACAGTGTGTCCAAACTACCTACTGGGAGACATTCCTGGCCTGTGCTGGCTCCTGCCCAGACCTGGGGACCTCCTTGGGGAGGGTCATTTGACACAGGCCAGAGCCATGCCGTGGCATTTCCATCACCTAAAGTGCTGCTGTAGTGTTTCAAGGTGCTAAACAGGGTCAACCTGAAGAGCTTTGTAGAGGTTTTGGTGGTTGCTAGCATGGGTGAAATGTATGCCTGGAGGCAGAGCTGGAGTGGAGGTTTACATCCAAAGGTCTTAAACTGTCTTGTACCTGCTTTCCTTGCCTTCCAGAGGCTGACCTTGGACAGTCTGGCAGATGCAAACAGTGTAGCAGCCGACGGCAGAAGCCTGAAATCAAACCGCTCTTTTTCCTTGAAAAGTGCAGCTGCCACCTACGAAACCTCCAACGTGGCTTTGTATGAGGTAGGTAGGGACCTGGTGAAGCCTTCTCCCACCTCCTCTGTTCACTGAGCTGCTCGTGTGAGGAAAGTCTTGGGCCGCAGTGCTGTAGGTCCCAGGATGGGAATAGTGCTGATGTGTGAAAATAAGCTACTCCCAAGCATGGACTTACCAGTGTTTAAGGTGACTCTACCCCAACCCTCACCCTGACGCTTGGAGTCATGTAGTGGGGGTGGTATTTGACGTCCATATGTAGCTTGCCAGGTCTGGTCTCTGTTAGAGGTGTCACCACCTAAAGGCACCACGAAGAACCTTTCTTACAAGACAGCGTTTAGGTGGTGACATCTCTGATAAGGTCATTTCTTACAAGACAGGATCCAAACACACAGAATAAAGGTTATCAAATTTCCCTTTGTGCCAGTAGGACTGTACAGAGTTTAAGCAGAGGCAGTGGCCAAGAAAACCCACGCCATCCATCAGTTCTTTCCAAAAAAACACAGCTTTCTGAAAAAAATGGCATAGCAGTTTTTCCTGAAAAGAAGCAAAATAACCTGGATCACTATGTCAGAAAAAAGCTCTGAATAGTTGTTCTCCTTTTTATTCAATTTATCATTATTTATCAGATACTAATACACCTTCCAGGCATGAAGTTCTGACCCTGTCTTGCCCCATTTTTTGAGTGTTTGCTGTGGGCATTTTTACTCGGGTGTGGTATAGGAAGAATCTACTGCCAAAAACATTGAAAATCCCCAAATCTCCAAATACTTTCAAAGTCAAGGATCTGGGATTCAGACCTAGGTCCCAGTGTCAACTGTTGCTCAGAGACTTGCTCTGCCATTCACCCGCCTGTATTGTGAACAGGGAGACTGGGTGTGGATGAAAAAACTTGAGACGGGAGCAGTTCACAACCTGCGGCAAAGCTCCACCAGCATCCTGAGGAAGGTAGGAACAGGGGATGATGGGGCATGTGGAGGGAAGGTTCTTTTGGGGGAACTTTTGGGACTGCAGGGTATTTTTATTCTCCTTGTCTCCTGTTTATCCACCGAATCCCGCGTCATGGCTGTCCATGAGCCTTTGCCCAGTGAAATCTGGCAGAATGGACCATTCAGGAGTGCGTCTGACCAAGTTACCAATGACCTCTGTGTCAGAGTCAGCATCTTGCAAAACCCCACCCTGGGCCTGACACTTCAAAGCTGGTGCAGTGCTGAACGTACAATGAGTCCTCTAAGTGACCTTGTCTGCGAAGGCGGAGTGGTTTGGAGGAAATGAGCCCAGCCTGTGTCAGGGCAGGATTGTGCGCTGGTAGCTGTTTTCATGTGTTATTTGTTGACAGTATGGCACAGACATGGTTGTGCATTTCTCTGGGATTTGCTTTGTGTCTCCAGCCAAGAGGCCTGCTAGAAGTTTACTTTTAGTCTTCATTTTTATATTATAACTAAATGACAAGTAAACACATTTATTTTCCATATTCAAGGCCATTAGTTGCTGGCAGCTGCTGCTAACATAGGAGTGGCATTTTTATGCATATAAATATAACAAATTTACCAGGGCATGTCTCCAAAGGCATCATTGATAGATGACTTTGGATCCTCCAGGCATGGTATTGCTTTCCAGATCAGACCAGAGCTGGAGCAAGACTCCACATGTTGAACTCAATTTACCCCACTGAAGCTATTTTGTCCTAGTGAAAGATCCAATCCAGCTCGTCTAAAGAAAAACAAATTTCTGTTCAGTTTGCTTTTGCTATCTTGCTTTCTTTGTCTTAACGGATAGATTAAGAAAAGCAAAGCTTTAAAAGAGTGTAGAATAGCTGAAAGTAAGGAGCACAGAGGTTGTTTGCTTCCCCATCCTTGTGTGAAAGACTGGGAGTGCAGAATAAGGACATCTAATGATATAAAGAAGCTGCTGAGCAGATGTCTGGCTGACTTGGTCTCGCTGTGATTCACTGTCTTGTTTCAGATGAAAGATCTGCGTCATGAAAATGTGAATCTGTTCCTGGGCTTTTTCTCTGACTGTGGCATCTTTGCCATAGCGACGGAGTACTGCTCCCGAGGAAGCCTGGAGGACTTGCTGAGAAACGAAGATATGAAACTGGATTGGATGTTCAAGTCCTCTCTCGTGATGGATCTAATTAAAGTAAATCCATTGCTCCTGCTGAGGCGTGACCGGCATGTGACTTTTATATTGACATAGCTATTTCATCCAGGACTTCGGGATTGTTATAGTAATACAGGGAAAACCAGTGTGAATTTAATAGTACTGATATATGGGGTCTTTAGTAGAGGTCTCTTATTCTTGTTTTGTCACCATCTGAGAGAAGCACTATTTGGGGTAATAAGACTACATCCACGGAGCAGGATGAGAGGTTAAAACTACATATCAGGCTAGAACTGATCACCTAGAACAATGAATCTGGTCACAAATTTGTACTTTCCAAAGGCCCTTTCTTGTCATAAATCAGAAATGCATCCAGCATAGAACCAAGCCGTAGCCATCCTCTGGCATAGGATGCCTACACTTATGGTCTCTTTAGATGAGTGTTCGCACACTTCCAGTCACATCCCATGTGTTTTCAATTCCTAATGGTCATCTACCCATCTGGGACAGGTGACCTACAGAGGGTAGATGCCAGAACAATTCTTACAGCCATGATCCATCTTCTGATCCTCCCTGAGGGAGCTGGGTAAGGGCATCCATCTCTTAATGGCTTCCCTTGACCTAACCATTGGGTACCACTCGTGTCCACCTTCTTGTGCCTACAGCCCAGTGAGTCCTAGGGCTACAGAGGGAGGCTTCTGACTCTTCCTAAAGCTGCCAATCCTTTCCAGTACTACTTTAGGGTGCAGATAGCCCAATTCTCATTCCCAATCCATTTCTGAACTTTTCCCACAGTTTCTTGGGCTGACCAGCCCTGCATTTGGCATAGTCAGTGCTGTATTTGATGCCATCCAAGGTGACAGTTTGGCTCGGTGTCTCTGAATGCTGATAGATGATATAATTCTTAAGGAAAAGCCTCAATCTTTTCTGTGGTTTACAGGGAATTAGGTATTTGCATTACCGAGATTTTGCCCATGGACGTCTCAAGTCTCGTAACTGTGTCGTGGATGGCCGGTTTGTGCTGAAGATCACCGACTATGGTTATAATGAGCTCTTAGAAGCACAGAAATGCCCGTATATTCAACCACCCCCAGAAGGTAGGTGCCATAAGGAAATATTTTTTAAAATAATATTTGTCCATTGATTTAATAGATGCTTGTCCTAATGCAATTGCAGGCCAGTGGCCACGTAAGAATTTATGTGCTCAGTCTCATGACATCTAGTTACCTCTATACAATGTGCTGTTACAGGAAAGGCTAAGCAAATTTTTTTCAGGCTTCCTGAAAGTGAAGTAAATAGCAGAGCACCATGGTAAGGAAAAATGATTTTATTGTCAGCAGTGATGTAACTTAAGCTTGCCGTAGTTGGAGAAGGATTTAAGTGCCCCTAAAATCTGGTTAATTCTGAATTTCTGTGACCGGTGTAACTAGCTTCACATCCTTAGCCCCAACCTTGTCTTTGAATTTTTCGGTTAACCCAAATGCAAAGAGCCTTGTTTTGTAAAACTGAAGAGTCTGAAACACGAGAAGATACAGGTCTCTTTGAAATAGATCCTCTACATGCCAGTCACAAAAGGCTGCCACACGACATTTCCATCATTTAGGGACAGCATCTCATGGGACCAGGTTTGGAGACTTTGACAGGATTTCTTTCATCTGGCCATTGCCTTGGGGTTCCTCTGGCATCCCAGTTTATTTCTGAAACCTGGTTTCAAGTAGTATGTAGTGTTTTGAACCCTCTGTCACAGGATTTGTTTCCTACACATTTTCCATGTGTCATATAGGGCAATTGCCAGAAAACCTTCTTCTCCTCTCCGACAAAAACTGTTATACCTTGTGGTAGCTGCAATGTTCCTTATTCCCATTATTCAGAATGCACGGTTACCAGGGCAACAATTTGCCAATTTGAAGAAGATTCATTTCTTGATGAGGCTAGGTACGTTTTACAATTGTGTCTTTCGTCACTTGAACTATCGGATTATAAAGACTGATCGTACTTCAAACTGCCAGAAACTGTGTTTACAGAAACTGCTTTCATCTAAGAAGAACTACAGAATATATTTTATTAACTGTTGCTTTGTAAAAGGGCAACGACAGTAACAAGAAATCTGCTCTTCAGTGCCAATATTTTGACTGAGTGATATTTTCAAACAAACAAAAAAAAAGGTGTTAATATTTTTGGCAATGGTGAGAAGACTTTTTACGTAGATGTTCAAGGTTGGTGTTTTAGCATGCAAATTGTTGGTATAGCAAAATTTTTTTAAAAGGTAGAGTGAAATGTGGAAAATTAATTTATTTTTTTTATCAGGATGCAAGTTTAATAATTTTAATACATCACAAGAAATAAAATACTTGATACGTTAAATAATTATGTTTCAACATTTCGTCAAATCACTGAAGTGAAATGTTCATTTAAGCACTTTGCAAAACAGTCTGAGCTCAAGCGTAAGAAACACGATGCTCTTGGTTCTTTTTAGAATTGCTTTGGACAGCTCCTGAGTTACTGAGGGACCCCGACATGTGCAGAAAGGGCACGTTCAAAGGGGACATTTACAGCTTTGCAATCATCCTACAAGAAGTGATCGTTCGAGGTCCACCATACTGCATGTCAGAACTCTCAGCTGAAGGTAGGAAACTATTTCAGTACATTTTTAAGGCTTTACACCGAGTTCTCTGGCCAAAAGTCTGGCCAAGCCCCTTGCGTAAAACGTTAGTATGGAAATAATGTCCCAGTCTCCTGACCTTTCTCAGTGACTAGAGGCTGTTTTCAACAAAACTTCCATAATAAACATCAGAACGTGTAGTCCTGATCTCAGCCATGGTACGTGACTCATCATTGCTGTCAATGAGGTTGGGGCTCTGGGTACCACCCAAAATGCTTCAGAGCTGGCCACCAGTCAGACCCCTGCAGCACCCTCAGTTCCCTGTCAAAACTTTGACTTTTCATCACGGTATGGGGTGAAATCTGATTTCCCATAGCTTGGAAACTCCTTTGCTTCCTACTCATGGGCTCCTTTTTTTGTGTCATGGGGGGGTTGAGGTTTTTGAACTGGACCCCTGGCTATAATCCTGGTTTTTCTAACTGCTCACCTATTTTTCCTTAATTTCTTTCCCTTTTAAAGAATTCCTCTCTTCAGCAAAGGTCAAAGTGATACATCATGACCCTGCTGACATATATAAGGCGTCTTGTAACAGAAACAGCAAATAGGTGAACTTGGGAACTGCTCATAGTGCAACTCTCATTAGTCTAAACTCTGTTGTCCATGCATAGGTAGAGCAAACACACTGCAACCAAGGTCAGGTCACAAACACTTGAACCGGGAGGGAGTGAGAACAATCAAAAAAGAGCTGATTTCAGTCAAAGCCCATTTTCAACACGTTTTCAGCTGGACACTGACCAAGGAGGGTGTGGCCATTCAGTATCTGCCTGTTCAGCGCCTGGAAAAATGGGGCCCTGACCTTGCTGCACCCCAAGATGCTTCAACAATGCAATGACAATGATGATTATGATATAACGTGCTCTGTAATTAAGAGCTGGACCTATGATGTAGCCTATGATGCAATTAACAGGTATCCCCCCACCTAGTCCCCATAGGGAACCTCCAATAAGTGTTGCACGTAGTGCACTCCAGTTTCCTAACCTGATAAAATGATGAATTTCTGCTTATTACGTCCTAATCCTCAAGGAGCTATCACTCATGGCGTGAACTTTAAAACTGTTTGGGAAAGGCATTTCCCCTTGGCTGCCCCTGGAAATATTTGGGCCAGGTGCTTTGTTAGTTCATTTGGTGGAGACCGGTGGGAGAAGCCAAAGAGCTTTGAAGTAGGCTGTCAACACTGAGAAGCTTTGGGTACTCACAGTAACAGCTGTGGAAATGCAGGGCTCCTGCCAGAAAGAGGCTGGTTTTCACTCTGTTTGACTGCTCCGCTCTACACAAAATTAAACCTTCAAATACAAACACTTTGAGGTTGGATTTTTTTTTTCTTTTAAGCAGGAAGATACAGTTCTACCTTACAAAAAACACATTTTCTCAAGATATTCTTACTAAGAAATACCTAAAGTGAAGTCAGGGTTGGGTTCAGACATTAAACTCCCCTGTGCTTCAGCTGCCAGCAAAATCTGCATCTCCTCTCCTTTTTTTCTGTAGCGCTGTTTTATCTAAAAACTGCACATTCAAGGAATGACTTGTCAGGGTCTGAAAGCCCAAGCCCATCTCCTTATTAGTCTTATTTCACCTCTGGATAGGGAGTAATTTCCCAGACATTGTTTTGAACCCAAATTCTCTCCCTTGAAATACTTACCACTGTCTCCATTCCCATCAACCTCCTACATACTGGTTCCCAGTTAACGGTGAAGCGTCAGAGGCTGGTATCCTTCCTGTTTGGGCTTGGTCCTAACCCTCTGCTCTCTTAGACAACTGAACATCCTAATGGAGAGAGTCAGAGGCAATTTCATTAAATACAGGACTGCAGGCCCCTACATCCATCTGTCACAAAACTTTCCTCCGTCCAGCTGCTTTATTGCTCATAACTCGATTCTCCAGGGGCAAGAAAGCAGATGATTCTCTTATCTTTTAAATCCTCCAAGAGACTCCCAGCAGAGGAAAGCAGAAACCCTCAGCTTCACTTGACACAGCCGTTGGGCAGTGAGGATTAACAGTGATGGCTGAACAAGTGAGCAAGGGACAGGTGAAAAGGTCCATGTCTGTGCCTCCACCAAGACCCTCCATCTCATAACATGCTTCCCACTCTTCTCTTTGTCACAGAAATTATAAAGAAAGTGAAGAAGCCCCCTCCCTTGTGTCGCCCAAGCATAGCCCCTGAGTTGGCCCCCCTGGAGTGCATCCAGGTAATGAAGCAATGCTGGGGTGAAGCTCCCGAACGACGTCCAACCTTTGAGGAAGTATTTCATAAGGTTGGTGAATAGAGCAGCAGGTGCAATCCTTTTTTGTACTTGTCAGGAGAGTGTATTATTATTATTTTTTTTTATTTCTTTAAGTGACCCCTTAAATAATGATTGAAGAAATCCCAGAGCTCTAGTCTTGCCTTTGTTATTGGTTTATTTTATGGTTTGTGGTGGCATGGCAGCACCACGCAGGGTGTGAAGCAGGCTGGACATAGGCTTGGTGTCTTCACATTTGCAGTGTAGATGGTCTCATGGAGATCAAAGGTCTGTAAATTATGAGAGCACCCTCAGACCAATATGTTTTTTGATCTTCTAAAATATTTAACAGGTGATTAGTTTAAAAGGAAAATTCACCAAAGGCTTTTAAACGCAAAGTGTTTGGCATAGGAGGTCTTTGAACTGCAGATCAGTGAAGGCTGAGAGCATATCCCAGGGAAATATAACCTTAACTGAGCTCTGTTTGAACAGATTTCCCAGACACCAACTATTGGCTGGTCTTATGGACAGGTACCGGCAAAATAAACCCCTTGTCTGATTCAGCAGTACTGTTCCTATGTTCTTAAAATGTCAAACTAGGTAAACCAATATCCATAATTTTTACATTTTGGTTCTGTGAAACTGTGAATAACTTTACACCCGTGTAACTCCACTGTTGAGACTAGGGCAGCTTCTGAAGACCCAGATTATCCAAATGGTCCAGAGGCTCAGCTTCAGGTCAAAAAGGAAAAGCACAACTCAGTGAAGAATTGGGGATGGGAGGTGGCAGCATGCATAGATGCCAGCATGCAAAGGTGGATTTAAGACCAGTAATAGATAAGCAGGTTTTAAGTGTTGCTAATGCCCTGAAATTTGCACCTCTGAATGCAAAGGGCTGCAAATTGCCCCGAAGGTTAGTCATGGCTTAAATAAGGGTGCAAATTTGCAGCATGATAAGACTCTGTAACAACTCACATCTGTGTTGTCATCTCATGCAAGGTGGTGTTTCACTCAACACTCACTGAATGTTCATGGAGGAGCAACATACTTCTGGTCAGCTTCTGTAGTTACTGATGGAAATTCATCCTCTAGTTTGCCTTTTTCCTCTATCGTTGAACTCCTGCTGCTGACGAAGCCAGTCTTTAGCATCACGCCTTTAAGTGCTTGCTTTTTGTTCCTTTCCAAACTTAGAGTGCTACAATGGTGTAATGAGATGGAGACATAACTCTCCAGTTTGATTTTTCCAGTTCAAAACCATCAACAAAGGGAAAAAGACCAATATAATTGACTCGATGCTCAGGATGCTTGAACAGTATTCGAGCAACTTGGAAGATTTAATCAGGGAGCGGACCGAAGAGCTAGAGGTTGAAAAGCAGAAGACAGAAAAACTACTGTCACAAATGCTTCCCCCGTAAGTACTGGTACTTTAGATGGTAAAAAAAAAAAACAAACCAAAAACAAAAAAACACCAAAAAACAAACAAAAAAACCCAAACCAACACCAAAACCCAAAAACCATAGCTAGACTGGACAAAAGAGTTCCCCAGAAGTGAGCAAGATTGCATAACTGACTTCCAATTCTGGCAAGCACCTTCCAATCAAAGTAAGAAACTTTAATCAGTGCTCGTTACAGCTATATAGAACCTTCTGTTTAGTGGAAAACCTTTTGAGTGCAGTACGACAAGGATGTCTAGGCTCTTGGGCATGTCCTACAAAAGTGTTTGTGCCCTGTCATCTTTGCTTGCGTTGTCATTTCAGATCAGTGGCGGAAGCCCTCAAGACCGGTGGCACTGTGGAGCCAGAGTATTTTGACCAGGTCACCATCTACTTCAGTGACATCGTGGGCTTCACAACCATTTCAGCCCTCAGTGAACCCATTGAAGTAGTTGACCTTCTGAATGACCTTTACACGCTGTTTGATGCTGTTCTGGGAAACCATGATGTTTACAAGGTGAGGAGTACCTGGCCATGAGGATCAAAATGTCTGTGGGTCACTCTTTCAAATTTTATTCTGCATCTCTTCATCTATTTCAAGTGATTCATTTATTTTTTTATTGTAATGGCATTTGCTAGGTGGAGACAATTGGTGATGCCTACATGGTTGCCTCAGGTCTCCCAAAAAGGAATGGAAACAAGCATGCAGCTGAGATAGCCAACATGTCCCTGGACATTCTCAGCTCAGTGGGATCGTTCAAAATGAGACACATGCCAGACATCCCCCTCAGGATACGAATCGGGCTGCACACAGGTAGGCAGTGGCACTCGCCTGCACCTGAACATCAAAGAACTTTGCAATTGTATTTCCATCTTTGAACGTTTTTTCCCTGCCTGCCCCAAAACAAACACCCTTAGAAGATGCTTTAAAATCTTCCATAGCAACAAGGGCATTAAAGTGGAAACACAAACCCCAAAGGGGAAAATGTCTCAGTATCATTTGGGGAAGAAATTGCATATTCTGTCACAGTCAGGAACTACATCAGATATGTTAGTCACAAGGGTTTTGTTGTAAGGCTGGCTCTTTGATGTGCCGTAATATCTTCACTGATGTGATATGGAGACATCCAGTGATGTCTTTGTAATTCTGTTCTGAAAAAAAAAAAAAAAAAAAAAAAAAAAAAAAAAAAAAAAAAAGACAGAAAAACAGGCATATAGAGCGTAAGAAAGAAAAATTTGGGGAGATTTCTTGCAGGTAGGACATAACTGGAAGAATATGTGATAAGCTATTAGGAAAAAGTTATAAAGTAAATAATCTTTAATGTAGAAGTCATAATCTATTCAATTAACAGAAGAGCGGTTTGTGTAAAAGATGAGGAAGTTCTTTTTTTATGTACAAAGCATAATTAAACTCCAAAACAAACAAAAAAACCCACCAAACAGCAGGACTCCAGTCATATAAGCAAAAGTATTTTCAATGGAGAAAAGACACCTGTGGTTATCATAGAATCAGGATTTTTAGAAGCGATATAAACCTTCATCATTTTATACCACAGTCATCCATTAATAAATTTTTCCCAGCTGTTTGTCTCCAGGCTTCTTGCATCTTCCTCTCAAGTACCACAGACTGCCCATTGTGGGAAAAGAAACGGGGAATAAGATTGTCCAGAAGTCTGACCCAGTATTACAGGGAGGTTTATCCCTCTGCCTATCTGATAATGCCCACATTTTTGCAGCTTTGGCATTCAAGTCTTTTACAGAAGTCAATATCCCACTCCGTGTTGTACACACTGGGAAAAAAAAAAAAAAAAAAAAAAAAAAAAAAAAAAAAAAGAGCAGAGAAAAGGAAGTATCTCACCCAGATTATCCCAAGAACAGAGCTGTGACTTGAACAGTGCTAAAATCAATAATTCATATCTTCTCAAACATATAGCTTTTTCTTTTGGGGTTCTCTCTAAAAATTCATCTCCCTTCTGTTTTCTTTGTGGTTCAGGAGCCTTAGCTGGCCCTTAACAGAAGTCTGAAGTGTTAAAGAATGATTGCAGGAGCACTGCGGGTTTTATACTCTGGTAGAAATTAGATGAGACTATGACCCCAACTTGTCTTGCCCAGAGCAGGAGTCTCTGGTGCACCACCAGCACATTTTCAACATGAAAATAGAGGAATTCAGTGTGCAACATCTGCTACTGCCTGTTGACAGCAGTTCTGTAATGCATCTTCCATGCACCCGGCCAAAAAATCTATCCCTAGGTGGTGTTTGTGGGGGGTAGTTATATTTTTTTCCTGTTTTTATGAACTCTGGGTACCTGGAAAGTGGTGTTGCTCTGAGCTGTTGTGTAGGGTGTGAGAGGAAGAGGGGGAGGAATTGCTGTTTTCTTTCTGAAGAAGCAGGAGACAGATCTTGTTTTGCGTGGATCTGGCAATGTCGTACCGTTATGGGAGCAGTGAGAAACGCGTGCTCCAAAGCAAACCAGCTCTCTGAGCCACTGAGCTGACAGCAGAGTTTGGTTAACCCTCGACCCTGTTTCTCCTGAGGGAAGAAGCGTGAAGAGGGAATCACCAGCATCATGAAAACATCAAGGAAGCCCTTGGGGGAGAGGAGGGTGTGACTGACACTTTCACCATCCTGGAAAGGATGGAGAATGGGTGTGACCACCAGCTTTGTGGGCCAACCTCACTCTGGAAACTGGTGCCAGGAGGGGCTCATGAGCCCCTCTCTGAAAAAGCAGTAAATGCCATTTGGGTATGGGCTGCCCGCGTGCCTCCAATCCCAACAGCGAGCTGCACCTCTGGGAACTTCTGCTGGCCCGGGCCCATGGCCTGGTTGTGACAGTTCATGGGCGAGGCGAAGAGCACAGGAAGCCCAGTGTTTCGCCTGCAGTTTTCCCCCTGCTTTAAGTGCACCCTGGAGTCTTGGCTCTCCTCTCTTGGTTTGACTGCACGTCCAGAAAAATTCAGCTGACTCAGCTGTTTCCATGCCGTCTGTGTCTGGGCTGGAGCTGAACAGTCAGGAGAGCAGTGGTGAGGAGATGAGATTTTCCACAAAGGCCGAGGAGGATCTGTTTGTCTGTCAGGCTCTCTGGCAGGCAGCCCCGCACTTTGAACAAGCTTATTAACCTTTGTGGCACCACTGATGGTTGTTGTCGAGTCTTAGCCAGCGCGGCTCATTAAGTGACCCTGCAAGCCCTGGCAAAGAGCCATTTCAAAACAAACCAGCGAACCTTTATAATTAAACAACTAGGCTATAACGTTCTTATCGCAGGGTATCTGGTTTCCTCTGAAAGTTGTTACTGTGGGACATTTATTGCTGGAAGTTTTTGTTAGCCCTTTGCTGAAGCTGTCTAGACAAAGGGGAACACACACAGGCAGCGAAGTCAGCGGGTGAATTAACTCTTGGATGCTTTTAACATGGAGAAATCCTTTGGGCATGCTTACATTGTAGGGTTGGTTTTGAACCGTTAACTTTCTGCAGCAGGAGGACAGGCTTAAAAGCAGTACTCTGGAAAGATAGTACCTCACCCTAAAAGCCTTGCCTACCCTAGGTTGTGAACTTTGCGGAAAGGATTGGATGATTGCACTGACTGAGTAGGAAACCTAAATTTAGGCACCTACTGGGAGGTGTTTCCAGGAGTGTTAGGAAGCCTGCACTCATTTTGTGGTCAGTGGAGATCTGGTGGACACGCAAGAGGACCCTGGAGAGTGTTCAGGTGCAGAAGTGGAAACACTCTCATGGCTCAGTTGGCTGCATTGACTTGGCCTTCACCAGCTACAGCAGGAGGGCAGCTGCCTATACCTGTCAAACCCTCCTCAGTGAGGGCCGTTTTTTTGACAAGACCCACTTTTTCTGTGTCCTGGCAATACCTATTACAGAAGGAGCTTTGATCCTCACCAAGATTTCCGAGTGCTGCTGTCATGTCATCACCACAAGATAAAGAGGGGTGATATTATGTGAGGTAGTGTTTTCTCAGGGAGAGCTCTTACTGAAGCATGAATTAAAAAGTCTCCAAGATGACTCATCTTTATGCATATGTCACATTAGCGTGCACACATTCAGGACCAGTTAGGTAAACATTAGGTCCCTGACCCAGTAGTACCAACAGTGTCTTTACAGTTGTGCTGTAGAAGACTAGATCCTGAAAAAATTTCCTCTAGTGGATATTAGATCCTCTTCTGAAGAGCTTGAACCAAATTAGTGAGTAGCGATAAGGATGGGAGTTAACTTAGAAGAGATTCTGAGGAGCAGTGTCTTATCCAAGGTTGCACGACACATTGGCAGTAAAGAAAAATAAATTAAATCACGTTCTTGTGATCTCCAGCAGTCCCTGCACGCTGTGTTCGATCCAGAGATACTGTTTAAGTCCTTGTAACATTTTCAGTATGAACCATTCTTCCTCTTTTGTCTTTTTTAATCTTTAAGCAAGCGATGCTTCATCAGGCAGGAGTTAAAATCTGGTTTACCTCTCGGTTTGCATCCTCTGTAAATTATATTTAAATCCTGTTACTTTGACTCTGCAGCAACAGCATTTCAGAGGTCACAGCAAGAGGGGTTCTTGCAAAATTCCCCACAGCTTTCAGCTATGGAATTTCACTGGCCTTAAGTCATATCTGAAAACTATATGAAGAATCATTTTTTTGCAACTAAGAAGGCTAATAGCAGAGTAAAATTATATTGTCCTAAAACAAGTAACTGTTCACTTTTAAATTAAGATAAAATTATTATTATTACTACTACAACTATTATTTAAAACACAGCATTTTAACCTACAACTTTTTATATTATGAAAACCCTTATCTATAGCATCATTTCAGATACTGTTGATGATGTACTGTGTTCATATCTTTTGTAACTTTGCATGGGAGATTTCCTAGATGTTGGTCTTGCTAAATCTTAACCCATGAAGGATCGTGAAACTGGAAAGGCAGGCGGAGCGTGAAAAGCCATATGACATAAATGCATCCAATGGAAAATACAGAGAGGCCTGTCTTTTCCCTGCAGGAAGCCCCACACCTCCTTACATTACTGAGAGCATAAGCTCTTTTTTTTCTTTTTTTTTCCTTCTTTTTTTTTTTTTTTTAATTTTTTTTTTCTTTTTTTTTTTTCTTCATTAAATTTACAAGCCTGTTAAATTGTGGGTGATGAAATTTAGCATCTTCATAGCACAGTTCAAACATTAGCTAAGCCAAGTGCCCCAGATGACAATTATCTGTGCTGTCTGGCTGTCACACGGTTCATCTCTGCGTGTGTGCATGTTCATGTGAATCCTGCACACATACCTCTCCCTGAGAACTTGGCACTGGTTCATTGGGAGCTACTTCAGAAGGGCGTGGACCTCGTCTAAAGAATGAGAAAGAGGAAAAATAAACAGTTTTTGGCTAGACAGGCAAGCTAATGATGTCTTCCTTTCCAAGGAGGGGACACAGGGTGGTCCAGCATGTTGCCAACATCCCCAGGCTTCCAAGGCTGATTTTCAATCCTGTTTCACTGGGACAAAAGTCATGTCACAGGATCTGAACTTCAGTTTTCTCAGATGGAGAAGGAGGTCTTTTTAAAATGAGATTGCAATAGTCTTTGAGCTATCATGAACTCCAAACCAAATTTCTCCCAGATGATGGTGAACTGAGGTCCCACCACACAAGATCTTTCTCAGGCATAAAGCACGTGCAGTCCAGAGCAATGCTTTACTTTTGATCACTTGTAGCAAGTAACGAGGCCAATGAGATCTTTAGAAAGCCTTCTTCTGTGTTCCCAAGTGGTTTTTGAATGTCAGAGGAGAGGACGAGATTTGTTTGTGCGAGCCCCCTGGTGCGTGCAGTACCATCTGGGTGATGGAGATGATGTGTCTTTCAGGGCCTTGCGTGGCAGGCGTGGTGGGGCTTACCATGCCACGGTACTGCCTCTTCGGAGACACAGTGAACACGGCGTCACGAATGGAGTCCACAGGCCTGCGTGAGTATTTGGGACAGCCCCTGGGGTGGGCGGGCAAGCCAACTTCTCAAGAGAGATGAAGAAACGCTCATCTTTAGTTATGAGCGTTGCAACATTCCGTGATTCTGTGAACTAAATCAGCTCAGAAGAAAGGGGCAAGTCAAATGATAAAATTCAAAGCAGCCTGGAGGGGGGAGGCATCAACTTTGCCATCATAGGTCAGCCTTGAAGACTCTGATGTCTAGCTATGGTCCTCAGATCCCACCAACAAAATTCAACACGAATCTTGCCCTCAGTTTCTCCTACATGTGTTGGATCTTGCTTTCAGTCAGCGCTGAGAACCCTTAATTCAATGCTGCACAGTAAAATAATGGACTTACCTGTCACGGTCAGTACAAGGCAAGGGTTGAAGTCCATGTGAGCACTGCTTCCATCATGCTGGACAGAGAGAAAAGTAGACCACATGCAACAATGTCCTGCATCCTTTATGACGGTTTCATTTGTCAGCAGTGACAACTCCATGAACAAACGTTGGCAGGTCGTAACAAAATCCTTAAACTTCCTTTCCTCTTTGGGTTTTCTTGGTGTTTTTCTTGATGGGTATGCTATTTTTCCCTCAAGGTCTTGCCTTCATTTTCCTGAGGCTTCCAGTTATAACAGCGCAGCCTACATGCACAGAGCCAATATCTGCAGCAGATAACACAGTGCCATCTCTCAGCTGGTTCTTATTGTCCCATGCCTGGAGACTTCTAGACGTGTAAAAAGAGCTGGTGGGGAAGAAACATTTACTGCTTTTCAGTCCTATGTGTACACAGATCTGCTGTTTGTTGCTGTCCTTGGTTAAGATGTGGATATAAAAGCCATAGTGGTTGAACTGTGGATGACACAGCTGACATCTAGGGATGGCAGCGTCAGAGCCCTGGCTGTGTTTTGAATTTGCTTTTTGATGTTCAGGCTGTCAGTTCAAGTTGGCTTCCAAAGGCAACATGTCCTACATTTTAAACCTTGATCTCTCTTTTGAAATTTTCAACAGCTCTAAGAGATCACCTATTATGGCTAGTTTACAAGCTACCTGAGGTCTGTGATATTTAATATTAAAATCTTGAGGTCTTGCCAGGCTAGAACTATGATGCAGTATATATGCCACATTGGAACTTTTTAATTCTTTCATACAATCCTCACATTTCTAGCTCCAGCGATTTTGATTAGACGAATTATGACTAACAATCAGTCTAATCATTAATTAAGGAAAATTACCTTTCTTTTGATTATGGCTGGCTTATTTTAAGAAGCATGCATTGCATTTGGAAAGCAGTGAAATGGAGGAGATACTTTGACGGAAAATTTCTAATGGCAAGACAGATATTTGAAGAATCTCAAGGTTTAGATCCTTGGAAGTGCGAAGCCCCACTGAGACTGGAGCAGCAGGAGCACTGCAGATACAACAGCATCATTATACATTAATAGAGATGTATATAGATACACAGTAATAGGAAAATTGTACGTTAGAATCGCAGGAAATGTAGCTCAAAGCTATGTGGTCTTCCTCTGCATATTTGAACTGATGTTCTTCTTTCTGATTATTCTGGAAAAAAAAAAAAAAAAAAAAAAAAAAAAAAAGAAATTAAACGGTTCATCCCCCATCCTTCAAGGGGGAAGGGAATATGACTGACACATTTGAAGTAAAAGTTCAACAAGAACAGCAACAAAGAAAAACTATTTTGGGGGAAAATATTTTAGAAACATTCCCTGGCTTGTTCACACCAGCAGAAAAAAAAAAAACCAACAAATTTCAGTGAGTTCCAGCAATGGCTGTAAAACAAACTGAGGGAGATGGGAATTTAATAAAGACAGAATCATAGAATTGTTTAGACTGGAAAAGACCTTTGAGATCATTGAGTCCACTGGTTAACCTAACAGTGCCAAGTCCACCACGTCCCTAAGCACCACATCCACACGTCTGTTAAATACCCCCAGGGATGGTGATTCAGCCCTTTGCCTGGGCAGCCTGTTCCAGCGCTTGACAGCCATTTAGGTGAAGAAATTTTTCCTAATACCCAATCTAAACTTCCCCTGGCTCAACTTGAGGCCATCTCTTCTTGTCCTATTATTACAGGGGAGAAGAGACCCACCTCCACCTTTGCCCGTTTTTTTCATAGGCTGTTAACGGCAGCTCTGGATGGAACAGATTACTGAAAACCCCAGGTGGAGCTAGATGCACAGTCACATTTTCATTATGTCCCTTGCAAGCTCCATCTCTCTGCTCTTCATTCCAACTTTCAAATGACGTTGGGTGTCTGGAGCAGGACAGTTGGTTATTTTTCTTTTCTTTCTTTCTCCCTAGCTATGCTGTGGCAATAGATAAAACCAGTATTTTTGATTCCAAATACCATTTACCATTTACCATTTACCATCTTTATTAAGAGATGGACTTGTACACTTGGTGTGTTTGATATCCTTCTCCAGGAGGTCCCCAGTGTAGATCTCCTCTCACCCTGTGCTCATTACAGCCTACCTGGAAGGATGTACTCATCAGCATCAAACTCTACGTAGAGGAGCGCCGCACAGCTACACCAGCTGCCTGCCTGCAGGACTTGGAGCATTTTTTCCTTGCCAGTATGAAGCAGTGGGGAATTTGCAATGTGTGTGCAGTATAGTGATCCAGCTGTTTTGCTTTCTGTTCCCAGCTTATAGAATTCATGTCAGCCAAAGTACAGTGGATACGCTTCGGAGACTAAATGAAGGCTATGAAATTGTACTTAGGGGAAAAACAGAACTGAAGGTAAGAAGGCCAGGTCTGTGTGAAATGCTTCAGAGGGGAATTTTCATATTAAACTCTTGTTTGGCCTTTATCCTCCACTCTTCTGTGGGATCCTTCTCAAACTGTCCCCATCAGTTGTTTCAGTACATGAGGTAATTCCTGAAGGACCACAGGATCGAGCAATCAGCTGTATGTGACAGATCTATTTAACCAGGAGTCTATTTAGTCCACCCTTGGCAGGAGCCGCTACTTTTCACGGTGTCTAAACAGGGCAACACTAACTAATTCAAAACATCACTTCTCTCCTGACATGCTCAATAGACAGAAGTAGGAGCCTTACTTGCCTTAAACACCTACAGTAAGAGGCCTGAACACAGCCCCAGGTCCCTCAACAATCTCTCAGGAAAATTGAAATCATCTCATCCAAGTTCATATGTCTGCAAGTGGAGGTCTGAAGTAATTATTGCAGGTTTAGTAATGGAAAGAAACCTTCATATAGTTAGTAAAGATGAATTGGCACTTTAGGATATTATTAACCTGACTTACTTTCAGCGTCCAGTTTATGTGAAGATGAATGTTGCCCTAGAAGTGTCTGTTTTCTTTCACTTCTCCAGTCAAGGGTGATTGACTCTGGTACAGATGTCTATATTTCACCAGGTGCATCTCACCTTAAAAGCTAAATCATCAGTGGTAGGAGAGGAAGTTATCGTTCTAATACTCATCCCAGAAACAGCTGTAAAATCTCTCAATTAATGATGTTAGTGCTGACACATAAGATGATTAGAGATCCTGTAATTTTTCATTTCTGTTAAGCTGTGTAGTTTCAATGGCCCAGATAAAAGAGGGTCATTTGTAGATGGCAGTTTGAACAATGGCTCTTCTTTTAGGATAGTGAAATTCAAATCATCCCTGAACCACAGTGAAGGAGAGCCCAAGATTTCCTCAGAAACGCAGTGAGGAAGTCATGTATTGAGCAGAGGGTGGTCAGAAAGCTGCACTTCATCTGGATTTTTGTTTTTATTTCAGGGTAAAGGAGTAGAAGAGACATATTGGCTAGTTGGGAAAAAAGGCTTTCTGAAGCCCTTACCTAAACCTCCTGAAATAAAGCCAGGGTAAGTGTGACTTCACCACTGTTCCATACGCTCATTGAAAGGTCCTTGTTGGAGTTCACAGGTTGAATAGCTGTCTTGCCATGGCATCTGTTTGCCATGTCCACATAATTTTACTTAGGTCACCTACATTTTCAGGCATAGTACTGGGACTCAGAAGTGATGCAGTTTCTTCAAATCCTCTCTTTAATCACAGTTCCCAAGAAGTGGCATGGAAACTTGCTGCTTCCACCCCACATAGTCCCTTGGATATGGAGCACCAGGGAGTTCCTACCTGAGTCTCCTTCCTACTCTGTGTGCATAAGGGAGACACACAGGTGGGGACGCTTCCATAACTCTAGTGTCATTATGGGTGACACTCAGATGCTTCCCTCCTTCCATCAAACTCCTGAAGAAAACACCAGCCACATTCACCATATAAACACGTTTCTTCCCTGTAGCACTGCTCATTCTAACAGACCAATAAGACTTTGTGTTGTAAAAATATGGCACCATTAGGTAATCAAAGACTTAACGACGTTGCCCCCCCATACAGGCGGTGGTGAGCAAAGACTGAGCACTTGAAATTCATTGAGCCACTGTGTAGCTTCGCAATGCCTGACTTCGCAAACGAGTACTCCCTGCTCGGCTGTCACGTGCTGTATGCCTGGAAAGGATGTTGTGGTCAGGACGTAAAACCAGGAGTGGGATTTGCTTGACAAGAACAGTGTAGTCACCCATATTAAAGCTAGTCAGCCTTGACTCCCTTTATAGTCAACAAAGAGAAATATATGCTCGGGGTCTGATTTGACCGGCCTGCTTGGACATCTGTATTAGATGAATCACCCTTGCAAGATACCTGTTTTGTTGACTGTAAAGAGCTCCTGCAGTGACTAGCTCAGAGTTAGCTGTCTGACAGCCAACAGGAAATGTTTTTATTTTGACTCTGACTTCCCTTAAGCAATCTTCTCCTAAGTTTTGCTTCATTTCCTCTTAGTAAAATGAAGATGGTTTTAGCGCCCTTTGCAGCTAATAGTTAACCATTACTGGGCAGCTGCGTACAGGGCAGTCCATGTGCTCATAGCCCTCCCAGAGCTTACTTGGAGTAGCGTGGAATTAGCAGTATTTTGGGCCGTAACTTTTAAGTTATTTGGGTGTCAATCAGGGTGGAAGATAGAAAGTTATTGGAAGATAATTTTGAGAGACGGTATTTCTTAGGCTTGGAGGTATTTTATTCATAGAATCATAGCAAACCAGGTTGGAAGGAACTTCAAGGATAGTCTGGTCTAACATTTCTGATCCAATCCTTCTGGTAAAAGCACGGTCTAGAAAAGAAGGCCCAGCACCCTGCCCAGTTGAAGTGTCCAATGGTGGGGAATCCACCACTTCTCTGGGGAGATTATTCCACTGGCTGATTGTTCTCACTGTAAAAAAATTTTACTCATGTCCAATTGGTATCTCCCCAGGAGTAACTTGTACCCATTGCCCCTCTTCTTTTCCCTGTGACTCTTTGTAAAAAGGGAGTGTCCATCTTCTTTGTGGGCACCTTCTGAATACTGCAGCATGGTGATAAGGTCTCCCCTAAGCCTTCCCTTCTCAAGGCTGAACAAACCCAGTTCTCTCAGCCTTTCCTCACATGACAGGCTTCCCAAGCCCTTGATTATCTTTGTGACCCTTTTCTGGACCCTTTCCAGCCTGTCCACACCTTTTTTTGTATAGTGGGGACCAAAACTGAACACAGTGTTCCAGGTGTGGCCTGACAAGCACTGAGTAGAGTGAGATAATGACTTCTTTATGTCCAATGATGATGATGCCCTTGTTGATGCAGCCCAGCATCCTGTTGGCTTTTTTTTTTGCTGCTGCAGTACCCTGTTCATTGTCCACCAGGACCCGCAGGTCCCTTTCCACAGAGCTGCTCCCCCAGCCATGTAGATCCCAGCCTATGCTACGGTCCTGGCTTATGTTTTCCCAGATGCATTGTTAATTGCAGTATTGTTAATACCTGATGGAAATGAGCTATTGAGAAATGTGTGTTGATACCAATGATGAAAATGATGAAAATACCAAATATGACCAAATATTACCAAATATGAAACTTGGAGGAACTTTGCCAGGTTAGCAAAGTTGGGTTTGCTTGCCAGGCAACCAAAGAAGCACCAACACTTCTACCTTGAGAGTAGGTTCTTCTCATCCTGGTTTTATCATCTTAAAGACATGCGTTAGGCCTCTGTTGACTGTTAAGGCTCTTCCCATAATCCTCAAAGAGCCTGATCTCTGATCATGTGTGCCAAAGTCAGACTTGCACAGGCCTGAGCTGTTTCTAAATATGAATTGTAAATGACAGAAAATACATCAGGTCCAGGGGGACAGTAAGAGGAAGCAAAAAACTTTCCCATGTACCCAGGATCAGGGGTTCTTGAGCATCCTTGTGTAACCTCAGAAGAACCCACCAACAGCACTGCAGAGAGGGAGTTGGTCTTCTGCTCTTGCCCAAAGGTCCTGATCTTCACTGTTCTTTTACAGTCTTTCTGTCAGCATAGATCGTCATACAGCAGTTGGAGGAATGTGAAAATGTAGTGGTTTAAGCTCAGCAGGAAACTGAGCACCACGCAGCCGCTCGCTCACTCCTTCCCCGTGAAGCTGCTGGAATTGCTTAGAGAATACATCTGATTATCCAGCAATAAATCTCAAGCCACCACAAAATGACTAACAAAGGAACAACTGTTGCACCTGCATAATTTGGATTTAATTGATAGGCATCAACCTCTCTGTTTAATCCCAATTACAGACTTATTGGAGGCATTAGTTGGAACATTCACGTTGATTTCCATTGTCTGCGCTAGACTTTCATACATCGATGGTTATAAGGACATTAAGATAAATGTGCTTTACTCTTGAAACCCAGGTGCTGTGGGTGACATGGCTCACACAGGACGCAAAACATTTTAATTAAGAAGAAAGGTAGATCAATTAAAAGACCTGATATGCTTCTTACCACCCTTACTATTCTTCCAACCGCGCATAAAATCAAATTAACTGAAAGGTTATTCTTAAAATTAACCTTATGTGAAGCTGCTCAGGGTCTGTGTAAGTGTTTTCAGAAGTAAAAAGCTTACTGGAAATCAAGAAACCCTTAAACATCCTCTTTTGATGAGATAGGGTAGAGGTTCAGTAGTAGTTCCAGGACACGGAGAAAGTGCAAAATTAATATCCAGATTGCAGTGCTGGCTCCTGCCCCAGACAATTTCCCATTTTGAAGAAAAACATCTTTCTTGCGGGATCTGGTCAAATCTCAGTTTTACCTGCTTTACATGGGAGCTTTAATTTTTAACTTTGATTCACATAGAACAGAGAAGGCAGTTCAGTAGGCTCCTTAGTCCTTTCCTTGCTCCAAGGCAAATTTCTACACCTTCTGTGACAGATTTTTGCCTTGTGATGAATATTATTTCTCCTTCTTCCTTGCAGTTTGTTAGGATTTATATTGATGCACCTCAGGATCTTGAGGGTTGGGGCTCCATTGTGCAATAGCCACAAAAAGCAAAGAAAAAAACTTTCCACAAAAGCCTTCCACATGAAATAATAGATTAGGCTGGACATAGAGAAGGTGTAACAAAATTGTGAGATATCAAAACCAAGCATGCTGAGCAGTCAAGCAGCAGCCTGCCTGTAGGATAGATTTATTTTATTTTTTTTTTAGATTTCACAGTCAGGTTTACAGGAAGGCTGTGAGGTTTCTTTCAGTGTATGCCAGGAGACTAATTTTGGGGCTGAAGAGCAGACATGGAAAAAGCCCAAAGTTGCTACTTTATAAATGTGGGATATTGGAAGTCGGCATCCTGTGATGCTCTGGGACAAGGCAGCACCTTGTTAGTACTGGTGGAGCACTCCTCTTGTCCAAAACAGCAGAAAAGATATGAGGTTATACAAATCTAGCAAAGATAAGCCTGACCTGGACTAAATCACAGGTGCATTTGGCATAGCACAGCAAAAATATCTATCACTAGGAAAAATGCAATAACTAATGAAATTCGGCAAAACAAAACAAAACAAACACAAAACAAACACAAAACCATCAAACCAAACCAAAACCAAAAAAAAAGGAGCCAGGATCATGTTCATTTGCAGTTCCAGAGAGATGAGTAACATACTCAGCCTTCTGACTTTCTTTTACCATCCTGATTCAGAAATACTTTGGTCTGGTACTGAATACAGTGCTTCCAAGCAGCAGGAGCCCTCTATCCCAGGAGGTAGTTTTATCTGTAAATGTTCAATTTTCCCTTTCTAATGCTATTTTTAAATTAGCTATGGAAAGTTAACTGAAGGAAAAAAAAATATATTAAAGAAAGATAACAGATCGTGTGTACTCTCAGGGGTTTTTAACCATGAACTAAGTGCCCAGGGCAAGAACATGTAAGAGCTTGGAATTTTTCTCATCAAACCCAGATCCCTTCTCCTGTATTTAGATCTTATGTCCAGAAGGACCGATAGAACATGTAACCCACCAGCATCCACAATCATAAGTACAACCTACTGTGAGAAATCACGAAAAACAGAAGATGCAGCCAGGGATAGAGGAAGTTTTTGGGCTCTCCTGTCCTCACATACATGAGGATCAACCCTAGAGGAAACACCAAAATCCTCGTTTCAAGATGAAATGGGTGAGAAGCAGTGAAGGATAATCAAAGAATCCGTCTCCCAACACCATCTGAGAAACATCTTTTTACGAGACAGGAAAAAGACAGCCATCAGGACAACATAGCTTCTTCTTTTTCTACCCAATGCAAAGGTCTCGTTGCTTGTTGAGGTACCCTGGCAGGATGGGAGATGATCAGCAGAGAGTCTGTAGTGTTGCTGTTGATGCTGATGTGTCTCTGGGGGGATAAGCGAAAGGATTTCCATTCAGGCTCCTGTTTGAAGTTTTTCACCCAATGCACTTTTAAATCAGAAATCAAAGAGATTGTGGAACGAACGGCAGTTAAAAATTTTTGTTGTCCTTACATAGCTGGAATTATACAACAGCATCACAGCATTTCATAAATAAACTTTATATAATGTATAACAAGAGTTATCTGGGGAAACCAAAGCATCCTCTGGCTCATAGGCTGGATCACCCAAAGTCAGGACAGATGCTTTTTGCTTCACAATGAATGCTTTCTTTTCGAATTATTTCCAAACCCACAACAAAACAACAAAACAACAAAACAAAGAAAAAGGAATATTGTGGTCATGGCTATGAGATAATGCAGGTGAGAAAGAGGAGTTTTTCCCTGAAACCTGATTGAGGGGAGAAAGGGAACAAAAGGCAGTGACTCATCTCCCTTGAACAATGCTGTCTGACTTGGAATGTGGTTGCTCCAGCTGATATATTTAAACAAGCTGTTTTTGAGCAAGCTGAGGTATCTGGGAGAATTGGCTGGAATACTCGATTAGAGAATTACTGCTGATAGCAAGAAACACTAAATGCAACGTTGAGAAAGAAAGCAAAATCAGGTAGTGTCATTGTTTGGCTGGAGGACGTGATTCAATGCATTACCCGTTCTCTTGTGGATTTTTCTATGGATTTAGGGAAATGTAGCTCTGAAACTGTGCTCAGGCCTTTGCTAACTTTGTGGATTGTATTCTGGCTCGCAGGTATGGCCTGAGGCATGGCTGGGGTGTGCTCAGACGTGCCTGGATGTGCCCAGTAGTTTCTTCTGTCTCACCCAGGCAGGCTTAGAGGTGAAGTGGGAGGTGAAGATCCCTCCGGGGGGGTGTTTTTGCAGAGGAACAGAGAGCAGCACTCAGCACCTCAACAGCAGGAGAAGGCTGCCGGAGTTCATATAAGGATGTTTCTCCCTGGATCTGCCCACAATTCCCTTGAAAAGAAAAGCAGAGGGAAACCCAGTGATGGATGACATGAGCTGTCTGAACAGGAGCCAGCTTAGGAACATTTTTACGGTATTGCACCTGCTGCATGGGCTGGCCAAGTGAGATCTCTGTCCAATCAGGGTACACTACTCTTCCTCATGCCATCCAAACAGTCTTTCTCATTACATACTTGCCCAAAAGCTCTTTCATGAACAACAGTGCTGAGGAACTAGTGGGAAGAGTACTAAGGAGAAACGTTCTCAGAGCTGCTTTTAGCCTCCTCTGATCCCCAGTCAACTGCTTCTACAAAGCTACCAGCCATTTAAAGTAAGAAAAACTGGAGAATGATGAAACGTGGGTTAAAATAAAATAAACAAGTAACTCCAGAGACTAATTTAAAGACAAAGGTGTGTGAGAAGCATTCAGTGAAAGTGCTCCAGGGCTGGTTGGATGAGGAACACAGAGCTGAGATGTAATGGGATGCCCAGGATAGCTGCACCTTGCGATAGGGTACCCATTGCCCCAGCACATGGCTTTATATAAAGTGGGGATAAAAGAGGGCAGAGAACACTATGTCTGTATTTGTATCAATCAGGTCTCAAAGCAATTTGAGTTGCAGTTGTTCTCACTAAAGGGTACAGAGTGGCCAAGTCATAAAGGTGCTCTGTCTGCAGATCTGAGCCTTTTCTCCTCTAACTGGGAACTGTAAGTTGTACCGGCTGCCTAAGTTTCAAGCCAGGCGCTTGTGTTTCCAATGCTCAGAAAAAAAAATCATTGCAGTGCGCCACATTCAGAAAAGAGAAGGCAAATTCCTTAACTGCCCAGGGAGTTGGGGTGCAAGACCTTACAGATTTTCTCCTGCTGACTTTGGAAACAAGGTGGTGAGAAGAGAGGACCTTGGAAAAACAACAGCTGACCAGACAGAGGTGTTTTGTGAGATGTTGGGATGCATCAGCCCTCTTCAGTTGCTCAGACGTTAGTGAGTTCAGGAGATGTGTCAGTGCTTCTTTGCACTGGGTCCTTCTTGTTATTGTGGATGAAGATCAAGTCATTATCAAAGGATTGTTTTGTGTGAGCAGTGCTTGAAGGTGGAGCTCAGGCAATCTGGTATTGTGCTTGATCCCCAAATACTCTGGTCAGATCTTCACCTTCCGTGGGTCACAACCTGCTGCACTGTTGTGCAGAAACAGCAGCAACCTCCTCCACTCGGCTGTGGATGAAATCCTGCTGGGTGGACTCACATGTGTTACACATGTGTGGCTGCATTTTGCTACTGCTTGCATAAAGAGGCTGGAGACAAATATTCCTCTTCCCTATCCAACTGATAGGATTTAATCTTATTAAATGTATTTACCTCTAATATAGACACCTCCATGTGAGCTGGCGATCTTACACTTCTTTTAGAGTCAATGCAGGGAAACAGGCACTTTTAGGTGCAGCTTTTCTGCCCCTCAGAGGACATCTACTTTGGGATAAACCCTGGCAGTGGTCCAGCAGTGCCTGCTTCCCTCCACCGGCTCAGAAGAGAGCCCAAAATATTTGGCTGGGATGGAGACGTCTCTGTCACATACAGCTAAATTTCAGGGAGATGAATCCCACCTGAGTTGCAGATTCCCAGAAAAAGCCACTCCTCATCCAACTTATCAGGATTATATCTTCCTGGCTTCCCTGTCCTTGGGACCCAGCCCTAAAGGCTCCAGCACTCATGGGATGGTTTATAAACAGGGATCAATGTTTCTATAAAAAAGGAAAGATGTCTCCAGAACTGGGGATTTAGGTAAGGCATGGAAGGACAGCTTTGTTAGATGTTTCCATTTGTAGGACAGAATTGGCAAAAGAGCTGAAACTTGACTCCAATCTCCCTTGGGAAAGGCTGTTAAATTTGTGCAAAGCTTTTGGGGGAAAACTGATTGTCTCTAGGGACAGTTAAATAGGATTTCCATTTGGAAAAGTGCCCATAGCTTTAAGAGCTGAGAGTTACTGAAAGCAACACTGCCGGAAGACCAAAAGGCACTGTGGCAGGAGCTGAACTAACTGAACGCAAGGTCTTCGGAGCAGTTTTGTTCTGTTCTTCCCTTTGATGAATAAGGGGGAGGATCAGAGGAATAAGGGAATAATTCTCCCAGGATTCATCTTGTCTAATCGATTCTGGATACAGCCGTGATAGATATATAGTTTGTGTTCCTCAGTCAACAGACTCATTTGTCTTGTCTTGGAGAAGTGTCTAGGACGTGCCAAGAGCTCTCTGGATGTGCCTGGCTTTACAGATTACAAAAGATGCCCATCTCAGAGCAGGCACTTAACGTAGGGACACTTAAAATTAAATTAGCTAACTTCACTCTTCGCAATAAGTCAAGCTGAAGTGATACAAGAGGGGAACAAGTGAAAACCAGAACCAAGCCCAATATTTGTGCTCCTTTTTCGCCCCAGAAGACACTTACCTTTCACTTGCTCTCCGTTACGGTCTGTTTTTTTAATTGCAGATGAAACTGAACTGGTTCTTTCTCTAATGGCCTACATGTTCACTGCAGGTGTAAAGCTCATGGGTTACCCTCGGAAGAAATTGCAGAGTTCAAAAGGAGGAAAGCTGAAAAACTTGGCAAAAGGGCCTAGATCTGAGGTAGTAGCTGTAGGACAGTCCCAACGTAGCTCTGCTATTTAGTGGCTGCTTATGTGTGATTTGTCTGCACTTTGCTGTTTTTACTGTAATGCTTTTTTTTTTTTTCCCCGCTTTTTTTTTTTTTTTTTTTTTTTTTAAATATGTATGATTCTTTTAAAGTGTCTCCTTCAAAAGGTGCTTGGAACAATTGGGCAATTTTATAGAAAATTTATGACCTGTTATCACATTCATTCCTGAAAGACATACAGTATTACTGTGTTTACCTGCAGTGTATTATTGATCCACTGGATGTCGATGTGCACTGTGCCAGGAAGAGCCCAGTCCATGGTAAACACAGAGATAAAGCTGGAGTTCAAGTCTGGAAGAATCCAGATTGCCTGTTGCTGTTTTCTTGTAATGTGTATCTCCTGCCTAATGTAGTTCCATATCTCACGACATGAAACAGGATGCAACGCTGTTAGTCATCACTACCGTACCTACTGGTACGAGAAATGAATGTGTATTTAGGAATGATTTGGTTAGAATTCAGAAGTTCCATGGACTATAACAGCATGACCTGAGGTGCCTGATCAAAAAGTTGCTACCAGAGCAAGGCTGGCATATAAGCATACACACTCACACATGCACATAGGAGCTCCGACATCCCGTGAAAATGCTCTATGGTTGCTTTTTAAATGTTTCTGCTCAGTGCCTCTGAACTAACTTCTACTTAATGTCTACTTTCTTAGAAAAAGGCAGAGGTGAATGAAAGCCCAGAGTGCCTAGATATACAAATCCCTAAGATGCACCATATCAAGCTGATGGTAGATTACTCTAAAGACTAAAGCTCCATCCAATTTTCTCACAAGGATAAAACCCAAAAGAGAACTTCTGGCTGTGTTCCCCTTTCCCAACCACAAATTTTAAAGATTCAGGGGGTGTTACTAGGCTATTTTATCTCCCTTAAGAGATTCTTAAATTTTTTGTCTGAGGCTCACCCTATTCTAGAAGCTGGGCAGAAATTCCTCATGAAAAAAAAAAAAAATGGTACACACTGTGCAGAGACCTGCATAAACACTACCATATGTGAACACTCACTGCTAAATATAAGCTCCAAGGCACAGAAGACCACCCTGCTGATCTATACCTATGAGCACAAGCTACTCCAGAGACAAAGAGGATCTCTTACTTGGGTTAGCCCTGCTTGGCAAACACTGCGTGTATACTGAAACACAAACATTTAGTACGTGTATCACCCACAAACGTAGACTTCTGCACTGAAGCGGGGCTGATTAGCAGTACTTTATAGAGAACAGAAGGTTCTCATTAGCCCACTTGGCTCAGTTCATGGGAAACAGCAGAAAAATCAATAAAGCGTTTATACCTGGAGCTTTTCAACAGTCCTGGTTCAATCCTTCTTGTGTGCATGAAGCTTTCAACGGAGGCAATTATGTCCTCAATGGTCACTTCTTCCCATGTACTTTCTTTGTGGTTTAGTGATGTTTCCAGCTATTCTATCTTAGACATTTATGACGAAGGGGAATATACCGTCAATAATCTGATTTTTTCTTAATAGCAATAAAGCAGTGCTACACAAGGATCTCAGATGTAGTGTTCTATAGTCCATTCACCTGTTAACAGTCTCACAGGGCCCTTGCTGTGATAAGGTATGGATCCCCATCTCGGAGTAATTATATATTTCAGAGTATTCATCTGGCCTGGAGTCTAGAGGAAGGCCAAGACCCTGCTCCTCATGCGCAGGATGTGAATCCTTTAACCCTGAAAGACTGACTTTAGACTCTGTTGTCCTTGATGGACACCTGCTGTTGAAGGGAAGTGATTGTTCTGGCTGGATCTTAATAAAAACGTACAGCAAAGCATGAGGAACACCAAACTGCACCTCCAGTTACCTGCAGATAAACCGCTTGGCTCTACCACTAGCGATCCTTGTACTTTGTCCTGCAGTAGGATCTGTGACCTTAACAGGGACCTATTAACCCGCTCACGCAGGTGGGATGCAGCCCGGGGCACCACAGGTGTCGGAGACACTTGTGCAAGGCTGCTAGATGAAACAGCAGCTGAAGGCCACATAGGATAAATCATGAGATCTCAAATACTGCTAGACAGTATCCTCAGGCAGCTGAATCCCACCCCCAGCATCTTACAGTGCTTCTGACATGGAGGAAGGGATTTCTCTCTTTCCTTCAAGGCCCAGCAGAGAACTGTCCCCCAGAGAGTTCAGTGACTCCCTGTGATCCCTGGATTGATCACACTTTGGAGGTGAGTCTTAGACCCCATGCAACCCAATCATGCAAACCGTCCAACCATGCAAACCAATTCATTATGGAGATTAAAAGGACACGATTTCACCCTGATGTGATTGACAGCTGCTGTACTTATGGAGGGATCCATGGTGTATAAATCTTAGTGCCACCTATATTGCTCTTTGCTGACCTTTAGATATGTAAACATAAAGGTAGTGTGTCCTACATAGACAATCTGGGATCACCTAAAAGTACTATGGCTTAATTTTTAAAGTTATTTTCTCTCCTTTTTTTCTTTTTTTTTTTTTCCTCAAGACCTTGCCCCTCTCTCTATTCTGACCTCTCACCCCATGAACTCAGCTTTAATGACAGAAGATCTCTCAAGGTTCCTTCTTGTTCAGGAGACACAATAAACACCCAGATCATTGCGTCTTGCTGGCCAAGCCGTAGACTAGAAAGCTGTGGCTGACCAGGAGTTAAGATCTGAAAGCTCACTCAAGACAGAGGTTTTGATAAAGATTCTCTTTGTCCTTAAAGGTGAAGCCCACAGCTACACAGAAACCCGTACAATTACAAATTACTCCTTCAGCCCCACTGCAGGGATAACCTCAGATGATTTCACCTGCACGATCTCTCCAAAGATTAAAATCAGAATTGCAGAAACCACTCACTTCTATCTTCCACATCCAACACCAACAAGACCTATAAAAAAAAAACCAAACCCAACCAACCAAACAAAGAAATTATTTTCCTTGTTTCCTTAGTGGTTGCAAAACTTTTGGTTTCATCTTTAGCAAGGGGATCAGCTCTTTCTCATAAAAGTCAGTTAATGAGTTTTCAGGGTATATCCTCCACTGAATCTTAAATTTCATTGGATTGATATATTTAGGGCATTTCTTAAGTTTCAGCCTTTAGATTTGCTTTTAGATCCCTTTTCTGGGTTTTGTGCTTGATTGTTCTTGGCTGCCCCTGGTCTCCCCCTGAGTGTGAGAGTGGAAGGGAACATGATGTGTGCTGAGTTTGGGAACCCTGGCTCTTGTCTTGTTGCATCCAGATTTAGTAGCCAGTCCTCAGGCACAGGTAACCAGATGATCAAACATCATCTGCAGAACCTTAAGTTTAGTAATAAAATACTATTTCCTTGAAAAAAGCATTTAGTGCTACAGTACAGGGTGTCAGTGCTACAGCACAGCGTGTCAGGGTGGTCGACCCTGCACACCTGGTTCTTGTGCCAGTGCTATTAGATGACTTTGCTATGGCTTTATATGTACTTTAGAGTATATTTATATAATTCATAGATATCTAACAGCTACTTTAAGGATAGGTCATCCCTTGCTGTCATTAAGGACAGTTTCATTAGGCTGTTTAACAATTCTATATTAACAATTAGTCACCAGTATGAATAATCCTTGGTCCTAATAATATTCATTCCCCTCCTTTCAGGACCTCATATCTTACACTTCCATGGTGGAATCATAGAAACACAGAATCACAGACTGGTTTGCGTCAGAAGGGACCTTAAAGACCATCCAATTCCAACCCTCCTGCCCCGGGCAGGGCCACCTTCCACCAGCCCAGGTTGCCCAAAGCCCCGTCCAACCTGGCCTTGAACCCTTCCAGGGAGAGGGCAGCCACAGCTTCTCTGGGCAGCCTGTGCCAGGGCCTCACCACCCTCATCGTAAAAGATTTCTTTCTTATATCTACTCTTAGTCTACCCTTGTTTAGTACAAAACCATTGTCCTAACGCTACAGGATCCCTGCTTCCTGTAGTCAGTTTGACATATATTTCTAATTACTAATTACCTATTCTAAAGTAATTGCTTGTTTGTTGTCCACAACAATGGTGTGTACAATTTAAAACCATATATATATATACACACACAACCATTTCTCAACTATTTCTTTTTAATAATCACAATGGTGTTGGTGGTATGGGCTAGCATTTCATTCTTTTCTGTTTGGAATGATTTTTTTTTTTTCTATTATACCCAGTAAATTTGATTTCATATGATGCTTTATGTAAGACAGGACAGCTGCAGAGTTGAGACCTACCTAAAACCATGCCATTCACTCAGCTTCTGGCCTTCTACAAGTCCTTGATGTTTGTTTTGTCTCTGAAACTCCCATTGTGCTATAATAAATCTGTGCCCACTGGCAGATGGTAGAACCTGGGCACCATACACGCTTGGAGCATCATAGCAAATGATCCCTTTCAGCTCCATCACAGCAGTTTACTAGCATGAATCTAGATGTAGTCTCAGCCTAACTCTTAAGCCCTGGTACACAGCAGAGTTCATTCTGTCAGGAACAGTGCCAAGTTAAGGCAGCAAAACCACACCTGGATCTGAGATGCATGTCAGGGCTTTCTGTTTCTCTGCCCATCCTTTCCTGGGCTTGGTGAGGTCATGGGGCTCTCAGAGCAGCTGGACCTCCAGATTTCTCATTGGTGGCAGTGACTGATCTCAAATCCAGAGAAGCCCAGCTGATTAACAGGGAAGCTCTTTTGTTACCAGCTAGGGGCTTTATGAGGCTTATGATGCACAGTTGGGAATGTTTTTCAGGAGCAGCTGAAGCCCTCTGGTTGTTTTTTATGTAAATGCAATTTACATTTGTAGAGTGGGTATCCTTGGATGAAAGCTCTGTGTATCCCATTAACCCATGCAACAGCTCCAGCCGTTGTATGGTCTGCTGGGACCACCACATCCCTGCAGTTCTCTACCAACATCCCTCCTTGCCTGATGCTTCTTGATGGCTTTGAGAACGTCTCATGTTTCTGCTTTGTCTGACACAAAATGATGCGAAACTAAAGGCCATTCCTTAGTGAACAAGGCTGCTAACTCCTCTTCTCTGTTTTACAGCCACAACTGGCCAGATGCACTGACCAGGAAACTCAAATCTGTCCTGAAGGACACAAAGAGGACACTGAAAAAAGCAACTTTTAAACAGCTGGGAAGCATGAAGGAGAGCGAAATAAGTATTGAAGAGGATGAAATCTCAGAAGAGCACAGCAAAGAACTAGTAAGATCAGGATGGACACCTTGAAGCCAACCCAGCAGAGGAGCTCACACCCTCCATTTATTTCCCTTCCAGCCAAAAGCAGTATAATTGATGAAGCCTCTTAGATCTTTGAGAGGGTGAACCTGAGCAGGCAGTTTAATCCTGACCATCATCTCTTGTGAAACTGAGCACCAGCCCAGAGCCGTATGTACATTTTTTTTGGCAGGGGTCCACAGGGGAGGAAAGTGATGGTGATGGTGATGATAGCAACAGCTCTTCATCAGCATTCATCACAAGGATGAGCCCAAAGAATATTTTAGCTAGGTCTGCATGGCAGTACAAACATGTCCGGCTGCACTTGGGCCTGGATTCGAACAATAATGCCAAGTACTAAAATGGTTTAACTGTTTTGCATTAAATAGATTTGTTGTTGTTGTTGTAGAAAACTCTGGTTTTGTGAAGATCAGTGCAATTCAAAAGAAAATGCTTTTGACAGCAATGAAAAATATTTTTTTACTCCCCACAAGGGGAAATTTTGAATCAAAATGTTTTGTTCCTGCACGTCAATTTAAGCTGAAACAATTTCTTTTAAATTGACATTTCAGCTGCAAATGCCATTTTAATGTTATTTTCAAACTGAAATGACAGTTTTGAAATGGAACAGTTTGGTATGAATCAATATTTGTTTCCAAATGCCAAAATGTGATTCTGCTCAAAATGTCAAAATATGTCATCTTTGTAATTCCAGATCTAAACTGGAAGAACATTTTGTTTCACTTTATGCACACACACACATATAGCATATCTAAAACATTTTATAGTTTTCATCCCAAAGCAGGATGAAAGCGAAATGCCAAGATATTGGGAAACTGAGATGCAGAGAATGACATTCTGCAGCTCCTTTAGCTGAGTAATGCTAGTAAGATATCAATTTTCTTTCCTGTGAGTGTGGCCGAGGGAATGAAAAGTACATCACTTAAGCAGTGCAAAGCCTAAAACACATCACTCTTTTTCCTTCTCAGTCTCCAAATGGTCTCAAAGGCAGTTGTCTTCAAACTAAGCCTCCCAGTGGGTAAAAATACCTTTCTGCAAAGGGCCAGCCTTTGACCTGTAGGCACTTCTCTCAGAGCACACCTCATCAAAGTCAACTAATTGTTTTGTTGGCCACTTCTTCCAGATTTTTTTTACTCCTGTTCAACATCTGGCTTCTAACAAACTTCTGGGAATTGTTGTTCCCTCTTCTTCAAGGATGAAGAGAACAGCAGACATGGTAATTTAATCAATATTACCACCAGAAGGTGCTCATTGAATACATGGAGACCTCTCTCAAGCTCAGTTTGAACTCTTCTCATCAGAGCAACCTGAGCAAATTTTTTGTCACTCAGATGATAAATAAGTCAACAACCACTCACCAAACCGCCTTTGGTTATTGCAGATAATCTTTACGAAATGAGGCAAGCCAAACTCCACAAAGCTCTAAAGAAGATAGTGTTTTCACAACTACTTCACCGTAGCAAGTATCTGAAAAGTGAAAACGGAAGGGAAATTTGTTAATATCCTTCAATATTAAGATTTTGCTCTGTGGCACCTGGTTTAGTGAGAGAAGCTTTTGCCTATTTACTGGTGAGAGTTGATATTTCAGGTGGGAGAACTTGGCCCTTGAAAGGCATCTGTCAAAAAGCTCAAATGACACTTGAGCTGTCAAAGAGGGCTTTGGAAAGCTTTCACCTTCTGCACTGTGCTCAGGATTGAAGACCTGTGAAAGAGACGTGGGCCAGGCAATTCTGACATAATATACCTCAATATACAGTTCCAGGGAGGGATGTTATCTGGGTTGGTCTCTGCAAATGTGAGTTTAGAGTCAAACATATTCTTGGGTTGGTCTCTGCAAATGTGAGTTTAGAGTCTAATAATTTCTGAATAATTCATGTATTTTCCATTATCTTCCCATGTTAAAAACACTGATCAGTGCTGTTCTGTTACGTACTGGCATGGGTTCAATCAATCTGACTTTTATGTCTTGGCTAAAGAAAATTGCAAGGTGTGGCAAGCAGAAAGAACATCCCCTCTACAGGGGACAGAAGAGCTCTCCCTCTGCTCTTGGTGTGGTATTCCCATGCAAGTGAGTGTTGGAAAGGCCTATGTGTAGTCAAGGCTGGCCTCCAAATGAAGAGAAATACCCAGAGTGATGTGCAAAAGGAGAATCATCTGGCTAAATCTAGCCCTGTAAGGTGCAGCCTGAGACAGTCACCCAGACTGGTCCCCTAACAGTCAGAGAAGGGAAACAGGCACCTCCCAGGGGTGTTCCTTAGGCTCCTACATGTGGATACCTCTCTGTGTGCCGGGTGTCTCAGCTCCTGCTGCAGTTAATGGAGATCAAGCCAGAAAGTCCAAAGAGCCGAATGACTCAGCTGAGCCTCAAACGGGTGCCTACATCTGGCTAGCACAGTCGCCCTTAAACTTCACTGACTGTTGGCAAAGTCTCCGTTCAAGCAATGGGAGCCCTGGTGCGTGCAGAGATACCCAGAGGGAGATATCTGTGACGCAATTCAGCTGCTGAAACACAGGTACTTAATGCCATTTAGGATGTAGAGTATAGAGTTAATTCCATTTAGGATTTTGTAGAGTTTTGTAGAGCACCTACAACATCCAAACAGGGCTGATAAATAAGATACAGGACCAGATCCTTTTGCAGTGAGGCCAGACAGCAGAACCCTAATATCTGAAATAACACCGGACAGGTATGTTTAATGAGATATACCTTTGAAGCTGGATGTTTTAACCCCAAAGAGAATTCCATGCCCAATTATCTGCACCAGAAGGATGAACCGTGCCCTAAAAGTGTTTGCCATCAACTCTAACAGGAGCAGCACTGATCAGCTCAGGTGGAGAAACCTACACCACAGATGAATAAAGTCAAGTTGGATGAACCTCCCTCTGACATAGCTATCATCACTGGTTCAGAGGAGGTGCTGGGCTCCCCGGCCTTTTCCCTGAGTCTGGAAACTCTTCCGCTTGGCTTGTCTAGATGTGCTAAACCTTTCTGAAACACTTGTTCTTCCCAGCGCACAGGCAAAATGGATGTAAAGGAAGAAACATATGAGCAGAAAACAAAATCTGTGAAGCAACTTGCCCCCCGAAAACCTTCCCGTTGATCCATTTAGCTGATAATGTGACAGTGAACGGGAGGGACAGCAGCTTTCTATCTTTGCTATATATCAAATGACACATCTGTAAATGCATGAGGAAAAACCCACCACCAACACCTCTGCAGTCTACCACTATGCACATATTCTCCTTTTCAAAATGTACACATAGGTTCAGATACATATGTACTTCAATTTTGGGGTTCTCAGTTTTTTATTTCATACTTACCCACTAAGAAATAATCTTTTGAGAGTGTGTTTTTGTTAGTCCAAGAAAAGACAATTTTAAGAAAATGCTGGGTAGCCAAAAACTGAATTTTCCAGCTGAAGATGATTTAAACAAGAGGATTTAAATCTGCCTTCTGCACACGGTTTTTGGATTCTTTCTTCAGCCTCTAGTCTTCTAAAATAAACAACATTCTTTGAATTTATTAAAAAAAAAAATAGTAAATCTGTGGGAAAGGGGAGCAGAGAAGCAAAGTTCTAATCACTGTCGACTTTAGTAATCCCAGGATAATTCTTAATTCTCTTTGAAGCCAGTGGTATTTTTTTTCCTCTTAACTTCAACAGGAAGAGGCCAAGGACTCATCCCTGAGTGTGATAACCTCTACTGTTAGAAAGCCATAAATATATTTTTATTTTCCTGACATTGTTCTGTTTAGACAGGTTTAGGTTTACTCACGAGATTTCTTCCCATACTAACTGTGGTTACTGTATCAGGCTCGTTTCTTGTTATTTTGCTCCTAAAACTAGTATTTGGATGTTGCAATGGGAAAGATGGGGGCTGGAAGCAGCAAATGTAAATTTTGTAGCTCCGCAGCAGACTTCTCAGGTGATTGTGGACAAGTCACTTGGTGGATTTCTCAGATAGTGAAGCGCACACTCTAGAAACCACTATCAACAAGAACCTACCATGTGATTGCTGGAGGTTGTACCTCTAACATTATAGGGAGAATTTTAACCGTGCAAACCCGCTGAGAGCTGTAGATGTATTTATGCACAATATACACTGTCTGAATATAGTTCATATTTCATACAGTATTTTTAAGAGTGAATTAAAACCAAATGCCAATAAAGATCCTTGGAGACCTATCCCTCCACCTGGAAGTTTTGTTCTTGTTTGTATATTTACCGTCGGCTTACTCCTCAGCTTACTCTTCAGCTCTCTGTGCAGATAAGGCTCCTATGGAAACACCTGTTCACGTTTTCACTCCATTATTCAATAATTTATCAGCAGGTGTCAAAATACGCAAGCCAGCAGCACAACAGTCAGGCAGAAGAGGTTTGAGGAGATGCAGAAGAACCCAAGGAGGGTATGGAGCAGCTTCAGCACGGATGGGTGTCCAAACAGTTGCAAGGACCTACGTCTGGGAAAGTTTCCCATGACGGGGGATACTAAAGTAGGGAGGGGGGGCAATACCACAGCACATTTCTCATTGGAAAATATCAAGATGCTTCTTCGGGGTTTGGGACTGAAGGTGGGTGAAGGCAGGAGTAGGGCTGAGGGTAAGTCTTCTGCAGCATTACCTCTCTTTGAACTCATGAAACTATGTTGTCTCTGTCCTGACATCCTCATTCGAAGGATCAGCATGTCCGCCTTCCCTGAAGCTCTGGTTATTTACCTTGGCTTTGTAGAGACGTGCCCTTCAGTGGTGGGGTCAGGGACAGCTCCGCGGTCGCTGCAGCAGGAGCCCTCCATCCCATGCAACCCCTCGCCTGCACACCAACAATGGGTTTGTCCCTTTGCTGAAAGCACGGGAGACATCTGTGCAGTTGAGAACGTGGTCTGGCAAGGTCCTATGCACAGGCAGACCCTTACCCCGCTTCACCCACCCGCTCACACACCATAACAGCGGTCATCAGCTGGATGCAAGTCCATGGGCATCACTGGTGGAGGTGGGCTAAGGATTTCCTAATGCTGTAGCCACACATCCTTGCATTGCCCTTCAGTCATGCCAGAAAGTCCCAGTGTGACACCCATCACTGACCCCATCTGTGTTAGAAGTAACTATCCGAATAAAAAAAATAGGTGGGAGAAGGCAGAGGAACTACAGCTCTTCACGCTCAAGCCTGATGAGCTGTAGGTCAGCTCGTGGGGACAGTGCTGTAGGATACAGAGAGCTAGACGTAAGGGGAGGTTGGGTGAGCACACAGAGTTGGACCAGACCTCCCAAAATGCACTGAGAGCCATTGCATTCAGGATGATTTCTGGACCCTCTTCTTCAGCCTCCTGTGGCTGGTGCGTGAGCAGCAGCACGCAGTGCTCCTGGGCCAGTGACTGCTGAGACAGGAAAGTAGATGCAGCTTTTCAGTATTCATCCCACCCCAGGATACTCTCCCAATCTTCTTGCAATGACCACAGGACAGGCTTCCCTGAGCTGATGAAACCAGCTTCGTGTTCTGTGCAGTGCAAGAAGCACCCAACACTTTTCCTTTGATGCTTGTCACTTCACGGCTGGTAGTATTAAATTTCATTTGCCATCTTTTTTCCTCATTCACTAGTTACTCACAGTCCTCCCCAAGCCCAGCTTTATGATATCTGCAGATAGCAGCATCCCTTGGTTCTCCTTCCTTCCCTGACCAAAGTCTCTGAGCACCTCTAAATTCTGCTGAACAGCACAGGACCCAGCAGGGGACTGTGGGGACCGCCCACAGAAGTTGCACAGTGAATCCTGATCATGCAATTCTCCTTGCTTCCCGCCTCCACATCTGTCTTGATCCATGGCATTTGTCCTTCACTTTGTCATCGCTCGGTGCAATCCAGTCTCCTTTCCTGCACAGGACCTGTTTAGGATCTCCAGAAAGTCAAGAAAAATTTTATCAGCCGGTTATCTTTTATTGTCTGATTTCATTGACACATTAAAATTGTTTTGCTCAAAGGAAGTAAATCCTCCTTTTGCCATTATCTCTTCTCAATCTGGGGCTGTGCAGGAGTCAAACTAAATAGTACAGACTGCAGGCACAGTTAATAAAAAAAAAACCAAACAAACAAAAAACAAAAAACCAAACAACTGTAGAACAAACTCTGAAAATAAATATGCTCGTTTTCACGAAGCTAGATGTCTGAACCATGTTTCATGAACATATGCAGAGAAGCTCAGGGAAAGTCGATATAGGCCCAAGGAGCAATGCTGAAATATGTTAGAGCTACATAGGCATGATGTCCAAATGAAAACCACAATGTGATGTATTAAACTCCAGTTGGTCTTGAACAGAAGGCATTTATTAGTGTTGAAGCTTTTCTCCTATAGCTGTTAGAATTTGCCAAGATGCAAATGTTCTGCAGTTTTCAAATGGAAAATGGTCTGGTTTTCTAACAGTTTGCTTGCCAGACACCTCAGCTGTCCTGCTGCTGGGCTATCTCAGCCACCAATCCCAGCCTTTTGCTGCAAAGCAACCCTGGAGGCAGATGTCTCAGATCCAGCCTCCACATCCAATTTCCTTCTTTATTTATTTTTTCGTTCAAAAGCTGGATCTGAAATAGCATTTCAAAATATTGAAATCCTGCAGGAAACCAACTGACCTTTCTCCACGCTAGTCAGAAAACTGTGGGCAGGAAGAGAAGGCAGCAAACAGACTGTGTAGGGTTGAAGCTGCCGTCTCGAGGTCTTTGCTCACCAGGAGCAGTGACCTGTCTGAACGTCGCGTAACACGGGACAATATCTGATGGCAGAGGTACTGCAATTAGCTGCTTTAATAACCATGGCCTACTGAATATTTCTTCTGCTGTAGTGTCAGAGGGCTTTAACCACGGATTGAGAGTCTGGTGCTGTAGAAACTGCTTACACTCTTCTGCATGCGAGCTCTGCTCTGGTACAATATTGTTTTAAAGAACAAAACCTGAAAACTGTTAATCTGAACAATTCTGATTTTAAAGGAAGTTCAGGCTTGGCTCTGAACATTCATTTTGTGACTCAGGGCTGTTTGCCATAAGAAAGGATCACAGGAGCAGAGCATTCCTTGCCAGTCCTTGTTTTGAGCCGTCTGTGAAATCTTGGCAGTGTCTCCCAAGAACACTGTGTGGAAATAAAGCTTTGGTTTAACCTACTTGTGTGGGCTCCCTGCAGAGGTGATTGTCTGCCCAGCCAAATCTGCAACTCTAGCTCCCCAAACACCATCATCACATAGAAAGTACCGGAGGGAATAATCACAAGTAGTTATCCAAATAAGGTGCCAAAGTTTATTCATGGAGAGATGTCATCAAGGTTTCTCTGGTTGACAGCACCTGTCAGGATTGCAACACCGTCAGGACAAGAGGGAAATATGTCCCAACACTCACAAGGTCCAATCTGCAGGGTGACCCAGTGAACGCTGGTTCCCACACAATGGAGAGGAGGGATCAGCCTGAAAACCTTCTCCCTTCCTCTGCTGCTGTAGCTTTGTCCTAGGGAAGGATGCAGACTGTCCAGAACTTGTGTGTGTGGAGAGGGACAGGAGACATGAGAATAACAACCTCCTGACCAGGTGAGGTTTAGAAGACAAAAAGGTCTTCATTTAGGTGGGATGAACCTGGCTTGGTTGTACACTCAGACACTATTGTCCACACGTGCCCAGCCAGCAGAAGATGGGCAGGTGGAAAGGAGCTGAGTGGAGAATTTCCCGAGATGAGGAATCCTCCAGCTGTGGTGGGACAGTCGATTTCACATCCTGAGAGGTCTCCAACAAATCATTCCCCATATCTGGAACAACAGGAGGCCCTGAGCATTGACAGCAACCAACCTTGAATGGTGCTTCTGTGGACTTAGTAAAGGAAAAGCACAAACTGATGGTCCTCAGAAAGCAACGGAGATACCTACAGGATTAAATGACACGTGCCAGACACCCTTCCCTGTCACTGGATCCAGCTGACAAACTGTCTTCCCCCTTCAAACACCCAAACTACATGGTGTGGGAATATCCTTGACCCCAGACATGCCTTGAGCTTGTTTGGGGTGGTGCTTGTTGGCCTAGAGACCACCAGAGGTAACAATCAAACCGTCGAATCCGGCACCCAGGAACTGGTCACTGGTTCAGATGGAGTTAACGTGAGACAGAAAGGCAGAGAAGTACTGCCACAGTCACTGCACGATGTGATTTAAATGGTGGGTTTGGACACTATGGACATCACCTCCGTGTTGCTTTAAGGCTGCATGAGTCCAGGGACATGGTGTGCTTATCCCTGTGCATGGCTTCAAAACACAACCCGAGGAAAATACAAAATCAGAATAATAATCTATAGAAGGATTTGCACATCTGAAGGGCTACAAGGGCTGAAGGCTTTTTTTCCTGAAGGGGAAAGACTGTAGTTTCACTTGGAAATGCCGAGTGGAGAATGAAGGTGTTGAGATGAGAAGTTTCTCTGGTTCACTTCCCTCTAGCCACAGACAAACCCCATCAACACGAATCCAGCCCGAGACGTCACCTTTGCTGCCCTTCCCACTGTAATAGGTCATCCAAAGAGAAAAGGCTTGGAACACTGTGTTTAGGCAATACCTCTTACATTTATATAAGACACCTTTTGTAGGAGGTGTGGAGAGCTGCATGGCAAATCCCTCTGCTCTTCGCACCTACAAGGGGAAGTGAGAGGAAATATGATGCTGAACCCTTGCTGAATTGAAAATAAACCCCACCGAGGGGCTGAAGGAATGTATCTCCTCCAGGCTTTCATCCTTCCTCTCTCTGCCCTCCTGCTAACCCAGACTGGCATTGTGTAGGGAAAAGCACATCCATGCTGCGGGCAGTTATTTTTATGCTGTCCTGTATTTGCTGTAAGAACTGGTCCTGGAAAAACATTTTGCTCTTGATTTTGTACAGCTCACCCAGTTTCAGCAGAGTTTATTTATAGAGAGGAAAAGGACACATGAAGAGCTCACTGGTCTCTCCAAGCTGGAACAAATATTTAACTATACTCCTATCATTTTCATGCGGAATTATTTTAACTGAACTGAATTTTAACACAATCACAGCAAGGTGGAAAATCTTCAGCTTTGGAAAGACCAGTGACAGCCAGTGACAATAATTAACTACTCCTCCTCACATCTTTAACACTCAGATTCAAGGTACAATTCACATGGACGCATTTTCTGCCGTATATGTCAACGCATATGCATACGTGCGTACATATATACATACATATACATATGTGTATGTATGTATATATAAATATAGATGTATGCATACACTTAATCATCAGCCATTCACCACCAGAGGGCAGGCAAAGTATACGTAAATCAGTTGTCCTATGCGTTCCTTGTACGTACCGATGAGCGAATTGTTCAGTGGCCAGAAAAGCATCACCAATGTTTAATTCGACCGTCTCCAACGGGTTTCTTATCCTGAATCTCGAGCCTTATGACAACCTCATATTGCACAATGCACTGGCTGTTTTGCTTTGTTTCTCTGTTTGGAAATTCTCTGCGTTTTTCAAGGATGGAATGGGCTGAGATGGGAGCAGTTCACCGTGGGGTAACCGCGGGGAGTGTCATATGTGAAAGGTGAGAAGTTTCCTCAGTGCTGCAGTGACAGAGGAGTAGATATTGGCACATGTGTGTCTGGAGAAAGGGGAAGGTCAGCAGAGCTTTATGCTCCCACTTTTCGTTGGGCATAAGCTATTATTACTCGTTTGCAAACAGTGGATATTCACTGTTGTACAGTAAAAGGACTGGTCCCTCCTGGGGGGTGTTAAACATTTATCAAGGCTGTCTTACCTGACCACTGAAAACAACTGAGAACGAAATCTAGCAGTGTTTATATGGACCAATAAGCAGTGTGGCCACTCTCATAGTCCCACATCCTAGGAATAGCTTATTTCATCTATTAAGCTGTGAGGTGTCCCAGCAGGAATATGGACCTTCTGGAAGGGTACAATGAGCAAAGAAGAGCTTCTCTTTTTTTTTTTCAGTCATGCTATGGAGAGGATAAAAACACAGGAGCCTTGACAGCAGAAAGTAAGTCCTAGGAAACACACTTCTCCAACCAGGAGATGCTTATGATACGGCACAGACCTTCTAGATATAATGGGTCATGACATCTGTAAGGATCATTGTCTAAAACCCAGTGATGTTGACCCGAGGAGTAAAAGGGATGCACAGCCTAACCCCAGAATTTGCTAACAAAGATCTTTGCATTTGTGTACAAGGAGGTACAGAGGCTCCAGAGGGCAGGAACCCTCTTCAGGGCTTTGCTCAATGGTGCGATAGATGTCAGACCCTCAAAGCAACAACAGAACGGCAGAATCACCGATAACGTTTGCAACGCATCCAGAAATACCATCCCCAAGGGGCTTCTCCCAAGGAAACCTGAAAAGCATTTGAAGTGATTGGTATGTCCAACCTGGGCTGGAAAGCTGGGATTTAAACCAGCGGGAGGTATACACACCACCAACAAAAAATCCAGTTTCCTGACTGCAAGAGGGACTCATTTCCTTTAATTTTGAATCTGTGTCTGCGTTAGTCACTCACCACTCCCTTCATGTTCACAGGAGAAAGTAGGAGCTCCTTGTGGGTGACTCATCTGCTGGAGAATGAGACGAATCATGAGCAAGAGAAGGGCTTCCATTTCCCTCCATGAGCTGTGGAGGATATCAAGATCAGTGGTTCATTTGATAGATGCCGACCTTCCAGATGTGGTCAGCAATATCTCACCTTTTTCACCTCTGACATCATTCTCGTATTACAAATTTGTATAAGAAAAAGGAGACCAGGAGTTTATTCAGATCTTCGATGCTGCTGCTGTAGCTTCTTCTACCCGTGCTTGGCAGGGGGCTGATGATACATGTTTGAGCATAATTATCTGTGCTTCTGTGTTCTCCGTATTTCACCATTCCGATGCTCTAATGCTTTCTAATGGAAATGTAGCCTGTGCAATGGCTCCAGAGTTTTTGCTGAGTGCATCCAGTCTCTGAAACCTAGAAGATGTTCAGCGTCAAATTAAATTTTCAGTGTTTGGAAAAATTAAAGAGACCGATGAGCTGAATTTAAAAGGTGTCGTTTCCTTCAGGTTGTTGCCTTATGTCTGGTTTCTCTCTCCACTGAAATGGAGACTATTAACCACCACTGGAATAATCATTTTTACCTTTTTGTAGTCCCTTCTCTTTCCACTCTTTACCACGTTTACTTCGGGTAGGTGGTGTCTTACTGCAGGGAAGCTATAGTGAAGGGATTACATTCCCCCATGTCTCCCAGTGTATCCCCTGCTTCATTATTTGGTCTAGAGGGGTTACTAGATGGTGCAGGTACCTCTGTCCTCCACCTGAAGCACTGTACACAAGGGCTGCCATGATCTACTGTGTCAGCACAGCAAGGATCAAGCTCAAGGATTAAGCCAGGGTTTCAATATTTTTCCTTCATAAAAAAAAAAAAAAAAAAATCCAAAA
>NW_020799091.1:2103183-2114517 GCF_003259725.1 Athene cunicularia | reverse complement strand
CTTCCCCTTTCCCCTTTCCCCTTTCCCCTTTCCCCTTTCTCTTTTCCCTTCCTTTTTCCCTTCCTTTTTCCTTTACTTTTTCCTTTCCTCCGTGTGACTAGTCCTGACCTGTGGCCCTTTTTTTTTGAGGTGAGATTTGCCATTTGCCACATCCTGTTGCCCTAGTGTGGAGGCGTTCAGGATTCGTGCGTAGCAGGTACTGCCAGAAATCATTGCAGGATTGGCGCTTGTAAGCAGTGTTGGAGGCATGATGCTACAGGTCTTCAGGGTGTGACGTCCCTCCTAGTGTCCTCAGGTTCTTTCACGGGGTATGCATGGGTACATCGATGCTGTCAGGTAACCCGGCTCCCCACAGCCAACCACACTGAGGGTTAGCTCTCCCGTGGGCACCCTTCCCCACCAAACCAGCTTGTTCCTTCCAAGCTGGGTGTAATTCTGGGGTTTCCTTCAGGGCCTGCATCAGGTTTGGCTGCTTCTGCTCTGGGTAGTCCTCCTACACTATTCCAGAGCATTTTCCACACTGTCCCCACATTATTCAAGACACTCTGAAAGAAACATAACAGTGGAAAAAAATGACCACAGGGCCACCATCCAGAGCTGTCTGAGTGCTACATACCTGGACATAGACAACTTGCTCTAAAGAAGGGCCAGGCCAGGGAGAGATGTAACTGGAGAAACTTCAGTGCTCGGGTGTCACTGAGAATCAGCCATCAGTTGACCCAATTCTTCTGCAGCCCACACACCAGAGATGGAGGTTTAACAACAGCAGGATACGTGAGAATAATTCCTCTGCTTCCATATGAGTCGGAAATTTATTGTCAGGAGACTTCTTATCCTTTCTGTGATAGTTCATTTTCATATTAGCTAGCCACGCACCACTTGGAAAATACAGCTGGACCCCCGTCTCTAAGCATCAGGCCCACAGCTCTGCTCCAGGCTTGGCTGCTGTGACATCAGGTTGGCTTGGCATGGTGACAGGAGGGGGATACAATATGTCCTTGTGCCTCGGTGAACTCTCTTTGTGGGTCAGTCCCAGCCAAATAAGCTAGCGTGGACTGAGAGGCAAGTTTCGGCTTGGGTAGGAGCTGTACATCAACACATCAACGTCATGCCCATGCCAAACCAAACAGCGAAGCCATATTTGCTGGGCGTGGTGCCACGAGATGGAGCGATAGGGGACAGCTGGTTTAGGCATTACGCGGGGTTGTTGGGGCCATACAGCTTTCAGGCCATAAGCTCACTCCGTGGTACTGCACTGTGTTCCTGGGACCACCTATATCCCATGAAAGTGCTGCTCTGAGGATATCAATAAGGTTTTGGGGGAGTTCTGTACACAAGCAAGTTGCTCCATAGGATCTGCTTCTGTTGCCAAGACGAGTCAGTGAGAAATTTTTTGCTTACTAATTGTTAAAGCCATTTGGCCTTTAATAATATACAGCTATATATGTACACAGTCAATAGCTATTGCAGCAATAAGATCATTATTGCTTACTTCTTTATCATTATGTACACGTCGCTGTTAAATTTATTACCCTTGTTCCATGCTTATTGCAACAACATGTGCAAAATGTATTTACTGCAGTATTTAGCAAACCACATCTTTTCCACCTGTAGCCATTTTCATCTTGAGTCTCCCAGTATGCAGCAGATCTGAAGTAACTCTGACTCACAGGAGCTGGTGTGCTGCAGAAAATTAACAGTAACCTGTTGCAGAGAGGCAAAGGCTGAGAGCTGGCATATGTTTAGCAGAATCCACAAAGCTGCTCAGCACGTGGTGTAAAAGGACATGGCTTTTATCTGATTTTAACAAGCAGATCCAGGAAAGCGGGAGAGGATTGATGCCGTCTAGGAGAAAAGAGTCAGCAACCCTTTTTTTGGGGGGCGAAAATCATTGGCCATCGTTGCACATCTCTGTGCAAAGTGGGGGAAACACACGATGCTGAAGGCAAACCTCTCCCCTGAGAGGGAGGTGACTCGCTGGAGGTGCTCCTCATGCACCCAGGGGAGGAGGTGGAAGGATTTCAGGGGTCCCTGGTGCCTGTGGGAGATCCCCAGTGGGGTGGCCCAGAGGAGGCTGGGTCCTGGTTGGTGAAGCCAAGACTCAGTTTGATCCCAAGTTTGATCCCACTCAGGAGCTGGCAAAACCCTGTCAGAGGTTTGTACTCCTGCAAACACACATGGAGCCATGGACACCTGCCCAGGTATCAGGACACTTTGAAGCAGAAGACAACATGGGCAAGGTGCAGGTCTCTCACTGATTTACGTTGTTTTTGAAATAAAAGGGAGTTTCACACCTAAGGAAAAGAAATAAAAATCCGTCCCCTTGCCTCTTTTAGATGGCGTTTTTGTTATTACCCATTCAGGCATTAAATTAAATTTATCCTGTCCCCCAGGGGTGCGTCTGGCCATCCCACTGTCGTGCCACTGAGACACACCTGACCTGTGGGGCCACAAAAGGCAAGGTGTTTGCCCTGCTGTGATGCTTCCCTCTGATATACCCTTTTCCCACACACCCCATCCTGCACGGACTTGGAGTTTAGGGTTTGCAGCCAGCTCCAGTCCCTGTGATTTACCCCAGTCCCGGCGAGCACTGCCCCCAAGAACCTGCAGGTCCGTGTGGCTGAAAGCACACGCTCGCATCTGTGGGACAGGCACTGCAAACTTCAGAGACAAGCACGTGTCCCCAAAGCCCGCGGAGGGGATTTTTTGTGGTATTCACAGACTGTTTCATGTGTCAATACGAGAGGAGCGTAATTACCATCTGAGAAACTGCAGGAAATAAGCCAAGGTTGAATGAACGAAATGGAAAATAAAGAGAAGCGCAGAGGACACACACATTTTAAAACTATTACGGAGGTATGTATTCACGTGCTCGTGGGAGCCTGGGAATATATAAGAGCTCATGACTGCGAAGGAATGAATTCAAGGACCAGTCTATGGGGAGTATTTTTTTTCCCTGTGACTTCAAACTTCTCTCGGAGCTCGCAGAGTTTTAGTCAGCTGGCATGCAACAGAGGTACGACTTCCCCAAGGAAACTCTTCCTCAGCTTGTGCTGGAAAGGCTGCTGGGAGAGTCTGGGAGGCAGAAGGCTGCAAGCAGAGGCAAAACCACCTCCTCCTCCTCCTCCAGCCACAGAGCAGGTACGTGAAGACGCGTGTGAACCCGGGAGCCTGCTGGAAAGTTGAGCGTTCGACTGCGGGAGAGAAGGGGGCTCTGGTGACTTAGAGCTGCAGCCTTTAAAAATAACACAGATGAGGAAGGTACTGTATAAATAAAATATACTGTGTTTAGGAACAGGCTGAGGAACTGACTAAACACACTGTATAGCTGGCTCTATCCACACAGCTGTGTATTTAATCCATCAGGGACTTACACTGCAGCGAGTTAGATCCTTTACATTAAGGAGGCACTGCTTAGTTTATAACAATACAGTTGTCATATGCCTGCTTTGTTATTATTCTCTGTGTTTACAGTAATGGAAGATGAGGAGATGGATTTTTTTTTTTTCCTTTCTTCGCAGGACTTTAGTCTATTTATGGTGTTACTGCATTATAGCTCTCTGAACCAGGAGTGCTGCAGAGATCAGCATTGTGTACTGATTAAACACTGCTCGCCCAGCTCTCCGACACTGAATCCTAATATAGCCTTGGGCAAATCACACAGTCCCTCGGGTAAAATGGGCAAAATGCTGTTTAGCTCATCTGCGCTTCTTACTATCAGTGCTGTCATTGAACTCTCCCCGTCGGAGCACGCGGTGTGGGATGGCAGGGTTATTTTTCTACTCCTAAGATGCTGACAGCTTGAAAGTCACCTTGGGTGAAGAATGACTTACTGCCGGTGTTTTGCTGCATCTGGACTGTTATCACGAGGAATTAATGTTGAGGCAATATTTGGAAATAGTCAGGTTTTAGAAAATCCTAGTTTATATCGAAGTCACAGATGATTTTCCAAAGACAAACCCTGTTGTATTTTAGATAAAAGTAGAAATATGTTTCCCTTAAATAGAAGCCAAAGTTTGGCTTCCCACAACAGTGGAAGTTTGGGGTGTTTTTTTGTTGTTTTTCTTTTTTTTTTTTACTGAAATGTAATAATTTCAAATTTAAAATCAACTTATCACTCCAAAATGCTGAAACCCTTTAGTTTTCAGTAACAAAAATTCACAATCAGTCATCTCTTTTTTAAAGCAGATGGTTACAGCTTAGTATCAGTGCTTGGCCTTTTACTAACACAGTGATGGATGGATTCAAGGTGGGGGGTATCAGTGTTATGCAAGTCAAAACTATCAGAAATAATTTTCCTCACTTCATTTTATCTCCTGTTGGATAATACAAACTGAGTACACCTTTTCTTAAACACTGACTCCACTGTCAGTAAAAGCAAAAATGCTGAATTAAAACCTGATTTTTCTCTCTTTTTGCTGCACTTAAAGCTGGTGAGAATATATTCTGGTTTGGTTTCTGAATTTGAGTTTCTTCAGGAATTTTGTTCTCCAGGGAGAGTATTTCATGTTCAGATAGTTTAATCTGCAAGTGCCAGTACATGTCACTTTTTGTTGATGGAGGTGTTTTCATTCTCCCATTTGCTGCTGTCCCTTTGCTCAGCCCCTCACTCATAAAGTCTCCAGGCTGGTGGGTTTCATGCAATTCTCATTCATTTCCATTTGCTCTCCTGGAAAGAGGGATAGGAAAAAAAAAAAAAAAAAAAAAAAAAAAAAAGGTCAATACAGTGGGGAATCAGGCCAAACCCTGTGTGTTCAGTTCATTGAAAATGTTACTTTTTGATGGGGAAATGCTGTTGGCTGAACACCTGATGGAGGTGCACATGGAGAGAAGACAGAGAGAGAAGGAAGGATGGAAACAGCTTCAAAAGACAGGAGAAAAGCCACATTGGGATTCCAGGAGATGTGAGAGTCCTTGTTTTGATGTGTGGATTTGACACCAGAGAGGCAGGAGGCTGCATCTGCCCATGAGAGACCAAGCACAGTGCGTGAGCAAAACGAACTGGGAGAAGCAGCTCCTGGAGATGTTGTAGGGTCTCAGGAGGTGGATCTGTGCCTCTTTCTCAAAAGCTGTGCCTGAGGATGGCATGGGCTGCTTATTTTTTACTAGGATTAATATTAATGTCGTCTCCAGCTCCCTGGTGGGATGAATCACCAGGGAGCTATTCCAGTCGAAAGGGAGCAAGACTTGTCCCACTCCTGCCCTTGCAGTTCAGACCCACTTTCTAAGGCGGGAGCTTGTTTTATTTACTTCTCTGGAGAGTTTGATTCATACGGCTCAACACAAGACTCAACCCAAAAGCAGTGCCTTAGAAAGCAGCAGCGTTATGGATGGACAGACTCCAAAAGGTCTGGAGGTTCAAGACACATAATCGTCAAGACATATTCTTGTTTATCTGAAACCCTTGGGAACCTGCAGCAGATTATGGACTGGCTCGTGAGAGCCAGCGGCGGCTAGGATTTGCTTTTTTTTTTCTTGCTCTGGGCCATGCTGGGAAGAGTGTTTGGAGGAGAGAAGAGGTCTGATGAGGTGCCCCCAGATCTGGGTGATGTGGGGTGAAATCCAGATGGTGTTGGCAGAAACTGAGCAGGCAGCGATTGCTGAGACCACAGGAAAATCAGGAAGGCCCTGATTTCAAAGGGTCACAGGTGCCAACCCTCTGGCACCAGTGGGATGGGACAGCCCTTGCTATTTTGTGCAGGTGGGCAAAAGTGCTCAATTCTCCAAAATCTGCCCGATGGAGATGAACCAATCCCTCTGATGGAGACGCCCCTTGCTCTACAGACGTGGCCACCAAACACACACCCTGAAATGTTTCACTGACATTTTAAAGTGTAAACTGCTGGGTAGCCCAAGGCACAAAAATATTGAAAATGGGAAGTCAGCCAGGTGCTTCAGGGTCTTTGAAACCATTTGCTGTCAAATCCCCTTTAGGAAAGGGCGAAGATGGTGAGGACAGTGCTAATCTTTCACAGCGCGGTTGGTGTCCTCTAAAGCTGTGGTTTTAATGAAACAAAGTCCTGAGCAGCAGAATCAGTGCATGCCCTTCCCTCCTGCTTTGGCATTTGTTTCTGTCCAGGCTCTTCACAGTTCAGCTGGCACAGCTGTTTGGCCACTCAGTAAAACAGCTTGAGGAACAGAGCTGGCTTTTTAAAAAGCACAACCAACAAAAGCCCTGCTATTTTTACCCCTTCAAATCCAAACTTCCCAAAGTGCTCTGAACATCCAGGTGTAGAAAAAAAGTGAAGCCGAAATCATCCAGGGCACTTGTCATTCTTCATTACAGGCGTGATATTTGCATTCAATCTCCAAATCAAATCAAAATATTGTATTTAAAAAAAAAAAAAAAAAAAAAAAAAAAAAAAATTTCCTGTGAAAGTGTCTGTGCGTTGCAAGTGCTATTGCACACTGCTGACAAAGCAAACTCTAAACCCAGAGAGCATCCAAAAGTCATTTAAACCTCTGGACGCCACAGGGGCCCCCAGCTTCAGCATGAGTTTCCTGCCTACCCCAAGGGGATTGCAGGTGGAGGACTTGACTCTAGGGAGCGTGCCAAAAGGAACAAGTGAAAAACAGCTCTGCAGCCAGCTCTGACCAAGGGAAGACACTACGTGCTTGGGGGGAGGCGATAAAAAAACTGGTGTGATGAAAGCCAAGCCAAGGGCAACCTGTCCAGGGTAGTGATAATCACGCTGGAAAACTGTTGTCCTGAGAGCTAAATGCGAATTCTTCTATCCATTGCACCAAATCGTGCCTTCTCCTGCCCACACGCATAGTGCTGCCTCTTCCTAACATTTATTCCTCTCATTTCAGAGTGCATTACAAAGCACATGAGATGCTAAGAGCACGGCTCTTTGCTATATTATTTCAACCACGGGAAAAGCACGCTGCAACACTTCAAGCTCGTGAAGTTGGGAGAAAGCAGTGGGCAATCTGTATAAAGGTGGAAGCAGGACTCAATTAGCAAAAGGAAGTGAGGAAACCAGCAATTAGACAGCTGCTCCAGCCCTAGAGGGCAGCACAAAATAATAAATAAAAAAGCTGGACTTGCAGGCAATCTGAAATCATCTGCATGTCAAAAAGCACCCCTCTTGCAATGGGAAGTTTTTACCAGCATGTCCTGTAGGTTGAGCACTGTGTACTCACTGCCAAAAATTCCGCAGTTTATCTGGATGTTCAGACCCTCCTGCCTTTACCTGTCTCCCTAATTCCACCCTTGTGCCATGAAAACCCTTCAAGTCAGGTGAGTGGTAGCTGAGACCGAGCCCCCCCTTCCTGCCAGCAGACTCCTATCCCAGTCTGATTAGTGGGGCCACTGAAAAAAAAAAAAAAAAAAAAAAAAAAAAAGGACAAGAAGAATCTCAAGATTCTGGGCTTTATATTTATCAGCCGTGAGTTTGAAACCTTTAATCCTCAAGCGCTGTTTTCTTAACAATGCAGAGAGTGATTTAGGTGCAGGGATAGGAGGCTACAACCCTCCAGGAATGTAACTCCCAGGCACAAAACCCTAAAGTAAACACATCGCCTTGCACCACGCACGCAGCTAAACAATGGCATCGGCAATGATAAGTCACTTATTCCCCTGTGCAAACCCATGGCCCGATTCTGATGGTTTCTCTGGCAAAAATCCCCCTTGTTTCTTAACGCCTACCCTGAGAAAGGGCTTCAGGATGTCGCACAGTAGCTGACTCCGTCCGGAGCACAACGGTGGCTAGGACCCAGCAAGAGCCTGGAGAGGAGTCCGGAGGAAGACAAGCAACATAATTTAAAGCAGACACTGTCCCAAATAAGGTTATTTCCCTGAAAATGCCTTCATTCTGAAGTTACGGGTGAGCCTCTTGGCGTCCTGAATGGATTGACGTGAAGCTGAAGAACAATTTCATCAGCACCGGGACTGAGCCGGTTTTGAAGAGCTGGATATGCTTTTTCAAGACATGATAAGCAGTGTTTGGGGATGCAAGAAACCCTTGAGACAAGGTAAATGTGAAATATTCACTCTTTTTTTAACCCTGAAGGCTCTCGTCTAGCATCAGAGTCTTGTGTGAAAAAGGATCAGACCCTGGGGAGTTTGGTTTGTGTTTTGTGTATTCCCTTGTATTTAACCTCTCTTTGGCACAGGCAAACGTCTCTATTAATTGTCTGAGCAGTAACAGGAATTACCTGTGGGGGAAATTCAGAAGGTGATGTTGTTAGCTACAAGAAACATCTATGAAGTGGTTTCAGGGTTAATATGTAACAGAGGTGCAGGCAAATATTGTTCTGGAGTGGGAACCGGGCAAACTGGGATTAAACCCAGATTATTCCATGGTTTCAAACATGTCCTGGGGCAAACCACTGCTTTTCTCTGCCTTTGCCCTCCCATCTGTTAAGTGGATATACTGATGTGGTTTGGGTACCATGCTTTTTCTAGAGGCTAAATTATTTGACCCACTTAATAAGACTCCTTGGGGGTGTTACTGAAATCACCTACATTTTTCAGCTGGGGATGGGTGATTTTGAAGTACCGTGACGGAAAGCTGTGACATTGAGTAGGGTTCAGAGCTCAAACCTGCTCGGAGGTGTGCTGGGATTTTTATCACAGCTGCCAGCGGGAGCAAATGGCACCGAGCACGAAGATGCTTCAACTCTGGGAAAGCCTCAGAGCAATAAAAGCTTCTTTAGGTCAAGATGCTGCTGCTGCTGCTGCTGCTGTGCCAGACTGGTTTTGTAAACTGTGGTAAGCTGTGGTTAGAGACATCAGTGCCAGCAGGCAGGGATTTAGTGGTGATGCTCTCTGAGTTCTGTGAACTCCCAGCCCTGCCCTGGCGGGGCTGAGATCTGCCCAGAGAGCCGAGAGGAGGGGGACGCAGTGCTATGTCACACCAGGTGTTGCTGAGGAGGGTCTAAAGGTTGTCTAGAGAAAAGCTAGGCAGAAAAAGCTCCTCAGCTGGGCAGCTGAACAGGAAACCACCTTGCGAAGGGAACCTGCACGAGCAAGGAGGTTGTGCTACACCATGAGGAGCGGCTTATCCTCCTTTGGATGGAGTCCAAGTGGTCTCATGTTGGAAGAGACCCCCATGTCCCAGTGCTTCAGGGTGTGACAGCCACCTCAGAATCACCTTGAGGGACAGTCTCCTTCCTTACTACGGATCTGTCTCACACAGCAAGCCATTAAATCAGATTTTAGTGTTCAAAAACATCGGTTTACCAGTTGCTTTATAAACTTACAATTTAGGAAGTTTCAGAGCATGTTAAGGACCCCGGATCGTGCCAGGTTTATTATTTAAGAAGCAAAGGGACCAGGTTTTTTGCGCTGACAGTGTGACAAGAGGAGACATCTCGGAGTGCATGGGATGCATGCTGTCCATCGGGGTGGTGTCCTGTTGTGGGTAATATCCATGGAGATTTCCTCAGCTTAATTCATTGGGTCTAAAGAGAAATAATTTCCGTCTGAGGGCTCTGAGCAAAGCCTTGTAATGATCGGTATGTTTGTCTTTTCTCTCAGCAAACTAATACCGAAATGATAAAATTTCTCCTCCTTAGAGGAGGCACCCACTCCTCTAAACCTGGGGAATGAGGAACAGAATGGAAATTATAGAGACATTATAGATGGTGTTATCAGCATTTCCTCCTTCCACAGAATGATTTCAGCATATTTTGCAAACATTAATTAAAAGGGCCAAGAACAAACACCTCTGGTCTTGTTTTAGAAGTGGGGAACTGATTTCTGATCCTGCTGCTGAGCCCCAAAGACAAACTCCAATCTCTTTCACCTTGGAGTCCCAGACCATCATCCATTACTAGTTGTTTCACTGAACTAGAAGGAATATTCAGTCTGAAAACAGAGCAGCTGTTGTCTAAGCTTCCCCAGTTTCTCTCTTCCTAGTACACAGCGCTTCTCTCTGGTTGGGAAGTGGAAGGATGAGCAGGTTCCCACAGTGAACCTGTTGTCATTGATGTTCAGCAATTGTAAATCCTGCACAGAAGTGTGGCCATCAGCTGCATCCTTCAAACAGTGACTAAGCGAAGGCATCTCCACCAGCTGGGAACAATCCCATTGCTTTTGCTTCCAGCCTCCTCATGTTCTGTGGGTGGAATCCGCTGAGTAACGGTACATTGATGCTGGTTTTTGGCGGCACAAGTGCATGGGATTGGCGTGCATTTGGAGCTTGATAGATGCAGGTTTGCTCCTAGAAAGGCTTAAGAGCAGTGGCTGACCAAGCACTGCTGCATGGCTTCCAGTTGGGAGCTGGCGTGTGTCTCACCGACTCTGGATGCGGGCAGGATGAGCTCCCGTCTGCTTGCAAGGAGCCGTACAAATGCAGACAGATTCAACATGGTTGCAACAGAGGCTGTCATAAAGAAGTGATATCTGGAGCTCGCACCTGTAGCCACCACAGCCAGGAACCTTATCAGTGTCCATCTAGAAACACACCGTTTGAAGGACAAATGATTTCCCTTGGCTTCATTTCCATTTTTCTCCCATTGCCCAGTGACAGGCCTCCCAGTGTTGTTTGATCCTTTTGTATTTATTTCTATGCTAATTTCTGGAGTGCTTTCCAAACAGTTAAACCCTGATGAATCCTTTGTTTCACACAAATCCATCCCATTTTATATCTGACTCATTGTAAGGCATCTGCTTTCAAATATATTCAAAAGCCTGCCCGTACCTGGGATGTATAAAATGGAAAAACTAACATTTAGACAAAATGGTCTCAGTCCGTTCTTTAAGCTGTTTATATTAACTCAGCAAATCTGAATGGGTGTGTAAAAGCTTTTTGACACTCTGGGATGAGACGAGTGGAAATGCAAAGTGTTCCCATTGCTTGTTGTTTCTGAGTGGCACCGTTTCACTTTGCTCTGTACTTGGCACCCCAAAACTCCAGCCCAGTTGAAAGTCTCTGAGCTGCCTCTATGGGAAGAGTGAAGGCAACTCAGTCTTCAGTGGTTGTCTTTCTCCGTGATGTGAGACACACTGCCCAGCTTGAGCATCTGAACTTCACTGTGTGGCCTGGGTATCATTGAGGTAGCAGCTGAAATCAAACAGGGACAATCCCACGAAATGCCTTGGACCTTCTTTTTAAGTCCTCATATAAATCTTTTTTTCCCCCCAGGCTCAAAGGGGTACAAATGTACACAGGTAGGTCATAAGTGCTATAGGCTCAGAGATGGGTTAATTTGCCAGTCAGAGAGGGACTGGGGGGGTGAGAATGAGCCAGAGTGTGCCCAGGGGGCCAAGGAGGGCAACGGCATCCTGGCTGGTGTCAGCACTGGCGTGGCCAGCAGGGACAGGGAAGGGATCTGAGCCCTGGGCTGGGCACTGGGGAGGCCGCCCCTCGATTCCTGGGTTCAGTT
>NW_020799091.1:2100928-2103133 GCF_003259725.1 Athene cunicularia | reverse complement strand
TTTTTTTTTTTTTTTTTTTTTCTGAACGTTGAAGCTGTTCAGCACAAATCCTCAAGAATTTCCAAAATAGGGAAAAAAATAATTTGCTAGCTGTACACATCTCCCTTATGGGACTCATTCCATTCCTGCCCACCCTGCCGTATTGCTGCACTTCCTGAATTCCAGAGAAATTAAGAGCTAGTATATATAAAAAGATCTTGGGAAGGTGACTGGGTAGCTCAATTCATTGGCTGGAGAGGGAAAACTGATGAAGCCACTGTAAACATGACAGCTTGGGTCCCATGTATCATAGTCACATGAAGGCTGGGTGAGACACGCAATAATCCAAGCCGATTCATCCTGTCCCGTTTCTTGATGGGTCACAGATCAGGCTGATTGCTGAGAAGTAAACACATGGTTGTTTCCACCACTCCACTGTAAACTGCTTTCATCAAGACAACAACCTAAGGCTCTACGCAACTAGTCTGGGATAAATTTGACCCTGACAGAAAACATGCTGCAGTCAGGGGCTGGAATGCTCATCTGGCACAAATTAACAGCTCAGCAATGCTTGTCTTCTTTTGCTGGGCGTTCGGTCTAATAGAAGGAGGAGGGTGTAAATCCGAACAGCTTAAAGAAAGAGGGAGCTACTGGGTTAGGAGATGGGTCCGTTGAGAGTCCCGCTTACTTCACATGATTATTTTTCATCACAGCCTCGGTGTTTTACACAATACTTTCCCTGTGGTGACACCTTTAGAATAGCAAAGGCCCAGAAATGGAAACTTTCATCCCAGATCGGGACAAAGAAGCATGAGTCAGAAACCTGTGCCCCTCTCTGACTCACCACTGGTGGTCCTGTCATTGAACCAAAGTCTTGTAAAAGAGGTTTTAGGAAGTAAACAGTCCCCGCCAGACATGGGAGCGAGCTGCGCTGATTGTACAAGTCACTGCACATCTATCTGTTTGTGAGACGAGGTACAACTTAAATGTCAGGGGGTTCTTCTTAACTCACATTCCCTTCCACGGAGAGGGGCTTCAACTAGTTCGTGTTTGACCTCCCAAAGAAGGATGCTTCTGCTAATTCATATTAACTGGCAAAGGAAGAGCCTTCAAATAATTTAGGGAAGGATGATTCGCAGATTATATCTTACCTTACGTTGAGGTGATGCAAGAACACATGCATAACCGGTTATAGTAGGTCAGCTTATATGTGGTACGTGGGAAAATTGCTAAGATTTGGTTGTGTAGCTGAGCCTTCACCTGGGCAGCTCTTCTAGAGAGTGAGCATGGACACCGTGCAAGTGCATGTCAGAGCCAAGTGTCTCCAGCCCAAGTTCTTTGGTTCAAACACTCATGAGTTGGTGCAGAACACAAGTGGAGGCTTGGATCCAGTTTTGTTGTTTGTGGGGATTTTACTAAGGTGGGTGAGAACTTCCACCCAGTGCTCAGCACTGAAGAACTGGAGTCAGAATCCAAACGATGCTCAACGTTGGAGCTGTTGGGTCGTTTTTTCACCAGTACCTGAACGGCACCAGCCACTAAAGGGACCAAGTGGTCCCCACCCTGCAGTATTTCTCACCAATGGACTTCAAACAAACCAGTAGCAGCACTGGCAGAGATGATGAAGTCAGAATGTGAGACCAGCAAAAAACACTTTTTCAGCCTCAGGCTGTCAACCCATTGGGCTATGGGGTGGCAGGAGGGGCGATAGGAGCAAACAGATGCTGTTTGCTCCATCCCACTGAGACATGCTTCGTATTTTCTTACTAGTGATGATGAGAATGGAATTCATGCAGTTTGAGTCTTGGGGGAGTAGAGATGCTGCAGAATCGACTAGATAAATAATTCAGCAAGGATCAAAATAGTTAGTGAAAAGGAATGAAAGTGTTTTTTTTTTTTAAAAAAAAATGCAAACAAAACAGGAGGGGAAGTATTATAGGAACAAATAGCAGACATTAGGAGGTGTAGATTTTCAGTCCCTTTTGTCACTGGGAGAGTTTAGGGGATGCAGATTAAAGGCCCAGTCCTGCAAGATACATGGTGAACTGGGACTGACTTTTTCCCCAACTTTAGTGAAAACCATCTGGATGGCATTGACGATAACTGGGCCAGGACTTTTCTAAGACGCTGGGTGACCAGAGGGAGTGGAGGATGCTCGACACTTGTTGAGACCAAAGTGTGGGAAGAAACCTGGCATCTGCCTTAGGCTGCAAAGCGGTTGTGGCT
>NW_020799091.1:2045503-2100878 GCF_003259725.1 Athene cunicularia | reverse complement strand
CAATTTAGCCACACACTGAGTTCATGTCTTTTGTGTTGAGCACGGCAAGATTATATCTCCTTTTGAGAGCCAGTATTAGCTTGGCTGTCATGACTGGAATTAGTTAATAACCTGATGACAGAGCCAAAACCATTTAATTAACTGTTTTAACACTGCTTATGTTTGGCTCTACCAAAAGGAAGTGCTTGTTATTACTAAACATCTGGGACTAATTAGACTTCCATTGACTTCCCTGGGAGCAGAAACAGCTTTCTCGAGGAATAAGCCTCAGGAGTAAAGCGCTGCATGGCTCATTTGGATTTCTCTGTTAGCAGCATGAGCAACCGAGAAGTGACATGAGCCCGCTCCAGCCAGTTCTGTTATTCTGGAGGGGATGAGGAACACGAGGGATAGAAAACATGAATTAAAGAGCAAAGAGAGGGAAAACAGGGAGAAATGGGAGCTCTCAATTATATTATTCCTCAAAATAGGGGTACGCAGATGACAGCCCCAAGCCTTGCCTCCCTGTCTGCTCCTGTGCCTGCAAGAAGACCAAATGCCGAAGTACCCGATCCTGCATCAAACGTAGCTGTTACTCAAACATTACACATCTTTCCACCAGTTAGCCACGTTATCCAATAGGTTGGCACAATACAGGCTGTTTTGACTGTAATTTTGCAACCAAATTAATACCCTCATTCATTACTCTTTCATAAAGTCCTTGCAACAGTCTCTGTCGATGCAAAGAGACTTCATGCTGCTAAGCCAAGGAATGTCCTTCCAGGATACTGGAATACATAGTAGAGCATGTGGGATTTATGCAGCTAATACAAACTCTTTTTTTAAAAAAATGTTGCATGCAACAAGTGGCTTCCTCTCTACAGCTGATTGCATGGGGCAGGACAATAGATCTCTTGCAAATATTTCCTACCACAGTTAGCTGTGCTTTGTTCCAATAAATGATTCTGTGCAGTGGAATCAGGCAGATATAAGTACTGGAAACACTAGAAACACTTTCAGAGAGAGAGTCCCTAAAAGTTCAGCAAGTCATGACTCATGTTGGCCATCCACAGAAGGACAAGTCTCTGCTTCCAAAGGCATTGGCTTTTCCTGCAAAGCCACGACAAAAAAAAATACCCAGGCAGAATACCAAAGCTGCTGGCTACAGACCTCTCTGCGGGGACCCTGCTCAGCTCTGAACTAGCCGCAGTGGATTAGTGTAAAATCCAGTAAGCGTCTCCTAATATTTTGGGAGCCTACAGCATTTGCTTTCCTGTTCCTAGCTATTCCCCATTCCATTCAGTACACTTGCCTGGGCAGAAACAAGCTCAAACCACAACCTGGATCCCCTGTATATCCGCAAGAGAGAAAAACACGTCTTACCTTGCATGGCAAGGTATCCTCTGGCCATATCTATTATTTTCCATAAAAAATTCCCTATTCTGCTTGTGCACAGATGTGCAAAATCACAGACACATGCAGGCTAGTATAAGAAATACTTCAGGATTAGCTTTGTTTAACCTAAATTAGAACAGCCTGTACTACATGATCTTCTGTAATAACCAACAGCCCATGGTGCTGGAGCCTGCAGATTCCTATTTAACGCTTGTCCATCTGAAGCAATTTGATCAAGATTTTCAAAAGTCATCAATCATTTATTTCAAATACCTAAATTTGCAGCCCACATCTCGACAATCCTGAAACAAGTCTGATTTTGCAGAAAACTGGCTCCATCTCCTCTCAAAACCAAGGCTCTGCAGTATGTCTTATATAAATGTCTGGGGGGAAAAAAAAAAAAAATAAAAATTGTCCAGATGTATATATAATTCTTTCACTTACTGCTTTCTAATGATAGTTGCTTGCTCTGTCAGAGCTGCGTTTAGCATCTGAAGAGCTGAAATACAGCAAATCTACCCACGAACACCTCCTCTGCCCTGTAGTCCGCTCTAAAGTTAAATATCTCCTCACCCACAGAGCAATCATTAACCTGCTGTTGTGGTTTAATTTGAGTGAAAGGGGGAAATTATCCATAAGGAAAGGACAAAAATTAAGTCTAGAGTTCGCAGCTTTCTGACAACGCTGCAACTATCTAACCAGAGTAGATTTTGGTCTCATCAACCGTGGATTGGTGAGGGTTCAAACAGAGTTTTGCCAAGAAACAAGTGGAAAGGGGGATGAGAGAAGTTAAAAGCCATCAGAAAGCTCAGGGCAAGTGATGGGAAAAGGAGAAAATAAAGTGCTGGTGTAATTCCCTCCAAACAGTAAAGAGATGAAAATATGGCAGAGGAGCAGGCAGTAATAGGTACATCTCCACCTCTCCCTAATCCAAGAGGTTGGAGGAGATCTGAGAAGCTTCAGCCCATCTCCTGTAGTTGAAAAGTGAGAAGAGACAGATAATAGAGGAACAGAAATGAATGTTGATAGGAGTGAAAGATGGAAGGGGAATGGAGCCTAGGAAAGGGTTTTAGTACAAGTCAGGTCTTCGTGATGGGTAACTGGAAAGTGTAACTGGAAACTGAAGAGCATCCAAGAAAAAGGGGTGGGAAAAACTTTACAAAGATGCAGTCAGAGCTGAGCTGTGTGGAGCAGGGGGACACAGGGGTACCTTGGGTAGTCGACATGCTGGCTGCTTGCAACTATGTGATGCATGTAAACAGAACAGAGGAGGACACCAGCTCACGGCGGGTGACAAACAGAGGTATATAGAAACCAGGGAAACAGCGTGAAACCAACGGGGGAGGAAAAGGAGACTGAATAAACACAGAATAACTTTCCAAGGAGGGCCCGTTGGGCTGTGCAACATTTTTTTTTTTTTTTTTGCAAAGACATTTGGAGGCTGATGCAACATGATATTAAAAACAATTTTGGCAAATATGAGGGAACAGTCCTGTAACACTGGGAGAGTCTCTTTTCCTCCAAGCTATTGATCATGGTGGTTCTGTCGCATTGCAGAGCCAAGTTATCTCCACAGATTTCCTTCTCCTGTCCATTTCTCCCAGTCATTGCATCAAAGACACACATTTTCCAGTTCATAAGCGGTATTCTTTATGAAGACACATTCTGTAAGGTGACAACAGAGGAGATTCCTCTCTGTTTCTGACTTTCCCAGAGAATGAGGCAAAAAGGGGAGTCCAGGGTCCCAGGCACAATACCAGAGGAGGAGAGAAACATATTTTCATGCAGGAAACACACTAAAAAGAGGGTTTGGGCAGGAGGCATGGGGTGGGGAGAACAGAAAGGGAATAAGCACAGCTAAACCCGGAACTTAGAAGACAAATGGGGAAGGAATGGTCAGGATGAAATCAGAAGCAGAGAGTGCAGCATTACAGGGCAGAAATAAAAGACAGCTGCACACCACTTTAAGCTGTTTCAGTATTGAAGGTGATGGGACAGAGCCTTTACCATGTTTGTGGATGACACTGAATGGAGCAGGGGTTGATATGCCGGAGTCAGAGCTGCTGTTCAGGTTCAGAGGAACCTTACGCATCAGAGCAGTGGTCCAACAGAAACCTCATGATGTTCAGCAAAGACCTGTGCCTTGGACAGAACAAGCTTGTGCAACTCTCCAGCCAAGGGACAAGATGACTGGAAAGCAGCTTTGTAGACCTGAGGGTTTGGGTGGACAACAAGTTGTCCATGAATCATTATCGTGCCCCAGTGAAAACAAAATCCAGCTGCATACTGAGCTGTATTTGCAAAAACTTAGTTAACAAGTCAAGAGATGCTGTTACTCCCCTCTATTTGGCACATCCAAGGCCACATCTGGTTACTGTGTCCAGCTGTGGAGCTCCCAGTGCAATAGAGAGACTGACAAACTGGAGGGAGTCCAGGAGAGGCCACCAAGATGGTCAGGGGGCTGGAGCATATGATAGCTGAGAAAGAGATGGAGGGAATGAGGCTTGTTCGGACTGGAAAAGAGAGAGTCTCAGGAGGAAAACTTTTACCAGTACTAGAAGGGGAGTTATGAAGAAGACAGCATCAGCCCCTCCCATGAGTATTCAGTTAAAGGACGCCACCACTGAGAGTTGCAACTGGGGAACGTTCAAACTGAACATAAGGAAAAAAATTCTTCATAATGACAGAGTTTAAACTCCAGAAAATCCTTGGAGATTTTCAAAACTCGTTAGGGCGAGGCCCTGAGCAACCACTTGACACTGAAGTTGGCCTTGCTTTGATCAGGGAGCTGGACTGGAGCTCTCCAGAGGCCCCTTCCAACCTGAATTATTCTTTGAATCTTTGCAAAACCAGAAGAACTTGTCATGCGCTTAGGATGTCTCTTAGCAGAGAAACTGCTGAGCAACAGAGTCTGTCAATGGTGTCTACTCCCTGCACGGAAGCTGTGGAAGGCATTTGGCAGTAGAAGCATCCAGCGGGATGGCAAAACTGTCCGATGATGTCAGATGTGGGCAGAGTTAGACAAATAGTGGAAATCTAAGCTCACATAATTTTTCTTTTGTTTTTTTTCTTTTTTTTTTTCTTTTCATTTTTATAGCTCTAAATTAAAATCAATGTTTTCAAATTCTTCCATTAAAATTCTGAAAAAAGTGAAGTTGGGAAATGTTTCCTTTGTAAGGCCAGAACTTCAGTTTGAATTCAGCTATTACTATACTTCATCAAACACATACTCATACAGTTTAAAAAAATAATCATTGCAACATTCAGTTTGCTTTTATTATCTTTGTTCTAGAGAAGATAAGGAAACGTTTCAATCGGCTAATACTAAATAACAGCCCCCTTCAGTTACCACAAAAACAAAACAAAGCAAAACAAAACCAAAATAAAATAAAAGCGAAACGTTAGGCTGTTGAAACTATATAAATCTTTTCATGTTTCAGCATATCAAGTAGTGCTGGTACACAGGAAGAACATAAAGTAGAATAATGGCAGCAAACCTTTCAAAATTCCAGAAGAGACCTATGAGGTAAGAGTTTCATTCAAAAATGTTTTTTATTGTAAAACTTCCTTCCATCATGAGTACTTATATTGTAATTTGTGCGCTTTTTTTTTTTTTTAATATTTACAAGTTTTATGACTGCACTGCCTTTCACTTTAAAATGTTGTAACAAAAAGTTCTGGCCAGAGTCGCAGATTGAAGAGTTTCAAAACCCCAGCTTCATTAATTGTTGCTTACTCTTGGAAAAAGCTCTTTGTAACAGACCTTAGCATATGTTTCTTGCCTTACATATGTGATTCAGGACCATATGTTTGCGCTAATCTGTCCCTCGTGTCAGACTAATCTGTCCCTCGTGTCCGTTGTTCGCCACAGACATCAGGCAACTTGTTTCATTGCTGACCTGGACCCATCACCCCTAAATCGAACTCCTTTCCTGTTTGGGAAGAATGATGCCCAGTGAGGTCAATGTCCAGAAAAGGATTTGTGTGTTTTAATTGCCACTCTAGGTATTTAAGTTCAAAATCTAAACCTTTACAGTCTTTGTTCAGCTGCTGATTCTTCTATCTGGTGCCTAAAGTCTGTAGAGGACTATGTGTGATGTTGAAATTCCATGTGCATTTAACAGTCTGCTTCTTGCTTATTCAGAAATGGCACAGAGAACACAGAATCATTCATGTGTATGTAAGCACCAACAGGGCTCTCACGCTGAGCATCATTCTGCCAGGTCTCCTAAGTGGGTAGATACGGCTGAGCGCCGTGAAGATAACTGGGGTCTGGAGCAGCTCTCCTATGAGGACAGGCTGAGAGAATTGAGGTTTTTCAGCCTGGAGAAGAGAAGGCTCCAGGGAGACTTTACAGTGGTCTTCCAGTACTTAAAGGGGGCCTATGGGAAAGATGGGGAGGGACTCTTTACCAGGGGGTGTAGTGACGCAATGAAGGGTAATGGCTTTAAACTGAAGGAGGGTAGATTTAGATTAGATGGAAACAATAAGTTCTTCCCTGTAAAGGTGGTGAGGCCCTGGCACAGGTTGCCCAGAGAAGCTGTGGCTGCCCCCTCCCTGGAAGGGTTCAAGGCCAGGTTGGACGGGGCTTTGGGCAACCTGGGCTGGTGGAAGGTGGCCCTGCCCAGGGCAGGGAGGTTGGAGCTGGATGATCTATAAGGTCCCTTCCAACCCAAACCAGTCTGTGATTCTGATTCTATGAAGCATCACTGCTAGATAAAGCTCTGTACAAAGTGCAGCTGGAAATAGAGCTGCCATGATAATGCCACGCCTAGACTGCTGCTTCAATTCTTCTCCCTACCCAGATGGGTATTTTCTACTCTTCAAGCAGTTCCCTCTTTGCCAGTCCAAGGGGAGTGCTAGGTGTACCCTATCAATTTATCCTCAATTTTGTCTCAATGTATAGAATATTGTGCCCTTTAATGAGCACTTAAGTAATCTCTGGAGGAGCAAACTGTGCCCTCAACACAACAAATTGGCCGCTGGGACTGCAGAAGGCAGAAGAGCCTGAATGAGACACTTGGGAAGTACCATGCTCCCATACTGCTTGATGCACTGATTAAAGCAATTCCTTTCCTGCAGAGTGTCACGTCAAAAATTGACAGGACTGAGCCACCGTGTGTCATACTCTACATGGTGCTCTAAACACTATGCTGTAGGAGAAAAGAGAAAGAAAATCCAACACAACCTCTAGCCACTGTTTCATGAGGAAGGTCTAGGGAAGCGAATCACCAGCATTAAGGCATTTCAGTCACAGAAGGACGCTAAAATGCGAGTGCCATCATGAAGGATTATGACGTCTGAGTCCTCTGCAGATATCTGAATTCCCCTAGGGCATCTACATCTAGATGGGCTGAAGGCTGTGACCCGGGTCTTCTGGGAGACCCACAATCCTGCTACATAGAGAACTGAACCTCTCTTCAGCCTCCATCAACTGGCTCGACTAGATCTCCACTAGTTGCAAAAGGAGCACTGACCACCAGCTCACATGGTGATGTCTACATCTAGGCACTTATATTTAAGTATCTTAGAATCACAGAATTATTTAGGTTGGAAAAGATCCTTAAGATCTTTGAGTCAAACAGTTAACCTCACGCTGCCAAGTCCACCACTAAACCATGTCCCTAAGTGACACATCCACACGACTTTTAAATATATCCAGGGATGGTGACTCAATCTCTTTCCTGAGCAGCCTGTTCCAGTGCTTGACAAACCTTTCAGGGTTTCCTGATATCCAATCTAAACCTCCCACGGTGAAATGTGAGGCCGTTTCCTCTCATCTTGTCGCCTGTTACTTGGGAAAAGAGACCAACACCCCCCCTCTCTGCCCCCTCCTGGCAGGGAGTTGCAGAGGGCCAGGAGGTCTCCCCTCAGCCTCCAGACTGAACCCCCCCAGTTCCCCCAGCTGCTCCCCAGCAGACCTGTGCTCCAGACCCTGCCCCAGCTCCATTGCCCTTCTCTGGACACGGTCCAGCACCTCAATGTCTTTCTCGTGGTGAGGGGCCAAAAACTGAACCCAGTATTCAAGGTGTGGCCTCGCCAATGATGAGCACAGGAGGACTGCCATCATTTAAACCCAGCTGGTAGACAAATATGACCCGGCTGCTGGCTCATTCTTCCCCACCCTGGGGAATGGGAGCAATAATTGGAGGGGTAAAGGTAAGGAGACTCAGGTTGAGGTGGAAGCCAGGCAGCATACCCCAGGGTATCTCAAAGGCAACTGAACACCAGTTTGTAGGTGCCCAGTCAAACACACTGTTGGGTAAGAAGTCAGGATTAGTTTGAAAAACAGGACATCTGAGTCCTTTGTTTTAACTGGCTGATAGGCTAGATCTGCTCTCTGAAGTACCCCCTTAAACAGTAATCAAAACCAGAAATGAAGACCAGCATTCAACCAGGAGGAGAATTTGCACAGCTCTCTGCCTGTGCACATCCAATGTCACGTTATCTGTTTTTCTTCTTTTCCCACGGTGTAATGACTTTTCCAATCTCCTGCTTCCTTGGACTGCTCATGAGCAGGCTTTCGAGTAAACGCAGTAAAAGTGCAATGACATCACGTGTTTGTGCACTACAGAATGTGTCACTTCATTTGTCGGCATCATGCACTTCCTATTACTCTTCAGTAGACCTCTGGACTCACCCACACAAAGTATTCTCAGATGTCTCCTAGCAGAGTACCTGAGTGATGCAAAGTTAAACAAACCACTTGCTGCGGTCTGTGGAGCAATGCTTTCAGCATCTCACGGACAAAATGTGGGGTTTTTTTCTTGCCACTTATTTCACAACTCGCCTGTTGGGATTTTGCTCTTGTGCAAGAGTTGTTATGGGAATAAAGTCTTATCTCAAAGAAAGATCTTTCTTTTTTTTTTTTAATCAGATAAAATGAGTAGGTGTCCTTAACTTTCCTCCCTCAATAACAATAAAAAATATTTATTCAATTAATAAAGGCTAAAAGACATAGCTAGATTTTGTGTACAAACATTCAAAACTCCCCTGCTTTTCCGCTGCACTATTTCAGATGCCCCCACAAATTACAAATAAAGACACAGCACACTGTCCACATCGGGAAGGTATGGCAATCATACTTCTGGTTAAGTCAGTGCAGCTTTTGAAGAGTTCTTGGCCATAAAGGAGTGAGGTCAAGTTACAATCTGTTCAGCAGCCAAGCTTTCACAACTCTCTACACCTCTCCTTGCTTATGAAGTAGTTTAAACCATCTTCGTGTTTTACTTGTCAAGTGGGACAGGCTAAGACTATGTCCAGTATCATTTACATCCTGACTAGGGGTAATTTATTAGATCAGGAGACCCAACTCCAAGGCAGCTGCTGCTATTCCCCTTCTGCTGTCTTACTCCCAAATCCACTCCTCAAGATCCCTGGTACTTTCTCTCAAGATTGAGGTTACAAAACCTGGCAAAGTTTTCCAGCCAGACACTGTGAGAGAGTTCAGAGGGGATGCAGCAGCAACTGGGAAAGGTGTGAAAAATGAGACCTTTGCAGAAAGGTTATGAGAATTGGTTCACAGTGGAAGGGGGGAGAATTAAAGCATATAAACAGAAAGGGATGTTTTAAACATTCTGAATCAGCAGGGAAGAAGGAAGAAACACATAGAAAATGTAAGTCAAATGTTGGGTGGATTTTTACAGTCTCGGTGGTGGTGTGGATATAAATGCATGTCAGGATCAATCCTGAGTCCTGGGGACCCAGCAGAGATTGCCTTCTGGAAGAGGCTTTATGCATGGGGAAGGGAGCGGACGCTTTCCCATCAGTTCGAACTTACAGATGTTGGAATGTGAATTATTCAGGACTTCTGAGAGAATTCTAATTATCCTGGAGGGTTTTAAGATCAGCCCGAGTGCCTGAATCCTTCTTGTTCCATTAATGAAAAATGTGCTTGTTTCTCCCAGGACAATTCCACTGGCATATGGAAGTTCCTGCTTGGGAGCGACCCTTAGGTGGGATAGTTTCATTCACGCCAGTGAAGGTACTGCTGCTGTTGGCGCTCATTTTGGCTCTACAAATGGTGGCAACAACATACACGGGACTGGTAACGACGTTCGGTGACGCCCAGCAGGTTTGATGCATCCAGCAACTTTTTGGACCATGTCCAGAGAGGACAACCTGGGTGAAAGCTGGTGACACCATCAAAAGTGAGGCTTTGTACAGAGTATTCATTTTTTAAATATATTTCTTGCTTTTTCTTCCCCAGCTGTTCTCTTTGCTCCATCCTGACTACTGCCTTCCTCTCCTTCTGTTCTTCATTGGATTCCTCTCATCTGTTTCAAGCTGTCTGTCCCAAACAGGACATAAACTCAACAACATTTAATCCTAAACTGAACTTTTGAACTGTATTATATTTGAGTGGACTGGAGATTAGGTCAAGGGAATTTATGCACCCATATTTCATCAAGAGATGAGGCCTCTCTTCTTTTTTTTCTTTTTTTTTTATTATTCCTAAAACTTTTAAAATTTTTAGAAATAATATAATTGATTAGAAAAAAAAAATCTGCTCAAATTGGAACAGTCATTTTAATGCACCAATATATTATACTATCAGCCAAGTCTGTGCTCTAAAGGATGCAGGCAAGCATGAATTACGGGCTGGCACTGTGTCAAAAATGCGGCTATTGTTCTCAAAAACAGGATGCAGACCAAGGGGAAATGGTGTCTAGTCTTGACTGTTCATAGTATAGGCATTAAAAAGCTACTGTAGTCCTATTGGAAAGGTGGAAGGTCAGGTCTTCATAGGATTTTTTTTTAATTATTATTATGCTCCTAAACCTGCTGTTTTCCACCATGTAAGGATCTGGATCACCAAACATAGCCAAAAGTGTTTGTTTCGTCCATCAGCTTGTGGAGTGTGTTATCCATAGCACATGCAGAAGACTTCAAAGCAGCAACGGATAATTTATAAACTTGGAAAGTTCCTTTTAAGCCAGATTTTTCATCTGAACCTACATAAAATTCACTTTAAAATCAATGCACTTTTTGGACATAGGTGGAGAAAGAAAAAAAACCCAATATTTTTGCATTCCTCAGCCGAGAACTTGCTCACATTACAGTCACACTGAGAGCCCTGCAGGGATTGGGACTGCCCTGTGTTAGGTGTGGATCAAAACACGTCTGAAGAGCTTCCAGTCAAACTCAACCAAAAATGGATGGAGAGAAGCACAACCTGGCTCCTTCCATAGGTGGGGATGACCTGCATAAGTCCCTCCAAGCACACAGAGAAGCTACACAGGGTGACTCCATTTAGAGCATCCTTATCCAGTAAATACCTGCTTGCACGTAGTTCTCACCCTGCGGTGTGCATTAGTAGCTCACATCCCATATTTTCAACAAAATACATTTTGCATTGGCCAAGGGTGAATATGTGCACAAGGCAGGAGCTCTCCCTAACCACAAGGCATACATATCTTTGCTAAATTTCCTTGCAACGGCCATTCCCCATCTCTCCAGATCCCCTGGGATAGGAGCTAAACTTGAGGCTTCCAGTTTAAGAACCAGACCAATCTGCTCCTCAGCCAAAGCTGAGCTGAATGGGGCTTCCCTGTATTGTTCTTCTGGCCGGATGGCTGCCCTCCTCCCTCCCTGGGGTCGGGAAAAACCGTGTGCGGCTCCCAGGAGGGAGCTGGAACCCTAGGATGTTGTGAGAGAGAACATTTTACTGTTGTTTAGCAATATTTGCATAACATTGGAGAGCAGCTCCTCATTGCAGTGGAGGGAAGGAGAGAGGGATGGATCAGTGAGAACAACCCCAGGGGTCCTGGCAGCAGGCTTGCTGCCTCTCCAGGGTGCTCTTGGATACAGCAGTAGGGAATAAATTGTGCTTTCCCCAGACCCGGGCTACTTGGTGCTACCGTTTTCCTTTCATGCAGTAACATGTGTCACAAATCATGTCTTTATAACTCAACACTATATCAGGCTATGACTACATTCCTCCATTAAGGAAACAGCCCCCTGAGAAGGGTTGCTCCAGACAAATCCTGTGCCAGGGAAAATGCTTCTGGGGAAAGGCATTGGAAAACCCTCCCCAGCAGCTCCGTCTTTCTCTTTGACGTCCCCAAGGGTACGTCTCCATGGATGGGTGCAGACAGATGTATATTTGCTCCACCCGAGCGCTGAGCTGGTCGGCCTCGAGCCAGGTCTGGCTGGGATCTTCATGTGCCTGATCTGGCATGGCTTCATGTGCCTGAGGTCACAGCTTCCACCAGGGAGGTTTCATGGGCACACAGCTCCAGACAGGGTCCGCTCATGCCCTACTAATGTCTCTCTATGTTGGCAAGCCCGGAGTGAAGTCAAAGGCTGAAGAGCCAGGAGGTGATGAAACTGTCCTACAGCACTCCCCACTATTAAATTAGGAAAAATCCTAATAAAGCTGAACCAGCCAGTCCCTCAGTTCGCTTGGGCTGGCAGCGATGACTCAGTGATATTGCCCTGATGTTTAGTGCTGCTTTTCTCCAATGTAAGCTATCCCAGAAAGGGCAGCACAGCGTGCTAGCGTGGCTCACCACGTCTGAGCTGGGGAATGGTCCAAGGACCATTTCTAACATCACAGACCCTGGACAGCTGGTCCGATGGTCAGCTGGGATGTGAGGGATGAGGCTTTGCTATATGCCGTGCCTGAATAGACAACACAAGCAGCTCCATTTCCCTTTGGGGTCCTGCAGAAAGCTGTGGCGCTTGCAGGATATCAACGCTCCAGAGAAGAATTAGGTTTGGTGCCTGTGGATGAAGGAGCAAGTAACGATGGAACCAGTTTTGCAGTTAATTCACAAGAATCAGTGGGTGTCCCGCCTAAGAACTGCGCTGGGTGCGGTCCATTCCTTCCCAGTGAGGAAGAGTGACCCAGACCACGTCAGGTTTTCACTGTCCCTGCAATATTATGGTTACACTCCAGCAAAGCAAAGAGGTAGACGGGACAGGGCTGAGACTCAAGTGCTCCCTGAGAGCAGACCACAGCCCTTTGCTCACTGTCTTTCCTGGAGAGGGGAGATGGGCTGGGAGGGGTGCGGAGAGGCTGTACAACAGCCCAGGGGAGGGTTTTTTGGCTGATTCAGCAGTGTTACTCATGCAGACTCTTTGGCTGCCCGCTTCTGACTGGGGCTGTTTAACAGATAAGCAGTTCCCTGATTATCAGCTGCAGAAGTGATAGTCGATTTAACGAGCCAAATAATACATTTTTCTCACAGTGGGAGGGTTGTTGCTATTGGGGAGGTTTGGAAAATGGCCAAAGGGGCATGAGAAATGAGCCAGAGTGCGGGCAGAGGTCATGCAAAGTAGCAGACACTCTTTTCCTTGGGTACTTCTAGGTCTTCAGCTTCTACCTGAAAAGTGCCAGGTAGTATAGGAACAATCTGACCCGTCTGGGGTGCATGTGGACATAGGGTGCAGGACAGTGGTTTTCACTGTTTTTTTCTGTTGTCACTGGATTTTCTCTACCCAATTATTGACAGTGATTCCAAGGCAAAACAAATGCCCTTTCCTTTGGCTGTGCCCTTGCTCCTCATTCAGGTGGATCTCACTTGCTGCAGAGCTAGCAGGATCTCTGCTGTTCAATTTTCTCATAAATTCTGGCTTGAATCACGTGATTTCATGAATTGTTCACATGTATCGTTGAGAGGGCAGAGGTCTGGAGGAGAACAAGTAGCTGTCATCACTCGGTAATAATGGAAATCACAACCAATTAGTCATTATTATTCAATGATTTACAGCATTTAAGTTAATTATCAGTGTTTGAATATCTAAAGTTTCATCTAAGGTTGCCCCAACCACCGCACTCCTATGTAATTACCAGACTTTTGTAAAGTATTGAAACTGAGCCTTAGAGGAGTTAATCGAGTGTGGAAGTGTAGGTGGAAGCTGAATGTAAAAGCTGTGACTCACAGTCACTCGCTGGTATCCCTGTATTGTTTGCATTGCTTGTACTGTTTGAAGAGCTCCAATTTCTGAAAACTGGCAGCTTTAGCCAGCCCAGTCGAAATAAACAACAATCTACAATTAGCATCAGAGAATTAAATACCCTGAAGACTAACCAACACATACAAATGACAGTTACCTGGCATCCAGAGTATGAAAGTTTGGGCATGTTGGAGAGGTTGCCCTACAAAATAAGGTTAATTGATGGCATAACCAAAAAAGGGCCACTTGGGGTTTTGGTTGTGTATCCAAACAGGGAGTGGCAAGACTCCAGCCAGGGCATTACTGCCAAGTCAGACGGGAAATTTGAGAACCCGTTAAGGAAGCTAAAGGAACATGAGGGGAACTACAAATTAAAACCAGACAATAGGATACTGTTCAGGCAGAAGGAAAAAAAAAAAACAACAAAACAAACCAACACCAAACACCCCCCCCCAACCAACCCAGTGCTTGTACATATACAATATTTACTTAAGATCTATTAAGCCACTCATGCTGCTATGGCATGAAAATATATGGCGAGCTGTTTACAGGGACAAGAGAATACAGATAAATATTTTTAGACCGTTCCACCTGAGAAAAATCCAGTTTCAAAAGACTGTCAGCCTGAACTGCAACGGCAGAAGGTAGTTTTCAATGGGACAACCAAGGTTATTGTACAGAAAGTTTTTGAGCAAGGTGTCATATGCATATGGCCTTTGTTGAGCATCTTGCATCTGGGTAAATATCATCAGCTTGTGAGAGGTTACCATGGAAATGAGGGGAAATAACAGCCTCAGTCATCAGGCCTACTGACAACTCAACCCAAAGTGCCAGCATGAGCCAGAACCCCATATGGCTCCATCTTATCTCATTCAGCAAGATCAAGGAAAAGGTCACTGTCCATTATCCTACTCAGCTGGGAGAAGAGGAAAAAGAGCAGAGCTTTGATCACACACCCTTGCGGGCTCAAGAGGCTTCACTGCACAGACGCATGGCTCTAACAAGGCTGAGGAGATCTTATTTCTTTTTTCTAAAAGAACACATCCAGCTGACCTGAAATCATGTCTGCAACTGGGCTGCATGTCCTGACAAGTTTCAACATGAAAATGTGCATGAATAACCATAGAAAGGCAGCATAAAGCTACTGACATCACTGATGTCTGACAATGACATGTGACAGCTCCTCTGATGCCACTGACAGAGATGCTGTCATGGGGCAGTTTGGTCCAGGGTCCAGATCCCATGGTGAGGGAGGGCACAGGAAGGCAGACACAGCATCTCAGTGCCCATCTCCCACCGCCAAGCATGAACTTGGGTTACCAAGCACTCTGGAAAGGTGAACAAAGGAGAAGGAGGAGAAGGAGGAGGAGAAGGAGAAGGAGAAGGAGAAGGAGAAGGAGAAGGAGAAGGAGAAGGAGAAGGAGAAGGAGAAGGAGAAGGAGAAGGAGAAGGAGATCTCTGAAGGAGGCTTTCTGAAGGAGAAACAGGCTTCCTTGTCCCAAATAATATTAAAAAAAAATTAAATCAAATCTTGGAGCTGTATTTGCATTCCAGAGTCACCTAACCTATGAACCTCTTCAGCATGGTTATCTGATGGGGAAGAGGTTATGATGCTGCCTGGATCCTCCATCCAACCCAACACAGTGAATGACACCACCGAGGACACCCCCAAAACTTTGGAGTAGTGTTCCCTTCACTGGAAGAGACAGAAAGGGATTTGAATCCTTGATCTCTATTTCTTTTTCCCTGGGATTGATATCGAGCTGTTCATAATCTTCTATTTCATGAATGGCACGTAAACCTAGCCTTGACTTACACTGATTTTTGACCCAAATACACCAAATCGTATAGATCAACCTAACGGTATTATTTAACTACTCGAAGAGAAAATGGCTTGAAAATTTCATTTCAAGTTGGTCCAACCTACTCGATTATTTGCTTGTTTGGTAACTAAACCAGCAATATTTATGATGGGTTTAATCATCACCAACCACAGCTCCACCAGCTCTATTCTAGACAGTCAGTCACCCTTCAGTGTACACATGTGGGATTAGCCAGGCACAAAACCTGTTCGTTTGCAAGTAAGCTGCCACTTATGTCTTTCATTTTCTGGGGGAAAAAAAAAAAAAAAAAAAAAAAAGTCACTGTAAATTTTTAGCTGAAAGCAATTTTGCAGTAGTCCCGATGAAATACAAAGCAGATGCCTTCAAGAAGCAGAAACAGAGCAGAGCTGACTGACGCCTCCGTGGCACAGACAGCTTTGATCCATATTTCAAAGACTGAACTGAGATGGGATCTGCACTTCCAAACTTGGTTTGTGCTTCTTTCTTAAAGGAGTTAGCCAAAACATTTGTGTTTGGCATTTGTTTTCTTATAAAATGTGTAAAAAAACCCCTACTCATTGTTCTTTATAATCTCTTCCCTGGATTTGGTCTGTCGTTTGTGTTTAGAAATGTTTGTTCCCGGTTTTGACTCCTAGCAGATACATCTTCAATATTTTGCTGAATGACTCCCAATTTATTACGTTCTAGTTTTAGGATTCCAGTCTCAAGATGTGCCATTTTACACTTGAAGTATTTCATTGACTTACTTGAGATCGGAAGGAGATCTGGGACCCACGTAAGTTCAGATAGAGCCTAAGTACAACCGGCTGAGCACACTGAAAGGACTAAGAGTCAGTCTTAAAAGGATCCAGTATAAATCATTGCATCGCTGCTATTGGAAAATGTGCAGTTTAGGTCTCAGTCTTTCCAGAACGTGTAGACTGTGTTCTAACACCAGGAGAGATTACAAACATGTGTTCAGGCTTTGACAAAAAAAAACGTGAAAGTATCAGAAAAAAAAAAAAAAAGTTATTGGGAAAATTAGTTTGATTCTTGAAATTATGCTTCCCATTACAGCAAAGCGTTGTCTGTTTCATGATGTGTTGAGCTGGGAAAGAGATCAAAAAGGAAAAAAACTTCATAGATCATTTATGAGTGCAATAACAGCAAAAGTAACGAAGCACTGACACTGGTAATTAGAAACATCACCAAGCATAATAAAATGGAACACCATCAAAAGAATCTTATATGAGGAAAATATGCAGATTACAAAGGAAGACTCTTAATGATATACAGAAATTGCATAATAATGTAATGATTAACAAGCAGTCATCTGAAATCCTGTCTTAGCCACTTAATTTCCTTATTTTTGTAATGGTTTTCCTCTTATTCCTTTCCATAATATTTACTTTCCGACTTGCCTATGCACTTTGCAAAGTTAGTGACATAACTTTGAGGTTTTGGACTGTATGTGCAGCCCTGTTATTGAAAAATTCCGTGAAAAGAGGTGTGGTTTGATCTGGGAGCTCTGAAAGATTCAGGATGGGCCTTTAACAGCACTGGGACTGAGAAGCACTATTTCTAGGAAGTGCCTTTCCCTTCACTATGTAGAAAATTGTTTTTTCTTGGGTCTTTTTACCTAATGTCATTCTTTTACCAGAACTCAGAAATGCTTTTCTAATGTAGAGAATTCGACTTACTCACGTAGCCCCTTTAAATGCCCATTAAAGGTTGTGATATGACAGAGGCAGCACTTACAATCTTGAGCATCTAGAAAATATCCCGATGTCAACTGTAAATGACAGAAACACTCTTCCTACTGCCATCAGAGCGGAGTGCTGAACTTTGAAGATGTACTTTATCTGTCAGGCCCTGATGGATGGGTAATAACAGCAGGTGGGAGAGAAGATTGATCGTCTCTTGGTCATTTAGCTCTTCCCATTTGGTTTCAGCCTTGCAATAATTTTCATACCACCTTTGAATCAAATTAAGCATTTAAGGAAGTCAGATTGTCACTGGCAGATATTTTTGTTATATATAGCTAATGTCTTCCACCGAAGCTCTATGGGCTCACATTAATCGGAAGCATGTTTTAAAGGCTTATTAATTCTTCATTTAGTCAGAGGCTACTTAATTTTTTTATTTTTTTTTTTAACCTGGTACCAGTTTGGTCTGGAATCTGAACACATTCAAGGTCATCTCATGAAAATCTTTTTTCAGATCTGGGCTCTGAGTCCTGGCCTGATGATGGCCAGATTCGTCTCATCTAAATCCATCACACTTAAAGCTGGGAAGATAATTTGAGGTGTTGGTTTGCAGCCAACAGAGAGACAGTGTCACCTCCAGAGGCGTCACATCACCAAGAAGTGATTTTACATATTTTGGGGCAGGAAGGATGTTCTTCGGAGATTCCTTTGTGTCTCTGTAGCCAACAGTGGAAGAGTGACTTTCAATTCAGTCACTCAGAAGAGTGACAGAACTTTTCAGAAGCTGAAATAAAAAGTGTCAGATCCGACCATTAATGCTTCATCAGTTAGTGTAGGATTAAGCCATCTGTGCGTGTCTTTTCTACTGAAGTCAATACAGTACCTGGTCTATCCCTTTTATTACAAACAGCTCAGACAAACACTTGCTAAGGAAGGTCCAGAAGTGCTTCATCTACCCCAGGAGGCTGAGTGGGGACAGAGGTGACATCTTCAGGACCTTCCCAACTTGTGGAAGACTGTACAGAATCCAGATCAGTTGCTGGATCAGACTCTTCTCCAATCAGTCTCTAAGAATGCCTCTTTCCACCAGCAAAAAAAAAAAAGGCAGCTCAGGGCACAAACACCTACATCACATACATCTATATTTAATCTGGCAAATCCCACCAATATGGTTCAAAAAGAAAGCACATCTTGTGCAATTTAGTCTCAACTATTTGCAGTTTTGATAGTGCAGCTGGGTATCTCCTACTTACTAGCAAAGGAGAAAGATCTCCAAAGCCATTGCCATGCGTACGATGTTTATTAGAAGTCAAGCGTCTCTGATATCTGCTATTGAGTGATAATGTGCGAGGTTGAAGAGCAGCCTCACAGTTTATAATTCAGTACACTTTCTGGTTGTCTGAAGACCAGATGTTTCAGAAGGAAGATGATGAGCCCTGAGTAGGCGGAAGGCTTGAGGACAGGGTGATAATGTAGAACTTAAAATTGCACATTCTCCAGAATCTTATGTAGCTATAAATCACGGTGGGCTTCTTCAAACTGCATTAGGAGCCAAATTTCACATACGTCCTCCATCAAAATGAAAATTTATAACAGTCAGAATAGTTACAGTCTGGCTTTGAACAAGCGGGAGTTAATCGCTAGTGGGATGAAAGTAAATGCATTTTTTTTTTTTTTGCATTTTAAGGTATCGTGAATTAAAAAAAAAAAACAAAAAACTGAAGGTCATCTTCTACCATATCATTACAATAAAGCTGAATGGATACACGAGTGTAGCACATACTAGTCAAAGCAATTCATAGAACTAGTCTTTGGAGAAGGCAAAGATTTTTTTCCTGTGTGTATGGAAAAGGAGTTAAAACCCTGACTACCCATTCATCGAAATTCCAAATCACAGACGAATACAGAGATCCTATTCTCTCTCTGTCCTCCACAGAGTTAGGCTAAATGGGCTTCTCTAACAGGAACAGGGGTGGGACAGATCAGTCTCGTCAGAAAATGGGTGACCATTTGCAGTTTCAGGTGGATGGTACCTCTTGGGTCACAAACCCCAGCCATTTCTGGAAACAGCACCTGCAGCGGTAGTTCATCTGAAATATAGCCCCTATTCCACCTCATTACTAAGTCTGATGCCACGTTCAATTTATACGAGAAATTGGCAATTTTTTTCATATATTTTTTCCAACAAGCTCAAAGCCAAATGCCAGTGGTGAAATTCTGGCATCAGTAAGAGCAAGGGTTTTGATTTGAATGTGTCAAAAGTTTCACCCAGTGTCTGAACTCTGGAAACTTCTCCCTCACTCTGGACACTTTTGACCCAGATTTAAACATTATGGAAGGAACTTTGCATAGGACTGGCTGGCTCAAGCCCTCAGATGGTTTCCTCTAGCAGTGCTTGGGTGCCACAGCAGCAGTAAACTTGTTGGCCAATAGCGAAATGATATGACGAGTTTTTCATAGAGACTGGATGTGATTTTCATTCAGACTGGATTTACAGACCAGAGATTATTTTCCTTTAGAGATATGAAAGATATAAACAGGATCAAAGCTTCCTTCTTGCAAACATTTACATATGAGCTACGCTCCATTTATCAGAGTGGGCTAATTGACATCAGACACTTGTGTACATAAAGCTAACTATGTGTATAAATGCTATCAGCATGGGGGGTCGAAAAGTAAAAGAAATCCCCTTAGGCAAACCGTTCTACATAATCAAGTGGGTGGTTGAGATGTTACAGCTTGTCAGCTGAGCTCTGGTAGCTGGCGTGTGCATGTTCTTACCGTGCAAGAGCGCAACTCTGCTTCGCCACGAGCGGTGGAGGAGAGATTTAAACACGAGCCGAGGTGGGCTGGGAGCAGCATCATGCAGAGTGACAGCAGCTCAACAGCAAGAAGGGTTTTGGTAAAGGTCAGCAGAGATGTGCTGCCAAACCTCTGAGCCGCCCTGCTGCAAAGCCGCTTCTTCAAAGGTCCTTCCTGCAAGTGCTAGAAGGGGTCGTGCGGGAGATGGGGAGCGTGTTTCCCCTTTAGCTGAGGGAGCTGCAAATTTTGCTGTAAGTTTGGGGAAAGCTCTTGTCACCCCCTTGAAAAAACGAATCTTTATCTCAACACTGTCTCTTTCGAGAAGGAGCAACACTCAAAAGATTTGCACAGTCGAAGTGATTACTGACATTGCTCAGAAGCATTTACCCCAAACACAGGGATTCCTGACTAGCAGGAAAATCTAAAAGAGACATTTTAAGAACTTTTTATTTATAAATCACTTTTTTTTTTTTTTTTTAGTCCCCAAAATTGAGAAATGACATGCAAACTATCAAATCTGAGCATAGGACGTATTACAAAAATGTGTCAGCTTGTCTGGTCCTACTTCATCTGTGCGGGTAAAACCAGTTAGCGTCAGAAAAGAGAGTAAGCCATGTGAATTTTTATATGACAAGCTATCATGCAGAGGAAGGAGGACTGTGTTACTCAGCGGTTTGTTGATATGAGAGGTGTACATGGTGAAATAGCAGCTTTCTGAGATTTCCTATAAAAGGCCTGGAAGGACATAAAACCAATAAACAAGTCTGACAGCACTCCAGGTCTGACAGCGTGCTGAATAAACCTGAGTCATGTGAATTATAATAGCTCGTTCGTCAGAAACACAGGAGTGTGCTGGGAGAAAGGAAACTAAAAACACTTAAAGTTCTTGGCACCATCCACAAGCACACACCAGTCCGTGTCAGGATCAATCTCCTAACATGTCTGTAAGAGACCATTGCAAAGGACAGGAGATTTATAAATAAATATTGCTCTGAAACACTCATAAGGGATCTTGGGAATGACTGACTTCGGTCTGAACTGCACAAGAGGATGGGATGCTGTAAGCATCACATCTAGCTGAACAAGATGTGGTGCTCCGAGCTTGGATCTGCTCTCTTGGGTTAGATTTCCACCCCAACTTGCCAGGATCAGTTCTCTGATCTGACCTCCTTCCTCAAAGCTGCAAAATCATGAATGGCTGAGCACCCTCAAACCTCCACTAAACAGAGCTCAGCACCCCAATAGCAGTGGGCTGCAGCAGGACTGGGAGATACCACAGATCCCACAGGATTCAGCCCAAACCGACTTTTTAACACATTGCCAAATATAAATGGGAACCTGCATTTTCTCATTCATCATTCTTAGAAAAACCCTTGCTTCAAGAGCTGAAGGGTTCTGGTGAGGAGGGTAAAAGTACCTATCAAGAACGAGTTCATCAAAGCGTGTAACCGTTCCGGGAAGATGTTGGTACTTTGAATTGAAGGGAACAGGATTTCCTCTTCCTTGAGCAGGTTCACAATGATAAACTTCAAAAGATCTTGGTTCTAATCCTGATTTCTCCTCCTCTTATTGAGCAATTCATTTCAGCCCCAGTTCTCAGCCTCTATATTCCTTACTAATACAGGGGGTGAGATTTTCAGAGAAAATCTTATTGCATGTATGAATAGTGCCCAGAGGCAAATGGCGGTTTTGTTATTGAAATATTGAACCAGTGCTCAACCTGGTGGGTAACTTCTGTCTCTTCATCAGAGCTTTGAGTGTTGAATTGTTCAGCAAGTTGGACTGTTCAGCAAGCATTACACCTTATTCCTTGAATAGCAAATGCTGCCACTGATGCTCACTGCCTACCTATTTTTATTGTTGGCCACCAAAATTAACAGTTCGAATCTAAAATAAGAATTCAAATTTACTTTGAATTCACATAGAATCACAGAATCATCTCGGTTGGAAAGGACCGTGGAGACCATCTCGTCCAACTGTTTGCCTAGCACAGTTCCCACCTACAGCATATCCTTAAGCTCTAAATCGACCTGACACTTGAACCCCTCCAGGGATGGGGACTCCTCCCCTGCCCTGGGCAGCCCATTCCAACGCCCAACAGCCCCTTCTGCAAAGAAATGCTTCCTGATATCAAGCTTGTTAGCTCTTGTTTTCTGGTTTGGATAAATTACAAAGCCTCCATAACAGAAAGTTGAGGTCTCACTAACCAGAAGAGTCCAGCAGTTATTGTTCACAGGCTGGGATGAATGAACAGGGATTATATTCCTTTGTCTATGGCTTTAGACCAGTGAGTTGTAGTCAGACCTAAAAAAGCTTAGAAACCCAAGTCCATGTTTCTTCAGAGGACTGAGGCACCTCACTCCTTTTGTGCACGTGGTCCATAGTTCCTCTTCTCTTTATGTGTAAAATAACAACCCTGTCCTTAGTCCAGTTGTCTGTCGTGCTGTCATATGAAGTGACAATAATGTTTTGCTCAATACTATAGAAAACTTTGGCTGTATATTTACAAAACTTCGCCCCCCCTTTTGTTCAGTGTTTCCTGAATTGAGTATAGTATATAGTACATATGTACTATATATATTATATATACTATAGATACTATCTATATAGTATGGTTTCTTCTTGCAGAAAAAAACTACCAGCAAGTCTGATATTACATGCTTCATTAAACACTGCAAAGCAACGACTTTTTCTAATCAGAATAAAGCTCTTGTCCTGGATAAATATTTTTTCCCTTAAAAATAATTTTGATTAGTCACAGCTTGGATATATGAGAGATAATTATCTTTGGCTGATTGCAAGTGATATGATGAGCTATCTTAATATTTGAAAAGTGACTCAGAAGCCCTGATGCTCATCTTTGAACCTTTGACATATTTCAGAGGGCCAACGCTATCCCCTTAGCAAGCATTGTGGGGCTGTACATGACTAATTTTCTATGAAAGGCAGGCTGTGGATGAGCAGAGGAGCCACACAGATCTTCCAAATCAGCATCGGGTTACCTTTCCATGGGGCCAAAGCACCACAGCAAGTTGCATGAGACATGGAACCATGCAGTGCCTCTCCTGTGCATAGTAGTTACCTACAGCTGGTGCCATAACTCCACTCCTTCAGGGTCCGTTGGCGTTGGCAAAAAATCGTCCACAGCTCCAGAACTGGGAAAATCTCAATCCCCTGTCACTGCAATGTTTTCTAATAGAAGAAGGATGAAATACAAAGCATTCTCAGGGGCCGGGATGGGACAAGCTCCCCACAAAAAAAAAAAAAAAAAAAAAAAAAAAAAAAAAAAAAAACATTACAACTCTCTATTCCAACTGCAACACACACTTCTGACCTCCCTGCTCTAAAATAAGTACAGTACACTAAAAACTCCCAATAGTCCTTCCAAAACAAAACAGCCCACTGCATCTCCTTCTCCCCCAGAGAGAATGAGAGAACAAACACATGATACATTAGTCATAGGCTGTAAGATCAGAGGAGACCATGGCGATCATCTCGTCTGACTTCTTGCGTAAGAGGCCATTAGGCTCCTGGCAGTTTATTCATGCTTGAAATGGAGAAAAATGCACTGTGGTGATTTGGAGAATTGCTAGCAATGGAAATTCAACCACATTCCCCGCTCCAAACTGTTCCAATGACTTGTTACACGCCTTTATTTTAAATCTCAGTTCGTCTAGGTCAAACCTCCAGCCTTTAGGTCTCATTCCGCTTTTGTCTCTAAGACTGAAAATTGTTCTAAATCATCTTCCAAAGTAAGTACTGTAAGAATCAGATCAAGACACTTTTTTTTTTTTTCCCCTCTGGCTTTGACAGCTAGAGTCTGAGCATCTTGTGACTTGTTACAAGCCAAAATTTTCAACACCTTAATTATCCGTGATTCTCCTGCCTGGATGTTTCCAAGCTTGGCCTTTTTGATTGTTTGCTTGTTTTGTTTTTTTTTTTCACACGGACACTGAAATTCAGTACCTCATTCTGCAGACAGCCATTGTTCGATGGAAACAGAACAAAACTCACAGTTGTCCCACTTATGGACTCTAAGATGCCATCAGATGATTATATTCATCTGAGCAGCAACCTCCCAAGTCTCTTCCAGCTTTGCTGCTTTCCATAATCATCTTGTAACTGTGCTTTGCAGTTTTGATCTTGGATATATGATTTTACAATTTCTTATGTTATAAATTATCCCCTTTACGCTTTGTCTTCTTCCCGGTGTTTCTGTAATCCATAAATAACTGATTATGATTTCTAGTGACCCCAAGGCTTTGATAGGATTATCAAAGTACATGCGGTAGAGAACATCTCTCCCCCAAGACCTGGTGTTCACTGAGGAAATGCATATGGAATGAGAACAGAAGTAGCAGAAAATGGAAAGGCTTGCTTCTATTAAACTTACTTATTTATGAATATCATATCTGGAAACTGATGCCGTTCTTCAAATTCAGACAGAGGTTCTTTGTTTAACTTGGTGTTACATGGAAAATAAGTGCTGTCTGGTGTCATTACCTTCTCACATCACGTCTGCATCAAGAGTAATTTATTTCAGACTTGGATAAATCACCACTTGAAACATGACATGTCTCCTTCTCTGGACAGAAGCCCAGTGGTTTGTTCACAGTCCTCTCTTTGCATAAAGATTGTCCCTCGTCCTGTGGGTTTTCTTACCCATGCAGAAAGTGCTCACTCCAGCTCTGCTGCTGGCTGTGCAGAGCCCTTGGAGACAATACAGTGCTGCCTCCTCATTCCCTTCCGATTCTGGATCTCTCCTCTGCTGGACAGGAGTTTATGACCTGATCTGAGTTGGGCATGAGCCTGCGTTGCCTACACCAGACATCATCCGGAAAGTGGAATATATTCACCAAAGGTGTGTGTCCCCAGGGGCACAGGCTTCATGGGATGCTACCACAGGCTCCTGAGCAAAGTCCTCAGGCCACAGACCTCACTGATAACCTTGGCCACACAGCCCCGGGGCGGGACCACAACTTCAGCACCCCACCAGTGGTGGGAGGAGGCAGCCTTTTTCATGCATAACCCCCTCTTTCAGGGTCTTGGACACTTGGTAGCAGAAGCCAGGCCTTCTCCAGGTTCCTGAAGCATTTAGGCAATTACTGAGGTCCCAGATCCACCTCACTCCTTTTCAACCATCAGCCATGCCAGCAGCTGCTAGCTCCACCCAAAGCAAAACAGGAACCTCTCCTTCTGCTGTGGGACCTGACTCAGCTGTTCCACACACGGGGCTTTATCATCCCACAGCCTTCTTTAATGAGTTTATCAAGTTCCGCTGGCATAAAATAAGCCATTTTAACACTTGCAGCACTGATCAGAAATAAGCAGAAATAAATAAGTGTGTCAAATACAGGAGCCTCATATTCCTTACAAGTTCATTTCCAGCAAATGATCACAGAATCACAGAATTGTCTAGGTTGAAAATGACCTCGAAGATCATCCAGTCCAACCATCAACCCAACATTAAGAGTTCCCAACTCCCCCAGATCCCTCAGCGCTGGGTCAGCCCGACTCTTCAACCCCTCCAGGGATGGGGACTCCACCACCTCCCTGGGCAGCCCATTCCAATGCCCAACAGCCCCTTCTGCACAGAAATCCTTCCTGATATCCAGTCTAAACCTTCCCTGTGCAATTTGAGACCATTATCTCTTGTCCTATCACTTGTTACTTGGTTAAAGAGACTCATCCCCCCTCTCTGCCCCCTCCTGGCAGGGAGTTGCAGAGGGCCAGGAGGTCTCCCCTCAGCCTCCTCTTCTCCAGACTGAACCCCCCCAGTTCCCCCAGCCGCTCCCCAGCAGACCTGTGCTCCAGACCCTGCCCCAGCTCCGTTGCCCTTCTCTGGCCACGCTTGAGTCATTCAATGGCCTTTTTGGGGTGAGGGGCCCAACACTGAACCTAGGAACTGAGGTGCAGCCTCACCTACAAACAACACCATTTTCTCTGATCCCAAGCCACTGGATATTTTGATATGAGTTTACCTACTTGCTCACTTGCCTTCTTGCACACACATAGTTTTGACCTCAAAACCAGTCCACTGGTTTGGCCATTGAAGAGACAACTAACATCAACCCCTTTAAGTAGACAACCATGTGGAAATGTCCCAAAACAAAGACTTTCATACCCTGAGTCTGGGATCTGACAGATCAATGAAGCAGAACAGAACCCAAATTAACAGCCTCCCTGAAATACACTTAAAAAAAAAAAAAAAAAGAAAAAAGAAAGAAAAAAGAAAAAAGTTTGAGAACAATGACACAGCTTTCAAAAAAGGATTAAATTCCTTTAAAAAAATAACCTCCAAGAGCAAATAGCAGCATGCTGCTCTTTGCATTCATCGGTGGCTATAAATTAGTTAACTGAGGATCTGATCCACATGTGTATGCATATAAATAAAGCAAGCAGATAGCTAAGTTCTGATAAGAACTTAAAGGCAGATCCCAGCTGGAAAAAAAAAATTGCAGGGAGCTTGAATGGTGGCCCTGGGTGTCTAGTAAGTTCTATAAGCCAAAGTAAAGGCAGTGTTTTTGCATTTGGAAACAAGACAGCTGTAGAACTTGATCCAGAATATTTAATTATTCTTGGCTTTAATTCCTGATTTTCCTCATTACAAGGAGAGGCATTTAAGAAACACGCAGGTCAAATTTTACTCTCATTTATACCAGTTCAACCCTAAAAGGTCAGCAGGATCCTCCAGAAGCTCCTCCCTGGGTTTGCCAGGAGTGAGGGTGTTGAGCATAACTGACCCCTACAACCCGGACCCATCTCACTCATCTGCCTCTTCAGTTTCTTGAAATCACAGACACTGTGCCGAACGCAAAGAGAAATCCCACTGTGTAGTGCTTTTCCTCAAATCTACTTGCCTTTGCTATCAGTTTGTTCTCCTTTGTTCCCTGTAGGATGGTGGGTTCCTGTGGAAGTTGTACTTGGGAAACACCCATGGCTAGACCATGAACTTCCCTGGCAATGCCAGGAATTGAGGTTTCCGCTGGATTTTTCACCTTTGAATCACTGCACCTTTTTTTTTTTTTTTAAATTTTTTTTTTTTTTTTTGTGAATGTTTTATTAGCTATGTTAGGCAATGGTTGAAAGCAACTAGGCCACCTCGCCTTTGCTTGGAAGAGTATGTCTCTGCTTACAAGAGGACTATTCTAACAGGCTGCAGAAAATGACAGATATCAGCTTATGATCTGGTGTTGCTTGCTGTCCAGGTATAACTTCTTTCTCAGTCAAACTAGTAAAATAGTGTTTGAGTCACAGATTGTAGGACCAGAGTGGATCCGTTTGATTTTTCAGCCTGGTTGCCTGTATAGTGCAGGGTACGGGGCTCCTTTGGGCAAGTTTCTATTTGCACAAAAGAATATTTGTAAGAAAAACATTCAGTTTTGACTTAAACATGGCCCTGATTAAACATGTTACAATAGATATGTTTTTTTCCTGTTTTTTCCTGTTTGCTGTTAATAATGTGTACTTTAATTAGTGCTATCACTGCTTAAAAAAAAAAAAAAAAAAAAAAAGGTTAATAAGGAATGTTCAGATCTAAGATTACAATTTACAGTTTGTTCCTTCTGGGGAAAAACATGCTGCTAGCTCATGATCTGGGCCAAAATGTTTATCCTGTTTGAAACACTAGAGAATTCAAGAATTTCAGAAGCAAGGACACACTGGTCCATATCATCCTCGAGTTTGTGGTGACCTTCTTCCAGGACTGGGAACGAGGTTCAGAATGGGTTCACAATTCCCCTTTCCTGATTGATGAACGTGATTCCCACCATAAGATGCTTGGCTTGCATCTTAGCAGCTATTCCCAGAAATACTGCATATCCCATACATTTGCCTGTCCTAGCAGTCATTCTTAGGTCAACGTGAGCCAACCAGTGTATTTTGAAGTCAGCACGATAGAGAAATTGGGAGGGTTTAGTGCTGGTTTTATTAGCTTCAGACATTTCCTTAGTACTTTATATCATGAATTTCATCTGGAGGCAAACACGCTATCATTCGAACTGCCATGAAAACATTTAAAAAAAAAAAATAAATCTGTCACAATGAATTTCACAAAACAGGGGGAGGATATCCCCTTGAAAGGCTGGAGCACTCAGGGACAGACGTGGCAAAAAAAAAAGCTGTTGTGTTGTTATGTCAGAAGAGCCTGGGGGAGTGTGATGCCCTTAGTCAAGGAAAAGTTTGACTTCATTTTCACATCGAGACTGCACTGTCCTGGGCGGGGCTGCTGTAGTGCTGCCTCTTCACTGTTACCTCCATCCTCTGCCCCAAAGCTTCCCACTGAAACTATTTGGCAGATTCTGCCCAAAACTCAGGCTACGTTCAAAGATGAACAAAATAATTTTGTCCGGTGCTTAAAATTATTGGCGATATTTAGTTTCCCCACTTCAGTGCATATTATTAGTGCCCCACCCATGGCTTGCCAGCAGAACCTGAGCTCAAGACTTGGAGTCTGGTTTCTAGTATTAGGTCTAAGGGACAGCTCTCTTACAGACCACTAAGAGCCACATTTAGTATTGAACGGCTTTTCAGCATGATATAACGCACCCTATTATATTTGCTGATCATCTTGTCTCCTCTCACTCCAAAATATACTTATTTATCTGTCTCATCAGTCTGTCATATCATTTGTAATCTTGTTGAGACAAAGATTGTCATGGCTTAGATCTTTTTACCGCCCCTAGTGTAGCAGGATCCAGTTTCAGTACATATCTACACAATGTGGTGGCCAATGCTATTGCAGGTTACACGCACATGCATGTAAACATCAAAGGGAACGTGACCTTCTGTCCTCTCTGCCATTTAAGGACTGCGAAAGATCAGGAACAACATGCGCAACAGAGAAATCCAGAGCAAGGAGACTGCGTGCGAAGAGTTTACATTAAAGCCTAAAAGAAAAATAATAGTTGGGGGAGTTTTTATCTCTGCTTTGAACTACAGGGCCAATGGTATTTCCCCTTCACGTTCCATATTCTCTGGAGATTATGGGGATTTTCTGCCAGACTCGAGACTATCCCAGCTTCATTTCCCAAAGAGCAAATATTTTATGTGAATTGTGGTTACCCAACAATGCTACTCTGAAAGCTCCTTTGGAAGAAAAAAAAAATAATAAAGGAGTCATCTCTTCACCAGACAAGTTCCTGTTCTTATCTGTTGGAGCCCATTAGCTTGGAAGAACTTCACCTGCTCAGTCTCTGCCAGGGAACCTCCCAGCAGGCATTCTGCAGGCAAAGTTTCCAGCAAACACTATCGCTATGAGAGGAAAAGAAAGCACAGTTGTATTTATTGCTACTATCACATCCTGCTCTTTTTTTTGGTTTTGATTTGTTTCTAAAATTTCCCAGTTCACTGGGAATTTTCTTTTAGCACGATGGAAGGTTGTTACCCTGTTAGGTCTCAAGAAGTAGGAAGTAGAAGGTTTCAAAGTTTAAATGATAAATTCCACAAAAAAAAAAAAAAAAAAAAAAAAAAAAAAGCATCTAGTTGTTACTCCTGGCACCAGCCTAACGCCAAAACCATTCAATTAGCTGCTTTCTAACCCTAAAAAGTCTTAAAATCCCATTTTCCTGTATTCCCAGTAGTAGCACTCCAGAGCAGCCTATGAAAGTCTTTCAGTGATATGAAAAGGACTGTCTAAGTCTTGGCATCAACCTTTCAATACCCAGCTTACTCCTAAAACCCAGCAGAACTCATGAAGCAGATGTTTCCCTGTCTCTTCTTCAGAGTCTGGTCTGGTAAAGACATCCAGATGTTACCCTGCCCCACAAAACACCACCAGGGAACTGGTGGTACTGGGATGTCCTTTAGCATGTTGCAAGAGCACTCTAATTCTGGGGAAGGAGCTTTGTCTTCAAGTCACCTGAGTGAGAGGATGGACTTGGATCCAGCCTGTCATGTCTTCCTTGAATGCTTCAAGATCACCTTGAGTTAAAAGGGAGAAGTTTTGTTCCTTCAACATGTTGTATGAGAAAGGATTTAGACAGAACACAAAGAAAACTGATGAATCCTGAGAAATTTCTTCCACCAGGTCAGTACTGGGTGAACCGATCCTCTTTGGGGTCTGAAGATAAAGCCCTGTCCTCCCATTACATTTTCTGTTTGCTATCTTAGGTAGCTCTCTGCTCGACAACATAAACCTCGGTGCACATCTTATCATAAATCCAAATCCAGCATGAGCTGCCCAGGAGAGGCTGGACACCTAAAACACCATGACACTGAGCAATCCTCCCTGTAAATCTGACCCTGATGAAGACTACTTACTGATGCTATTAAAATAACATCCAGAAAATAGTTCCCTCCGGGTAGGCATTGTAAAACAAACTCAAAACAAGTCCCAAAAGTCTTTTCCCGAAGTGATTACAGCTTAATGAGACAACAAGTAAAGGCAAGAAGCAGGTTTCCCAAGGTTGGCAACCAGATGAAAAAGCCGGAGAGAGGACTCTGGATCCCAGCTGCCAGGATGAGGCTCTTTTCCATGTTTTATCTTGATTATCTCACATGATTCAGCATCTTATCTGATAACGCACTGCTTGTTTAATCTACACTCTGGGCATCCTAAAAATGCATCCAGTTTCCCAAAAGCCAGGCTGACGTTTTCTTTTGGGCCTCATCCCATTTGTGCTATTTCCTCTCAGCAAAGCTCAGTAAATAATCCCTCGCTTCCTTTTATGTTCACAGCCTTCACGTCTCAGCTGACTCCTATCCTACAACCCCTCTTAGTCATCTCCATGCCAAGCTTTACATATCAACCTCTTTAATCCTCTCTCACACATCTCTAGCTATCTAGGAACATTGCTTCTCAGAAATGAATGACATGCTCACACAGAGACCTACCACAGCTGTGGAGCGCACCCAGATCTGCAGCTTGGAAAAGGGGTGCAAGTGAAGCTCTGCTTAAACCATCTTCATCCAGTCCCCACCGGGCCATGTGAAACACGAGGGACACCTGGAAAGCCTCCTTCCAGCCAGCTTTCAGAGGCTGGAACAGACTGGGGTCTTTTGGACAAACTTCCCTTGAAGTTTCAAACAGATTTTAGAGCTGTTTGCTAACGGTAGTGGCGTGAAGGTTGTGCCTCTGCCTTCAGGTAGGGTAGTTGTAATTAAACATAGTGGTTGCAATCACTTAAACCAGAGTAGGTCCTTTAGCTAGAGTGGACAAGGAGTGGGAGGACTAACAGGGGACCACTACATGGTCCTCAAAGAGAGAATTACTCCGGAATGAATGCGTTTGGACTTCGCACTGAATGCGAATTGAATTCTCCACAGAGGCAGAAAGGGTGAGATTCAGCTGACCCAATGCAGATATCTGAGTTATCAGCTGAGCTGATGATATCAAACTAAAGAGAAATACGCAGTGGCAGGGTAAAAAAACACCTCTTCCTCAGGAAGATATGTAAAATAGGGCAGAGGAGTCTCCAAAGTGCCTATTTCTTCTCACTGGCTATAAAATGAACCTGGGCAACCAGAACACTCGGGGATGCCTCCACTGCATGCACATCAAAATTAGGGGAGATGAATGGCGCTTAAAATGTTGCAGCAACATCAAAAGACAAACCAAGCGGTGGTCTGTTTCTGAAGAGCAGCATGATAGCGATTGGTAACCAGACAGCAGACTGCTAACCTTAAACCAGAGCTGTGAAGATGCTCTTAAATTAAAACCCAGTTTTTTGTTCACTTTGACTGTCAAAGTCTTGTTATTGACTATTGGAGGAGTATGAGAGCAAGTTTGGGAATCCTGAAATGAACTGTAACATTTATTCATTTAAAAATTATCACTGAAACTGTGTTTTGGAGCTGTCATCCTCCTATTTAAGTTGTGTGCAGCCAGGGATCCTAAATGATACCATATGAGCTATATGTAAGAAAAAACCCAAAACAAAAACAGAAGCAGAGACCAGCACAGACCCGAATGAACAGCACAAAAACAGCGAAGCATCCAGCAGTAGCTCCCAGCTGAGAGGTCAATGAAGTTATGAACAGGGTTATGAGACTGGTGGAAATTCAATTATTTTATTTTTTTTTTAACTGAGGACATCAGGCTGATTAAAATGGAGTTAAATTTCAGAACTGGAGCCACAAGAGGAGAAATTGGGAACTCTTGCCACAGAACAAAAAGTTTTCAGTGAAAGTCTTTTCTCACAAAAAATAATGGAGTCTCAGAAATGTCAACTGATTAAAAAACAATATTTCAACCTACCAGTGATTAATTTGTCACAACTTTATTTGAGATAAGTGCATAGTTCCTATTATAAATAGCTAAATCCTCTTTTGGCAACACTTTGATAGAAATCTCCATATTTTCTACAACTCTGGATGAGTTAAATTAGAGTTTTCCTAAGAGTCAAGAGAGTGAACATCTGGTTTCCATCACTGAGATCTAAAGTGTATGTTTGCATGTGTGCAAAATAACTTCATTTCTAACCTCCCCCTTCATCACTTGTCTTCTCTCTCTGCTTTGAGACCAGAAGAAAAGGAAAAAAAAAAGGAGGGAGGGGGAAAAAAAAAAAAAAAATCACATGCCCTGTGATCTCAACACTTCACTGAGAACAAGACCTCAGTTTCTCACAGGTTCCCTCTGAAAAAAAAAACATCCTAATAGAATGAGCAAGGAGGAAAAATGAGATCGTTATTAAATTAGTCATAGCTGTACATTTTCTGTCCCTGAAAGATGTCAAGTTTGTCTTGTATTTTCCAGCCAAAGAGTTGTTTCAGAGGGTTAAAAAATCTTATCTGAACTAAGACTGTCCCTTTCTCCCAGACTCTCCAGCTGTATCCAACTAAGTTGGTCTCAGAGGTCCCCAGGCTGGCTGGGCTGTTTTCTAGTGGACGCCCCTTTGCTTCAGATGTTTATCTGCTTTATCAAGAGGAGAGTCTGTGAACTTAGTGTTTGGAAGACAAAGCTTTCAAGTCTCAGAAAATTTGACAAAAATGTCCAGATATGGCTGACAACAAAAATGAGTGGCAGTAATCAAATCAGAAGACAGAAATGAAAATAAACATGGAAAGGAGATGCTGCTGTGGCACATATGGCACTTAGATTTATACATGTACGTATAGCACATGTAGTTTATATCGCCGATTCTGGATTCAATTGATGTCTAAAAAATCAGCTGGACAAATCATAACTTTCCTGCAGACAGGGTCTTCAGGCCAACCACCACCACCACCACTACTATCACCTTCTTCAGGGTTTATCTCTGCAGGTATGATGTTTATGTTGCATGAGTGCTGGAGCTGGCTTAACCTTTTCCCAGGCCTGCCCTGGGACCGGCTCCTTTCCCAAGGCAGCTGAGTTGAAAATGCTGACTTCATAACAGAGCGTTTGACTCAGCCAAGAGACGTAGCTTCACATAAAAAGAGGAATGGGACACAAAATCCAAGGGTCCTGACACCACTTATTATCCCATTTATTATCCTCTGAGGAACTAACTGAAGAAAATTAAAGCATTTATGAAAAAATCACCTGCGTGTTGCTTTTCTCTCTGCTTTGGCTCCTCCATGTTGGGTCAGGTCATGGCTCAAGGTTGGGATACCAGGAGCACTGAGACCGGCTCTCCAAGTGTGAGCTGATGGCCGCGGATGCGTGTAAAACACGTCGTAATTTCTCATGCAGAATTTATGATCTTTCCTTTAATCCCCGACCTGCCTTTCCACCTCTCTGGGCCAATGGGCAACCGAGCTGCCTCTGATGGGGAGGGCCCAGGCTCAAGCATAATAAATCTTTGCTTTGAAGGTGCCAGCTAGACTCTTCTTGTGGGCAATATCTCCATCCAGGTGCTTGAAGACTGTGGCATCTGAAACTAGCATTTCCTACCAGGACTTTCACACACCCTTGAGACCATCACCCAGCTGCATGAATAAAGCAATCTCACCATCTCCCTGCCTGGAGGTCAATGCCATTCAGATAATTGCATTGGGAAGAAAGGGCCTTTGCAGTAGCACTTCATTTTTTCAATAGTGTATATTCATCATTGATTTCTTCACCAATAGTAGTACATAAAATCCGGCAGATAAACAGTTCTGCCTTGGCTTTCGGTTCTGTGGAGATACATGTGTTTCCAATTCATCTGCCCCAAATCTTAGAATATTTTTCTGAATATGTGTCCTGGTATGCATAGTTATCAGTCTTGCTTCTCCTACCACACCCATGGGGTGATCAGCTAACCCCATGAGAATATGCAGCAGAAGAGTGAAGGGGAAAAAAAACCTGTAGTTTCTGAGCAAGGGGATATCTTTCTCCTAACAGAATCCAAATGAAGCCTAGAAAAGTAATACGATTATCTGGCCTGGAGAGCACGATAGTGAAAAAAATAATGTCTCAGAAATAGCACCCTACTTTGCCTTTTTTCTGAACCGGCCAATGGCAAAAGGGATTTCTGGAGATGAAAAGCTAACAGATAATTACCTATTTATCTGCCAGCTGCTGGGAATGAGTCCCACTGTTGTCCTGCTCAGCAACCCAGCCTCTCCCCTCGGCTTGCTCAGCTCCTGGTGCAATGAGGTAAGCAAAGCAGAACTGGGACATGAAGAACCAACGAAAGTAATGGTATTAACTGGGCAATAAACAGATGTCTTGTAGCAGATCCACCCAGGTGAGCAACATAATCCTTCGACAAGACCAACGATCGGGTGGGAAACCAAATGTTCTACCATAGCATCCTCCCAGTCAAGACCCAAGATCTATTTTCCCCCCTGCCAAAAAGTAAAAGTTGGAGGAAACCTCCATCCTTATAGGCAGACAGATTTGAGGACCTGGCAGAGCTTTCCTTAGCGTTGCATGAGGTCCTGTTGTTGGCAGTTTTGTTGTTGTCACGGATGTTTGGTTTTGTTTTGTGAAATAAAGCTGATTGTTCCTCCAGAGCATCAGTGTCTGATGGCATTTATCTGTAGTTGCTTACATTAAACCGACAACTCACTCTACACGCCTTTTCAAGACAAAAATGAGGAGGGAGTAAACAATCTTCACTGATTTAAGACTATTTTCTGTTGACCAGCCTAACCTTTCTGGCTCCATTAATTGAGTATTATTAATTTCGTCTTTAACTCAGCTTGAATCCTAGGAATTTCTGCAGGCTTCACTGCTTGAGACATTTCAAGCAAGAATGACTACATTTTTTTCTCTGCCCCTACATGAGGTCAAACTTAATCAAAGAAATACAGGCAAAGGCTGGAGTTATTTTGAAGTTGTCTCATTCAGTCCTGTGAGCTTTTGGATAATAAATCCCCCACAATAAAGCCTCTCAAACTCCCAGGGTTCACAATTTGCCAGGCAACAAGGAGCTGTGTTTGTGTTCACAGCTACTCAATCTGCTCAGACAACGATGATGTGATTTTGACAGTCATAGTCACAGAAAATATCTTGAATATTTAGCACGTGGGTTTTTTTTTCAGGGCACGACTCCTTGCAGTTTGGTGAAGAGGGGAATTTTTACTTTGGGTTAATCCTCCAGGTGCCTAAAAATATTGTGAGATATTTAGGATCTGGTTCAACACGCATTCCCTTTGACAACCACTGTGAGGGGAAAAAGTCACATATTTTTCACATATTCAGCCTATCTAATAAGTCTTGCTGCTGTTGCTATTTTGATGATGTGTGTCCCACCTATTCCACTCCCTGCACGCCCTTGCACAGAAACTTGTGATGCTGAAATAGATCTGTTAGTCTAGGTTTGGACTAACTTCAAGTTTCTTGCCATTGTTGCTGTTTTGGCTTAGAGGGCAATTTTCTTTTCCAAAAAAACAAACCAATGTAATAACTACCGTCAAGATTTGTGTTGGTACAAAAGTGCTGTATGCCACATCAGATCATCTCCTTTCACTTGCGGTAAATACGCCGTCCTAAAATAAACCTGAGTGCTCCTCTAGCTCAGACTGGGGGCTCTGCTATTTCCTTACCTCCACAGCAGCACCATTTATGTGTATGGTGAAGACTCCAGTAGAAGAACATCACACTAAATAACAACTCCAAATTTCTAAATAAAGATGATGTAAAGGAGATGTCTCATATCCTTCTGGAATTTGCAGGATCAGACTCCCGGCATGCCAGCATACCCAGGGGGTAATGTAGAGCACTGGCCCACAGGCAAAATTCTTGTTAATCCAAATGTTTCCCCAAAGGACCAAGAAGGTCTCTAGGAAACAAATACCAAGAAACCAGACAGACCACATCACCTTTTACTCACTTCTCCCAAGAACTCACCCTGCTGTGCATATGCTGCAAGAGGACTTTCACTTTTCAGCGGCAGCCAACAGAGCTACTAACATTTTCTCCATTTTTATCACAGATATGACCTTGTTCATTCCCATTAGTGAACAACTGGGTGCAGTCCTGAATGTATCCTCCAAGGAATGCAGATCGAGAATCAGCAGGCTGCTTGACAAGTAGTTCAGCCCATCAAACCTGCCAGGTCTAGAGCATGATCCACCAATACATTATCTTCTTTGATTTTACAAGGGCATGTGGTGGTAGGACAAGGGGTAATCGCTTTAAACTGGCAGAGGGGAGATTTAGATGAGATCTAAGGCAGAAATTGCTCCCTGTGAGGGGGGTGAGGCCCTGGCACAGGCTGCCCAGAGAAGCTGTGGCTGCCCCCTCCCTGGAAGGGTTCAAGGCCAGGTTGGACGGGGCTTTGGGCAACCTGGGCTGGTGGAAGGTGGCCCTGCCCGGGGCAGGAGGTTGGCACTGGATGTTCTTTAAGATACTTTCCAACTCAAACCATTCTATGATTAATTTCTCTAATTAATCTTAATTTCTATCATCCAGTTTTTGTCTCTGTGAACATCACATTAAAACATGGCTTATTATTTTCTGCCAGGGATAAAGAATTATTTCATTTCTTACACTTGGTGAGTCCAACAGGGCAGGCTAACCACACCAGAATGAGTTTTTTGAAGCCTAATGCAACAAATCATGTAAGAATTTGAAGTGTCTAGGAACACAGCTTATTAACAAATGTGTGAGAAAGGAAGCTCTGGTAGTATGGGCGCAGGTTTAGCTCCCATGAGGTTCCCATGTGAGTGCTCCTCTTTTTCTGGGCCACAGCAACCAGCCTCCCTTTGTCACACTGTCCTAATGGGATGTAAGACTTTCCCTGTGCCACACTTGTGCTGGGAGGGTGGCCATGTGAGTCATCAGAAGGAGATGAGATGAGGTGGTGACAGTCATTATGTTGATCTGTAGGAAAATAACCACTAAATCATGTGTGCCATCATAGCTGTGAATATGAATTGATGTCCATGGACATCAGATCTTACAACATCTGTGTGTATCAATGCACACCTAACTAAATGTTTACTACGCACTGTACGGAACAAAAGCATGTCAGAGACAGGCTTAAGCGCTTAACTCTGCTTTGTCCATCCTTGTTCATTTTTCCCTACCTCCCTGGCTCTGTGCAGGCCTGAGCTTGATCCCGGAGAAGAAGCAGTCATGCAGTACTCCAACACTGGTTCAGCAAGTTTTGCACCTCCAAACACCCCCCGTGCTCTGATACACCAACCAGAGCATTCAACACCTTTGTGGTTTCTTCCCGTCACCACACTATGCTGGTGGGATCAGGACTACCAACATTATTTCAGATATTTTCAACAGAAACACACATAGAATCACAGACTGGTTTGGGTTGGAAGGGATCTTAAAGATCATCCAGTCCCACCCCCCTGCCCCGGGCAGGGCCACCTTCCACCAGCCCAGGTTGCCCAAAGCCCTGTCCAACCTGGCTTTGAACCCTTCCAGGGAGGGGGCAGCCACAGCTTCTCTGGGCAACCTGTGCCAGGGTCTCACCCCCCTCACAGGGAACAGTTTCTGCCTTAGATCTCATCTAAGTCTACCCTGTATTAGTTTAAAACCTCAACCTTGACGTCTCCCAATGACGAGTCCCTCCCCCCGTTCCTGCAGCCCCTTTCAGCCCTGGGGGGCCGCTCTAAGGTCTCCCCGGAGCCTTCTCTTCTCCAGCTGAACCCCCCAACTCTCTCAGCCTGTCCTCACAGGGGGGCTCCAGCCCCCCCAGCATCTCCGTGGCTCCTCTGGCCCCGCTCGAGCAGGTCTGTGTCCTTCTGCTGTTGGTGCCCCCGAGCTGGACCCAGCCCTGCAGGGGGGTCTCCCAGAGCAGAGCAGAGGGGGAGAATCCCCCCCTGGCCCTGCTGCCCCCCCTGCTCTGGGTGCAGCCCAGCACACGGGGCCTTTCTGGGCTCATTATGTCTTGGAGCCACAGAGTCCAGAGCAGAGTCAAGGCTGTGTAAACTCAATGCAAACTGTTGACTCTAGAGAGTGATAACCATAAGCGATGAACATCAGCCTTTAGGCCAGGTCTCAGTCACTGTCTCTCTGGCTTAGCGGCGTAGAAAGTATACACTTTCTATTAATTATAGAGGGAGCCTACAGTGACGTGCTTGTAACATGGAAAGCACAGCTCATTGCCTATATTTAGGTAGGATGAATCCAGGCCCTTCTAAAATGTTTACAGTGCCTTTTATTTGTGGCTTGAACCGGAAGATAGCAATTATACACATCCCAGATGGAGAAACATGTTTAAAAGGAGGCTTGGTTATACCAGGAACCCTGTTGCTTGCTTTTTCTGTTTGGCTGTTTGTTCATTTCTCCTACAGAAGGAGCAGGAAATCTTTAGGGGCTGGCTTTCCCGCCTCCGCTGTTTCCAAGAAGCTGCACCTCTTTGATCTTTTTTAGTCTTTCAAAACCTAGTCCTGCCCTTGTTCCAACCGAAGCAAGTGGCAAACGCACAGGGTCAGATCCTTATCTGGGTGTAAGTTGGCACAACCAATGCACTTCGGACAATTTTCCCTGATTTACACCTCCTGCAGACCACAATCCTCAAGTTCTTCATGGGAAGCAGGACCCCATGACACCAGCCTTGGTCAGTAAATTACTTAATTAAAGACAGTCATTAAATAATCTTTAGTTTAATGTTTATTTCTCCAGGCCGATCTGTTTACACTGCTTGTTGCTGCTCCGCGCCGTGCCAGAGCGACAGGAGGCTACAGCAAGGCTGTTCTGCAACGTGGTGGATTTCAGTGCCCGTGCTACAGCTGGAAGCACTGACTGTTTTCTCACACGAAAAAAAGTGCATTTTAATGATTAGATGGGGAGTGGGAAGCCAAAAGAGCACTGCAAACCATCAAGGTTGAAATCTCTGGTGAGCAGACTCTTCTGGTCTCCTCCTCCCTTCCCAATAAGCAAGTTTTACCTTGAATTTAGGATCCAAAGTATCCCATGGTCTCCCCCAGAGTGAGGTTATGCTGGTGATGCCTGCTGCCAGAGAAAGTCTGAGCTCATGTTACAGCTTTTTCCTCAGCTGGAGTCCTTACTGGGACTTTCTCCGAGCAGTCTGTTTTCATGACTGTTTTGCAGCACTCTGAATGACATTCGCTACTGGGTTGATAAAGAAGGGTCTGGCAAACAGACCCTTCCTACTGAACACAGATGTCAGCTCACGGAGCCACACTGCCCCAGGAGACAACCCAAACCCCAGTGCTGGCCACCTTACATTGCTCGCTTACTGCAAAGAGAGGGCATTCCTCTGTGAGGTCCTTAGTATGAATTTTAGGGTCTCCATTTCTCAGGCAACTCCACTTCTGAGCTCTTCAAGAGCCATGTTTTGCAGAGGTCCTGTGAACACTGACCTTAATTGCTCAGGATTGGGGTCGGATCCTCCAAAACATCTCATCCAAAGCTCAGCTCTCTGTTTGCAATCCACTGTCTCAGGGGCAGCCCCACAGCTCTCTGTGCCGTTCTTCACCTCTGAAGTAGGGAATGGCAGGAGAATGATCTCCTTAGAACATGCCATTCCAAATTTCATCTTTTTTTCCCAAAAAAATTATTTTATGATGTTAAATCCCAACTCCTGCCGTGAAGACATCCCTCCAACCTCCTTATTGCACTTTGGAGGAGAAAGGCTTGGTTCATTCTCCCCTGTATGGACAACTCCTTGTCAATTCACAGAATCCCAGAATCATCGAGTTTGGAAAATCCCTTGCAGCCCCTCCAGCCCAACCATGACCCTCCCCCTGACCGTTCCCAACTCCTCCAGATCCCTCAGCGCTGGCTCAGCCCGACTCTTCAACCCCTCCAGGGATCCCGGGGACTCCCCCCCTGCCCTGGGCAGCCCATTCCAACGCCCAACAGCCCCTTCTGCACAGAAATCCTTCCTCAGAGCCAGCCTGACCCTGCCCTGGGCAGCTTGAGGCCATTACCCCTTGTCCTATCGCTTGTTACCTGGTTCAAGAGACTTAATTCATAAGAAAGAACAGGATTATTGATACACATTTTTAGATATATTTTAGAAGAACCACTTAAAAAACGCAGTTTGAGATGTAGTTCTGCCAGGGATGGGTTCTCAAATGTTGAAGCTATTCTTTCAGGAAGGTCATGCTGTCATAACAAACATTTCACTAAAATAGAAACAATACCCTGGGAATCTGAATGTTAGAGTGAAAAGTCAGCTTCCTGGCAGATATTTGTAAAGTGCTTTGAAGACGTGAAGAATGGCACTGCTGCTAAAAAGTATTTATTCTCTTTTTTTGTAGTATGATGTTGATGAGCTCAGTGTTTTTTTGGTGTGCAACATGACTGAGGCGACATCTTTTCTACAATTGGGGATTTGGAAAAAAAAAAAAAACAAACAACAACCATACAAGAAAAAAACTCTGTAATATCTCTGCTATCAGCAGAAATATAAACAGTTCTGATTTATGGATAGATTTTTCCATGGCTCTCACCACTGTGGTATCTGAATGACTTTACAAACATTTAACAGCTACAATAATTTTGTGAAACAGTGAAGTATTGTTGTTTATATCTTGCCCAGAGGGAAGTGAAGCACAGAATTAATTAAGCAACACAAAATGAAATAGAAGATTAGATACTGAATGCTGATCTCTTGAATCCAGGTTTACTGTTTCTTCTATAAGTTAATGCCTGTTAGCTATTAAAAAAAAAAAAAAAAAGACAGTAGGGGCTTTACGCAGGAGCCATTTAGTGCAGTTTGGCCTGAGTTATACAACACAGATAAAATTATCTCAAAGGTCCCAGCTAGCCCCAAACCTTTGGAAATTATTAACTTTCTCTAATTCCTTTTTATCTGGGTGTAAACCATTCTGCCTACATATAATCCCCCCCCAAGGAAGGCTTTTGTCAGTTGTGAGTGGGTGTTCGAGTCTATCCCATGTCTCCGCAGTGTGACATTCCCATCAGCTGGCCAGGAGAGAGATCCTTCAAATGCTCATCTGAGAACCCACCTAGGAGGAGAGAATAAGAGAGAGAGACATTACGAATGGCCCCACATCAAGAAAAATATACGTTAAAGCTCACAGGCTTTACAGGCACTGAAGGCAATCAACCAAGAGCCACAGCTCAGTGGGAAACTGAGCATCATCATTTCTAGTGTTTGCAGAACTCCTGGGGTTTCAAAAAGTTTGAGATGCACCTTTTACACTGCAAGCCATTTCTCCCCCAGAGAGGGGATTATCACACAATTCGGTTTTAGCATTGGTGGAGCATGATAGCGGAGTCTGGCTGTAGATGAGACACCATCTGATGTTCAGTCAAGACTCAGCCCGATTAGTCATTCAGGAGGCAGATTTGGGGGTGGTTTGTGTTTCTCACCTCTGATATCGCTTTCAGCTACTCTGAAACAGCCCCCCCGGAGCCAGAGCTTTGCCTCCCTTGGGTTGTACATCCCACACAATCCAGCTGTCTGTTGGACTTCACACCAGGGCAGGGGCAGCCATGCCCCGGTGTCTGCAGGGGTTCAGGAAAAGGTCCATGCCTCTGAGGGGATGGGTGGTTCAGTTCTCCCCACATCCTGACACAGTCCACCTCACTGCTCTGAGGTCATTGGCACCCCACAAAGTTCAAAGAGTAGCCCTGGTGGGGGAAAAATATTATCAGACCCTTGGTGTGACTTGAATTGTCTGGTTTAAAGCTTCACGTTGATGAAGCCATTCCTGGTGACTATGGTGAATAAAGCTTACTGCTCCAAAACTCAACTGGAAATGAAATATGAGTATCATACACACTGGAGAGAGGATGGCAATGATAAGTTGCCCTGGATCCCTGCATATATACTTCAGGCCAAATCCCCCGAAATTTTTTGCTTTGGGACATTTTGCTAGGAAAAATAAATAAATATAAATAAAAACAAACAAATAAATAAATAAATAAAAATATATAAAATAATAACAATAATAATAATAATTAAAAAAATAATAACTTTTTGAGATACTTAAAATGAGCTTTACCAGCTCCATTTAGACAATTTAGCTCCATTTAGGGTTTTGAGAAGAACAGAGGGGCAGCATCTTTCTTACCCAGTGTTCCCCTTGTTAACTGTCAGTTTACATGGTGGCTATCACTGGAAGCGCTCCTGTTTTCAGCTCTTATTCACTCCCTGTAAAGGAGGATGGGCTGGCTATAAACTGGTGTCTCCTAACAAGCTGCTCCCAGCTGTTCCACACAGAAGCATGGACGACAAAAGGCAGAGAAATAGCTTTGGATGGCTGGGGTTTGGGGTTTTTTGTTTGTTTGTTTTTCTGCGACTTTTAAGAATCTTTCAGGTTTAGGAGGGTCAAACAAGACACTTTTTTTTTTTTTTTTCAATCCTACCTAGCAGGAAGACAATTTTCTTGGTCTGTAAGTCAGGACATGGTAGGAGGTTCTTAACCGCTGAAGCAACCCACGCAAAGTGTTTATTTACACACTTAGGAAATGGTTATAATTGAACTTTTCCCAGAGATGCAATTAAGAAATGATCAGGCTCCCCACCTGCCAGTAAGAGCTTTCTTTGTGATCAGCCTGGAGGGCCATGGTTTGTAGTAGTCATAAAGGGGATGAGATTTCCTCTGATGTGTCTGAAGAAAGGACAGATTAAGTCCTGGGCAAGACAGAAAAGCGTGATTAAAAGATGCTATGCCTCTGGTTCAGCTCATTACAACCGTGGAATTGCCAAGACACCAAGGCAGACACTGCTATCAGAGTTTGCTGGGGAAGAAACCCCTTTCAGTCCCCTTCTCTAAGCGATCACTGCTGACCACTGCCGGAGGGAGGAAAACGCAATAGAGGGACTGTCAGGTACCACATAAACTGAGATTTCTACTAACTAAAGGAAAATGCCACAAACCTGGATTGGATCTGTCCCGTTACCCACTTACTGTCAAATTCACCTTCTTTTTTTTCCAGAAACACTGACGACTACAGAGACCTTGTGCCCTTTTTACAGAGTCTCCAAATCCCAGTTCACAGAAGGCAAATACAATCCCTGTAACACTCACAGTTATTTTCTAGGCTGGATGACTGAATCTAATGTTGGGTTAATTTCATAGTCAAAAGCTACAGATCTATTAATAAAAATTATGGGCCTTCCAACATCTTGCCTGCAGCCCTTGGCTCTGATATAATATCCTCCAATATGCTCCTTAATTTTACTGGACTGCCACTTCAAACTCTAGCGTCTCTTGTAGAAAAATTTAATGAGTCACCTTATGGTATGAAAAATTCCAACGAGCGTTTCATTTTGCATTGCACAAAGATGACTAGAAATGAAAACTCTGGAGGGATACATTACAGACTGACATGTAAAGGGGGACAGTAAGTTCAAGGAGAAAAATACAGTGCAATGTGCATTCCTCATCCATGTTGTGCGCATCGCTGTACAAAGATGGCTTGAAACTGTGTTCTCATTGTCCATGAGGAATAAAGCTCATTTTTGCAGTCAGGAATTAATTTTCCTCTAACACAGAAGAGAAAGCTTGAAGTCAGTAGGAGACTTCAAAGGCAGATGACTGGTCTTTGATGACAAATGCCTTAAAGGAAGTAAATGAAGTGAATAGTAAAGACCTAGGATACTGTTGATTACAACAGGAATAGATACACAGTTTGTCATGAACCTCCACTTTTATATAATTTAGGATGAATAATGTACAAGTCAAGAAATTTAAGCTCTCTGTATTTTTTTTTTTCATCTGGGTGTCTATAAACTGTGGCAGGGGAGGAAAACTGAAATGGTCTTAGTGCTGGTACCAGCGGAGAGAAGTCACCCCTGTTTGCTGGTGAAAATGTCGAATGATTTTGGTGGTTTCAGTGGAAACACTGAAGGTTTGTGGTGCTGCAGGTGTGTATCGAGTTTGGAGCCTGTTGTCCAATCTGGATCGTGGAAGGAAGACTATGGCCCAGTGAGAAAGAGGGTAGAAGGCAGGAGCAAGGACTAAACTAGAGGTCTACAACTCGAGCAGAACAGGGAAGAGATGGGAAACACTGTTTGATTCTCCTTTCCCGGAGAAGCATCTCCAGATGCTGGATGGCTCTGCTTGTCTCTGAGGCTCCTGGGCAGAGGGAGCAGCGTTGCCAGAGCTGAGGCAGTGCCAAGCAGATGCAGCAGAAAGGATCACAGCCCCATCTCCAGACTCTCTTTCTCCCTTCCGCTGGAGAACAGAGCTGGACAAGTTATAGCTCCCCAGTTTTGGACAAATTATCCAGACAGAGGCATAGGAAAGCCTGGGACAACAGAGAAAGTCTTGGTCAGCATGTTGATGATTGCTTAGACAGGGTCACAGATCATGCTCATACAGCAACCATTCCAAGAAAAAAAAAAAAAAAAATTGGTGTTGTCTGCTACTGCATAATTGTAGAATTTCATGACTAGCCTTGTACCAGGACATTTCTTCCCATCAACAGGCACTTGTCCACAGAAACAGCCAAATACCACTGTCCCAACAGCAGACCTGAAAAGAGCCCTCAGGGGACCTACAAACACTTGAAGGTCATGTTCAAGTGAATGTTTGCCCAAGCATATCTAAATTATACATAACTCCCATGATGGCTACGCTGGGTCTAATGGGATTGCCTGATGGATAAGAAAGACCACATGAATGATGTTTTTTTTCTGGCATCTTTTCTTGAGAAGGTGGGAAAAGGGGAGAGAATGGAAGATTTTAATTCACACAAGCTTTCAGTTTGGCAAAAGTTTTTGGATTAAGAAGTTCACGAAACAAGAGAAGTCTCAGGGATTGGTTATCACTTGAAGGGTAGTGATAAATTACTTATTTTCACAGTGGAGGTATACCACCAGAGGACATCCACAGGATCTACAGTACAGTCTGTACCATGCAGTACAACCGTAAATCATCTTAAAAAGGCAGTGAAAAGGGAGGGGACAATGTTATGTGAAGGACACTCTGTTATTAGGAAACCTAAAGAAGAAAGTAACTGAATATTTGCAGAGTGGTTGAGGGATAAAAGTCAAAGGAGGTGAACACGCTACGTTGTGCAGATTGACATAAAAACCCCTTTTTTCCTACGAAGAGAAGGTCTCTGAAGCACCCTTTAGCACTCAGTAAGGAGATGCTGGTGTCATAAGAGTGAGTTCTACAAAAATGTGACCTGAACACTCAGTTGTAGCTAAAAAACCTTTAGAAAAAGCTGTTATGGGTAAGCCATTACTTGGGAAGGGATAGAAAAGTACAAGATGATGTCACTTAAGAAACCACAAATCTTGAAAGCTCTTTGGCTCTCTGAGCTTTACTCCTCAACAAGGATACAGCAGAATTAGGAAAGTTTTAAAAGGATCAGAGGTGTGAAAGTGGGGTTTTTTTTGCACAAGAGGTGTGTAAAAAAAGATGACTGTGCAGCCTCATAAGACATTATGCTAGAGAGACACAATAAATGTCTCTACAAACTGGTAGGCCATGGCATAGGGAAGGATTATTCATTGTTTCTAATAATGGCAGAAATAAGGTCATCAAATGATGTCATCAGGCAGTAGGCTTAGGAAAAAACCCTCAAGATTCTGCCTTTTCACAGAGTCTGGAGTTCAGTTATGGACCTCCTTGCCAGCAGGCATTATGAATTCAAATCACTTATACACACCCCAAAGGCCATTGCATAGCTAAGGGAAGAAATGTTCACCAGAGGCTCTTCAACACAAATGTACAACCCATGGCTTACCAAGTCCCTAAACTCTCTAAGCACAGAGGAGGTATTGGGGCAGTATCACTAGCCTCCAGTGTTGTTTTTATGCTCTTCCCTAAGCTTCCACTCCAGGAGGGATGGAGAACAGTTACAAACCTGGCCTGACTGAACACAGTCACTCCTAGGCATTTAGATGCTTGTAAAACAGCTTGGAAAGGTCTCTGACCACCTCCAAATCATCTGCCAAGTAACTCAAACTTCTGCATTCTTTCAGCACGTTTAGCCCTTGCGAGCTCAAGTGCTTCCCAGGAAGGTTGGAGAGCTGAGGGAACCCAAGGCACTCCTTCAGTCGTGTTGTCAGGAAGAGCTCATATCTTAGTGAACAAGACAGGCCAGGGCGGATTTTCACCTTGGTTGCAGAGGAACAAAGTCCCAGACCCAGTTAAGCAGTCTGGCCAAATGCCTCATGAGTACAGGAAAGAGTTTGGTGCCAGTTTCCCAAGTTCTGATCCCTTGCTGACTGCAGCCCTATGATACATCTGTGGTGCTCTGCAAGTAATTAATGCCAGTTCTACCCTAAACCGAATCCAGGAGTGGTTGAACAATGAGGATTCGGCCAGGAAATGCCTATTTATTGACCTTCCAGTCCACTTGTATGTAAAACCTAAAGCAGACAGTGAAACAAAATTCTGCTTCGACCCCTTGTACTCTGTGTCATCGCTGGCCATTGCCCTCTTGCTCTAAGTTAATATTCATCTCTGCTACCCAGGAGATTTCTGGTTGTTTACATATTGAAATATTCTCCCTTTTATCCCTTGTGGTGGCTTAATGTCTCATTCCCTCTTGGCTTCAGTGCATTTCTGATTCAAACTTTCTCTATATGGGGCCATTCAAATATGAAACAGCTCTGACCAAGGCAGCTGCTGCCTTGTCAGCTTTCATTTCTACAAATGATGACTAACGCCTCAGTTTGCAATTTTGATGGATTTTTCGTAATCTAGCCCGGCACTTGGATTACTGGTGTGGGATTTGCAGTCTACAAAGTTCTCGACATATTGGTCCCATTAGGACTTCATCTGCGGCTGATGCCATCTCTGGAAATGGCGCTCCTCCCAACCAGCCAGTTTAATTCATGTCATTGACTTCTGTTAACATGCCCTTGGTTGACTCTGAGCAAACGGCTGGGATTGGCATCACACCCTCCAGTCCTTGTGTGGGAACAGGCTACTGTCTGTCCTCTGGGATCTCCCCCAGCCCCACCCTTTCTCCTTTTATATCCCAGAGTCATCTCTAAGAGCTGCCAAATGATCATATTTTTCTGTGGTCCGGGAATGTTAGTAACGGCTCCCCAGAAATACTCATCATGGTGTGTGTGAAAGTTGCTGTTAGGAAAAAACCCTCCTCCTACCACTGACTCTGCAGACCCTCATACACAGTGAACGCTCCAAGGCAAGTGAAGACCCAAAGTTTATATCTAGATAGCTCTCAGGGCAAAAACACTCCTTAAAAATTTTGAATGGGAGAGACGACAATGATATGGGGGTCACCCAGCCAAGGTCTTCACAAAACCCCTCTGATGGATTGCTCTGACACTCACATACAGACTCCTGGCAACATCATCCTCTGCATTACTAATAGATGCAAGGTGGTACAACGGTAGCCTGCTCCAAACACTGAGTAAACATGTGGCAAGTTTTTCCTTTCCCAAAGAGTGTCCCATGTTCACCAGCCGAAACAGGGATGTGTCGTCACCTTCACTCTACAGCTGAAGAGCTGAGCAGGTCTAATGTGGCATCAAGGCACCCAAATCCTATGGCAATCAGTAGGACCCACACACCTGTGTACTTCTGAGGACTTCAGGCTCTACTTCCAAATCAATTTGGTAACTGTTGTAGAATATGGCTTTTCTTGCCCCTTGCCACATGATGAAATCCTCAGGTCTGCAGGGTACAAGGCGTCTCCTTCCTGGAGAGAGTATATGCAGAGATCTCCAAAACCAGGAGAATGAAAATCTTCCTCCATTACCCGGGCTGGAAAAAAGTGAACATGCCTTAAGCGCATCTAGCCAAAACATGACCCTCCTTCTGCTTCAGCACCAGTCTTTGCACCCTTGCTGCTAGATTCGATGGCCCAATATTTCTGTTCAGAGAAGATTTCCCCTCCCATGATGGTAAGGATCTTGCCAGCTTGTGTCCTAGGGAAGAGCAATAGGAGGGTTCATGGAGGATGGAAGTCAAGTCTCTTCTTCATATCCAGTGGAGCAAGAATGAGATCCTGGGGCAGCTGCATGAGGAAGGACCTATGCAAACATGCACGTTGCCATCTGGTTGTCTCTTGTGCAGGATGTACTCAGCTCAAGCTCAGAGCGCATCTGTGGGATCAGGTAGCAGAAGGGACCAACATAAAACTCCTCCTTAGGGCTTTGGCATAAAATCTAATCAAATCGTTGGCTGCAGAAGATATTAATGTGTTGGTGACAGCTAGAAGAAATGTAGCACCCTCAGGTCTAGACAGTGGTTGAGTAGCAGTTCTGTCTGCCATGCCCACCACAACAGTGACAGACAGTTACTAATGTATTTAGTCCAGATCTGGCAAAGCATCTTAGCCAAGATCACAGACTGGTCTGCAGCAGAGCTGGGAACAACATCTGACCCTTTGAGGTCCAGTCTAGTGCTTTAACCACATGAATCCGTTTCTTTTGTTATCTGCTCCCCCTTTTCATGAACTCTACTTTATTTTTCAAACCTAATTTGTTGCTGATCATAAGGAAAATACACTCCCTCTCAAATGCATATTGCAATGAACGAAAACCAGATTCATAGTCCTTAAAGCCTTTCCTGTTCTAAGTCTCTGTGAAATATGTTCTCTGGGTGTTCATTAATTACAAAGACTGTGAGATGGGAATTTTAAGTACAGTAATAAATCTGTTCAGTTAAACCATGGTACTGGGGATTTCATCCAAGCAGGATTTTATGCCATTTGATTACAGCAAAAGTTTTCTGAGACTTGAGGAACAAGTCAATACTCCAGGGGCTTCAGCAATAAGGCTGCGAATGCGCTGATCCCTCATACAATGTGTTCCCACTGCAGAAGAAGAGGTAAGTGGTCCAGAAACGCTGCAACCTGGGCACCAAAGGGCTGCGGGATGGCTGGGGAGTTTGCTGGCTAGAGACAAGGAAATTACCTGAATTAAGCACGCTTGGCCATGGGAAGTTGTTAGGTAAAAAGAAACTCAAGCAAAACAGGGAGCAACACAGAGATCTGAAGACCCTTAAAGTTATGGCCAGGGAAATACACATCTCTGTCTTGGGGGGGAGTTCAACACTGGAGCTGGCGTGTACCTGCTGTTCCCTACCCCAACGCTTCAGTCATTCCATCCTTGCAAAGAGCCACAGACTTTGTTAACGGGTGTTTAACCTAAACACCTTCTGTCGGCCCTGCAGATATTAACACAACTTTTTGTCACTGCCCTGGTGGCTGTTCATCACGTTCATTGTCTGAAACGCTGGGGTTTGAACCCCAAGCCCCAAGTTAAGGCTGACATCTGGGTGATTCCCCCAGCCCTTCCCAAAGGGGGGTGAGTTTCCCTTCAGGCTTCCCCCCAGGGTGTTGCGGCCTGGCAGACAGAGCCGTTGGGTAAAGGAGCCCCAGGTGACCCACATTAAGTAATCCAAGGTCAGGTGTCCCACTGAGGGATAAAAGCTGGGACCCCTTGCAGGAGGGGCAGTGTCTGTGTGTGAGGTGGGTGCCCTGTGCAGAGTTCCCTGTTGGGGAAGGACCTCCTGTCTCCCTGGGACTGGGCTCCAGTCAGCTCTGGCTTTTGTAAACGTGGGCTGTGTAAGGATTCAGTGTGTGTCTTCCTTGGTCTGATGTGTTTGGCTGGTTGACCTGGCTGTCTCCCATCCCTTCTATGGGAGACTGCATTTCACCATTTATCCCACCCATTGTTGGTGGTCTGGTGTTGTTGGGATCACTGGGACTGATGATGATTATGTATAACCTGATTGACTTGTTTGTACCCCCAGCGCTCACCCATGTACTGACCCTTTTGTGTCACATACAATCTGGTTATTGGTTCATCTTGATGCTGGCTGTGTCCTTTATGCTAGGCCTGATAACTGGCAAAGCACTGTCTCATTTGCTGTCCCTCCATGAAGAACAACCATCATGACAGACTTTTCTGTGACTTCCCACCAGGCCATCTTCAAATCCCTCCTTCCCCCAGGAGTTAAACTAAATACAGACAACGATCAGCAACCAGCAGGGACAGATGATATTCTTCATATCTCCCTGGCCTTCATGTGTCTGCACAAATAGAGACTTTGAAGCACAAAGCATGCCTGCTGCTGCTTCCTGCCTTTGCAAGTTCCTGTCTCCGGGACTCCCAGCCTGAACTTGTACTTGCCCAAACCTGTTTGGTGTGGGAAATCAGAGCACCTTTTGCCTTCTCTTACCTCCTCACAAGTGTTGTTTCAGATGCTCTCCCTGTTCTTGTTCTCCGACTCTTGGCATTTTCCATCTGTGCTATTTCAGCCTCTTTGCTTTGTGTCTTTCCCGCCGGGTGGGGCTAAACTATAAAAGGGTTCTAACTATCTTCCATCGTCTCTTGGCACACAGCCTTGGGCTATACACAGCTCAGCTAAATCATTCCATGCATTCCTTTCTCTCCCCGGGAAGAGTGTAATTCATTGCAAAGGGTTTTTTTTTAACGTGCCCTCCTGAGACAGAAAATTCTCCGCTTTGCAGCTGCCCTGACACATAGGTCTTGGGATGAGCTTATCTCAAGCATCTTGTGTGCAGAAAGATTCCATGGCAGCCTCAAAAAATAAACAGACCTCAAAAAAGAGTACAATATGCAAGCAGCCAAGAAAATGTTCTGTGTTCCTAGAGAGACATTTCTATCCTGATCCTGATGTCATTAATCAGTTAGAAATACATGGTTTGAACCCATTGCTCCAAAGTCAGCATTTTATTTAACCTGCTGCAGTTACCGTTTGGTGGACCATGACCCCGCTGCCTTTTCCGTCACTGACTGATGAACCCATGGTTGCTGGTACTATGTGTTTTCGTTTTCATCAGGTGCACACAGTCCCATTACATTAAAGCCATGTTTTATTCCGGGGGTAAGGTCTAGCCACATTCCTAGCTTTCTCCTACAGAAAGTTGAGAAGCAAGATGCAAGTTCACACGAACGTGATCGTGCCAAGAGGTTGTCTTTGAAAGTGGGTCTCGGGATTAAGAAAGGCATTTGCCTGAACCCTAAAGCCCTTGGCAGGTGTCAAAAGCCAAGACTCTTTTACAAAACATGTTTGCCTCAAGGAGAGAGCCCTGACTTCAGAGCAGAAGCCATGGGGCACTCTATTTCTCTGTTTCCAGTGCATAACTCTTGGCACTGTGTATAAGTGTTTTGTGCTTGTGTCTTCTCATACAGAGTGTTTGAATTCACCATCTCTCTGTTGCAGTCCCAGAATGGAGTTTTACTCTGTGGCGGCAAAGATACGTTTCTGTCTTTGGGTGCATGTTGGGGTGTCCTGGAGGTTTTCCAGGCAGTGCCCGAGGACTGTGTGGAGTTGAAGGGTGAAAAGCTATAGAGTTGGCTCATTCCTAAGGACAAATTAACTTTTCTTATTACTGGATGATCAGGGAGGCAGGACTGGAACAATTCAGGGAGCTAAGTTATGCAATGATATTGACAATCCCCCTGTCTCCCGCAGTCAGGGAGAAAGGCATGGGACAAGGTAGGCTAGAGTTTTGAAAGTGTGTTAACATCTAGTTGTACCTCCCAGAAGCCTTCCATGCCAAAACCCCATCCAAGTCCTTTACTACTTCCTCTTTTCAACCCCAGGCTGGATATCCCATGTCCAAGATTGCTAAAAGTTCCAGGATCCAGCAGCTCACAGCCTGGCTGCTTTGCCCATCTTTGCAAAAGAATATCCCAAATCTGCCTACACATTTGAACTGGGAAATCACATCCTTCAGCATCCGGCCTCACTGTGGACAAGGGACCCTTCTGAGAATTGCACATCTCCATCCGAGAAGGTTACCATGTAGGCTTATTCACTCACACACCGTTTTTTTCTTGTGTTCAGAGCGGTAACTGGACGTGTTAAGGAGCAAACTCACATCATCTCTGCAATCTACAGAGATGGTTTGCTAGGAATTTGGAAAGGCCAATATAACATCATGCCTTTATGATCCTCTGTATTTCATATTTCAGACCACTGGATAAATATTTGGCTTACGCTGTGGGCAGTTTCTGGAACGCAGCTGTGAGCTCTGTGAAGATAAGAATACTTGGTCAGGGTGAGAGGGCACTGCCTCGTTCCTAAGGGTCTTAAAACTGGAGAAATAATTTTTTTTGGAAGAGCCTTGCCATTGTGCACTGGATGTGCTGGATGGTCCCCAGAGGATGCCCCAAAGGAAACGGCTTTTTTTCAGCACGGTTAGAAAGGTGACCACGCAATCTGGGCCATATGTGATGTCCTCGTTGGGAAGAGGGTGCTGGGATTTTCAATGGGAAACTCAAGCCAAGAGGAAATATTTTATATGCTTTCTGCTCGTCTGCTCCAGGGCTTGTACAGCACATCCTGTTTGAAAAGTCCGTTTTCAGTAAGCAAAGAGCTTAACTTCCATTTGAAGTGCAGGGGGGTTAACATGTGTCTCTCTGCTTTGCTAAGCCTGTAACACTGAGCATGTAGTCGGTGTTCTGGTGACTTAAATGAGAAAAAAAAACACAAAAACTTCTGGGGGTCTGCTCAAGTGGTGACTAATTAGTTACAGGCATACCGATCCAGATGCTTATTCCTGTAGTTTCGAGCCAAAAGTGACTGTCATATTTCTTGCTGCTGGCTCTATCTCCATTTCTTTTACTAATGGACAAACGGAGGTCTATGATGTACTCAGAATATCCGTTAAGAATTCAAAGTTTATTGTCGTGAAGATAGCACCACCACAGATCTATTTCACTGATACATGAAAAATGTAATATTTAACATCATGCAACAAACATGCCTGCTGATAAAAAACTAGTTAACAAAAAAGGCGAGCTATTAGGACACTCACCAAGTGCTTCGTTTTCTAGCCCTTGCTCCAGTGACCGTGTCTGTGTTTGAGGGAACCTGAGCTCCAGGTGGTGCAGGATCCGTATGTATCAGCAGTATTTCTCTTGTCACATCATTTATCACCATCTCATGATTAACATTCTTACTTTCATAGGAGCAGGCATTTAAAAATAATTAATTAAATTCATCAATGATAGAAAACCACACAGGAACCTGCCCACCTAACTAGACTTTGGGTATCATGCCTGAGCACAGAAGTGGTTGACAAACGGGTCATGTGTAATTTACAGGTCCAGGAGTGAAGTGGCAGCAAAAGAGGAGGAGTTGAGAACTTGTGCCTAATGGTGAAACTTTTTCCTTGGCAACAGCTCTGTTAAAGGGATTGGGATGAGCATCGGAGGAAGCCTTTTACTGGAGCAAATCTGTAGCCCTAGCTCAGGGCTGACATTCATTATGGCAACAGATTGGAGACCTCCTCATCCAAGCAATAGCCAGTACATGTGTTGAGGTATGGCAGATGAGATATTTCCAGCTGGCTGCACATTTTGTGGAGCAGGTCACAGCTCCGACTTTACACTTTCTCTTCTTGATTATGGCGTGTGCCACTGCTCAGCTGTAAGAATGAACTGAGATATCACAGATTTGTAGAATCACAGACTGGTTTGGGTTGGAAGGGACATTAAAGATCATGTAGTTACAACCCCCTGCCCCGGGCAGGGCCACCTTCCACTAGCCCAGGTTGCCCAAAGCCCCGTCCAACCTGGCCTTGAACCCTTCCAGGGAGGGGGCAGCCACAGCTTCTCTGGGCAACCTGTGCCAATGTCTCACCACCTTTACCGTAAAGAATTTCTTCCTTATATCTCATCCAAATCTCCCCTCTGCCAGTTTAAAACCGTTCCACCTCTTGTCCCGTTAGTGAACCTGGAATAGAAAAACATTAGAAAAGTATATTGGGAATGGCTGAGTAAGTATTAGCATGGGACACACATGTTGCTCATTTCCACATATTAGGATGCTATTTAGTTTAGTTAAGGGGCTGAGGCCCGTGTAAGAGGCTGCTCACTCTGTGGTCTGATACCGCTTGCTAGCGCCTGCCAGGAAGAAGGGAGATGCCTGCAACCTGCCCTCCACCCTCCTGAGGCAGCAGCATCATCACAGGAGCAAGAGGAGCAAGAAAATGCATAAACATGGCACCTGCATTTTGCATCAGCATATCTCCAAGAAACTGAGAGAAAAGGAAAAAAAAAACCACAACAAAATCCTTATAATCCATGCTTTACAGATGAGCAGGCCATCTGTACACACACAACATACAAAGACATGTCCTGAGGGCACCTGGCAGCACAGAGCATGGGGTCCAATGCACAGGGGTGACAACCCACCTGGCTACCCTGCTCTGAGGGTCTGCAAACAGTAAGTGAAACCACCCATCTACCCACCGGCCCAGCATCGTGCCAAAAGACATAAAACTCTTCTATCCCATTGCATGCAGAGGAGGATTTTAAGGCTGTAAAAACGGATGAGGTCAAGGTGACCTGAAAGCCTGGAAGATATCAGCATCTTCCCCGAGTGTCTTCTTCAGCTTCAAACTTTTCTCCGAGTTCTCCCACCTAGGCTCTAGTTCATCTTGCACATTCTTTCCGTAACACACATTCACGCTGTGGCCCCTCTTAACCTTCCTCACAGGTGCAACGGTTTCAACATCTTGGTGCTTTGGATATTGCAACTTTACTCCCATTCTGACAAATACAAACCGAAGATTTCCTGTTAACTCATTAAACGATTTTTAAACATTTTAACCATCTCTCACAACTGTATATACCAGCATGGGCTTCTCTTTTTCTTAGCTCATAGTTAAACACAAGCTGGTTTTCTTACCTCAGGCCTCTTTTCAAGTTATTCTTGCTCTATCTTTTCTGGTTTGGGTCTCAAAGTTCAGGTCCCACCTACAACTGATGTATTTGCTATGTCCTAGACCTCTAAGCAAATCATTCTACATAGAGCTGCAAGACATGGTTCGGTGCCTGGCTATGTCCTTCTTGTGAGATTTTACTCTGTACTTCAGTTCCCACACAGTATACAGAAGAATTATCCTTTTTGTCCACTATTTTTAACCACTTATGTATGTCATTTATGCCTGTTTAGTCCATGGGCAACCTGGGCTAATAGAAGGCGTCCCTGCCTATGGCAGGGGGGTTGGAACTGGATGATCTTTCAGGTCCTTTCCAACCCAAACGATTCTATGATTCTGTGGTAGACAAACTATTGTAAATAGTGGAGGTCTATTCTTGCTGTCATATGGGGCTGGAGTAGAAGACATCGGACTCCTGAAGTCCTTTGCCCTAAAGTTCACTGGAACAAACCAAGACCCCCTGAGCAACAGAAAAAGTATTGCCAATAGCAGCCCGGGCAAGCTGCAGATGTGTAAGTGTTTTTCATACCCTCTCCAATTATTCAACAGGAACAGTTAGTAATTCTGAGCCCAGGGATGTTTTGGGAGTATTTGTATTTGTACTTTTTTTTTTTTTTTACTTACATAATTATTTTTTTTCCACTCATAATCTCATCATCTTCATGTTCTGGGAAAAAAAAAAAAAAAAAAAAAGCCCTGGGGCAAACAATTATTGCCCCACACAGTCAAGATTGTTTTCATTTACTCCATTACAGCACAGACGAGTCGGAAAAGGCATCTTAGTCATGAATCTAACGCCGCATGAAGGGAAATTCCTGGGGAGTGAATGAGCGTGGCAATATCTCTTTTTTTTTTTTTTTTTTTTTTTTTTTTTTTTT
>NW_020799091.1:2042821-2045453 GCF_003259725.1 Athene cunicularia | reverse complement strand
AATAAAATTAAAAGAAATAAAATAAAAAAAAAAAGAAATAAAATTTAAAAAAGGAAATAAAATGAAATAATGAAAAAAAATGAAAAAATGAAAATTAAAAAAAAAAAGAAAAAATGCAATGAAATCTATATAACTGGCACTCTGCTCTGAGGTCCGCCTGTCTGACTCAGACCCTGTTATTTGTCATTTTACAATCGCCGTAGCAACCGGAAGCCCGCACACCGTGGAGGACAGGATACGCAGCAACTTTCTGCCGCGGTAGGCTTGCCCGCCACCATGAAAACTCGGGGGGCTCTGTGGGAGGTCAGGCTCGCGCTGCGTGCACGAGGCGAACCGGCCACGGCGAGCGCCTTCACACCCCACAATATGCTGCACAAAGCCTGGAAGCTTGAAACACCGCAGGTGGAAAACCTGACCCAAAATATCCTGCGATTTACCTTCCGTACTACTTTTCCTTCCCACGTTCCTGCTGTACTTTTGAGTTCCAAACAGCAGCGGATCAGCCGGACCGCTCCTGACGGGAGGGATGGGAACCGCACAAATCCCCACGGATTGGAGACTTGGGACAAAACGGTATCGAGTCCAGAGGCAGGCCCCAAACCACACCCAGCCCTCCACGAGCTGCGGGGTTCAGGAGAAATTCAGGGGGAAGGAGATGGTGTTACACCTGGAGATGGCTCGCCGCCCCGCGTTCGGTGGTCTCGGGGCATTTAACAGTGGTCAGGTGCCTACAAGGAGGATCGTCACCCCCGGCTGATGCTCATCTGGGGCAGCTTGCCCTTGGAAGAGCCCGCTTGGACCTGTACCAGTGTCCTTAGCTCAGGGACTGCTTTTTCCTTGTCATGGGGACGGCTCCAGCAGACACAGGCACGGAGGGCTGTAAGAGATGAGGGAATTCGCAGTGACTCTAGACCAGAAAGCTTCAAATGGCGGAGTGGTGCCTTCAACTGAAATAAAAAAGTGGAAAAGACCCAACAAGGAGATATTTTCCCCTCACCCCGGTGTGAGCTCTGGATGACCCTGGCTGGGTTCAGACCGGGATGGAGAGTGATGTTCAAGTGCTGCTTGATTTCTTATGCTACAATTTCTAAGGCCTCTATACCAGCCCCTACATTATGGGCACACAGCAGAGTCAATTAACATAAATCTCTTCATTATTACCGGTTACCTTTCCCGGAGATGTCTTTGCCACAGCTTTCACAGTCAAATTCCTCAGTAAACCGAAATTCCCCTGTAAGGGATCGCGACTACCATGCGTGTCTTTCACAAGCCCCTGAAGCACTGGGGTTTGCCTCAGTGATTATTTACAGCCTTTAGTTTGGAGACTCAGTTTTACTGTGAAATTTGCAGGCAAATGAGTCAAAACTGGGTGCCTACAACCATATTTAGGCTTTCTGAGAAATGTGATCTCATTCAGAGAAGTGTCGAGAAGTTTTCTGTCTCAGTGGAAAGCACAGGTGCTCAGCACCTTTGAAACATTATCAGACTTGAAGCATCTAAATGCAGGTTTTAAAGCCTGATTTAAGAACGTGATTTGAAAACTGAAAATTTGGTCTAGAAAATTCTGTGGGTTTGTTGTTTTTTTTTTTCTCCCCCTTGCGTATTTACATAATGTAAACGGTCTAGCGCAATAAACTGCCAAAAGCTTGTGATTTTGAGCATTTCACCTACCAAGCAGTTGCATTTCAGTAGAGTCGAGACATTTGTTAAAACTAGGTTTAATGTCACATGTATGTTGTCCCATTGCATCTGGAGGTAATCTTGTTCTAATTTTTTTTTTTTAATCACTATTTAAGTATCTATTATGAGTAAAGTCCTATGAATTCCTTCAAGATGAAAAACATGAAGACCGATGGGTTTATTTTTCTTGTGTCATAAAGCAAATAAAGATGTACAAATATATACACATCCCTTATGCCAGTTTTCAAAAGCAGAGACCATTATTTTAGTAAAATGTCATTTAACCAAGACATCTGATGAACTTTCACTGAATGACATGAACTTACATTCTGAATTTAGTTTTAACATCCTGTCCCGTGTTTTTGTTGGGAAATACTCAGAAGAGCAATGGGATCATCTGGGACAAAAAAAAAAAAAATCCCCAGAATCTCTCAAACTTTGCCCCTCTCCTAAACAGCAACACCCAAGAGAATGTTTAGCTCAAGACGAAGTTTTGAACTCCAGGCCATGTTTCTTTCTGTATTGGAGCAACAAAGTGAAAGAAACATAGATAACTCACCAGTTGCTCACTGAAATCTCATTAAAAATGTTTTGGCTGTCATTTATTTCTCTCCAATTATTCTCTTATATGGTTTCATTATCACTAGGAAGTTAGGGAGGAAAGAAAAGATTTATCTGACGCATAAATCCAATTATTTCATTTCAGGATCAGCTATATATTTTAATAATAATTTTTAAAAATAGCCATTAATTTATTGCTGGTGTGAGATTTCAGCAGATACCTGCTGAGTTTCTGAGCATGTGTATTATCTTCAGCAAGATGACATGTTTTCCCAGGTTTAGATATTTTAAGACAAATTAAGACATGATTTACAATTTACATCACTTTTTCCAAACAACCCGTCCCATGGAAAGTCCCCAGCTGTGAAGGTTTCACAAAACAAAAAAAAAA
>NW_020799091.1:2005846-2042771 GCF_003259725.1 Athene cunicularia | reverse complement strand
CTGGCAGGGGGGGTGGGGGGTGGGGGGGGTGTCATGCCCACTGAGACCAGCTTAGACTCACACTGAGCTCTACCTGCACATGAACGTGGCAGCGGGTTTGCAAGAATGTCTTGCCCTTCTCAGAAACGACTGTCACAAGAAGATAGTTTGAAACTCTGCTAAACCTCCTCAGGCTGCAAGTTTTCACAGTTAACTGTAGCTGAGACAATCTTGAAAACACCTGGGCTATCAACAGCTGGGTCTCTCGCACAACATGTGCTGATTTTGCCTCAGAAAATTTGGCCCAACACTGAACTCGGACAACTGAGTTCAGGAGCAACTTGGCCTACAACAAACCTCTATCTTTTTTTAATTGTTCAGAACTGAGTTTAGCAGCTGTCCCGAAGAAACCCACTAGAAAAGCAGCTCGTCAGGCTTTCATCCTCTTACAGATAAAGACATAAAATCCACAGCATTGACCATTCTTGCTCATTACAAGCCCAGTCTTTGCCAAAACTGTGCTCTGTCACTCCATCCCTCCTCCCAGGCTGCAGGGCAGCACTGCTCACATGCCATGAAATGCTCAACTGAGCTCCAGCGATGGGTGACATCAAAGTATCACATCTTGGGGACAGTAATTCTGGGTGGCCAGCAGGTCAAGGAAGGGGATTCTCCCCCTCTGCTCCACTCTGGGAGACCCCCCTGCAGGGCTGGGTCCAGCTCGGGGGCACCAACAGCAGAAGGACACGGACCTGCTCCAGCGGGGCCAGAGGAGCCACGGAGATGCTGGGGAGGCTGGAGCCCCCCTGTGAGGACAGGCTGGGAGAGTTGGGGGGTTCAGCTGGAGAAGAGAAGGCTCCGGGGAGACCTTAGAGCGGCCTCCCAGGGCTGAAAGGGGCTGCGGGAACGGGGGGAGGGACTCGTCATCAGGGGTTGTAGGGATAGGATGGGATTAATAGGTTTAAACTGACAGAGGGCAGATTTAGATGAGATCTAGGGAAGAAATTGTTCCCTGTGAGGGGGGTGAGGCCCTGGCACAGGTTGCCCAGAGAAGCTGTGGCTGCCCCCTCCCTGGAAGGGTTCAAGGCCAGGCTGGACGGGGCTTTGGGCAACTTGGGCTGGTGGAAGGTGGCCCTGCCCAGGGCAGGGGGTTGGAACTGGATGATCTCTCAGGTCCTTTCCAACCCAAACCATCCTGTGATTCTGTGGGATGGGGCTTGTGCCAGCCTTGGGCTCGGCTCCCGACGTTGCTGCAAGGACCTGTGCAGAGCCCAACACCTCTGGACAGACACATGGTGGCCTCAAAGGTGTGCAAGGTGGGGATGTCCCTAGGGGCTGCCTTGGAGGCTGTGCATGCTGATAAACAGCCTGAGAGGTGAAAACACCAAGGAGGTGCTCAGCAGCCTGCCAAGGCAGGAACTCAACCACAGCGCAGCACAAGGGCACCTCGAAGTGCTGACCGGGGCTGCGTGGGGAAATCTAAGAAATAGTGACAAGCCCTTTTGCCCCACAGGACAACACAGCAGAAACAATGTTATTTTGATGTATTTTAGGGCAGAAGATACTGAAATCCAGTCACTGTGGGCTGCCCTCAAGCCTCCTTCTTGCTCTTACAGGTAAATGAAGGGGAACTTACATAGTGAAACCCAACAATTTACATATAGCCATGGAGCCTGAAGCTATTTTGAGAAAGGACAAAAAATATATATGTGTTGACCAGCAACTCCTACGCATTATTCCCACAAACCAGATAAGATTTTTCTTTCAGATTAAAAGACTGTGACATTTACAAACCACCATGCAGTGTAGGCTTCCTGATAAATAATTATTCAATGGCCATTCCCCAGCTACCCCTGGTTAAAAGTAAACATTCAAGCAGAGAGAAAAGAGGACTCGTGAGACTACAACAGTGAGAGAGGACTAAAGGGCCGGAGAGAAGAAGCCAATCAATGCAGAAGCATAATTGGGCGCACAGACATCTATGTCATCGACTGTGAGATGCCTGCAGCGTTTGTTAGGTAGAAAGCCAGAGAAACGGTGCTAAGAGACAGGTAGCAAGGGTCAGGATTAACTCTTTGTGCAAAGCTAATATGTAGCTTTGGTCTGCATTGTGCAATGGGAAGTCATTAAGTATAGCATTAAAAAAATACCCAAAGCCTGGCTTGTAATAGTCACATCAGTTCTCCAAGAAAATCCCGGATACTCTGGGATTGCTCTGGGAAGGAAAACTCCGAGATTTTGGTAAATGTCCATAAACCTTGTGTTGTGCTGCTTAGGGGTTGGCGCAGCAGTTATTCCTACCCACATATCCACACCGGACCGTGCGTGGGACAGTGCCCTATCGATTGCATTTCTTACAGATGTGCTTGGGAGGAGCGATCAGTGCCACAGGTTTTTCTTGATTCTTCGCTACCATTTACTCCAACAAAACCTTTTATTCCCCTGGAGTTGTACTGGTGTGAATCCGGGCAACAAGGGAAAGAGCAACCACCAGACTGGGAAGGTAAAGAGTAAAGCACCAAGAATGGATACGAATTATTAATATGACATGGTTACTTGCCCTCTGAGCAAATTTCACAGGTGTGCAGAGCTGGAGGTATGATACATCGCTGACTGTAGGCCTCTGCTGCTGAACAAGAACCCTGAAGCAATTTTTACCCCGTTTATGTCACTGAAGCATAGCCCAGTTTTTCCTGACTGCCCCAGCACACTGATGAATATAATTAACAGTCATATCTTATGATTATTCCAACCCACTTATTCCACTCAGCCTGAGCAGAAATTCACTTCCCTCTCTCTCAAAAAAAAAAAAAAAAAAAGGCCAATGATTTTTATTATTATTTTGTTGCAGACTCTAAATGCTCTTCAATTTATATCCGAGTTAATCCCCTCCAGCTGTGAACCACTGATTGGCAACTTCCCTGGAAAAGCAGCTTTCGTCCTTCTCAGCATCGCTGCGAGAGGGTAAAAGCTTTGTGCTAAGGCAACGATCATCTTATTATTTTTCAACACCTTTGCCCTCACTCTGAATTTTAATGAGGACAAAGAGATGCCAGCTGAGGGGTTTTATACACTGACTCCCTGAGCAAGTTCCCTCTGCTGTTGTAAAGCAGGAATGAGCAAAAACCTGGTATAATCACATGGAGGTATAACCACAGGTGTTGTGAGTCCTCCTGGGGACTTCTACAAGTTTTGGATAAGGAAACCTATTCCCTCCAGCAGGGTGGGATTCAAGGGTGGCGTGAGAGATAGGCGTGGGTTAGGCATAAAAGAAAGTATGGAGTTTATAAAATTTAGCCTCGGAGACAGCTAGGTTTGGATTCATATTGAAGTTAATCCCGTGAGATATAAATAGTGGAAATTTCACGGGGTCAGAGTTGCAGGCTTGGTTACATCTGGGCTGGCTGGGGAAACAGAACTTGGGTTTAAATAAACAGCTTTAATCTATGGAGAGATTCAGTCATTGCGACTCTGAGGTCATTAGGCCTGATCCTGGACTCAGTGTCACCCCCTTTTGCTATCGGACAGATTCAGGGATGCTTTTAGATAGACGTTAACTTAGACATACGGGAGGGCGTTCTGCCCACCCATCAAAACTGTTACGAAGCCCCAACAATTGACTTTAGAGCCCCATATTCCTCTTCCTCTACACGTGCATTTGCTGTGAAATCACTGAACAATTTACAGATGGGCTGAAGTTTCAGGAGGGTTTTTTTTTTTAAAGCTTCGTTACTTTATTAGTTCTGTTTATCTTCCTGTTCCGTGATGACAGCTAAAGTAATCCCAGCATTTATGAACAAACTCAGAGTTTCACCTGTGTTTAGTTAAAGACCACAAGGTACTATACTTCCCACAAACACAGTCTTGTCGAAGGAGTCATGCATCATGCATTGTGTTGGAAATCACATCATCCAAATTTAGTATCCGTTTGATGCCCAGTGAAGCTGGTGGAAACATAAAAAAACGCTGGCAGCAACTAAGGAAAACAGCTTTTTAATTTTTGTTCTGCCAAGATGTCAGCTGAAAGTTTGTTAAGAGATCTCCCAGTCCACCTCCTTTCATTACAAACTATCTGACTCTCAGCTTCCTTTTTTGTTTGTTTGCTTCTTTGGGTTTTTTTTGTTAAAAGAAACTGCACATGTGACTGGCAAATCGTGTTATGTTTTTGTTTGCTTGTTTGTTTTTCTCAAGTGTCTGATAATCCATACAAAAGACTGAAACGGAGTTTACTGGACAAGTTTCAACTTTGGAAAGAGAAGTAATAGCAAAAAAAACCTCCAAACACACACACACACACACACACAAAAAAACCCAAAAAACACCACCTTAATAAATCTCCAGTTAAAATGTTACATCTGAGCAAACTACTGGCATCGCTTTCTGCTCTGAGATGAATCTTCATCCATCCCTCAGTAAGTCTTTTAGCCAAAGTCTTTATTGGCCAAGTATAATTTCTTCAGGAAGATCAAGCCCTTGACCTCCGGTTCTTCTTTTGCTGGCAGCCTGGTGCCTGAATACTTTGGGACAGATGTTCAGGGCTGTGGATCACTAAGAAATAGGGGACCTGTTTGCCTTAGAGTCAGTCTGGAAGGTATCACTCAAAGCTCTTTTTGCTGCATGATGGATTTTTCATTTCAGTTTTTAACTAAGAGATCTGTTACCTATTTTCTTGCTGTTAGTGACATAAATTAAAAAAAAAAAAAAAAAAAAAAAAGACCCTAACAGTCATCCTGCAAATGTTTAAGGCATGTAGAGTGTTCCATAACCTTGATCCAGGAGACACTGACAGCAGCAATTTGTGCTCCACAACTTGGGCTTTCATCCAGTGGCTGCTCTGAGCAGGTTGCACAGGTGCATCAAGGTACTATTTCTAAGTCTCCCCGGGGACAAAGAGCAGAAGAATTTACATGCTGAATGAACTGGGGATCCAACAGAAGATTACACTGAGTTAATCACTGGATGCCTCAACTTGGCCCCCAAACCCATACCTGGAAAATAGTGTGGAAGGAACGAGGGATTTTGTCAGAAGTTCACTGCGTGTATCCTGAAATGGTTGGAGTGTGAGATGGGCATCAGGGGAACAGAAAAATAGTAGGAAGAGGCAGCACTTTTCAGGTCCTGAGTGTGTGTTGGAAAGAGACGCAGCTGCACCCTTCCCTCCTGCTCTTCCCTGTGCTGGTTTCCCCAGGAAGAAAACCTGGGTGCATGTAGGGGACGGAGCCAAAGCACGTTCCAGCAGGTCTTCTGGTTGAGGTGGTTGGCCCCAAGTTTAGATATTTCTGTAGACAATCGACTCAGATGAAGTAAGGGATCATGTAACTTTAGTTCCCTATTAAATTTCCGAAATAAACTTGTGTCTCCAGCTTTTCAAGAATGTCAGAAGAATTTGCAAGAGGTTTTTAGGTTTCTCTCCTGAACTTGGGGACCCTACTTCCACCTAGGTTGTACCCAGCACACCTGAGCCTTACGAGGAGTTTTGCATCCCATTTCCTAGACCAACAGGGAACAGACCCCTGATCTACCAAAGAGGTCCTTGGGTGATGCAAGAAGTGTTGTGACATGCCCCATTGCGTGGCCGTCAGGAAGAGGGAGGATCTCGTAAGGCCCAGCTGGGCACCAAGGCTGGGTTAGGGTTAGGGTGTCTGAGAGAGCTCACACCACTCCCATACATGCCATGACACTCGAGCCAGAAGCAAGAGTTTCCCAGGAAACAGGTGTGCTCACTGCACTTGAGCGTAGACCATGACCTCACCCTGCCAAGGTGAGGCTCAGGGTTCCCTGCCCACACTCCGCCTTCCTGCCCACATGTGGCAGCAGACACCCCGCTCCCAGCCTCTCCTCACGCTGGCCAGGCTGAGCCCTCATCACTTAACACATCCCACGGCTAACGAGGCCAAGAGGAGAGCTGGGGAAGGGGTCTGAATTTAACCCTAGGGTAGAAAATTCAGCTGGAAGGGAGGAGATCGCCAAGATCCTGGTCCCTCCACACAGGTTTTGCCGTTTTCTTGCTGAAATGGTGTTTCATCTGGATTCCCTTCAGCAGCCCACTACCACAACACAGACTCTCCCATTCCTCGCCCTCCTTATATGAAAAGGATAGCAAAGCTCTTCATGCATTGTGTGATGAACTTGGGGAAAAAGCATCTGAAGCAGGAATGGTGCTCACCAGCTCTCCGAGGCTCTTCATGTAGCTTAAATTCACACTCTCCACAAATGAAAAATAACCTAGGGGAAGACGAGCACGAGGTGACCAGGCAGATGAACATATATCTGATGCTGTGAACCCTATAAGAAATTTTAGGCCTTCATCAGTTAGGCTGGATGCCTCTCAAACATAATTTTCTGCTATTTACTCATAAAATCATGTTTGAAATTAATATCTGTGTGTTTACTCTGTCTACACGGGGAAAAAAAAATGCGAGAGATGCAAATCTTCTAATTATTATCACTCTCACTGTATCTAATAGTGGGTTTTTTCTGTTTTCTATTGTTTTGAATGATAATTCCTACATTGCAAAGCTGTAAACCCGAGGTTTTTTTGCTGTCTCGCAGAGTTCTGAGATGCTGCAGAAAAACCCAGTATCTCTGGAATCAACCTTCACCCAAACAAGGTAAAATTCATGCCATGCTTTCTGGAAAGACAAAACACTTTGGAGAAGATACGGGTATTCACTGAAAGAAATGTTGCATTACTGATCCTTTTACAAGAGCAGCGCGTATGCAAGCAGGACAGAAGAAAGCAAACATATGAGTTTATTTATCTTCCCTGAAGAGCTAGAAAGTTCACCCAAGAAAATAATGTATAGTTGGTTCCCTCCTTCCTCATCTTCTAGCACTTAAAAAATATATTTTTGAGAGAGACAAACTCTTTCAGGACATGTTTTTTTTGTTAGTAAGGGAACTGTTAGCAAGGGCAAAAAAACAAGATACTGAGAAATGAATTAAAATACACTGTGACTTGATGGTGCAATGGTTGATACTGGAAAGAAAAGTGGTCTGGTAATTTACCAGAGCTTGCAAAAGAGAAAGAAATGGTTGACTGTGGGTTCAACTTCTCTTGGCAGAGATGCTACCACTGAAAATTTGTGGCCTCTGGAGCACCACACAGCTTTGCCTGTCAGCCTTTTTATTGCTGTTGTTGTCATTATAGATACACAGAGACACCTGAACCAAAAAAAAAAAAAGAAAAAAGAAAAAAAAGAAAAAAAGCGCAACAAGACGCATGTTCTTTGCCTTTCCCTTACATTAGAAAAAAATCAAAGGTGGAAACGATATTCTCACATTCCTACATGAGAATGTGCCCTATATCAGAGTTTTGCAAGACATAGTGTGCGAAGCCACTTCTAGTGATGCAGAAAAGATCAGCAATGATAGCACCTTCATAATATTTTCAGCTTAAAGTTGGGTAGGAAGGTGAAGCTTTATGAAGTTTCAAGAACTTTGAAGGTTTGTGGACCAAAATAATTGGGAGCCTCTTCTCTAGACAGTAAGAAATGGGAAAGGACCATCCAGCTTCTGAAGAAAACAGAGTATCAAGAAGAGTCTAGAAGATAAGGAAATATCTTGTGAGAATTAATATCCAACCCCAGCATAGCCTTCCAAGCATAATCTAATCTAGTAAACTAAACACTGTGAGGACTCAGACTCTCTGTATTGGTGTCAGTGCTGCTAAACTACCCCGGTACACGTCTGCCCTGGGTGAACCCACCCTTTCCTAAAGTGCCACTAAGAACAGTCTGAGAAAAAGCACAAGACGTTCAGACACCGTGTTTTGGTGACAAACAGACTTTAGTACTATGGACATGGGCTATCCCGTGCCAGTTGGCCTCAGCGCTCGAGAGCAACCATGGGCAAGTTCAATTCACTGGTGTAGACGTAGCCTTGGAGAATGAATTACTCAAGGCACGCTCAGAAGACCGAAATAACTGGGGCTCTTTGATAGGACAGGACTTGTGCAACTTCAACCCAAAAGAGAGGAAGGGTCCAAATTAATTTCCGGAGCCTAACAGAAACAATACTCGTGCCTTCAGGGAAAGGACTTGCAGAAATGCCAACATCTTTAGCTATTTGGGTTGAACGTGGAGGTCACGATCAGAATACATTGAATCGTTGCTTACTGCTCTTAGATCAAACACAACATGACAAGACCTATCAGCATCCTATTTCTTCCTTGGCTTTGCTGTGAAAACACCCCTTTTTGCCATTTTTGGACCGGCTGTACGAAGTCAAGAGCATAGGAGATGAAGGAGCAGTGCTGACACGTGTCAAATAATTTTGTTTTTGATGAAGAAACCCTTTCACGGGCACAGATTGATTCTACTCCACACATCAAGAGCACAATCTGTTCTCGACAATGCCGGTGATTCAGTGGCAAAGCCAGAAAACAATCTTAGGATTTGAGTCGTAACCTGGTGCCCCAGTGTCTCCAGCAAAGAAACAAACAATGAAAAAGCAAACAAACAAACACAAACCCAAAAAAGGAAGAACTTCTGGTAACGTCTGCCTGGAAATCTGGACGCAGTGGCTGCAGATAATTGGTAACAATATAGACACAAAGCAGACACACTGTCCCAGTATTTGTTGGCAAGAATTGTCCAGCAACTCAATCCAGACTGCTGACGGGAGGGTGAGATGGGAAGGGAGCCTGAACATGTTGCACAGAGGAATTTCTATCACATGCTATGCTTCACATGTGGTGTGTGTCGTGTCCCCCCCCACCCCTCCCACCTACTCACACAGTAGGTTTGTGACTTCAATCTGTTTATTTTTAGTGGGAAGCAGGAGTAGGTAAATATGTGCTCTGAGCTGATATTTTAGGCAGGGAGGTTTAATTATGTATGTGTGCTAATTGTTGTTATGTTTCTGGGTATTATTGATTTTGGACTCACTCCTGCACACCCCCACGCCCCAGAAGAGGAGAATAAGTTGTTCAGCTGCTATCACAAAGACTCACTGCTATTTCCATACAAAATTATCAGGGTGAGGGTTCCCCCGCCCTGGTTCTTTTCTAAAAAAAGTTGGAGCTGTTGGAAGCTGCCAAATAGGTCTTGGGAAAGGAGCAAGAATGAGTAGAGACTATGGCCATGCACATTTTCCCTACACCCCACCAGCAAAATGCAACCACTAAGATGCTCAAGTGGGACACACACTGAGCATCTGCTCTTGCTCTGCATTTGCTTCTTTTGCTGCAAGAAGTGATGAGCTCAGCTCTACTGGGAGGGAAGCCGGCTACGAGCTTTGCCCACCTTGGTAAATTCTTTGATGACTTACACCTCGTTGCCTCCACCAAGTCAATGAGGCTGCTCAGGACTCAGGTCAGTAAGAAACGGAGCCTTCCCCCTCCCGCTCACATGGTAAGTCTGAAATCCTTCAAGTAGTTGCGTAAGCACTTGGCCGTGCCCCAGTCACCCCCCAAATCCCACAAGAAGCACGAGGTTGCTCAGTCATGCGCAGATATTTCCTAGGACATCCTTGCACGGGAACATTTGCTGATGAAAACTTTTACAACCTGGTAAATTTGCTCTGAACTCGGGATCTCTGTGCAGTTCTCTCCCGACTACATATTTCATACATACTTCTTGGGTCAAAACCTCTGAGGGTAAACAGACGGGTTTTTTTTAGAGAGTCAAGTTCAGTTCCATACTTGATCTACATGGTTTGGGTTACATCATAAAAATAAAACAAAATATAAATAATGCTGAAAACTTTAAAGCATATAGACAAACAAATTACACAGTACTGTAAAATGACACGATTTTGATTAAAACCAAGAACAGAAATGCAGACTAGAGTTTAGGCTTCAAATGACCCAGGCCAGCTTGGACTAGCTGAAGACCTGCCTTAATATCAACCAAAGCTTTAGCCTGTTCCACTTGTTTTCTCGATTGTAAATCAAAGTCTAATTAATCCCCCAAGGAAAACAATCGCCTCTAATCACCTTGTCATGACAATACTTCTTTGTAATATTGCAGATGCTTAGGGACATTTTATAAACAGGATGTAAGTGAACATCTATTAAAAAATTAACTAGATTACTGCAGTTGCTAAATATTATTGCAGGTTTCATAATACTATGTGCTTTATGGCCAACATATAAAACAGCAGCTGCTGTTAGAGGAGTTTGTTTTTCCACTCAGAATCAAAATTTTGGCTTGGGGATGGGTGTTATTTTTCTACCCTCATTCTTTTTCTGGGAATTGTTACACCAAGCAGACAAAAAAAAAAAAAAAAAAAAAAGAAAAAAAAAAGTCTTCCCAAATTTTTTTCCATGGGTTTCTTTATTTTTATCTTTAACCCACCCTGCTACTCCCCGGTTGATTGCTGATAACTCTCCTCTATTGTGTCTGCATTTGTATTGCTAAAGCAGGGGTTTTCCCAGATCCTGTATCTGGGCAGGTGCCCCAAACCAATTCCTGAATCCATGTTGAAATGCTAATTTTTTCTCAGGTTCTTGGGTAAATTAAGCAACGTCGTGGTGGGTTGACCCTGGCTGGACACCAGGTACCCACCAAGATGCTCTATCACTCCTCCTCCTCAGCTGGACAGTGGAGAGAGAATAAAAGCTTGTGGGTTGAGATGAGGACAGGGAGATCATTCACCAGTTATTGTCATAAGCAGAACAGACTCGACTTGGGGAAAATTAATTTAATTTATTACCAATCAAATTAGAGTAGGGTAATAAGAAATAAATCCAAATCTTAAAAACACCTCCCCACCACTCCCTTCTTCCTGGGCTTTACTTTAGCCCTGATTTCTCTACCTTTTCCCTCTGAGAGGTGCAGGGGGACAAGGGATGGGGCCTGTGGTCAGTTCATCACACGTCGTCTCTGCTGCTCCTTCCTCGTCAGGGGAGGAATCCTCACGCTCTTCCCCTGCTCCAGCGTGGGGTCCCTCCCACAGGAGACAGTCCTCCATGAACTTCTCCCACGTGAGTCTTTCCCAGGGGCTGCAGCTCTCCAGGAACTGCCCCAGCGTGGGCTCCCCACGGGGTCACAGCCTCCTTCGGGCATCCCCCTGCTGCAGCGTGGGCTCCTCCCCGGGCTGCAGGTGGGTCTCTGCTCCCCCGTGGAGCTCCATGGGTGCCGGGCACAGCTGCCTCCCCATGGGCTGCCCCACGGGCTGCAGGGGAACCTCTGCTCTGGGCCTGGAGCACCTCCTGCCCCTCCTCCTGCACTGACTGGGGGGCTGCAGGGGTGTTCCTCTCACATATTCGCAGTCTCCTCTCTGGCTGAAGTTGCTGGGTTTTTTTTTCCCCCTTGTTAAATAAGTTATCCCTGAGGCGCTACCACCGTCACTGATGGGCTCAGCCTTGGCCAGTGGTGGGTCCATCTTGGAGCCGGCTGGCATTGGCTCTGTTGGACACAGGGGAAGCTTCTGTCAGCTGCTCACAGAAGCCACCCCTGTAGCTCCCCCACTACCAAAACCTTGCCACACAAACTCAATACAAACATAAAGACGGAATGAGCTTTTTGACACATTTAATTTTCCCCAAGGGAGAGAGCTCCACCAGTCCTGCCAGCAGGATGACATCCACCTTGGATCACCTATCAGGAAGGAAAATCTAGACCAGGATATGACTTTCCTTTACCACTGCAGCAGCCTGAAGGACTGCTTGACTCACAATCAAAGTATAAAGGGGCAGAAGGGCAAACAGAGACAGGGGAGGACAAGGAAGCACTGAGAGCAACAGTCATGCCCAACAAAAGACATCAAGGTTTCTGCATCCATTGATGATGTAGGTCTATCTGCAGGTGTTTATGGGGGAATTTTATCAAGGATAAGGCACAGAGTGGAAAAGCACGGCCTTGTGGAAAACTTTTGGAAGTCTAATAGATAAGCAATGATAGCCACGTCCAGGCAGAAGCAATTGGTGTCGTTCCACGTTGGGTGTGAGAAGACAGAGGGAACAATGTCTGCAACAGAGCAGAGGTGGAGTTGGTGTCCCTGAACATTTTCCTACAGTCCCTTCTGCAAGGGCTCCTCTATCTCTAGCCTTATTCTGTGTATTGGTGTTGGACTAGATCCTGATTTTGGTCCTCTCTGTTTCCTTCTATCCACCTTCTCCCCTGATGTATTTTATCTGTGTTTCTCCTGCCATACAGCTGTGACGCTGAACCTCAGCACTGGGCTCCAACCTCTCTTCCCTCTCGATCCTGACACTACCCATGGGGACTTTCTCCACCAGGACCTGCAGTTCAAGCACACTTTTTTCCAGAAATGAACACATTTTCCTTCCAGATCCCACCTCTCCACCTTCCGTTGACTCCGAGACCTTTGACTCCTTTTCTTTCTTTCCTGTCTTTGCTGCAGCACATCACTTGCTCTCTTCTTTCATTCCCAAGTCCACACTTCCCTCTTGGAGACCAAGACCTCACACAGCATGCAATCGCACACTTGAAGTTATAAACACAGTTGTCCTAAAACCTCTCCTTTTCTACCTTCGTAACTTGAGTTTTTCAGGCAGAACCAAGGTCTAGACCATTATTTCTCAGCACGCTGGCTTATCTCTATCTTCTAATCTAATTTCTTTTTTTTGTCTCTTCACATTCTTGGCCTTGTGCCTTTGCCCCTTCCCTGTGCTCATCTGTCAAACGTCCTCTTTTCTTCAAAGCGCTGCTTAAAATTCATTCTCCAAGCAGCACTCCTCTTTTCTAATCACTGGTAACCACAGATATTTTCTCATGTTCTGCCATGTGTTTAACTTGACTACTTTAGATTTCAAAGTCTGCTAGACAGGGAGTATGTCTTATCTGTAGTCTATAAAATACTGTTCACATCTATGCTACTCTACAAATGTTATCTAATAAATGGAATTCACTGCGGTGTATTTATGATCAGCTACAAAAGGATGAGGAAGACCAGCTAAGATGTGAAGCTAACCATTTAAAGTCTTAAATAAAGAACCCAGTGACATGAAGAAATTAATTCTGAAGTGAGATTTTGCTTTGCACCATAAAGAAATTATTATTTGCAGCTAGATTTGAGCAAACAGCTGGGTTTTGTTTCATTGCTTCCACCCGAGTGGAATTTACTCTGCAGCATGTGCTCAGATTTGTGAATAAGCATCTCACATCGCTTTGCACTAAGAGCAATTGCTGCGCTAACAGTTCAGGTCTTGAGAACCACAGGAGCATGCTCAGGATGATGTTCTGACCCTGTTGGGCTTTTTGGGAGAGTTGTAGCCCAGGCTGCTGGGAGCACGTGTACTGCCCTAAGTCAGGGCTGTAGGGAATGAGACAGAAAAGATAAAAGTGGATTTTGAAAACTAAAAATCCAGGCTGACCTTCAGTTCTGTTATAGTCACTCAAATGGAACCTCCTCACCTTCTATGCAGTGGGAGGATCAATTGGGGAATAGAAGGAAAGGCAGCTTATAATATTAGACCCCCACTGAAGCATCCTCCAGCTCTAAAAACTACATCACTGCAAACACACTCAGCATTTGCCCGGCCACCCTCAGCAAATGGTTTCGCAGAACATACGGCAGCAGCTGCTGCATCTTGCAAAGTCAGCACCTAAGATTGCTTTTCCCTGTAAATTTAAGTTACAATGTGCGCCCGTTCCCAACATCCCTCTATTCCACCAAAGGGAAGGAGTCTGGCTGACCTAATGCCTTTAGCAAGCGGAGCCTTGATGCCGGGGCCAGGAGGAAGGAAAATTAATGTTATCAGCAGCTAATAAAGCCCAATTGCTGCAAATGCTCCCCAGAGGACCTTGGCATCATCAGTTGCTGAGCCATGCAAACTATTGTGATTCCAGGGGAGAAGCAAGGAATTGCTGTCATGTCGTTTCAGAAAGGAGTACGCTTAACCAGTCGTTAGCTGATGTACACTGCTCAAGAGATAATATATATATATATGCGCATTTTTATATATATATAAATATACAACAGTTGCCAGAAGTGCTGCAAATCTGGCTTCTAGCTAACAGCATTGAAAAGTCCCCATTTTCCTACAGTGTGTGCACGTGCAAAAAAAAAAAAAAAAAAAAATCTCAGCATAGAATTAATTGGAATTGAGGCTCGTGAGCAGGTTTCAACTCGCGTAACTCTACTCCTGTCAGGACATGCTGATTGGTGTATGCCCCTGTTTGAACCCAGGCAAATCCTCTTCCTTGCAGAACACTTTATCTCAGAACTACAAACCTCATACATCACTGCATGGTAATACTCATATAGCTGTAGCTATGACTTCTGAGGATTCTTCAGTCTAACTCATAATTCTGGCCTGGAATTAGGTAATAAATATTTTTTTAAATATATATATATATATATATATATATATATAAAGATTATCTGTACGTATATATACACAAACTAATAGAAAAATAAAGCTAAAAAAGAGCACTGCTCATCACCAATGTCATAGGCTTCCTCTGAGGAGCAGAGGGTGTGGGGAAAGCCCTGGAAGAGAATGTCAGTCACATTTTATTGTTCAGGCATCACCCAGGGAAGGGAGGAGTCGTGCTGGAAGAGGGCAATGATTTGCCACTCAAAAGATGCCAATTAGGGAGAGAAGTTACAGGGCCCTGTGGGGAGCTGCTGAGCAAGGACAGCAGCTGAGCAGCAGCTTGGGATGGCAAAGTGGCCTGAGGAAAGACACAGCGGTTGGTTAATTACATGAGGAGGGCTGGAGACCAGAGGGAAGACTGTAGAAGACACATTCTTCTATTGATTTATTTCTTATTTAGCCCTAAGTCCACACAGTATCTAAGCAACTCGGAATCACAAATGGATTTTATCCTTACGCTAGCCTGTGGAGCGGGGAGATGGCCAAATGCTTGGAGAGCCAAGTCAAAGAACAAAGCAAGTGATTTATTTGCCTGGGGTCATAGAGACCATCTCACCCAGATGATGTGATCTTCACCACAAAGACATGTTTTCCCTGAAGAAGGGAAGCTGGTCAGCAATCTGCTGGTATTTGAGAAGAAAGGCCTGAAGATAAGCAAAACACTAATAGAGGAGAGAGAGAAATTTCACACACACAAAAAAACACCCCTCACCTTGTATTTTTGCCAGTGGAAAAGTTTTATAACATTATTATATATGCCCACGTGCTGGGGAGAAGCTCACAGCACACAGCACTGTTGGGTCAGCTCATGAAACAGGGTAGTGGGATGGGTCCTGATGAGAGGCAAGACATTGGTCCACTACAGCCATCCGTGGTTTTTTTCCAGAGGCTTCACAAAAAGAAGTTCTGCATCCTACCTGACCTGGAAGCCGCAGGTTTCTCAGCTGTGCTTCCCATTATCTGAACATAATGCTTCCCATTATCTCTCCCTGGAGGTGTTTAAGAGTAGGATCGACACAGCGCTGAGGGATCTGGGGGAGCTGGGAACTGTCAGTGCTGGGTTAACGGTTGGACTGGATGATCTTCAAGGTCCTTTCCAACCTAGTTGATTCTGTGAACAGCTTGGCGAGCATGACACATTTTCCAACACAAAAGCACTCCCTTGTGGTTTTTAGACTGGCTGCTTAGTACCGAATCAAAGTTGACCATCGGTGGATGATCTCCTAGTCACTCAGATCCAGTACAGACTTCCTTGCTTCAGCAAGAGTCTTCCATGCTTAGAGGCTCTATCATGAATGTCCACCTGAAAAAGCAGAGTATGGGAGACACATCATCTATGCAAGAGTCAGAATCAGTCCTCCTCCACCACGGGTGCTCATCCGCACTTCTTCATAAATAAGAGGTTTTAATTTTCCTCTTCCACCAGCATTTTACATCACCCTCTGAGAAGTAAGCTGGATGACAACCGTGGAAATGTAATGATCACCAGGACACCAACCATGGCATCCCCGTGACCCGCAGCAAGTTTGTGTTTGGTTCCATACAGTGCCCCCCCATGGTTTTGCCTTGCCCTGCCAAGGAGTCCTCACCACCACCTCTCCTTAGAGAGCATTAGAATATAACAAAGCAAAGTGGACTAAATACCAGGACATATTATTTTTGCTCAGCTCCATCCCTCAGAAAACCCTGTGATGTTCACCAGGAGAGCTGCTACGCTAAGCAAAGTGAACTTGACATACACAGACAAGAAATGATGATTTCCCTGATCTCATTCCCTCCAATCCTCATTTCTCTTATATGTGTTGCTTTCAGTGGTTAACAAAAGCATTTTATTCCACTACAGGAAACTATCACCCTTCCTCCTTCTCATCAGGACGAATAACTGAGGATTCTCCACAAAAATTTTAACCAGTGAACTTAATCTCATTGCAGTTTCTTCAACTGTGGACTTTGGAGAACAGTCTGTTTAAGATGCTTCTGAAAAGAATATTTTTATTTTTTTTTATTCCTATGCATATCACTTAAAGAGTAACATTTTATAAGAGTTGCAAAAAAACATAATTAAACTGGGCTTTCACTAGAAACTTTTTTTGTTCAATCTTGGACATCACTTCAAGCGTCAAGGTATTACCAACAGAATAAGAAACTAAATGCAGATCAGTAAAAAGCATCATTTCTCTCTTCCAGTTGAGTGTGGGAAAGAAGCAAAGATTTCACATTTATAATGTCATGGTACATGGTGTGACCAGATTAAAGAATTTTGGGGTTTTCTGGTAGTAATTTGATTTTCTTGAGCTATTTCCTTTGTCAAGTGATCATGAAGGAGACCAGTCTGCCACCAAGCTCTAAGAGCAACATAAAAAAGTGATTAAGTATTATTGTTCTTCACAGGAAGCTGTGTTTACAGCGGGATGCAGTTTGTGCTGTTCCGGCTTGAGTTCGCTGCGAAACATCTGCATAGGATTGTTTACGCTCCTGCAAAAACAAGAGCGAGCTTGCAGCGTGGCTGCAGAAGCCTGGCTTCATTCCTAGAGAGCTTCACACAGGTGGCGTCCGATAAAGACACCTGACCCTTTGATTTGTCTTTTACGTCAATGTTTTTGAGGGCGGGGGGTTGGGGTGGGGGGTGGTGGAAAATCATATGTTTAATTCGAAACTCGCGTACGTTCTCTGCCAGCTCAGTCCGTCAGTATCTATAAAAGAAAAACACAAACATACAACGTTACGGGCTCATGTTTCAGCAATGAAGCACCCAATTAAACGAGTCAGTCTTTCCCAAACAGCAGTCTTTCTCCACTCCCATTATAATCAAGTTCTATTGTTTTTGCAAAACAAATTATTTTTTTTTTTCCTTTTTAATGAAACAATAAATTCTCGGTAGCTGAACCTAAAAGCAAACAGAAGTTGAAGTTGTGGCCATGGAAATGCAAAGTAACAGTGGCTTTGAGTTTCTTGGTTTAACCCATTCACATTACACACGGCCCTGAGCATCTCACTGTCCTTAGTGCATTGGGAATCTCAGGGACTCCTCGCTTTTTGACCACCACAAAGCAGCAGTACCCTACAGAGTTCGGAAGAGACTGACGCCACCTGAACAGTAATGGAAAACTCAAATTGCGTGCTAATACAAGCCTGTAGGGGAAAGGAAACGTGTCAGAGTTCCTTTCACAAGTCACAGAGTTTCTTTTGTGGTGGCTCCCCCCTGGATCAGTTCAGCAGATGGATCCATCAGAAGATGGATCAGCACAAGGCACAAGCATTAAGAGGAAGCTTTTCAAAAACGGATGGTTCACGGAAGAACAGGATGAATTTGAACACACCGTGATGGCAAAGTGGGAACACGCACTGCCACAAACTCTGAGGAACAAGACTGTAGCCAAGACACTACGCTCAGCATGGAGCGTGTTGTGTCAACACACAGCTAGGCTGGGCCCCTGCCAAGCCGACCAGAAGGTATCTACACTAAGCTCTCTTGGGTTGGATTATTTATGTTTTGGTATTAAAATCTGACAAATAAACCTAACAATATTTTTGGCAAGACTCCAACAGCAGCAATAGTAAGTGTTATGTTAACATAAGTTATTACTTACTACACTGCAGTACGCAACGCATCTGGTCACGGGAAGCAGAAGACAAGTCTGCTGGACGAAGTCACCCCAGAGAGTGTGGGTTGCAGGAGAGAGGCTGCTCCATTTCACTGGGCTTCTTGGAGCGGTTTGGTGGCAGCAAGGGACACACTCTCTACGACAAAGAGTATGATGAGCAGGGTGGGTGGAATATAATAAATGAAGGGCTCAAATCACAAGCATTTGTATTTTGATAAATCATCGAAACAGAGGCTTAGAAACAGAACAAAGAAATCTTAAGTCTGTAGGAGAAGCAATCACCATTTTTCACAGGAACAAACTCTCCAGGGGCATCCTGGCATTCCCACTGCCTGTTATCTTCTCGGTTTCATGAACGATCTCATAAAACCAGTGAAGGAGCTGTCATTACTTTAAGGGATGTTGCCACAGGATGCTGTAGCAAATGGGGTGTCCGTGAAAGGGTGAATATTTTTGCAGTGCAACCTCATTCATCTGAGGAGAACATCACCAAAGAGCACACAGACAAAAAACACAAGGTGAAGGATGAAGGCACGTAGAATTCCTCACAGGAGACTCCACAGGTCCTTGGGAGCTGGTATCATTTCTATCTTCGCTATTGTATGGTAAAATTTTATCACATCCAGGACTCTTTGCACATCCCACGGGACAGTGGTAGTGATTGCATGGTTGACGTCACCACACTTCTCGATAGCGTGACCGACACAACCTGACATTTGCAAGCCCATGTGTCAATTCACCTGCTGATCTCACCTGTCCTAGGCTACAAAAGAGGTCCTCTTCCCCCCATCCTTCCTTCCTTCCTCTCAATGGCCCCTGGGCTTCATCTACCTGTGGGGTAGCTCGTGCACCTCGACCAAGACAACACACACGTGCAACACAACATCAACACCTCTTTGTGCTGGGCTGTCAGCATGCCACACACTCTTCCCAAATGTCCTGTCCCACAGCAGGTCTCTCTTCCGTGTGGTGGTCTCCAAGGCATGGGAATTCAGATCATCTACACCTATGGTGAGGAAATGGCCCCGTGTTTTTCCACAGCTGTCCTAACCAACTAAGCAATTTCTCGGTGATTTCCATGGGGAACTTCACTTAATTTGACCTGAAAACCTCCATTCATTACATTACAGACATCCTGCTAGTCTCTATGTTGTAGAGATGACTGTAGCTTGACCATAAAGTCCAGCAAGAAAAGGACAGAGAAGGGAAAGGAAAACCATGAAGTCCTTCGGCAACCACACAAAGGACATCCTTTCTGTCAGAACCAAGAACAAGGGTGTCATTTGTGATGAAAACAAACCTCACTTTCACAAGAGAGTTGCTGAACAGGAAAAGTGATTTTCAGTAGCTTTAAGAACGAAGTTGGGGAATTTAAAGTTTATTTTCTAGGGGTGGAAGGTGAGGAGGAACGAGGTAACGGGGTGCTTAGTCCACCTCAGTCAGGAGCTTGATAGTTTTGTTTTCCTTGGAGAGCTTTTGTAAGCTTTGCAAACAAGTGTGCCACCACAAAACCCAACCGTCTGGGTGCAAACCAGGACTAATCGTGTGTCACCGTAACAGGAGCTGCAGTTCCGAGTAGGGGATTTCGGTAGCTCCCCTCCAGTTGTCCTGCTGGCATCTGCACGCCACCATTTCCCACAACCCACTCACCATCTGAAGATAGCACACATGTCCAAGGCAAGTCATTTCCCAGATCACTTCTCCTGCTCAACTCTTGCAACGGGACTAAAGCTCCAGGGCCTGAGTTGTCCTTGTGTCTTCCTGCACCTTGATTGAGAGAATTGAAATAGTCCAGATTACATTTACCCTCAAGTTCAAAGTTTGCAACCTCCGTTCCCCCAACCCCAGTTTATTTCAGCATGAGGTTCCTATTTTATTTCCAAACATGGCCACAATAACCTTCCATAAAGCAACTGCGCTAACCTTAACCCAACGGTAACTCCGGGCTCCACGGTACGTTCACAGTGGCTGATCAGACCAGGCAAATGCTGAGTCCATCCACAAGTATCATTCTAACTTCATAACAGTTATTTGTAATAAAGCCCTATTCTGTGCCCTCTTTACTCAGCCAGCTCTGGTTTGCAGCATCTTTCTGGGTTCTTTGTCTTAAGATGCTTTGGCAAATCTTTATTATTATTTTGGTCTCCTCAATCCCAGCTATTGCAGGAGAACTCCTCCATCCCTCAGGACAAATTCAGAGGGAGGCACTGAAGCAGTATCAGCAACCAAATGAGTTTGTGTGACCTCAAGCCAAAGCTAGCCAGGCTCCATCCTGTCCAAAATCACTGCTTCACAGAGAAGGCAGCCCTCCATTTCTCAAATTAGCCCTTCTGGGCTTGCACGTTGCATATTTACATGGTAAATTTGAGCAAAAACCATAAATCAGAGGTAAAACTGCGCTGGATCTCAATCATCTATTTTCATGCAAGAAGAGGAGGCTGCACAGTGCTCACTAACAGCTATTGCTTCAACCGTAGTTTGATGCAGTTAAAAAAAAAAAAAAAAAATATTTCTGAGCACCCAAATCCTTCTCCACGCAGTTTTTCAATATTAAGAACTACTAGAAAGTGGGAGCTCACTACAGGGCTTTGTTAGTTCCCTGCGTCACCGCAGTCCAAACGTGGCTGCAGGGAGAACGTCTGAGGAAAAGTCCAGAGAGGAAAACAAATATCCCTATTTCTGGGAACACTGCAGCTACAAAACTTTGTTCTCACTAAACTTGTGCTACTTCCTACTTCTTGTGGTTTGTTCTCATGCTGTTTTTAACCTCTTCTCAAACCAATATAGTATTTCTATTTCATGTCCAAAACAAACCAAGGAAAAAACAGAAAACACACCACATACAAAAAAAAACAATTGAACTGAAACCTTTTCACTCCCAAAAGGATTTTAGCCACAATTTAGGTCAATTCTGTTCCTATTTTAACTTATTACAAAAAGCAGCACCGTAGTGCCTCTAAATAAAGAATAGGTTCTATTTTCCAATAAAATAACAAAAGTTGGTTTCGGGAAAAAAAAAAAAAGACAAAACAAAACTGCAGATAAATTTCCAGCTAGACAGTCTGCTTTAAAGGTGATTTTTCTTACGTCATTTCTACATTCTCATATTAAGTAAAATGACCAGATGGGATGAGAAGGGGATGTCCCCCACATGCTTTGAGAACATGTGAAACCCGTGTATGCAGAGAGCAAATGCCTTTTTAAGAGCTATTGAAGCAGCACTTCTTTTTCTTGACCCTTTAACGTGGGATTTTCATTTCAACCCCAGTGGGATCCTGCTCTTGCAGGCACCACACGCACTCCAAAGTCCCTTCAAACTCAGTCCTTGTTAGGCTGGATGCCCCTTAAAGATGCCCTTTAACTCCTGAGTGCAGACTGCTTGCAGAATTTGCTAAGCATCACAAGAGACGTGGCAAGGTAGGACAATACTTCCTACTATCCTGCGCTATTGAAATAATTTCTTATCACTCAAATAGCCATTGAATAAATTCTACATTTTGATTTAGCAGCAACACGATCCAGTGAACGTGAACCGGCCGCATTCCCAGCTGCAGCAGTAAAACACATCCAATCTTCACTGTGACAATAGAGGGAAATAACTCGCAGGTTTTTTTTTTTCTTCCTGCGACCACCCTTCTCAGCAGATGCTAACAGGAGAAGGGCTGAAAACTGACGAAAGGAGAGAAGGTCTCTAAGGTGTAACTACAGAGGGAAAAGCATCACCTTCAACCACCTGTCAGGACAAGGAGAAAAGCAATGACAACTGAAAAATAAAATTAAAAAAAAAAAAATCTCACTCTGGCTCAGGATCAGTAATGCTTTACGCAGTCCCAGTGTCCAAAACAGCACTCCCCCTCCCTCACAGTACCCCAAAGTAGCTGTTTATACTACAGGCTCTGCTTTTACTGCTTATTTCAAAACAAACCTTTGCCATTTCCTGACCAGAAAAGTTGCGCTTTTAATTCTGTGCTAGAGACTTTGAAAGTCAAGATACTGCTGCTTTCCACTATAAATAGCCCAGGCTCGCTATGACATCTCACTGTGACATTTAGTTCCAACAAAGAAAACAAAAATCTTGACAGGAAAGAAACAAACAGAAAAGAATAAAATAAAATAAAATAAAATAAAATAAAATAAAATAAAATAAAATAAAATAAAATAAAATAAAATAAAATAAAATAAAATAAAATAAAATAAAATAAAATAAAATAAAATAAAATAAAAATAATTTTAAAAAACCCACAAGATAAATCTGGGAGAAATAAATTCCTGGATAAATCCATAACCTTGAACAAAGTCCTGTTTTCCAGTCTTTGGGACATGCAGACACCTCACACAAAGTGCCTGATCCTGACTTTGGAGGAGGCAGCATCTTCTCCATGCGATACACATCAGGGAAATCTTATTCCAGCCTCTCTGGGTATAATTTCAAACTATATCCTGGTGTTACTTTCACGCTCCCAAAGTGCTAGCATCCCTCCAAGGTGCCTTGACAATGGTTTTGACTGCATTTATTTCCCAGAGCCCCACGAGCAGCGGATTTTTCACTGCTTGGAGCTGAAATCCTTCCACCAGCGAGGACTCGCGTCAGAAGCTGAACATCCCAAGACGAGTGTCATGCCTTGGGACAGGTTATTGAAAACTTAGAACAGAAGTGATTTCTCTATGTGCTGTATATCACCGGCTCTGCAGCCATTCAGGTTTCTGGGCGTAAGGCTGGACACGGATCTCTTCCACTGATGAGGGTGTAAAGAAGATGGAGCCAGACTTTTCTCAGTGGTAAACAAGGAAAGGACATGAGATAATGGGTATAAATTAAAAAACAGGAATTTCTATTTAATTATTTTTTTAAAAAAATGATTGTGTGTGGTTAAACACCAGAACAGGTTGCTGAGTTTCCATCATGGGAGATTTCCATAAGCCCAGCTGGACATGGTCCTGATCAGCCTTCACCTCCCGACCCAGCCCTGAGCAGCAGGGTTGGACCAAACGATCTCCAGAGGTTCCTGCCAACCTCACCGACCACGTGAGTGCACGGAGAACCTTCCCCAGACCTTTGGTATATTCAGGTCTCAGGCACCGAGAAGTTTCTTGCAAGGAAGGGATGCGAGCATTCTCATTCTCTCCAAGGAAATTACGGAAATTACACACAGCTTGATCTTCTTGCGAGAAGAATGGGAGATAGCAGGGCAGGTTAACAGCTCTGAACTAAACTTACAGGGAAAGCAGCTTCCTAGGAACAAAGAGAATCAGGGAAACAGAGACCTGAAACAGACACCGTGCAAAAGATAACCTTCCTATTGGCTTGCTTTGCTTTTTTAAAAAAAGGCTGCACTATCAAAGAGTAACTTGGCAGGGAAGGATTAACTAGTCTGCAGGACAATTCTGGCCTGACCAAGCATTCAGCTCAAAGGGTTTATGCTTATGGAGACAGCCAACGGCCACGCTGACAGCTACGGGGCAGCAGTGATGGACTCACTGCCATCTCGAGAGACAACCAGACTGTTATACAATCCATATGTATATATTTTTAAAAAGCAGCATCCTTAACAGCAGTAAAAGCCTGTGCAAGAGACTTCCAGAGTCTTTAGTTGGCCTCTGGTAGAGACTGACGCGAAGAAAGTCCCAAAGTACCAGAGACCTACGAGACCGCATGACAGTTCTGGCTGATAGCCGCGAAAACCTGGATTTGTTCAAACAAAAGACAGCAATTCCTGAGCAGTGCTGCTTCTAAGAAGTAATGAATTAGGCTCTCACACTAAGAATTTTCAAAGTTTTAGCAAAAGCTCCATCAGAGAGGATTCATGTTCAGTAGTCTGGGCATTCAAGTTGCATGATTACATGATCTTTGAAGATCCCTTCCAACCCAAACCATTCTATGGAGTCTAAATCCCAAGCGTAGCCCATGAAAGGCTGGCTGACGTGCCTACTGCGCTCTGACGGGTTCAAGCATAACCCAAAGAGCCCATGGTCCTAATTACCTACACCTAGTTGGGTGATGTATGAGTATCTTTATGACAAAATCCATTTAATAGAGGCGGGTACAGAAAATGGGATCCCAGAAAATTTTGAAACTGCTAAAAACTTACTGAGAGATGGAAAGCTGAGAAAAGCATCCAAGATACCACAAAAAATATTCTGTATTTTCAAAAGCAGCCAAGTACTGGGCAAAACCAAAATCATGTAAGTTTTGAGTAGACTCTGATCTGGAGTAGTATTTATCGGACAATTCTAACAGCCCTGGACTCCAGAAATTATTAAAGGCTATGCTGTATTCTTCAATACTAAAAAACTTCTTATCATCTTTCCTGACTCAAATAATTCAGACCCTTTCCTCTCGAAGTGATGAACAAATTCCCAATATTCATTACCTTATTTACAACACTCCAACTCTTCACCCGAGTACAGTGAAAGAGAAAACACACCACCACCACCAGCACCCACCCAAGATCACCAGTCACCTGCCAGTCACAGCTCTAGCTGCCTCAAGGTACCACCAAGTACTAATTTTAATTTTTTTTTTTTCCCCCCATAGTTTAAAGCCTTGCTATACAGATGCAACTGTCTAGTTTAATTACCACTATATGAGATATGAGGTCACTGGATTTCAACCTGCAGCCTCTCTGCTCGTTGGAGAGAAAAAAAGCCTCCAAATGACAGAAAACACAACACTCCCTTGGTAACTGATTAATTATCCTCAATCTGGGTATTGATTTTTCCAAGTTTCCATTTCTAGGCCTCAATACCAGACTGAAATGCCCCTAATGACAATTTCTTCTTGCATAGGAACCCACAAACACATCCTAAGGTACGTCTTTCCCTAACTTTCTCTTCAATAAGCTACATTAAGCTCTAAATTGATCAAAAGTTATGTGTTGCATTTCTATTAGAAGTCCAATTCACAGATTTTCGGGACAGGGTAGGGGAAAATCTCTTTAAGCCTCATAGCACCGAGGGAAACTTTGCACAGGCTCTTTGCATTCTTCACGATTTACATCGAAACTAGAGAGAGAAGCAAGTCCTGAGCCCAGCACAGACACACAGGCATTAAATATACTATTTTTCTAATAACAGCAAATCTCTAAATAGTCTGATTTTTCCAGTTCCTATCAAATTATGATCACATTGAACATTGCCAAGTTGAAACCATCAGCTTTTGCAGGGCACCTTTGGGGATGCGTAACCACCTTCATCTGTGAACCCCTTAGACTTCAGGAACTATTTCTACACTAGAGACAAACCCATAGTCTCTAAGTTTCACAGAATCGTCTAGGTTGGAAAGGACCTTGAAGATCATCCGGTCCAACTGTTCACTTGGCACTGACTGATCCCAACTCCCCCAGATCCCTCAGCGCTGGCTCAGCCCGACTCTTCAACCCCTCCAGGGATCCCGGGGACTCCCCCCTGCCCTGGGCAGCCCATTCCAACGCCCAACAGCCCCTTCTGCACAGAAATCCTTCCTCAGAGCCAGCCTGACCCTGCCCTGGGCAGCTTGAGGCCTTTACCCCTTGTCCTATCGCTTATTACTTGGTTAGAGACTCATACCCAGCTCTCTGCAACCTTTCAGGTAGTTCCCTGACTTTTGATTTTTTTAAACGTCTCAGGTGTTGGGGTTCTTAATTCCCATCTGTTTAGTTATGCATTCTGCAAAAAGGGTTCCCAACATGTAAGATAGCACAACTGCAAGCAATTTTTTTTTTTTCTATTTTGTCCTGAAATTTCAAAAGTTCATTTTGTCAACGAGAAAGACCAAGACTGAAAATACTTCTACCCCAGTGGTTAAATCTCTCCAGAAAACACCTGTCATTACACATCTCTAAAGTGTACATAACTTCTCCCTTGCTTCAGTACTTCCTCTAACTTCATTTCATTTTACCATTTTTTTTTTTTTTAAATTCACGTACGTACTACTGCAGTGCCAGAGCACATTTGTTCAAATGCAGAATTCAAAACAACTCTTTTAATGCTGTTTCACTTGCCAATTCATCCGCAGCTTCCTGCCAAGTTACAAGCTAATTTCTAGTACAAAGATCACCATCACCACCATAGCTCACCTTTCTTCTATTCCGAGGAAGGACATCAAATTCATTTCAGGAGGGAAGATGCAGCTTATTAGGGAGAAGGGATATGCAAATTTTATCTTAGACACTGATGTTTTATTTTTAGCAGCTCAGTGATATTTATAAGGCTGTGAGGACTGGATACATGGCTGCAGTAGGATGAAGTAAGTATCCCAGGGGCAGGTATGAAAAATCTGCACATCTGCAGGGCAGGACAAAGAACAGACAGTGCTGCCTGAAGTTCATGAAAAGGGGGAGAAGGCCAAATGCTCCGAGCATATCTTCTTACAGTTGTTCTCAAAAAGCAAGTAACTAGGAAAAAAAAAAACCAACCCAACATCTTGACCCTAAATTTTAGCTCATCTTGTATATTCCTTATTATTAAAGGTATTTATATGGTGAAGTCCTGGAACACATAAATTAAATAAGAAAATCTGAAAAAAAAAATTTAGCTCAATCTGGGAAAGCATCGAGACAGGAGTTTAAAAAAAAAAAAGAGTGGTTACTCAAAAATAATGATTGTTCTAAATTTCTGACATGACCCCTAAATCCCCCCACCATGTGCTTCAATTTGCCAATCTGAAAACAATTACCTCATAGCAACACTAAAAGCTTTCACGTTTTTAGAAGAGATTTGCTGACTTCAAGGAGCCATCAAACAGTTCACTGTAGTTGCTCATACCTTTGCCATAAATTCACCATTGAAGATGCAAAGAAAACATAAAACATCAGAATAAATTGGACCGGAACTCAACAATATACTTAATGCATTAGGAGCGTTGAATTCACCTTCTGCCATTTCTTAGGATCCCTTTTTGCCTGGAGAGAGCATATGCTTTCACCTAAACCTGATACTGTAATTTAAGGCGGAGTTCTTGGGCGAAAATACTTAAGAGAAATCTTGCTCAACTTTATATTCTCATGGCCTTTCAGTCCTAGATATGCCAGGGGCACTCAAAATACTGCACAGACCCCAAGTGACAATGAAAACCTGATACAAGCCAGAAGAACCGTGTGTCATCTGCTCTGGGCTTTTCATAACCGAGTATGGAAAACTACAGACTATGCCTTATGCTGGCATCTGCAAAGCACAACCAACTGTCCAATCCCACTGGCAGCAAAATCTGTATTAAATCACTTTTTGTCATCCTGCAGCAATGTGGAACTTCCAGGGCTTAGATCATGGCTTGGTCACTCTTGTTGGTTATTTCACTAAAACACAAGTAGAAAGCTCCAAAACAACTAGCAAAACCTGACTCACCTAGAATGGCATACTGGTAGGGTTATTTTTTTTTTTTAACTGAAGAAATATGGTGTGTTTCATTTCGTATGTATTATTCTCTTCAATCCTGAGCACTAAATACTGCAGAAACCAAACCAATACCTATTCCAACATAAAGGTAACGCAAAAGTAATTCTCTTCCTAACCCACTATTCCCATATTTGTACGCTGAATTTATCAGGACACTTCTCCACTGTAATAAAGTACATTATTTTGGAACTAATGCTGATGGAAAAGAAAACAGAAGGGGAAAAAAAAAAAAGTATGAAAGTCATAGGTACTTAAGTTTATCAAATAACGGAGGCTAGATGAAAAAACAACAGCACCATCTACAGGTTACTGCATGTTTTTACATAGGTGGGTTAGTCAGGACAAGTAAGAAAGTTTTAGGTTGTGTATTTTTCGTTTTGAGTTACTCTAGTTGGAGTTTTATCTTAACTACAGTATCAACAGTAAAATCACAGCTTAAAAAAAAAAAGACTGACGCAAAAAAGCTGTATTAGACTTTGGATGAAATCTACTTACAGTAGTACTTCAGCACCAAAAAGTGGGCAGTTAGGCTGATAGATGTATATACAATTAAATGATATGTCAAAGTCTTAAAATGCTTAGTTATTTATAATGAAATCTATACAAAACAGTTAAAAACGTGTTTTTATATACATTTGGAAAAAAAAAAAAAGTATTGTCTTCATTAGCAGAATGTATTAAAACTGGTTCTCTTATCCCATGTGAACCCAAACCTCTCTGTGGCTTATAACCATCACAAAACCCCAATGTATTGCTTCAACAAGCCAAGTCATAAGGCTAATTTCTGAAACCTACCACTGTATACCGATTTAAGCTTTTAAACTCCCAAAATGGTCACTTTAAAAACAGCATGTAAGAGTAAAATACAGATTTTTTTTAAAAGCCTTAGCTCACTTCTAAATTCCGAGGTTCAACTTAGAAAGATGCTGAACCACTTTATCCCCAATTTTGAAAAACTGATTTATAGCAAAATACAACACCCCACCCCACCCCCCGTTTGTATTATAATTAACACACCTGCCTGTTTCACAGGAACTTTTTTTTACACAGCTAGGGCTCACTTTAAATTTTATATTTAAATAAATAATCAAAGATTAACTAGATGAGCATTTCACGTGCTTATGGCACAAAGAAACGCCTCATACACCGTTACCCTACTTCTTGTAAAGCATGAAAACAAAAAATCCACTAGCAAATCCCCTTTGCTACCAGTTAGTGATTTTGCTTGTTTCCAAACATTCACCAAAGAGAATTTAAAAAAAATAAACTATGTTTTTAGGCTTATGAAAAAAAAATCTTAACTCTAAGTGAGCACAAGTGCAAGAAAGCTAACCAATTCCAAAATTCCTGGGGCTTTTCCAGCACTGTCAGAGACACTTTTTCTCTCACATGCTATTTAAAAATACAAATATTTATTAAACATTCTCTGGTTTTGATGGTGTTTTGCTCAACAGCTAACAAAAAGACACAGCAAAATAACGATCCCTTTTCACTGAAAGCTGTTTCAGTATCTGGGCAAGGGCCTCAATAGCACGAGCTGTAGAATTCGCTGCAGATTTGTTTTTGTTTTTGTTTTTTTTTTAACAGGAGTACATTCCACTGTCACAGGTTTACTAAATCTTGGTAACTACATCTTTTCCTTTTTTTTTTTTTTAAACAATTTTTAAGATGCAGCTTTTGCAATACCGTCTTGTTAAAACACACTGATGCTTCAAGGGTCCAATGAACAACTCTAATAGGCAAAAGTGCTCTAAGACATCACAATACAAGGGCATCTTGGATACTCAAAATCCCAAGATATTTTTAAAGTGCACTCCAGTGTCCCAATTCCTTAGGATTGTTCAGCAGAACTTCGAGAGGGGCTGGGCTCAGTGCCGTCCTCAGTGCTACTGTCCACATCTTGCTCCATTGCTGTCTCCTCATCGTCGAGGCGCTGACTGGTGAAGTTGTTGAGCTCCAGGAGCCCGCTGGGTTCCACTACCACATTGGAGCTGGAGTGACAAGGGATGGAATAGTGAGGGATAGTCTGAAAGAAAGAAAAGATTTCAGTTTTAACGCGCGCAGCTCTCCCAGGTAAAGGCGTCTGCGCAAGCGCAGGTACTCATGGAAAAGGGGTATTTGGTTTCCAAGAGCAATTTTCCCAAGCTGAGGCCCGCTGCATGTTACATTACATTACCTAAAGCTTCAGAGCACCCTTTCACTGGATTAGGTTGTGAAAGATAAAATGTGAATAATCTTGCTCTGAAGACACTCATCTTGGCCTTGGATCTCCACTAAAGGTCTGTGACAGCGTAACCAACAGCTAAACCACCAGTGCCCACCATCCACTGTTCCCCAACCACAAAGCAGAGATAATACTTTCTTATCTTTTTCAGGCAAAACATTCAGATATTAGGACTAGCTACGTGTTTTGTTTTGGGTTTTGGTTTTTTTTTAATACAAGACAGTACAAGCTCCGGCCCTGCTCAGAGCTGCAGCAGCACAGACGCTAAGGAAACACAATGGATCTAAGCTATTTATTTCTGCTTATACTTTCATAGCTTCTAGAAACTAAATCTACAACTTTATACAACTGAAATCCTGGACAGTGTTTTACTTTTGAAATGGCTCATACCATACCACAATGATAAACAATACAGATTCTGAAAAATATACAGATTTGAAGTAAAATAGAAATCTACCTTTGTCTATTTAGGGAAATGAGGACTAAAAATGAGTACAAAGATGATGATTTCTACAAAAGCGAAGTTAGCTGCAATGAAGATTTTACAAAGTAGCATGAAAAATTTGAAAGCTCTGTACACAAATTATTTCCCACACCAAAAGCATTTTCATTGTAACACAAGTATGATACACAATAAAACCATTTCCAATCCACGCTACCATTTGTGTGAACATATACCATGGCAACTTGTCTCCAAAAGATTCGTATTATACCACTACGAGTCCTTGGATGACTTAAGTACTTCCTCAGTTGACATTCTGACCATGTATTACATCATAAAACATCGTATTTAAGACAGCAGAATCAATTAAAGTATCAATCATCAGTTAGGCAATGACTCAAAAGCATTTAGGCTAAAGATCAACAGTCATTTCATCTCCAAAGTGGTAAGACTGGTTACAAGTGAAGTTAGCAAGCTTTCTTCTGAATCCAGACCTTATTTGCTGCACTTTCCCAGTAAGAACCACCCCACTACTTCATTTTTTGGTGCTAATTTTATACTCAGAGGTAACATTAACATACTATAAAAAGTTCTAAACCGTAGTTCACATTTTAAAAGGTCACATTGTAAAGCATTGCAAATAGAAGTACTTTGTAAAATTAGATGAGCTTGGTTTGTTTTCTTAACAGAAAAAAAAAAAGGAAGACACCAAGTGAATGATACAGTGCTAGAGAAACTCGAGTTCACTTTAAGAATTACACACTTTGAGGTAGTTAATCCATTACAAGCGTAAGAGTAGAAAAAGAACCAAAAACCGGGGAAGGAAAACAAAAATACTCGAACACCGTTCAGTTGCTATCATCATATTAGACATGAGTTTGCTCTGCTCAATCTTTGCCTTATTTGCTCTGGTCTTCGCTTACCTGGATAACAATTTCTGATGAACTCTCTTCAGCTTTCTTTTGTGATATATTCTGAATGTGTACAAACTGGTTTGTTGTAGGCATTCCTTGTGCATCGAGTTTCCTCTCTGTTAAAGTAGGACCAACAGCAGGAGGACTTGAACTGGATTCTGCACGTGTCTGTTGCTGGGGGATGGAAGTTGCCGTCATCCCTACTGCAGTCACCCTCGGCACCTGGGTACAAGGTGACGACTCTGCTTCGCTAGCGAGTTTACTAGTGGACATGGCCTTGTCTGGGGGATCCACTATCGTCTGTTCTACGTTTGTATCAATCTGAGCTTCCACCATAGACACTCTCAAAATATCTGCTACTGCTGTCTTCATGGATGCCTGCATGGGAAATAGGCTGGTAACCGGCAACGCCAGTTTGGGCACAGAACTGCCACCTGCTACCTTTGAAACAGAAGGAGGCTGACGCCCCTCAAAAGTTATCTTTGTAACAGTGGATCCTTGCGTTATAATTGGATGCTGCACCTGAAAATCAAATTTTTGTTGTGCATGTTACAGCTAGATTTTTTTTAATTTTTTTTTTTAATTGAAAATCTAATCAATATTTCCAAGGACAGTATGGAACAAACAACATACTTGCTATTAGGAAGACAGTTGAAACTCAGTGTTTTAACAAAGGAATTAGCAATGATATGGTAACAGTTAATTGAAGCCTGGGGAAAAGCAGCTTTTTAGGCTGCTAGATAAGGGTTGTAGCAGTATAATACCACAGCAGCCTCGTTTTCCTTTGGGATTTACATCCCCATGTGATGTTTGTAAACCCTCTTGTTTTCACATGTATTCCTGAAAGGGCCAAAGAAAAAAAAAAAAGTACTTTTCCGAGTTAGTTAAAATATGTTTGGGTTTTTTTTTTTGCCACGTTCCTCAGTCTTTACATTTTCCCCTCCCAAGGAAAAAATCAAATTACTCCTGTACATGAAAGCCATATAACTTCAGGAAGATGTAAACTACAAAGGAAGACGTACAATGGAGAGCCTTAGGAGACTGCAGTGTATTCATCTTTATTTCCACAGAAATAAAAAGTGCTACGGGAACGGACATTAATTACGTGTCATATCTAAAAATTAAAAGAAAATAATTAGGGACAAATTCCATGCACCAGTGGTGGCAGAAATTCATAAAAACTGTCCAACAAAACACGTTTGTGAGCTCTATGGATTTTTCCCCTATAACATGTGCTTCTCTCTCCTAGTGTCAACCTTCTGGTGGGGTAATTAATACCAGCAGAATGAGGAGTTCTCTCTTGCCAGGACAAAACACTGCTACAGCGACAGGGTTGGTGTTTTGATTTTTTTTTTTTTTCCTTGAACAGCGACGTGTATTTTGCATGCTATCAATATTCCGTTACCTGGCTTGCTGGCTGTTTCTCTGAAGAGGCAGGTAGCTGCATTTGACTCTGGGGGGGTTGGGGTTGCACGTAGATTTTTTGTGCCGTTGGTGCCTGTTGCAGTTTGGGCAGCTGCTGCGTGGTTTTTACTGCAAGCACCTGTACTACAGTTTGCTGTGGCTGTGCCACTAAGGTAGGGAGTTGCCTTTCTTTGGCCACCATGTGGTGGGGGGGGTGCTGTGCATCTGGTTTGGTCTGTGCTTGCTCTTGCTGCAGGGGGGTTAGCTTTTGATGCCTTATAGAAAGCTGGGGCATTTGTGGGAGTTTGTGCTGGATTTGATCGGCCTGCAGGTGGATTGTCTGCTTCTGCTTAGTCTGGAAACACTGCAGAGTTTTCACTTGCAGTTGAGTCTGTTCCAGCTGTGGCTGACTCAGTTTTTGCTGTTTTTGTGCCTGTGATTGTGTCAGGGCAGATCTGTAAAACAGGCCAGTCTGAGGATCTAAGGTGTCCATTTCTTCCACTTCGCCTTCCTCAGTTCCAAGTTGTTCACTGTGTTTGGTAAATGCAGTGTGACTGCTTAAGGCCTTAATAAGAAGAAGTTAGAGCAAGTTAGTAAAGAGAAACATAAACTATAAGAATACACAATCTAAACATAATTTGTAATGTTTCAACCGGACTAGTTCAACTTATTTTACAGTTACAGACTCCCAATAAATATATATAAAGATACGCTTACATGGAGATTCCAAAATGCATAAGCAATCAACAGCTACTTTTATCATGCTAAAAATGTGGTCCATCTTTACATGACAACATCAACTGCACAACTAATCCTCAGTGGAGTTTATGCAGCCCTCATGTGTGTCAGGCTAAGGTTCAAAGCCCCTAAGTGCATGGCAGTTGGATATGAAGCAGCAGGGAATAGCAGGTGGTGGAACCAGTAGCTCCTCATTAAAGCCAAGAGTCTTTCTGCACAGTAAATTCTTGTTCTGCCTCTTGAGACCCTAGTCATCATCTCTGTGATTTTTTTCTGCAGCTCCCCATGTACCTACAGTCTACCCTATTTAAACAGAGATCCTCTCTTATCCTTCCTTCCTCAAAATTTTATTACAATTTTTCTTGGGCATTGCACAAATGCTGTTTGGTTTTCTGGAGGATTTGAGGAAGCAAGAAGAGACCTACATTACTATGCTTTGTATACCATAGTATAAAGGTATTAATAAATGGCCTTAGGAAGACAAAGTAGCCTACTCAAACACCTGTGAAAATACACTCTGAAGTGAGTTTATAACCCTAACACAGCACTGTCCTGTACAGAACCCTGTCCCTACACTAACACCAACATCAGAGCCTAGGCCTGTGCAATACAACACATAGAAAAAAACCCACTTGTTGCTGTTGAAGAGATGACATACAGACAGCAAGAACTCATCTAGGAAGCACTAACTTTTCCACAGTGGTTGTTAAAACCTCTTAACAGTCTTAATCTCATTAATTGCTTCCCTTTTATCCCACCACCTTCACCATTAAAACAGGAAAAATTAAGTTATTAATTTGCCCTTACACCAGTGGCAGCAACATGACACACATTCAGAACAAGCCCTTGTCCTGTATCATTCATACAACCTACTGGTGTTTATTTATAGACTGTTGGGAAAAGAAAGGGTACAACCTGCTGCATGATATGGGTAATTGCGCCTGTGGAGGATGCGGGGATAGATTTCACCACAACAGAAGTCTGCGTTGCTGTCTGCGACTGAGCCACATGCTGCAGCAGAGTCCTCTGGGGCTGAGATGACTGCTGGTGGGGCTGGGACCGATGGCTGACTGAAAGTAAAGAGGTCAGTGGCACTTCTCCAGAACTAACTGCAGTAACTTCCACTATTTGCTCTGCATTTAAGCTTCAATTGAAAGCATATATGACTGAAATAAAGATCTGAGTATGAAAACCATCTTTTGCTGTATGCTAGCTTCAACCTTAAAGTGTAGATCTATTCTGAGAAGCCTCATAAAAGTAGCAATTCAGGGGGTTTGCTTTTGTCTCTGTTTCTTAAGTAATCACACTTGGTCCAAACCTCCTCTGGCCCCCCTCTCCCAAGACACCAACTCTGCAAACAGAATTCATGCTCTATTTTCAGCTGGGTTCTTTATACAGCACCAGCATAACACTGTAGAGCACAAGTTATTCTGTGGTTTTTACACTGTTAAAAGCACCTGTACAATTGACTGCAATTAAGAACAGCAAACCTTGCTCACTGAATTTCTATCACTGATAAACCGCAAGAAATACTCTCCAGAACACTGGCTAAATTTGAAAGATTAGCAATTAGAAAACGTTTGACTATCATGAAAGCAAGTGAGGTTGATCAGAAATCACAGGCCAAAAAAATTGAGACCTTGCCATGGGTCTATGTCACTTTTTAGAACAGATCCAGTTATGGAGCTATGTGATGGCTCTGTAATTAAATAGCAGACTGACAGAGAAATTACCTTCTGCTGAGAAAAAAAAAAAAATCCAAACCCCATTCTATATTGCAGTCACTGATAAGACATGAATCTAAATTACTTTATGCCTGTCCATGCTGATATTTAATTAACTTTTCAGTTACAAAATAATCAATAACTGAAGGCGAACAAGCAAACTTTAAATTCAGTTGTAACGTCACTTTAAAAGTTTCTAGTGACCTTCCTGAAAATAAAATGAAAGGTCATATTTTGATTCACATAATTTTACTTTCCTGCTCCAAGGAAGGAGCTGGATAATATCAATACCGGCCTGCATGCTGTGCCAGATCCATCACGGATATCCCCCAACAGTTCCTGCACAATTGAAAACTTAATTTAAAAATAAAGTTTCTAACCTATATGGTTGTGTAGATATTCTTCCGAATGTGAACCAATACAGTGTTGTCTTCCTGAGTCTGTAGACAGACAAAAAACGGTGACACTAAGATGTGTGAACGGCTCCCTTCATCTCACAAGGAAGCACATGCTGAATCCCAGCTCCCATATAGATTAAAGTGTGCCTAATCCTTTGGTCTAGGCACACGCAGGAGATTGCACAACAGATTATGGACTGTTTACTGCTGGATTTTTAGCAGAAGATATAGCTACATAGATTACTGATGAATCCTGAGAAGCACAAATTAAACCAGAAAGGAACACTCAATTACCTGCATTCCCTGGCAGTGTTCACAGAAACTGGGGGAAGGGACAAAAATTTAAGAGCAAAATAACCAGTTTTGTGCTGTAGCATAAACTGCTGCTCGTCAATCCACAGCAGCCTGCACTTCTCTGGCAGATTCCTGTATAGCAACTCAAGGTTTATAAAAATCCCAGGTATTTCAAATAGTAATCATAGCTCAGGGAAATTTTCAACTTTTGTACTTTGTATGGCTTCTAAACTGCAGAAGAGGACTTAAGTCTACAAAAATACCAACTGTAATCTCCTATCTTCCCTGCAAAGGGCCCTATTTGACGTCAACTTTTACAGCAAGACCCAACAAAAATTGGAACTTGGACTAGAAGGACTGTAGTATCTGTGTCAGTGAAACTGACTGTTAACTGGAGATCACTTCACCAATATTTATTGTACTTCTGAGTTTGTTTTAAGAGAGATCCAAGGGAGCATGACTCAAACATTCAAAATTGAAGCCAGATACAGTAAGTGTTATATAAAAGAGAAACAATTAACATCCCCCCAGCTCCACTTTCACACAACTTAAATTTGGATCATACAAGGGATGGAAGCGAGGGGAGAAGGTGCAGAGCAGGCAAATGAAAAATTAAAATATCAGATAAAACATTTAACACCAAAACCACTAGAGTTACAGATGTGTACTTAAGACAATTTAATATAAGCAAGTTTTATTTCTCCTTTCAAATTGTGTATTTTCAACATACTTTTCCTTTCATTTTCCAAATAAAGTAGGGAGACCAATAATGTGGACTTAAATTTAAATGAAAAACAGGTAATCTGATCCTCTCACATGTATGGGAAGTGGCTCGCACCTCATATTCTGGGGTAGTAGGGAGCATGAGAGATGGGGGAGTCAAGGACTTATACAAAATGAACAGCCAGATAGGAGTCAAGAGTTTAAAAAGAGCTGAATCCCAACTATAATTTCAATTTGAATAATTTATTTGTTTAAAAAGTGCAAATTTATCAGTTCAAAGCCTTCTAGCAAATGAAGAAACTGGTGATTACGTAAGATGCTAAACGCACATCTGCTTTAAAACCCACTTAGTCCTGATAAGCAAGTGACATTTTGCAAATATGGGTTAAACTAACTCGTCTGACTCATCTGGATATGTACCAGAAAATCAGTATACAGTCCCTGTAACTTAATTTTCTACTTTTGCCTTACTAGACATTTTCCTTAAAGACAAGTGGGACAGTCTGTCCTCTCCATCAGATCAGGGAAGAGAAAATTTGTTCAACTAGGATATCTCAAAGCAACAATCCCCTGTTTCAGTTAGAAACATTCTCCACTATGTGCCCCAGAAAAGCAGATACAATCTCTGTTCCCTGCACAGGGTCTCAAGAGTGGAAGAAAAGACTCATTTCCCCCCAAGCAAATTATAGTTAAAACATAAAAATAAAACCCTTTGTAAGAAAACTCCAAAATAAAGTCCCCAAACTTTAACTGCACTACCTGTCACTTACCAGTTGTGATATATTCAGCTACTAATTCCGACTCTACAACAGCAATTGAAG
>NW_020799091.1:2001096-2005796 GCF_003259725.1 Athene cunicularia | reverse complement strand
AATCAAAGTTGAGCAGGTTTCTTTGTAAATTGAGTTTGCCTTGGACTGAACTCTTTTTCAGGAGGTTTTAGCAGTTCAGGTGATCAACATGTATTCAGCATTCTGAATTAACAGCCCTTATATTTTGATAAGTTTGTTGAATCTTCAGAACTTCTTAAAACTTTCTTAAAATGGCAGTATAGACCAACAGTTACAGAATTACATAGAAAAGGTGACGGAAAGGGACATAAGTACACGTTTCACTGGGAGATATTTGCTTTTATTTGATGCAGTGATACACCTTATGGTGACTCCTGACCAAAGGCTGGGTGTAATTTATGCTGTATTATTTATCCTACTCTACCACACAGAGCTGCATCCGCATCATGGCTTGAAGCCATGGCAGCATCCCCATCAGGACTGCATGTTTGATACACGTCCTGATGCACGTATATAAAAGCACCAAAATTTATGTTGGTCACACGACAGCTTTCAGTCATCCAGTGGAGAGATGCTTCAATACACTCAGCAAAGAGGGTGGCAGAGCATGGGCTGCCAAAAAAAACCAAACCTCCAAACCACAACAAAACCTATCTCTGGCAGGCCACAAGCATTGTAAAGCAAGTCAGAGCCCAGCAAGAAACAACTATCCCTGATTTTCACATAGGAAATGGAGGCATATAGTAAAGAGCCCATAAAAGGTAAATAAAGCCATGAGAGAAGTGAACAATGACACTCAACTGCTAACAGGTTGGGTGAAAACCCGTGCTAAAAGGAGACACAGCAAGTTATATGAAACTAGCTAGCATTCTTGGGAGACAGTCTGTATTTTCTGCGACACCAATACACACCTTGGGAGCTCTGGGAGGACTCTGTAGAAGAAGAACTGCTATCGGTGTACGTTTGTGGTTCTTCTTTCACTTCTGGGAGAGACGAGTTTCCTGTCTCTGCTACCCTTGATGCCTGCTGTAACGTCTCAGTCACCAACTGCCTAGTTTGTTCACTCACAACCGTTGCCTGAAATGTCACTGGCTTTGGTTTTATGAGAACCTAATTAGAAAGACAGATTTTGCGTCTATTAAGAGCATTCAAGAACACAGATCGGAGCAATCAGTAAAAGATGCCACTAAGATAGATAAACATCTAAGATCTATATAATATTAATCATTTACTGAAAAAGTCTACCTGTAAATTCAGCAGCTCTGATTATTAAAACACAAAGCCCAAGTAAATAGCAGTGCACAAGAATGTAATTCTTGTTCTCCGTAATTTGGAGTACTTAACACAATAAACCACTAAACTAATTTTTCAGGGCTAGATACAACTATGGTGTGACAAGAGGAAGCTACACAAGTGAGCTGGAACATGCATGGCACTGATAAGGACAAGCACCTCTCTTCTGCAGCCCACAATAAATACAGTCTTGAACAATCAAGACACGCAATATGTTATATCTGATAAAAATTTAGTTATTTTAAACACTAAATGCAACCAGAGAAAAAGCTGAAAGCGTCCAGAAATAAGCCAGATTCTCTGTATGCAGCCCCACCAACTAATACAAGGTTGCAGGGACAACCTGAACACATATTAAGTGGAAAATAACTTCAGTAAAACCTCAGATTTGATGGATGGCTTATGTCCAGACTCCAAATCTTTATTTCTCATGATCTAGCCATTAGCTGTAGGACTTAAAAACAGGCATCTAGAGCCATGACCAGACAATTTCAGTTATGTAAAAGGCTTAGTAAATCCTTTTAGCTTGCTCTAGGCCTCCAGAAACAGCTAAAATGCTCAAGAAATCAGAATCAAGGCCACCTCATTACACCTCTAAGTCTCATTCCCCACAGACATATATTAATCCTACAACAAATGCAGCAACACAGTGAAAAAATATTTACTTCTCATTAAAATTTAGGGGTACATTTCAAGACAGAAATGGGTCCTCACTGTACCTGCGTTTTCCCTTGCTGACCATAAACAATTTTAGTTGGGATGATTTTGGTGGCTGGCTGGACCGTGGACCCTATTCCTTTTGGCTGTGTAACAATCATTTTTGTGATGGGTCTTGTGGCAGTGATGATAGCAGGTTTTGCTCCTGCTGGCACTGCCTGAATAGTTTTCTCCCCCTGTAGAGAAGTCAAAGTTTACAGGTTAACTTAGTGAAATTCTTCAGAGAGACCCACTTCTCTAAAAAAAATACAGTTATAGGTGAGCGTGTGTACCACGACAACAACCTGCTCCTGCTGCTGCAACTAGACTTGTTTGATACAAAAAACGTTCAAAGACCAAGAACGAAAAACCTTACAGATTTGAAAGGAAAAGCTACCGAAATCCCCTTGTCCATTACTTTACCTTTTGAGCAGTTCTGAAGGGGTGAACAAAAAGAAGTAACTAAAAGACACTGACAGGTTTTTTGAAGTCGCCTCAAAGAATTCGCTTAAGTTGGAACCTTCCTCAAATCCTTTGCAAATGTTTTTTTTAATACTCCTTATTTCTATTAACAGTAAATTTGGCAAGACACCTACAAAACTTGAGATTCTAAAAATAAATCATGATCTTTATTATCCTCATGACCAAGACATCAATTACGTATAGACTTCTTTTTAAACTAAAAGTTCACCTAATAAAAAAAAGCAGATTCACAGCTGTTTCACAGGAAACATTTGACTGTGGAATACTGCTGACACATGACTAGACTCCTGATAGCTTAAGACCAGCAAAGCTATTGAACACGCCTTTTTTTTTTTTTTTTTTTTTTTTTTTTTTTTTTTTTTTTTTTTTTTTTCTTTTTTTTTTTTCTCTGCACAGGAACAAACCAGATGAGGAACAACATTAGTTGCCAATTCTCCCAGTATTCCTACCAATTCCCACCAAGTAGCTGAAAACCCCAAGAACCTTACTTGTTTCAGAAATATCACCACATTCTGGAGGTTCCTACTGTTAATGTCACAAGATCTCCGCTTGTGTAAAAATACAGCTTTAAGTTTTGTAAACTAGAAAAGTTCAGAATCTTAAAAAAAAAAAAATTCCTAAAAGATTTCAAAATAACCTCCCTACTGAACTCTGCTACTCAAGTAGACTTTTAAAGATTACATGATTAATGCATTAAATCTCACAGTTCTATATAGGAACATAAAGCATGTTCATCAGTCATATTTACGAGCCCTTATAGGTAAACTCAGTTGAAGCTGGAAACTTAGTTTCGTTCTTGGTACGCATGAGGTTATACAAAAAAATATACAATAACTCAGGAACGGGTTGTTACAGTGTCACACACCATATAAATTGAAAGGTGGTACCCTTACTGTGAAAGGACAGTTTGGTTTTGCCCTTTACATCCAAAAGATAAATGGTTGGAGATGCAAGTTTATAACACAGAGCCGTGGTTCTCACTAGAGCACAAACAGGCTAAGATTCTAGAAATTTTCTTCTACTTAATCCCTTCAGGATTACAAAATTATTAATCAAGGACAAAAGGCAAGCTCAAAAGTTTTTTTTTTTAACTTTGAAAACATTCTCAGCTTGTTTTAAGCATCTTTCATACCCCGCAAAACATACTTGCTTTTCAAACATCCCTGACATTAAGGCATGCTGTAGCTGTTAAAGAGCTCATGCACAGTTTGCTTTTAATCAGGACTTTAGCAGAATGAACGCAGCAGCCACCACACAGCCTGTCACTTGGCTATCGATTTGAGACCTGAAACTCTGACTTACCCCAGCATTCAACAGCGTTGTGACAACATTTTTGCCTGGAAGCCCTTGAATCGTAGTTCCTTTTCCAGTAGTCTTTTGCACAACAATCACATTGGGTTTGGATGTCATTGGAATTGTAGTGATTTTGGTTGTAGTTCCTAAATTATTGTGGGAAAAGAAATAACGTGCAATTTGTCACATGTACATTTTCTTCCACTGTAGAAGTTGGTGAGCTATACAGAAATCATTGTATTTAAATATGACAGCACAACAGAAGAAAAAAAAAAAAAAAAAAAAAAAAAAAAAAGGCAGCATCTGGAATGGGAATTTATGTTACTCAACTCAACATATAAAGATTAGATGCCCACTCTACACATCTTCCACCTACAGTAAAAACAGGCATGCCCAGGACAGAGTAATTAATTTTTCTGTATCAGGACAGTCAGCCCTTTTGCACAAATTACAGGGGAGGCTAATACAGCTTTCTCAGGTTAACATGTCTAACTTTACAAAGACTAGAATTAAGAGGGAGGTAAGGACACCACTAATACTCAGCTCAAGGTCCTCTTTCCACAAATATTCTTCTACAGATTCTTCTGCAGAGGTTGCCTATGTATCAAGAATGTATGTCCTGTCAAGAGAAATACCAGCTCTTTCTGGCACTGAGCTGCTGTAACACAAGTGACAAGTAGTGGATTGAAGGAAGGAAAAAAGAAAAATATGCCATTGTTACAATCAGTTCTTAAATATTCTCTTGGACTCGTTGGGGTTTCTGAAGTCACTCATGATATGCCTCTCATTCACTATATAACAAATGCACCATTTGCTTTATCAGGGCATAAACTGATGCTTCTTTTTAACAGCAGCATCATCCTCTTGTCCAAAGGATGAATTTGCCTGTGAATATGCATCTGCATGGCAGACTACCATAGAGCTCAGAGATCAGTAGTGTTTGGATGTGGGTGCTAAGCCAGGAGAGCTGTGCAGCTGTGGGTGTGGGGAGACCAGTGAGCTGTGCTTACTATGCC
>NW_020799091.1:1976052-2001046 GCF_003259725.1 Athene cunicularia | reverse complement strand
GTGTTGGCTATTTCTGTTCCTCTCCCAATATTTAATTAGTTCCATTCGCTGTATCAGGTTTTAGTTTACCTGCAGTGACAGGTAATTCTGCTCAGCCCTCCACAGTCTATGTGACTACATACATCAGTATGTCATCAGTGTTACTATACTGACATTTCAGTATCTCCTCAGACCACCTTTTATCAAAACCTCCCACTTTCTCCTTGAAAAACAGTACCACTCAGTCACAGCAGAGCTGCAAACCCAAGGACTTCCCTCAACTACCTTCTACCTATTAATCATGCCTGTAGGTACTTCACTACATATTTCAGATTAATAATTCTAATAATTCTGGGAAAGGGAAGACATGCTGAGATGACATCATGATTTACTTAATTTTAGTAACTTCAAAGGTATCTAAAGACTGTTCCCTTAGCAAAAATAAGAAGAAACCAAAAAGATCACAAAAAAATCAACCCCAAAGAACCCCACCATGAAACAGAAAAAAAAAAAAAAGTAGGCATCCTTTCCAAACTTTTTTTGTTTCAGGACAATCATTATCCTTATCAGGACCAGCCGAGTGTTTACCCACATCAGCTGGTGCTCAGGAGAATAACACTTGCATTTGTGTATAAACTCACTAGTAAATCTAGACATCTTCTTCACAACTCATCATACACACAACAGGCTGAAAAACTTGTTCCCCAAGAAGCTACTGTATCAGCCCTAAATATTGCTTTGTAGAAATCAGGATCTGAAAACCTGAGGTACTTCTACCAGACTACAAATCCAGGGTGGGGTTTACTGGATTGCTTGTGCAGCACCTTCCAGTGACAGGAGCTGGCTGGGACCATGTCAGGTCTTTGCTGAGCATCAACAGCAGGACCTCTGAGTAATTTAAAGATATTTAGGTATATCTAAGGATATTTAGTCTATCTAAAAGATAGACTAGGATAAACAGAGCCAGCAGATCTCGCTGTACATGTGCACCTAGCTAGGAAATGAGCAGACCTTCCCTGCATTAGCACTGTTGAAGTCCAGAACAGATACCAAGAAATTGTGACTGGTGTGACCATGTTTGGTTCTGATCCTAAAGAGACCAGGCTATACTGGCATCAAGGCTGGTCAACAGATTAACAAGGGTAAGCAGCAGGGTTTGCATGATGCTGGGAGTTAAAACTTAGGTTAGAACACAGCGTAAGGGAAAGACAGGCTGACTCTGACAAAAGAAGATAAGGTGGAGACATCACAGCTGAATTTAACATGCAGTTCACTTTATTCTGGTTCTCTGGGCATGTGATGGAATAGAAAGGGGCAGCATCCAGATTATAAAATGCTTTCAACTGGGGCTAAGACAGTTTTCTGATCTTTCTGCCCTCTAACAGAGGATGATATAGGAGTTCTCCTTCCCCACATCTTTTCCTCCCTCACATTAGATGTTTCCTTCTTAAACACAAGAACTACTGCAATCCTTAAGAACACTTTACCTCTGTAACTTCTACCCATTACTTACTACTTCATCTTCAGCCATTTTTCTTCTGAATTAACTTCTCCAATAAAGGTCCTAATAATTATTTGAGCATATAACCCACAGAAAAGCCCTGAGCAATTAGAGCAAGTCTAAAGTTACTTTTGAAATAAGTCTCGATATTGAAGTACTCATATGCCTACCAGAAACAATATTACTGCTGATAATCTTGCCTCCCAGCGTGGCGAGTGATTTTGGTACTACAGTAATGATGCTACCACTTGTAGTTTTCACATAAGTAGCAGCCCCTGGAGTTCCAGCCATCCGAGCCCCTATAGAGGGGCTAACCGTTGGCCGCGTATATGTTGCTTGAGTTCCTGTTTTAAAGAGAGAACAAGAAAAGCTCACTGTTAGAATGTGATCCTCTACTAGTATTTGTGGAAAAATAAGTTAGTTTAGAAAAAAAAGCACTGGATTTTCTTTAAAGAGACCCCACAGTGCAATTTATTACCACCCTTCACTATTCTCCTAGTACTTTTCAAACCCACAGAGGAATACTCAAGTATATACCAGCATTAAATTACCATAAGGGTCTTCTGAACTATTTTACCAAATTATTTGTGACTGCTATATTTTATTTCACGTCTTTGTCCCTAAGATTTTAATTTTCAGCAGTGTTTAGATTTTGCCTGTATGTTTGCCACTTGGCTCCTTAGATGCCCGAGTGTGGCATCTGGACACCAGCAGAACTAATCTCATCCTCTTCTAAAGACACCTACACTGTCCCTTCTCCTGTACGATAAACTGTTTATAAAGAACACCACCAACGACTGGTCTAAATATCACTCTAAGAGAAAAATGTAATTTATACTGATAATGCAAGTTTAAGGATTTAGCATTTAGCAGTATAAAAGAAACCTCCTGACGTGGTATAAATGCTGCTGATTCTGCTGACCTGCTCCTCAGAATGGAAACAGAACTGAGTCCACAAAAAAAAATGGCTCAAAATAATAATACAAGTCAACAGCTACACGAACACTGTAATTCCACTATGCTTGTACTGCCGCAGCTAGTGCACTACAGACCTTAACTGCCAAAGATCAGAGCAAACCGGTTTGTTATAACATGAAGGCTATGTGTTCAAATCCAAGAGAGCACAATATAGGTTTTACCAATTATATGAACTGCAAAACTGCTAGATTTTAATGTACTTAAAAAACATTAAGTACTTCAAAAGTTAAAAAAAAAAAAATATTAACCATTAGTTTATGCTATCATTCCCAACCCATGCTAAAAATTCAGGAAGCAAGTTAAAGAGTTTTCTGAAAACTAGGATAAATCTGCCTTTCAAGTTTTCCTCATACAAGTTTACAATCTGAACGGTCTGCATTATTTCTGATCTTTAATCAATAAGAAAACACAAATACAATTAGATCCCCAGAAAAACACTGGGAGTTTAGAGTTCAATTTACTGGCCTTTTTATAAATTAGTTGCAGGACTATGAGCAAGTCACCTGTCCTTTAAAGTCTGTATATGTAAAATAGGAATGATGCTGACATACCTGCTTGAGGTACCTAAAAAGTTAAATTAATGTAAACTGTCTAATACAAGGTGCTACAGAAGTGCAAAGTATCTGTACAGGTTACAAGAAAATTTCCTTTAGAAAAAACCCACTGGGGAAGGAACGCTCATATTTTTGTTTACCAATTCAAAGAGATTGTAAGAGGAATAAAAAAGCACTCAATGCAAAAATCCTAATCTAAAATAATTATCAACAGGATTGTGAATGTGCTGTTGTGCTCACTGTTCACAAGAGAGAAGTGTTTTGTTTTGTTTTTTTTTCACCTTAATAAACCATGTTTCATCACCTGTATGTCTGGGTTTACCCTCCCTTCCCTTCTCAGAGCCATAACTTACCAGTGGGAGTAGTGACCAGTTTAGTTGTCATGATAGTCCCATTACTGCTAACCACCATAATGGGTGAATTGCTACTGCTGGGCAAGGTCGCTGTAACTGGTTTGGGAAGGATTTTACTGGGCTGCACCTGTTGAGTGATTATTTTAACACCTAGGAAAGGAGAAAGGTCACTGTTAAAATACAGGCACGAAAAGTTACTTTCTGAAACGCTTTCTCAGACCAAGCCCTAGTGGGCAAGTAGCCTCACAAGGCTTCTATTCTGAGTCCATATATTCTTGATCCTGAAAATAATTTTTTTGTTTGTTTAGGTTGGGTTTTTCTTTTTTGTTTGTTTGTTTGTTTTGCAAATAACAAGACAGTCATCATCTTTGCCTTTCATGTGCCTGTTTCAATTCCTAGACACTCCCACTGAGGCATGGGATTCCATTCCATCACTAATTTGTTGTAGTGATTTTTAACCTTTTCTGGTCCAAGATTCAAAAAATAGAACATTTCCCAGGAACCAACAGGTTACAACCAATACTGAATTGGCTCATAGAACGAACCATCAAAAAGTAAAGTAGTTCTTCATCAATTTAGTCTGTAGATTCTAATGTGTCTTAATTAGCCTAGTTGAATTTCATCCCTCCGAATAAATTAAAAAAAGCTTTCTCCACAAATTATTAGTGAGTGTAAGGAAGCAACTGTGACATTGACTAGGGAAGGCTGCTTTAAGTAAACTGCTCTCTCTCCTTTTGATTTATTGGTTATCTTGAAGTCACAAAGGAATTGGGCTGAAACAAGTTCTGAGCAGAACCAGCAAGAACAAAAGGGTGAGGACACCTTAGTACAGCAAGGACTCTGCTCCCTCTCTCTCGATTTGTGTAGGGGAATGGGACCTCTGCAAGATTCACTCCTCACCTGCAAACCAGGAGATTCATATCATCTGTTCAAAAGTATATCCAGGACACCTGCATCTTAAGGTCTGTTCCATGGAGAGGTAAATGTATTGCATTGTCTTGGTCAAATGCCATGAAACACCCAGACTGAATTAATCCCATCTAAACGTAAGCACTTCTACATTTGTACACAAATTATTTTTAGGTGAACAATTTTGTCCACTTGGGATGTGAAACATCCTCCGGAGATGTTTTCTTCTTTCCACATTCACTATAAAAGCAGTATGGAGTAAGTAAGCTCCGTACTTAAATAATGAAGTTAGGAAAGAAAAATTGAAGCCTTTGTATCATCCAGACACAAAACCGTATAAAAAGCAATGCTTCTGTGAAAACTGATTCACATCTTCCAGAAAGATTAGGTATCAGACAGTATTTCCATAGACACTTCAACTAAAAAGAACACTGAACCTAAACCCATGGTAGAAGGCAAGGAATGAGCTCTTATTGGTCAAATATTGTTCAGTGACTGGAGGACAGAGGCCTCTTATCTGTCTTCATTAGTGGATATTTTTTCTTGGACAATGATCCTATAATCCAAAAGGAAGTTTATCAAAGGACAGGAGTAGGGCTGTTTACTTTTTCATTCTATGTTCTATTTTACTTTGAGCTAAATAGTATAAATAGAAAATAGTATTTTTACTGACATGATGAATATAAAATATGGACATAAAAATACTTTGCACTTTAATAGCACTTTCTCCTTCGTAATCAGATAACTTTGCAAGCCTTACTTCTCACTACATCTTACGGAGATAAGAACTATTCTACAGCCAACATAGAAAGATTACATGACTTGCCCAAAGTCAACTGAATGAATCAATATTACAAAAAAAATCCAGTCCAACTTCCAGTCTCAGATCTAATTGTATTTGTTTTGACAAGTACCTCAAAAGTAGGTTTTGATTTCTGGACCCAAGAAAATAATTAAAACATGGATTAACTTCTTTTTCCAGTTGATACAGTTGAACAGCTCTTGGATCTTCAGAAAACTGGTGTCTTCCAGGTTGCCAATCACTTTTGAAGATATTTACATACCTTTCAATCTCTAAAGATAAAACATTTATTCCTAAAGCATGGTCTGTATACCTGAACCAAACAAGAAGAGTGACAGAACCAAATTCTTCAATTATTGTTAGCTGAAAACATTAAGACAGCCTTTACTATCTACTGATATCCAGGCTTAATGCCAAATCCTGTACTCGAGTAATCATGCCTTAACGGTATCTCCCCATGCACAGTTTGGGACAGAATTCTGCCCTAATTTTCTGCAGTTGTGGTTAGACCTCACAATATGACCCAAGATTAACTCCCAACTACCTGATTCCTGTTTGATCTGAATGGTGGGCTTGATGCCAGGTGGCAACTGAGATTGCTGTGGCTGCTGTTGAGCTACAGAAGACTGCACCAGCTGCTGTTGCTGCTGCTGCTGCTGTTGTTGTTGTTGCTGTTGTTGCTGCTGCTGCTGCTGTTGTTGCTGTTGTTGTTGGGCCTGTTGTATTTGGTGCAGCTGCTGTTTGGGGGACTGCTGATGCTGTTTGGGAAACTGTGCTAAGATCTGAGTTGGATTCCCAACCAAACCTTTTGGGGAAGGTAGTCTGGTAGAGGCAACTTTAATTGCTGATGTAGACACACCTGTGAAAGAGTAAATGGTTTAAGACTGAACAGTGCAACGTGAAAGAAAAATACTACAGTTTCTTAAACACTTTTGCATTTAAACTGCCTTTACTACTGAAAAATGCACAGATATACATGAAGAAACAAAGCTCTCACATAGCAGAAGTGCTCTATTCAGAAGCAAGGGAGCTTTATATTGACTTTCAATGTGGCAGCAGAACAGCAGCTAATGGAAAGGCCACAATCCCAGTCTACTTCCTGCACCTTTTGTAGCACAAATAATTCACAAATATTTTCAAAGCCTTATCTTTAAGCTTCAAGTAAGCAAAATATTTATGGTGAAAATCATTACTACAAAAAGTCAGGGATACGAGGATGACAAATATCACACTCATCAACATTAGAAGGGAGTATCTGTTAGTGAGCACAATGTTATTTTAAAAGAATGAATCAAGTAATAGTATGTAATTAGGAAAGTGTAGAAGGCACACTTCTTGTGCTGATAGGTTAGGTGATCTTACAAGTAATAAAGTGATTAAAACAAGTTTGTAGTAAGATGGAAAGGCTAAGTTCCCAGATAAATCTGAATACTTATTTTTGTCGCTCCCTTACATAGCTGTCACAACATTCTAAGCAAAATTTGGCTTCATCTAAAATTCTAAACTGCACATCCATAAGCACCAAAAGAGACAAACATAATGTCCATGTCTTGGGAAGGCAGTTTTTAACCAAGTCCCAGTTGTAGCGGAAAACAGAAAGAAAATCTCCTCTCTTACTTCTCTACAGATGGCAGTGATAATGATAGAAATCATAATAAACTACAATTCTGGCCATCTAAATAAGCAACCCTTTTCTCACTGCATCATCTAAGATTTATTTCTCCCTTTCCTTGGTCAGCTGTTTTCATTCACACGTTTAACTTTCTTTGGAGTGATCATCAGTTACGTCACAAAATGTTTCACCAGCATCTTCTGCAATGACACCAACAGTCCTGGAAAAAACACTGTTGGAGAGAGATTCCACCTAATATATTTTAGAATTATAGCCTCTTCCATGATCAAACCCAACTAAAAATCCACAGTTCCAACAAAATTAAATACTGCTTTAAGACCTTGAACATACTAATCTACAGAGCACAAGAACTGATTAACAGAAGCAATATGGACAGCAAAGCACCTCCTCAGCCTTGATTTTGTTGCCCAACTTTTTGTGGAATGGAACAAGTGAAACAAATATGGACCAGGAAAAACTGCCATGTGGCACTTGTCATTGCTGGGTACAGTATTTTTCAAGTACTGCTCACTGAAGCCCTTTCATTCATCTTCCCTTACAAATGTTCGCTAGTGGCTGTGGAGCTGAAACAGTCAAGCTGGCATACATAGCTGGAATTAGAAACCAGAAATCTAGGAATTGTAATCCAGGCCCACTCAGGTCTTAATTTTAAGGATCTGAAAACTGACGTGCTGATAAAATACACAGATAAAAGAAGTGTAAACACTTCTCTACCTTTCAGAACTGTCATCAAGTTTAGTTATCACATGAAATGTTCTAAAGACTAGGCATGCCAAGCATAAATTGTATTTATTTGATGTCAACTTTGCATCTCTTAAAGCCTCATTTACAAAACATGCAATCATCTTAAAATATTGGAAACATCAATATTCCATGCACCAGAGTTCTTAAAGCCAGTGATTTTGAGGCTATAGTGTTTTAATGCTGCAAGTAAAATCTTTTCAAAATAAAAAGCTATGCCACACCATCTCACCACACTCTCTTTGAAAAGAGGATCTGCACATTAACTGTTGAAGTAAAGAGGGAAAGAGTTCAGTGAGAACTTTTGTGGAGTCTCTTGCATCAGTTTCATCAGTAGACTTCTTTCACACCTCCTGTGCTTTACTCATCACGTGTAAACATAAAGTGCATTTTCTCCTACGTTATTCTCAAAACACAGGTCAACTCATCAGAAAAAGAGGTTTTATAAATATAATGTTATTTCCGTACCTTGTGCTACTGTTGACATAACCACTGATGGTGTTGATGATACCACAGCAGTCACAGCAATAGTATTTGCAGTACAGGAGGGAGTGGAACAGCTACTGCTGCTGCTGCTGCTACTGACCAAAGAGGACTGAGAAGCAGTTATAACCACCGGTTGCTTTTGAGTAGTTGAGGCAATGACTGATGTTGGGACAAGTTTCGTAACTGCTGCATAGTTGTGGGACTTTGAAAGGATGTTGGGTACAAAAGTTGAGCTTGGAGAGGTGGTTACTATTATCACCTGAAAGAAGAAAAAAGAACAACAAGAAATTCATTTGTTCTTTGCATTTATTTAAAAGCATAACATTTCAGTAATATATCTGTCTGTATATTCATAAAGTTTTAGGGACACATGTTTATTAAGACCATTTAAGAGTGTCATAATCGCATTTGCTGGCAACAAAAAAATCTCAATTAGTTTGAAGAAGTGGTGATAAACATTTCCTTAAAATTAAAAGGTTTTTTTTCGAGGGAAAACAACTGCTATCTAATTAAAGTAGAATTATCTCACATCTGAAGGCAAACAGACAGCAATGAACTGCTTGGCTTCATTAAACTGAGCCAGGAAAACTGAAGCCCATTTTTAATGGAACCAAAGGGATTTGCAGCAAGTTTTAAACACCATTCTCCCAAACCTTGCACATACATCAAGAAATGGCCATGAGAGAATAATGATTTTTTTTTTCTCTTTAATAATTAACAGTTGCCGAGTCAGTAACAGGAAAAATTTTTTGATCCGCAATGCTGTAAACAATCAATATTTCATCAGTGAAAAAAAATGATTTAGGTTTGAAACAATTTCTGCTTTAATTAGTGCTTTCAATAACAACAAATTCTTTCTTATCTGTCTGAAAACCATTTGTCTAAAGAGAATAAACATTACCCCTAGTGCGAGTTACAATTACAACACCATGAATCTGATCTGACATAGAAAAACACAGAATTCGTTATAACATTGGAGGAGGCCTGTTCTTATGCAACTGACCTAGAAAACTACGCATTTCTTAAGTACTGAATATGGAGACTGTTTACATAAAGTACCTCCTTATACTTACAAACACATAGTTAAAATAGAAACACACAGCACAGAAATACATCTTTACAGATTACCATGCAAGATTATTAAGAAATTGTTTTAATATAATGCAATTGTCCCAATAAAAATTTCGTTTATTAAAACCTTGAAAATTAAAACTTATTAATGATTTGATGTAACAAAAGCAAATAGAAAAAAAGGTACAGAGGAGCAAAGAAAACCTGGGTCAGCTCAAACCAAAAGTCTTACACTACCCAAGGACTACTGAAACCTTAATAGAAAAGAAAGAATATGATAATGGCACTAGAAACAGACTTAAGTGACAGATCAAGCAGTAAGAAACTAAGAGCTTACAATTTGTTTTAAAAAAAAAAAAAAAAGAGAACACCACATAGATGGAATAAAAGCAACAGACTTCACCACCATGGCTGCCTCTACCTTTCCTTTTGCCCCACTACTTAGTTTTATGATCCCCACTACTCAGCTAAGCTGTTAATAACCTGATCTGAGGAAAACCAAACCCTTACCACCTCCATGAGCTACAGCAGGTTGACCACAACTGACCAGTGCCTGAAGGACAAGGTTTCCAGATCTGCTGTCCTACCACTTCATCGCATTCTCCGGGAAGAACATTTCCTCCGCGTCACTCTTATTTTTGCCTTCTGTCTAACCTTGATTTGATCAAAATACCCTTCTGAAATTGCTCTCAGGCTACAATCATGCAGAGGATCTACACAACACAGTGTGATTCTGGTATGAGGCTTGCAGGTGAAAAGATCCTATGATGTGCCTCTGGAGTTTTATCCTGTTTCTTAAGTAGTCAGTTAATACTAGAAATACTTCCCAAGGGTTTGAGTTTTAGGGCTACCTCCATTCCACCTAGGATAACTAATTTAGGAATACAGTCAAAGGGCAACTTGCAGCTAAAAAAGAGATTATTCACATTAAACTTCCTATATAATCTGTAATGCAACAGGCCAAGTTCAGCGTCTCCACATACAGATATGTAGGAGGAATCTGGGCATAATCACAACTTCTGAAGACCACTGTTCTTAATTCAAAAGACAGGGATAAAACCATCAGTTCAAGATTATCACTTAATAACACTTTATTTAATCACACAAGGAAAAAAAGCTCGTAAAGCATTATGGTTCAACAATAATTGCTGTCCTGTGACTAAGCAGGTTTGGGTCTCTATTTCACATGGAAGAACAAAGTTTATGGATCTTCATGTACAAAGCATATCCAGAAAACAGATTTTTTTTGTGTAAAATTTAGAAGTATTAAGGCTCAAATCACGACAATTATATTTTTGAGATACTATTTTCTCACGTATGTGGAAATGATCAAAGTAACCTCATCATGAGTACCAAAACTACATCGGTTTTGGTTTACAGCAGAAAGACTGACTGATTTAAATTAAAAAAAAAAAAGTCAAGTTGCTTTTTGTTGTTGCTGATTTTAATTGTTACAGTAAAAACTAATTCCTAACATACACTGAAATTAGTCCCGTCAGCTCTATTTTGAAAGACATCACAATCTAGTCTCTGAAGAAATAAAGTCATTAACTGCCAGAAGCTTCACTAGCTAGACTCCTTCTGTGTCCTAGACAGAGGACTTTATTGAAAGAGAATCCAGAAATGGGAGCTGTGACATTATTAGTTGTTACGACAAATCTTCCTCCAACCTACTAAAATGTCACAACAATTCAGAAAGCTGGCATGCAGAAATGAAGAATTTCATTCATATCCAACAGCTTCACTCATATCCAACAGCATTTGTTTAAAATAGTACATTTCCAATTTGAGTCTAACAAGTCTGACATTTAATTTAAAACTACTAAAAGGGATTTCTCCCACCAAAATGATCCAGCTATGTATTTTGGCATATCTAAATCCAGCAAAAGAGGGCAGTGTGACAAGTTCAGATGCAAACACTACTATGGCTCCCTAATGAAACAAGTGATGATTTTCCTATCGTTGTGGATTAGTAAGAGAGTCAAATAGTACTATGCAAAGCACATCCCAAAATTGCCATGACAGAACAAGCAGAGGCACAACTGCAGAGAAGACCCTATCCATAGTCCACTCTCTTCTTTTTGGAGATTTAATACATATTGTGGTAGTTAAAGATGAAGTGTAACTCATACTTACTACAGCACTACAGACATTTAAGGTAAAAAAATTCTTCCTGCACAGAAGATGAGCCCTAACAAGAGCAACAGGATTGGTAGGTTAAGCTCTATCCTAGCTGTGGATTCACTGCATTGAATGCAGGACATTTTACTTGATGGTTTATGCTCACTCACGGATTTCTATACATGTATTCAGAAATGAAACTTGATTAAAGACACTGTTAAAGAACAGTGAATCAAGTGAAAGCATCAAAGAGCTCTGAAGTGGGAAAAGGCCAGAAAGCAAGTTCTTCACTGCACATTACTTCAGTTAATCTTCCTTGGTTTTAAAGTTTCCAAAAATCAGGACATGGGAACTCTGCTAATCCAAATAGAGTCATAAAACAATCAAGAAGACTAATAGAACAAATACTTTGTGAAGGTTTGAGCTCAATAGTCACTCTCACAGTTGGAAAAAAATGCCTGTTAGTGGCCAGCCTACCATCACTCTGTCGGTATCAAGGCCAAATTAATTCCACAGACCACCACCCCCCCCAAGTCTGCCTTAATTAATAACCAGACCAAGAATGAACTTGGTCTGAGCCATTAATCTTTTTTTATATCTTAAGAACAAAAAAGTAGACACCTCTGAAATGCTTCCTAAAGCATGGGAAAGTAGTCATGCCATAGATCAGGTACGTAAAAAAAAAAATCTGAGTCCAGTACAAAACTTCAACACGGAAAACCTTTTCCACACACTGCACTCTGGTGAAAGCTGGGCACACTCAGCTGAAATAATGTAACTGATTTTGACCACTGCAACACTGTTAATGTAGAATGAGAAATGGCACACTGGTACTGAATGGAAAATAAAGCCCCCCAGTCTTTGATCAGCTCCAAGAATAAGCTTTATAGACCCCAAAAAACTAGTCTCTAAGACAAAAGGCTTGGCAAAGGAAAGCCCATGCCACCTCTCCTGGAATTCTACTACTGCAAAGAATAATTATAAATAAGGAAAATAGAAATAAGAAAGATTACCTTTGACCAATAGTTGTTACCATCTGAAGGCTGTTCAGTGGCCTATGTGATCCAGTTCTCAGTGGACTAGTGTCCATATCACAAAACCCAACACCACAAATGGTACTAACTGGCAACCTTGTTGGCAGTCTCACCAGAGAGGCCAAGAATTGAATGAGCATGGAGACTGAATCCCCTCTCATCCCTAGAAGTGGTCCCTTCAGGTCAGGGTTGAGGCACATTGGTGGGGCAGTCTGGGGGAAGCTTGCACTCCCGCTGCCTGTGCTGTACCTGTTCTGTGGATAAAAAGAGGGCTTCAGTCTCCACGGCTGTCAATCCAGGTCCTTTCACACACAGGTGAACTAAATTCATACAAGAGTTTGGTTTTCTCTTTGTTCGCTTTAAAGAGGGATTACCTTATCCCAAGCGCAATCCTTAAAAAACAGCTAGACAGTTCACAGAAAGGAAGAGTCAAATAGCACAGCTTATTCATTGATAAAACCAGAATAAAGTAACATTTGGCAGCTTCCCCCACATACCTTCTGTGTTGTCGTGTTTGTTGTCTGTGTTGAGGGCTTAGTGAAGGTTATTTTCACAGGCGACATGTGTGGTGGTAAGGAGTTGGCAATGCTCTGCATTATATTACTCATCTTGGGGCTGCCACTTACAGGCACTGTGATAGTTTTAGTGACAGGAGTCACTGCCTTCGGGACTTCTTTCAGGAGAACAGGGGAAGAACTAGAAGAATTTGTTCGCCGTCTTTTGCGGGGCTTTTCATCATCATCTGAGCAGCTGACACCTGGAAAAGAAGTACTTTGTCTAAATTATATTTTTCCCATCTGTGGCTCTCGGTGCTTTCTAAAACATTACAAACTTGATGAGTCTTACACCCACTTTCAAGTAAGATAGAAACAAACAAGAGGATAAATTACATTTTATGGTCACAACTAACCTGTAACACACCACAGCTGGTCTTAGTCTTTGATACAGACCATACTTACAGTGCCATAAAGCAAAGAAGCAAAACGCCAAAAACCCCAAGCTACTCAGCTGCTGGGTTATTTCATTCAGTTTAAGAGATTAAAAGAGGCAATACAGGGAATTCATTCTGCCTCTAGAAGTTTGACTAATGAGACTATACACACAAGGGGGTTGGGATAATGTCATGCACAGTTCAGTTTAAAACTTTACACTACGCTGCTGTTGTTGCTGCTGGTTTTGTTTACAGCAACTAGACTACTGAAGTTTATCCTCCTGCAGTCTTCTCTGATTTCAACCTTTGTACCTACTTTCATGCTATGCTCATCATTACAGTAATCTTCTCCCTTTCACCTCAAGACAGCAGCTTGAAATCCATTTTTTTTATGACATACTTTAACTATGGAGGTCAAACCTCACTTTATCAGCTTCTGTGTTGTTTGGTGTGTTTTGTGCAACAGATACAAACCACACAATCATTTAAAAAAAAAAAAAAAAGAAATCCAGCCTCAAAGGAGTTCATTCTTCCTCACAACCATTTACTGCACACATATAAAAAAAAATCTGCTGCAATATTTAGCTGAGCAAAGGATAACAGCAAGATCAAAAGATCTTAAATCCATATGAAACTTGCCAAAGCGGGCAACAGGTTTATAAACTGGTGTACATTAAAGAAAGATAAAGTTTAATAATCTTGAAAATCTCTTACAGCTATTGGGTCGCATTTATGTTTACCAAATTAGCTAGAATTAAAAAAAAAAAAAAAAAAAAAAAAGAGATAAGCCAAAAAGATGCAACACTTCTACACAGAACAAGACTGAAGATCTTGTTCTGTATGCCTGGGGCTTAAAGACAAAAAATGCTGTCACAACACAAGCAGTCTTGCTGGTGACCCAAGCAAACTTCGTTGGCAGTCAATCTCTAATTAGGGTCAAGATCTAATTACGGTCAATCTCTAATTAAAATAACTAAATATTTTGGCATTCAGAAAGTGAAGACGCAGGAATTAACACGGACAAGAAAGCGCCCAGCAGCACAGCAAGTGATTTCTGAAAAATGGGATTCTCTCGTAGTAGGAGTACCAGCTCATTTGCAGGGACACTTCAGAAGGCTGACAGTTGTATCCACACAAAGATGGGGAACTGAACTAGAGAAGAGAAGCAAAGGCTCTATTTTAAGTTTGCTTTGAACTCCAGAAAATAGTTTTAGCTGCCTGTAGCAGTACAGATCTGTAAGTCCGGATTTCAAAGCTCTAATCAACGATTTACTTTATGGCCCTGAACAAGCCGAGCAGTGATCTCCATCTATAAAGCAGAGATTTGGTTACGTGACTTTTAAGGTCTATTATGAAGAGGCTTTTAAGTATTGCAGCGAGTGCACTATGCAAACTTGTAACTGTGAGGTCACTAATCACACTGAAAATGTGCAGGAATTTCAGAGTCTCAAAATCCATCTGAATCAAAAATTCGCATGCAGCTAGGATATCTGGACACAGCTTCTACTTTGGTGGGTCACCAAGAAATACTGAAGAAAAAAAAAAAAAAAAAAAAAAAAGAGAGAGAGAGGAAAAACAACACAAAAGAACCAACACAGAAGTAAGAAAGTACAATTAAAGTAGCAGAACATTATTTTATGTTAAATACAGCTCAACTCATCGCCTGTTTTCACTGCTGGTGTTCTGCAAGAAAGTTATTCCCATAATTTCATGTTAAAAATTGCATTTGTACAAAGTTTTTCCCAAGCATTTAGCTAAAAGGTAATACAGCTCAACTATAACTCACACTTGACAAGCAAGGAAGCAGAGGCACGGAGAGGTTAATGGCTCAATCAGACTGTGACTTGGATGAGGTCACACAGCAAATCAGTGGCAAAGTCACGACTGTAACTCAGGCCTCCTGAGTTTGCTCTTAAGTAGGGTTGTTAAAACTAACGTGACTGATGTATTCTGAGAGACACATGATTCCTTAAAAAAAAAAGAGCAAAACGCACACGAAGTGAGGAAAAAATGAAATCTAGGGATGGACAGAATAAAAATGAGAATCTTTCATCCCTCTATCATGTGTCTAGACTGGTTTTATACTCATTACCATGTAATAATTCAATAGAGGTCTAAATTAAATTTTTAAGAGGTTAAGAACATTTTCCCCTGAATCTTTAAACTAAAGCTGAGTGATTAGTGCATTAAATCAGAAAAATGAAAAATCTTAATGTAACGGGTTCTGTGGGCTGCTATAGCCATTAAAGATGGTGGTTTGCAGATAATGTTGTATTTATGTACAACGTCACATTTCTGACTAGCTAGACGTGTATACAAACATGCATACAGAGCATGAAGACTAAAATTTTTTTTTTAATATTATAACTATCCACACCAAGCATAAAAATAGCACTTATCAAACTTCACTATTAATCTTTGTCACCTGCATTTTGATAAACACCAAATAAGGACATAAGGAAACAATTATTAAAACTACCTTTGGTGAGCTGGGCATATGTATGAGGACGTATTCTGCTTTTAGAACTAGCTGATTTATTAGCCAAAGAAAGAAGCAGGGTGGGAGGGGGAGGTGAGTGGGAACAAGAGAAAAAGACTGTTTCTAGATGTTATGCCCTGGGATTTCCAAATTTAAATACATGAAGATCGGTATCTGGTGGGATTTCCTCTGGAGTTTTCACAGTTGCCTGGGAATGCAAGCCTCTCTAAGCTTCGCTTCCAAATAAATCACAAAACGGCCAGACATAGTTAATGTAAGCATAATAAATGCTTGCCAAAGTACTGTATTTTTAAGAAGTCTAGGTCAACTGTGAAAGTGGAAATGAGACACCTTTCCTAACTCAAATAAGTGACTATTATTCATTATTTAAGCAGAAGGAAGAGGGAAGTCCTCTGCAGAAGCAACCAGGAGAGCCACCTTAAAGACAAGTTCTGAACAAGCTCTATTAGAAACCCACTGATATACAGCAGTCCCTATATTTTCAAAATACTTTTCACTCTTGTCCTTGCCAGTACTGCTCCCTGCAGCATTTTTACAGTGAGCGGATTTATCTTGAACACAATTTCTCTGAAAAAGGGAAGCAATAAATTCATTCTTTAGACTAAACGAAGGCATAAGGCATTAAATGACTTGCCCAAGGTCAGAGTGTTTAACTCGGGCCATGCTTCAGCCACAAGACTGTCCCTTTCTTTCCCTTTTGTTAATCAGTTGCTAGTATCACTTACTTTTGACGTAAACAGTACTTCCACTTGGCAAGACGACTACATTGGAGGCTGGGCTGGCAGGTCTGGGGGACTTCACTGTCGCTACACTGCCACTTGGAACAGGGGCAGATGTTGGGGTTGAAGTGGTACTTGTGTAGGAATAGCAAACCACCACTGAAGAGGAGAAAAGACACCTTCCATATAACTGAAGTGCAGAATCCCATTATTCTATCACTATTTTAACAACTGGATTGGAAGCCAAAGACTTACTGGGTCATTATCCACATCTTTGCCTCTGCAATCCTGTCACTGTTGAATACTCCCCAGCTTGTCCTAAGCGTGGCCATGGAATTAATGGCCTTCAAAGACAACACAGAAGTCTAACCTCCCCTCCTCCCATCCCCAGAAATCTGTGCTGCTGAATCTAGATTTTTTTATTCGTATTAATCTAATGGTTTACTTTACAATGTGTTATTTTTAACTTTAGCATTAATTCGGTATTTTGACCTTTTTGCTTTTCTGTAAATGACCATATCTAGACTGGTAATGGCCAGAAAATAGCTAGTGCCTCTCCTCAACAGTGAGTTGAAGAAACCAAAATATACCTTCAGTAATGAATAATTGATTTTGCTAATCAGCTTTTTTGAACTGTTGCCTGTAAGTAGTAGCACAATGATCCAGTATTTCTCACAAAACTGGAATAAAACAGCCTGTTTCAAGAAGTGTTACACATTCTCCAGTTATATGAAGCGTAATTCTAGCCTATTCAGCCAAGCTAGATGGAATGCACACTAGCATTATTTAAAAGGCATAGAGAAAGCAGAACGCAATCTTTTAAATTGTTAACTTGTATTTTTATGCTGAAGTAAAAAAAAAAAAAAGAGAAAGAAAACCAACAAAATTTTCTTTACTTTCACCAAAACCTACTTACATTCTTATTTTAAGATGTTGTGAAATATCTTTCATCACCCACAGAACTTTACAAAATCTTAAGCCATTGGTACAAGTTTTTATAGTTTAGAGAGTTTAACAAGTTAACCAGTGAATATCCCCCTCATTTCCTGGCAATTTGTCGGGTTTTTTCTTTTTATTTCAGTTGCTAGTGTGCTAACATAAAGCTGTCAGATCTGTGCTGCAGATGCTACAAAGGCACCTTTTAAAAAATTTTTAAAAATATTTCTATATATATTGTTCAATAAGAAAGATTCACAACTTTTTAAAAATATCTAACACTTAAACCCGAAGATAACCGTTTATATTGCGACATTATTTTTATATTCCTACAGATTGCAGTAGAATTCAAGCTTTCTCTCACCTTCTTTGTTTCCAGTTTCTGCAGGAACTGGAAGAGATGCGTTGTGCTGAACAGCTGCATTGGCAACGGCATTAGCGGTAACAGTAAAAGCTGTTTGTGGAACAAGCCGTGGCATCAGCGGCACCAGTCGACGACCTTCTATAGACCATTCGGAAGAGCTATTTGGTCCAGACATACTAAACAGAAACGCACATTCTATGAGTATTCTGACGAGTTTCCAAAATACTCAGTACACTTCAAGTGCCTTTTTTTCCAACAGTGAAAGTTTAAAAGGCAGTTTCTAAAGACATACTAGAGCAATAATCTTTAACTTCCTTCATTTTATGAAAGCCCTTACGTTTTTCCCACCCGACATAGAAATCCTCCCACAGAAAATTTAAGAATTGCTGCTTCTTTTACTGTTTTGTTTTGCAGAGACCTTAAAGGGCTTGATGTGTGTGGATGTCACACTCAAAACCCTCATATTAGTTTAGCTACTATTCAGGGAGAGTTGGTACACTCTACTTCTGGATGACAAGAATACCTAGACATACAATAGATTTCATAAAAGACTACTGAAATGGATTATGTTACAGGGAAAAACCCTCAGCTTCTAACAAAAATCTTGTTTTATTTGAACAGAAGAGTTTCTCAGACTTATTAAAGCAGTCCCAAACAAGGTATCAGATCATGAAATGATTTAAATATACCCTGAGCATCTTTCCTTAACAGAAACCAGCCTGCTTGCTCTAGTTTTCTCTTAAGGACTTACACAAAAACTATAAAGCTTGCAAAAAATGCTGTTCTTATCTAGATGGAGAAGTGCTTCTGTTTATGACTGTTTTACATGAATCATTTGTCAAATCAGCAAAACCCAAATGGCAAATTATTTTTCAATGCTGTTATGCTCTTAAGCAAATCAACCCATTTAATGTATTAATATATTCTGAAAAACAACTTCTCATATGAACTATTGCAAGCAAGTTGCAGCAAAAGCTACCACAAATTAGTTTGTAAAATGCAGAGGATCTGCTCTGTTGTTAAATCCTGACACGCTTCAGCATTCTTCATACATATTCATATAGTACAAGCCGAGCTACATCAGCTGAGGTAAAAATACATTTTTAAAATCAAAAATAAGACTACAAATGTTGCATATAGCAAAGCTAGTAAAGTTGGCTTTCCTAATGAGTTAGAGAATTATTTAAGTCAAAACTGTATTACCATCACTTACAAAGAATTACCACAGGAAAAATAAAGAGATGCAGCACTTCACAATTGCACCTTGTCTGGATTTAATATCTCATCCATCTGAAGTTCAACACCTCAGGACAAACTTTATGCTTGTTCTGTAAAATGCTAAAAAACAGAACTACTACTTAAAAAGGAGACTCGATTCAAGAAAAGAATCCTGATTTGACAATTAAATGCTTGCTTTTCATTATTATTTCCCCTTTCTTTAAAGAAACGTAAGAAAGTTGGTGGTTTTTGTTTAATAAATAGCTTATTTCTAACTCTTTAAAGTTGAACATTAAAACACTAAAACATTAAATGTCCTTCTGCAGCACTAAAACAGCATGCTAATTTTGTCAAGTCTTGGATCAGAGAACTGCTCACTCCAAGTGGCCTGCTATCTGTATGATTACCTTTTTTCCTCTCCATAACACCTAAGCCAAGTAGTCAAACTTAAAAATCAGTGGTTGTAACACAGTAAAAGAAAAAAATACAGACACTTAAAGCCAGCTCTGTTTAAAGAGAGTTCTTAATAGTAAGACTGTTAAGTAACTATCAAAGATACATAAGCACTTGCCCTCTTGCTCCTCTCCACCTCTCAAAATCATGTGGAGCTTGCAAAAGCAACCGCAAGGAGGAACCAGTCCAGTTGATGCCAGCACAGCAGCCGCATCAAGCAGAGAACAGTGGACACTGATGTCATCAGTCAGCTTGCTGCAGCTTTTTTACTCTGACCATTTTTTCCCCTCTGTGCTGATACACTGTTTTCCACTAATCTCTGCCACCTCTTTCCCTCCCTTTGTCTTTCTGTGTAGTTAAGTCCCTCTTAATATAACCTTTTCAAACGGATTTAAATAAAATCAAAAGTAAAACAGAAAATAATAAAGCAAACATGTTCATCCTGCTCATGGATTTCTCTATTTTCTCCACTCTCTGTTTCTTTTGGTCTACCTTACAGAAAGCTCTTTATGACAAAGGACTGTTTCTTCTGTTGTACTGGGACACCTTCAGATCCAAAACGCAACAGTACAAACTAACTGCTTCTAGCTTCCTGATGTAAACCTGATAATTTCTTCATCCATACAGCGTTTTAACTACTGTTCTTTAAACCACCATCAATCTTCAAAGTTCTATCAGTTGAGGCATAATGGATTTTCCAAAAGGTACCTTTGGAAATCATGTAGAAAATGACCTGTAACTTACTTGTGTGCAATAGTCGTTAGTCGTTCATCATTTACTGCTCTTCGAACTTCAGCACGATGTCGCTCCGTTGAAATACTATTAAAAAAACCAGCAATATATTTTAGTCAGAGGGAGACATGAACATTTATCTAAATCTTCTAGCTAAAATTAAACATGAATAATCTACTCAAGAGACGAAAGGGAACAGGCATTTTACATTTAAGAGACTGTCACTTAACTTTTGCTATCACAGTGAGAAAAGAATGAATGTATTATTGCTCAAAATATTACTGAAGAGTAAAAAGAACACTACTGTTCACAGGGTACCCCTGCAAAACAGCTAGAATCCAACCTCCTAATGAGAGTAATAAATTTAAAGCATATGGTAGAAAAAATTGCACAGAGCATGCAGCGCTCTTTCTTGATGTAACTTGGTCCCAAACCCCTTGAAGTCCCACCCTGACGAAACTCCAAGCTAGCACACACTAATGAGGTAGCTGTAATCCTTTTAACACTCAGCACCTCACAAAACACCAACAAAACAGTAAAGCTTCAACCACAGAAGCCCAGTTGTTTTCCTTTACTAAAAACTCCAAGCAGAATAGGAATTAAAACTCCGCAAGATGAAGGATCACTTCTCTGAATTAAAATTTGATTTGTGATACTACTGATAGAAAAATTACACAATACTTTGAAAGAGAACAGGTCATTGGTTCTTATTTTAAAAATGTCAGGGTTACCTAAGCACTTTAGAGAGTTCTCCAAGAAGATCCTTCTTCTCTTTCGTAAGGTCTCCCTGTGCACGTAAGGCACTGATGACACCTGCATATGCCTCCAGTTCTGAAGAATTAGAGCAAACAGTATTTCTATTTAATGCTCACAGCAAAGGGGAAGAAAAAAAGTTATTTTCAGTATTACTGACAGTATTCTATTAATTTTCAAAATCGTTAAGAGGAACATGTCTTTCAATTATTTAGTGCTTTTCAAAAGAGATTGATGATTTAAAACTCTCTTAGTCAATTACTCTGCATCGTACAGCTTTTCTATGAAACAACTGTATAATCACAGAGGATTATCTAGTTTATAAACCCAACCACATACTTCAAGCTCTCTCTTAGCTGACAGTTCAGCCACAAAGCTTGAAGAAACACTCCCCGAACTTGGAGAGTAGCTCAGAATTCTCTAGAAGTGGGAGAAGAAAATCTTTAACACATATCATTATTAAAAGTTCCATGAAAAATCTTGGCTTGAAAAAGAACTACACTATGAAAAGAGCAGCTGATTTTTTCGTAATGCCTTTCCTTAATTAGCATGGAAAGTATTGGCTCGAGTTTATTAAATAGAATCATCACAATCTTTTATGCCCATTTACTTGATATGTACAATTGCTTGAATCTGAAAAGAATGCAACACACTGAATTAAATCTGCTCAACACAAAAGAGACAATCCAGCTATTCTTAAACGTTGAGCCATCACAGAGATTAACTCACAAAAATACAACTCTGATTTAACGTAAATTTTTAATTCCAGGTGACCTACATAAATGTCATGCCACTGGTGTTTTAAAAAATAAAATAGTGAAAGGCTACTGAAACTTCTGAATTTTGTTTTACTAAGCAGGGTGAAAATACACCCAAGGCAAATAATGGAGTCCGCTAACTTGCCAAAGAATGACTTGCTGTTCTAAGTTTAGCACAGTTTAAGAAAACGTTACTGAAACTCCTGCTTTAAACCAGAAATACAAATTCTGTCGATACTTACATAGGTGCCTTTCATTTGGCACCCCCATTTCAGCAGCCAACCCAAACCCAGCCCACAACAGATCCCAGTCAACCAAAAGCAAGAATAAAAGGGGCAGGCCAAAACTTAACACCTCTGAAGTTTGCTGCATAAGAAAGACTGATGCTATTCTGAAAAGCTTTCAGTTTAGGATTCCAAAGAGCTCATTTACAAATCAAATCAAGGAATTGTGTTGAAAAGAAGTCCTGCTCTCCAGTACTGATTAAGCAGACAAAACACAAAGCAGAGTCACTTTGGTTAACTATGCACAGGGATGCTAAATGACCTACAGAAGCATTTACAGCTTTAGTTATAAAACATTTGCTAATTAATGCAATGGTTATTGCTAATATCAACATTTATTTAGACAACCATGTGACAATATTTAAGATACTAATTATTTTCCTGTGATAACAACATAAAGTAATTCTCAGATACAACCGTGTAATTATTTAGCAAGGACAGATTTTTTTTTTTCCTTTCTGCATTTTTAATAGGGATCTTCTACACTAGAGCTTCAAAAATGCACATTATGGACTTTCGGAAGCTAGTAAAGATTACAGAACAGCTGTAACTAGCTTTCTCACCCCTATGTCTATGTAGCAATCACTAACTCATTAACTGGTGCCTCTCTTTCCGGCACAAAACACATCAAACAGCCAAAACAGGTTTCACAAATATCCTTATCTCAAGTGTAAGGTGCTACTATCACCTCCTTATGCAGTTATAAGCCACGTACACCAGGTATCACACACCTCAGGATGCATTCCAGCCTCACCTACACCAGCACATTTCATTCATGACGGAGTAACCCGCTATCGCTCTATAGTCAAGCTGGAAAAGTGGGACTCTATAAAGCAGAGGAATGTTGCTGGATATGACCGTTAGACAGCTATTTGCTCCCACTGCCCGCGCTCCTTCACCCTCCACTCTTGTGGTGTGTGCATTTAAACTGAGAGCTTCTCTACCCGAGGAGAGACACGGCTGCTACAGGCGCTGATCCTCTGTTACGCTACCAGGGCCCCCTTGTGGGGACACAGCTCATGCCAGAAAAAAAAAAAAAAAAAATTTTTCCTGTCAGCCTAGGTTATGTCATTGAAGGAGGTGTAGCTGCAGTTCTGTTTGGCTTAGCTGCACCAGCAAGGTTCTGCCAGCACACCGCCGTCAGCTGGGGTGGAAGTTTTTTTTTTTTCCATGTTCCTAGCCAGCAGAGCTACGTTAACAAAATTTAGTAGCACAGATCCGGTCCAAATCCTTTGGCATCCTGCACTTTCTCCTAGTTTTCATACTTCTTGAGCCTCGTTTAAGGCCTAGGGCTGTCACCTTAAAGGATGCACAGCTTAGTTGCAGTGTTGTGTGCAACATCTCTGTCACTGTTTCAACAGAACACAAATCCCAGATTCCCAAGGAATGAAACAAAAAGGGCAAAGCGAGAAAAAACAAATTCTCAAGTCTCAGCAAATAAAGTGGATGGCTTCATAATGTATGAGAACCTCGGCACAGTTAAGAAGTACAGCACATCTTTGAACATTCAAGTAAAACGAGAACAAGAAAAGCTGTAACTTGACGGTCACAGGAAGTTATAGGGAGTCTCAACTTTTCTCCTGACATCATCTCCTAGATTATGCTCCTCAGAAGAAAGTATGAAAAGAAGTCTAGGGGGTTTTTTCTTCCCTTCTAGTGTTATGCATCATTCAACTGGCAAAAAAACCTTAACTAAATAAAAAGAAATTCAGCTCTACGAGCTCAAAAACGACTGCACAAGATCAGATCAATGGTCTAACAAAAGATTCTCTCTCCTGCAGTAGCCAAAACCAGATGCGTGAGGGAAGAGCAAGTATTTTTACCTTCCAAAATACAAAAGCATGTCTCCTTGTACATGTATATTTACAAGGTCAGAGCACAAAAAAAATCTCCCAACATGTGTCTATTGGGCAGGGTTCTCATTTGAAACAATGCAAAATGCTCCTGTTGTTATGACAGTTCAGCAAGAACATTGTTTTCACATTTCCCTGATAATTTGTGCAACTGCAAACCATAACCCATCATAATATTTTCCTGTTTCAAATCTTTACAATAGTACCTTTACTACTTGAACTCCATCCCACAGCACCAGTTAAACCAGGGTTCCATTAATTTTTCTGGTACAAAAAGGTGTCTAATACAAAACTGAAAACCAGATGAAGACCTTCCTGTCACAGAGTATCCTGTTGCACGTTAATAGTCGTAAAAAGAAACAGCAATGCAACACTGCAACATCGAGGCAGAGATGGACTAGGACATCCATGAGAGATTCGACCAAACCGAAACAATTCTGCTCTATTCATTTTGCTCAGGCAGAGAGCATCTGCCAAACATCATTTTAAGCCAGGGCTGTCAAACCAATGACACATGCAAAATGCAGGAAATGACTTGGAAGTTGCCTGTAGACATATTAAAGTATTTCGTGGAAGCAGCAGGCAGGCAAATCTTAAAAGGGCAAACATACAGACCCACAAATTGTATCTTACTGTACCCAGTTTGCGAAGGATCCTCTTGCATTCATCTCTGCTGAGATCCAGAAGAGTTGGCCACACCACAGGCATCTTTCCCTTGTATTTGTGCTCCCACAGAGCTCAGCCTCGCTGAAACAGGAATATAAATGCAGTAAGTGCAAGTCCATCATTTATCGATTTCCCAAGCCGATAGATGTAAACTCTCCTCAGCCTGCTCACAACTCCACCGACACATCCCTCCCATCCCCGCTCCAACCTTTGTAATGGCATGCTTGCCATGCAGGAATTCGGCAGTTTCGCATGGGCACGGACCTCCTACACTCTCTTGCTCAGATTCATCACCGAAGCCTTTCTACCGAGTTTCCTATCTCCTTCTCAAGCCTTTTTTTTATGCCGAAACGCTCTCCGAATTGATGTTCAAGTCTCCTCCCTCTCTTTATGCACAGAGCACCTATTATAAGAACTCCTCCAGCTAACCGCACGCTCCCCCTTCCCCCCGGGGAATGCATTTAGCACTAGCCTATTATATGACAGAACGGCAAAAACACCGTGAAAATTCGCTTTCCACGTACCAACACAGCCCCCAAAAAAACCCAAACACGGGAACACCCCCTCGTCCGATCGCATCGCGGCGAGATTCCGGGGGTGGCGGGGAAGGAGGGCGCATCTCCCCGTTGCAACGAGGATAATAAAGGAAAAAAGAGGAGAAGGAG
>NW_020799091.1:1965245-1976002 GCF_003259725.1 Athene cunicularia | reverse complement strand
GCCAACAGGCCCGCGCGCGTTGCTGCGCCGCCGGTGCTTGAAACCGCTCCAGAGCGGCGTAGTTTCAGCGCATCCCCTTCCCGTACCCCTAAACTTTCGGCATTAACGGCTGCAGGCTGCTTCTGCAAAGAAATCTGGCAGGGCTGACATCAGCCGTGACGTCATTTGACCGTCTCCAGCTTTCTGACTTAAAAACCGGCGCAGGTTACGCGCAGTGCCGTGTAGGGTTGTACTCGACCGCGCTTCTCTGCAAACAATAAGGTCATAAAATCCACGCCCTAAAGCCACACTCGCAACCGCTTCGGGGTGTTTTTGCGCCTTGCTGTAATTTGTCGGCGAGCAGAGAAACCACCTACTCCCCAAAGCCACAAGTGCCGATTTCAGAGCCCTGGGCCTGGCAGCTATTTTATATATTACAGCAATTATAACTTTTTGGGGTTTTTTTTGTAGATTTCCCAGAAAATCAGTAAATTATATCTCTTTAAAAGTCCTCAGATCAGATGAGAAATAGAAGACATCTCCAGGGTGTAGCTGGAGCTTTAAAACAACGTATTACCTGTTTGTGGCTGCGTGTTGCAGCGAGAAAGAAAAAAAAAAAAAATCGGATCCATAAAACTGTCTGTAAGGTGATCGCTGGAAAATCGTACTAAAGCCCCTTCAGGATGAGCTTTTGGTTCTGGGTCTCCGTCTCACCGGGCTTCATTTTTGCCGCAGGCACTTGTTTTCCACGCTTCATGTTGCACGCTTTCAGATTTTGCAAAGCAAACAGCCGCCCTGGGGATGGACAGTTTGATGAAGAGGAGGGAAGGACTGCTCCTTATTCTCCTCTCTCCTAGAAAATCCTGTTTTATAGCTTGCTTTCACTACGCCAGAAACAGCTGGACATTTGCTGAGGTGAAGACAAGGCAGATGGATGGTGTGCATTAAATCACAACACCTCCTTCCAGATCTTCAACTGCTATTATTTCCACCTAACTATAAATAAAAATGTTTCTTCCCTGTGAACACTGATGAACATTTTCCCACTTGCGATTTCCTATTGTTCTTCACAGTGGTATAAATCTCATGTACTTGAAAACAATTATGCTGAAAAGTACAGGAGAGCTAGTACGATTTTCCTTCTTTTTTTAACGCCTTCCTAAACAAGAACCAGCTGAAGGCAAGTAACATCATCTCTGCATAGGACTACCTAAGAAAAATAAATGTCCTAAGCTTCACACAAAACTGAGGAAGATGCAGACCAGGTTAGTGCCAGAAGTTGAATTTTTTCCTTTGCAGGTCAGAGACTCCCATTGCAAACTGGTCTGGAAATGTGTCTTTTAGTTTGATTACTCTGGTCAATAGGAACAAGGAAGACAGCCTTGTCACTCCCCAGAATAAAATAACTTCTTTGAGGTTTATTCATCAGTCATAACTGTGATGGTCTAGCAGAGTATCGTTTTTATTGCATCTGAGGTGTTTAACAGAATAAATCATTCAGTGAGCAAGAAACTACCAAAACCTCTTTTTAAACAAAATTTATCTACTGAGGCGTAAATTTTTGCTGAACATTTGCTTCGAGTTTGTGTGTTTATTAAGGTACTCTGTTCTCATACATGCTCTCCAGTGAAATCTCTGCTAACAATGCAGCTCAGAGAGAGCACAAATACATTTTCTCAGCCCTGCTCAGCAGCTCTATTCATTAAACATCATGAGATCAATTTGTTGGGTTTTTTTTTAGATCTTTAATTTTTTTTTTCAAATGTGGATGAAACTGGCTGACGGGATCAAAAGTTATTATGGGGATCAAAGGTTATTATGGGCAAGGTGGACAGATAAATACTGACACATACGTACATATGTATGTACTCAATAAAATGGTATATGCTTCATTTCCTTCAGTACACAGAAGAGAGATGTAAAAAATGAGCCAGTTATGTATGAAGTGTCTGAAGCTGCAATTGCTGCGTTTGTACAGATGTTGTAAGATGACTGTAGAATGATGATTGGTGGCTTGTACTTTTTGCTGAGTAAAAAACTGGCTGGATGGCCGGGTCCAAAGAGTGGTGCTGAATGGAGTTAAATCCAGCTGGTGGCCGGTCACGAGTGGTGTTCCCCAGGGCTCAGTACTGGGGCCAGTTCTGTTTAGTATCTTTATCAGTGATCTGGACGAGGGAATTGAGTGCATCCTCAGTAAGTTTTCAGACAACAGCAGGTTGGGCGGGAGTGTTGATCTGCTGGAAGGTAGGGAGGCTCTGCAGAGAGACCTGGGCAGGCTGGATCGATGGGCCAAGGCCAGTTGTGTGAGGTTCAACAAGGCTCAGTGCTGGGTCCTGCGCTTGGGTCGCAACAGCCCCACGCAGCGCTAAAGGCTTGGGGAAGAGCAACGGGAAAGCTGCCTGGTGGAAAAGGACCTGGGGTGGTGGCCAACAGGACAACATGAGCCAACAGTGTGCCCAGGTGGCCAAAAAGGCCAACGGCAACCTGGCTTGTGTCAGAAATAGTGTGGCCAGTGGGACTAGGGAAGGTATCATGTCTCTATACTCATCACTGATGAGGCTGCACCTCGAATACTGTGTTTAGTTTTGGGCCCCTCGCTACAAGAAAGACATTGAGGTGCTGGAGCGTGTCCAGAGAAGGGCAACGAAGCTGGTGAAGGGTCTGGAGCACAGGTCTGCTGGGGAGCGGCTGAGGGAACTGGGGGGGTTTAGTCCGAAGAAAAGGAGGCTGAGGGGAGCCCTTGTTGCTCTCTATGACTACCTGAAAGGAGGTTGGAGCAAGGTGGGTGTCAATGTCTTCTCCCAAGCAACAAGCAATAGGACAAGAAGAAATGGCCTCAAGTTGTGACAAAGGAAGTTTAGACTGGGTATCAGGAAAAAGTTCTTCATTGAAAGGGGTTGTCAAGCACTGGAACAGGCTGCCCAGGGAAGGGGCTGAGTCACCATCCTGGGAAGTATTTGAAAGGTGTGTGGATGTGGTGCTTAGGGACATGGGTTAGTGGTGAACTTGGCAGTGTGAGGTTCATGGTTGGACGCAATGATCTTAAAGATCTTTTCCAACCTAAATAATTCCGTGATTCTGTGATTCTATGATCTCCAATAATACTTCTTAGTTTTATTAAGGATGCAGACCCAGACTTGGAAATATGCAAGAGAGGTCCAGAAAGTCCAAAGCCCAAATTCTGCCTGTAGCTATGGCAGCAACATTGCCATTTACTTCATATTAACCTACAATCAGTTCTCCATTACCCATAAAATGGGAGGGCTGTGATACCATGGATGAAGAAAAAACCCCTGAAACTCATAAATAATGAGTCTTGAAAAGCATAATTAACCCAAAGCAAGGCCAGAGCTCTGTTGTAGTTGATCAGCTGGGATGGATCCACTAAGGTTGAGAGAAGTGGAGGAAAAGTGCCAGCAGATGCACCAGAGCTATCCCTGAGGCCAACAGACTCTGGTCAGGAGCATCTTCCTGAGTCAAGATGGCCTAACCAGTCCCAGGAGCAGCATGGATCTTCCCATTTTACTAAAGTAAGGTTATCTGGACTCAGAATGACTGCACGTAGCCAGCTTGGATCTTCCAGCCTAATCCAGGGAGGTCACCCAAAGGAGGCTGACACTTGACAGCATTTCTTTATGTCTGATGAACAGATGTTAGGAGTGTTCCAGTTAAAGGCTAAAAAAAAATAAAGACAACGTGATTTAGGCTTACTCCATTAATACAGAAAAATGATGAAATGTCCCACAGGGGATTTTTTTTTCAGTAAATTACTATAAAAGAAACAGATTCATTGTGAGTAAAGGAAGAAAATGCAGGATGTGAAAATGCCAGTGTGTTTTTCCAGCTTTAGTTGCCTTCCAGATGTTAATCACTTTCTTAGTTCTGATTACCTACATCCTTGGTCCCTGAATCATCAGTTAAGGAGGGTTAAAGTTACAGAGCACTTTCTGACTGTTCAGAAAGCAAAACGACAGAAAAAACTTGTTGACAGCAGCAACATTTCATCATTTCCTAAGGAGGCAAAGCCCAACAGTGTAAAAAAAATACAAGGTAAAATTAGTTTGTAATAATCCATTTTATTGTGTGGTCGAAGTGTTACCTGAAATAAAGACTCTCGAAACCAGAAATTAGTTTAGAGAGGAGATACCGCTTTATTTTGTGCAGGGTTCCAGGTGGAAAGCATCCACAAATCAAGCACACCACAGCAAAGAACTTCCAAGTATTGATACACTCCAAACTACGTAATTACATCTTTTCTGTGATGATTATTTGTTAGTTGCTTATCGCTCCTATCCCTTATTGGTTAGTAACATACAGTGGGTTTGTCAACTTTCTGCACAAGCTGGAAGGGTAAGGGTGTGTATCCAGGCAGGTGTCTTAAGCTTATTTGCTTAAAACAATTTTAACAAGCTTCCACGTCCCAGGATGTTTCTCTTCTTCAAGGACGGTAGCTCCTGATTAGAAGTTCCTTACTAATAATTGCTGATGGTTTGAAGAACAGGCTGACCTATCTGGTACGTCCGATTTGTCCTTGTGTTTGATGAGAAAGCACTTGTATGGATAACAAATACCTACTAAGTGGCCTTGGGTGTGATGAGAAGCATTTGTGGGGGCCTGCAATGTGCGATGAGAAATGGGTTTGCGGTCTAAGATTCCTGGTAAACAATACATTCTTTCCCACGGATAACAAGTACAGTTTAAGCAATTCTTGAATAAGGCCTCTTGTTCCAGTAGCAAGCACATACAGTTGGAGCAACTCTGAACAAGGCCTCTTGTTCAGGGTAACAGAGGCAAGCTAAGAACTCACATAATTAAAACACCTTCAGGCAGTAAATCACTGAATTTTTGTAGCTTGGTCATATAAGGCTGATACCTTGCTCTCAATGTGTTAACAGCAGCTCACCATTAGCCTTCCTGTTACAGCCAGCAGAGAAGAAACTGGGACTCACTGGGACCTGCAGTATTCTTCATCTGATGGGGGACCTAGTGAGCAACCCTGCACCCGTCGTATCACCTCTCCTGTGCCTCCGCTTCCCACTTTTATAAAGCATTTTAAAACCTATTGACAGATGGTGATATACAAAAGCCACGCATTATTATTTAAAGCACCATTGCTGCTGGGTATTCTTTTTAAGAATTTGCTCAATCATATGCATTTAAGCAAAATTTATTCCTCCTTCCAGTAAGGGAAAGAAATATAGTGACCATCAAGTGCTCCTACTTTATGTTCTCCACTACCTGACATCCTCAGATCCCCCATCAGTTTAAATAATACGATTCTCATCAATTACATGCACTGGGCTAATTAATTCAACTTTCTGGGCACTGACAGTGTCTCACCACATTTCCTTCTATCCCTGAAGACAATGGGAGGGGAAAGACAATGAGCTTGGAAGCATCAGTGGTGAGATGGCCCAAGGGAGGAGCAGTGATTTTCACGGGGAGGTGATGATTTGTATTCAGCCCAGGTCACCAGGACAAAGCTGCGCTTCTCAGCATCACGGGGGCTCATAAGAAAGGAACACAAGAGCCTTGCTGTGGTTCTTGCTGGGTTAGTAACAGCATCTCCACTTGCATTGCTATAATCTGATTGATAGAGACTCCAAAATACGCTTTTTCTTCAGCGCAGCCTTTCCCAGGTAGGAGACGGGCCCATCAGCGTGGTACTACGTGCGAAACACAGCTACTGGAGCTGCTTCCTTTCTGCCATGAGCAGTGAATTTTCAGCTTCCAGAAGACTTACGCTGGTAATTTCAAAAGTAAAATTGGAAAATGAAAGAAAAAAAAAAAAAAAAAGAAATTATTTGTGTCAGCCTGCCAAGCAATTGAGAAAAGAAGAAACCCACTACGCTTTTATACCAAGTACAACATTGTAGGTAATTTAGATCTGCAGGGAATTTAAAGATGGTTTAAAGTATCTTCTATGTCTTGCATAAGAGAGAAATAGCCTAGATTTTTACCAAAGTTAAATTATATTTTTTTTTCTTTTTTTTTTTTTTCTTCTTCTGAGTTAAATGGCCAAACCAAAGGAGTTCCCACTTCTCTTATAAGGTTATTCAGTGACACGATATGCTTTCATGACACGAGCATCTCTATTTTAATTTCATTCTATCACCCTCAAACCACTCCTAAACTCTCTCTTCTTCCTCAAACACTTCCCCAGCACATTTTTATTCCTGGCTAAGAGCAGAAGACTCAGCAACGTTTAGATGCTGGCAGCTTGCCAGAGGAGCCTTTTATATACAAGCTTGTCAGATACAGGGATTGTCACCCAGGACTATTTGTATTTAAATCCACAAAGATATTTCAACCACTTCCACGAAGATAGCTTTGTATTACCAGATAATAGGGATTTTTTTTCCCCTGTTATAAGTAATACATATTATATCCAACATACCTATTTATTTTACAAATCTTAAGAGCTTCAGTGCTGAAAACACCTAAATTCAGCAAGGCTTAAATCTATCAAAACGCCACCGTGCACTGAGTTGAGCACCTATTTCAGCACTTCGCCATGCTGAGGCAAAAACTTGATTATATAACCTCAGATAATGAAAAAACCCCCTTCATTGTGTCATTCTGCAGCAAATCAAAGAGTGAATTAAAAGTCGGTGCCCTCTGCGATCTGAGGAGGCAGATGCAAACCTCCATCCTCTTTGTAGCTGTATTAGTGAAGAACGTATAAACTTGAAGAGAGCAAAGGCACTTCTTATTACAGAAAGCGTGGGAATAGGGCAAAGTATTGAAGTTACTCTCCCACTGAGCAACTTGTCTCCTTATCTATGGTCCCATATGCATATTACAAACCATCAGTAACTCTAGCATACATCTGCAATTCAAAGAATGTATCCCAGATTAGCATTTAGCAGAATTCCACGCTAAGGTCTGATTTGCATTGTATTTTAGGGAAGCTTGCAGGGTCTCCCTCGAGTTGTGCTTCTAAACCTATCAACAGACTGTGGATTGCGTCAAAGTTCAGGACAACTCATTAGTGAATAACTTGCTTCTGTGTTTTTGACCGAGTATTTTTAAAAGGATGGGTGTGCTATAAATGCTGGGGAAGCGAGGGAACATACCAACTGTAAAGGATGTATTTGAACACTCGTTAGGGAGACCTGACAACAAAGACAGCTCCACAGACAAGGTGAACAGTTAACGATCGTAATTAATTGACAAATGAAACTAGGCATTTGCATATCTGGACAATCGCCAACCTTGTTTTCCTAGCAATATCATCATACACAAACCCTTTATGCCTAATTGGTTTTGAAGGATCCCATTGATCCTGGGACACTTTGCAAATGAAAGTTTACTTAAACATACAGTATCGTTCCAGGGTGAAAACAGCAGTGGAGAAGGAAAGCAAGCTGGCACTGAGTTTGCAAAACAGAAAAAGTAACATTTTTGTCGGTGCGCAGCCTTCACTGAAACTTTGGAAAAAGTTCACATACTTTTATTTAAAAGGTTGGTCTTAACACCGGTGGTTAGCAAGGCTTGTGCAGCGAAAGAGGGGCAACCTGTCACTCCTGGGCTGGGGCAAGCAAACAGGGAAAATGAAAGATGACTCGGATTCCCTCCCTTTAGCTCCTTCATGGTGATATAAATGTCTGTCTTTCCGTTAGCATGTGCTGCCCACAGAGCAGCACGGGAGATTGCCACCACCTCCTCAGGCTGGCTGAATGCTTGCAGCAGCTCAGGTGGAAGAGAGGACTGGACTCGGAGTGGTTGCTTGTAACTTAGAAGGGAGGGAAGTAGCTGTAGGCCAGAATACAGATTGCTGAGTAAATTGCTTAGTACAGGTCATTTGGAAAGCTCTGCTGGTGCACAAAACCACGTCATTTGGGCAGACCCCGACACAAACAACACCCTCACAAAGAAGTAGAGTGCTGCAAGGCCAAGTGTTCTCTAGATTTCCTTATACTGAAAACCTGATGCAAAACTAAAATCAGAATCACAGGCTGGTTTGGGTTGGAAGGGACATTAAAGCCCATCCAGTTCCAACCTGCAATGGGCAGGGACACCCTCCACTAGATCAGGTTGCCCAAAGCCCCACCCAACCTGGCCTTGAACCCTTCCAGGGAGGGGGCAGCCACAGCTTCTCTGCATTCATTGAATTTGAATCGGAATCATCAAAAAAGATCCCAGTGAAAGAGGCAAAATGCAATAGAAATTGGTTCCGATAACCCTTGACCGGCATCACAGACATTGCTAACTTTCATTTGCAAAAAGTTAACCATGAGGGAGGAGCCAGGATGCTGCATTACTCCAACTGAGGGTTGGAGTTAAATTGCACATTGGTCACTAGTACTGCAGACTCGGCGTGCACTCGTGTGGTTTCAGAGGTTTGTACTCACACAGTGTGCAAGACTTTGTTAGTCCCCTCCTTTGCCGCCCAGTGCTTCAGAACTCTGGGCAAGGCCCAGACAGAAACATCTTGTTTTTCATCCTGTCATTGCAAATTTCAGCATGTGTGGATACAGATCCACAAAAAGAATCTATGGGATTAACCTGATGTCCATTAAGTTCTTACAGAGAGTTTATCCCAACAACAGTGGGGCTGTATGACTTGCAAGAGAATGTAATAGTAATAAGAGTAACAAAAGCATTTCAGACTTCAAATATTCTCTTGCAAATAAACTTTTTAATAGCAGGAAACAGTACAATCAGAAAATAAAGGCATACTGACTTCCACCCTGGGAAAGAGACCTGCAGTTCATTTCCAGAAGTACATTAAAGGTTATTGTACAACAGCTATTACGTGACAGAGAATCCTGGATTTAAGATACAGCTGACCTTGAAGACACAGCGGGGAAATAAAGCAATTAAAAAATCCACAAGAACACAGAAAACTCCATTAAGAATAATTTATCTGGAGAATACAGATTATCTGTACAACATTACTAATACAGTCTATAATCCCCATTCAATGTCAGTAGACAATAGACAAGACACGCTTGGAAATACACTGTGAACAATACATGGATGATTATGATTATTCAAGACACAAAATCATCAGCATACAAATTATATACATACACTTCAAAGGCTGCTCTGCAGGAAGAAAAGGGTTTTCGTGATTTAGTACTCTACAATAGTTGGAAATTCTAAAAGTTAGCTTCTAATTAGTAATGTAAACTTATTTTCTTTAAAAATCATGTGCTTCTAGAAATATTGTTGGGTTTTGAAAATAATTAAGGTCATTTTCTTTCCATCATATAGGAATCACTTAAAAATTAGTCTCCCCATAAAAAAACATCATCCAGCAGACTTCCATAAATTTACTTTATGCACAAGCCATTGCATTCACTGCAATAGGAAAGCTCATATGCAAATATATACGCATTTAGAAGATAACAGCCATAACAGGCTTGTATAGTGATTCAAATGATGCAGTATCGACAGAAGCTTCAGTCAGAAATAGCAGTTCAGAGATATGTGCCATGGTTAATTTCTTTTTAATGCTGTCATAATGTTCTGGTTTGGCTTGTTCAGAACCCCAAGGAGGAGTTTCAGCACGCACGCGCTTTTGTTTGGCAAATCAATTTGGAGGAGAAAAAGTCCTTCAATCTCGGGCAAAAATATATTTAATTAATTATTTAAGGGTGAAGAAGTATATTCTTCCTACCGAAATAGGGTTTAAGGGTTTTAAAATTCACACTAACATTATGCAGTCACGCTGAAGAACTATTACTGCAATTGGAAATGATCTTGCTCTCGTGTTCTCTTGTGTCAGCATGAACATTCATGCAATCTGCAGAGCAAATCAGATGGCAGTTACCTGAATTAAATCTAACCTAAAGGTAAATGAGTGTATTTAAAAAAGTTTCTTATCTGATCAACTTATACAGTTCACTGTACACGAACATTGCCAATTGCCCTGTAAAGTGACAGCAGTCAGGTGCAGATAAACTTATCTTTAGCATTGGCTTAAACGACTATTCAAAACTACTTAAAAGGAATGAACTCAGCCACAAGCCCGATTTAGAATTCTAGAAAAGAATTAACACCAAATAAATCACAGTCACTGAAATGAGTCCAACAAAATATGCTTAAAGACTCCTAGTTTGAAGGGCACTTGACGAACAATGTTTCCTCATGGAAGAAACCTTTTGTCCTACTCACACAAAACAAAAAAGCTTACAAGTTTTGAACCCAGAGAAAAGGAATCAAACAAGGGGTTTTTTTTTGTTTGTTTTTCTTTCATGTTCTTTTTGGAAAGGACACATACTTTGGCTATTTCATATACTGGGGTTATGCTTCCTAAAGCCCAACAAATTTCCATGTCAGTACACTTTTTACATGATTTTTAAAGATGCATCACATCTGAATTCTGACACGATAGCACTACTACACCCAGAACAATTATCACCTGCCATCAGCATTTATAAGTTTCACAGCTGCTGTACTACTGCCTCAAACTACCAGAAAGCCACAGCTGGTGAATGAATGTTTTTCTTCTTCCAGCCATCTAGTTTTCTGTTTCTCTTTCATTTTTTACCTGTGACAGACCTGACAATGTCTTCACGCTAGGTATACTTCCCGTTTGATTACTTTATTACTTAGAACACTTGTGGTTTCTCTCATTATCCGGGCTGTGTAGTAATGACACCTTCCTAAAAAGCAAAACAGAAGAAAAAAAAGACAAGAGAAAAAGGTTATGAGCTCACTCTACACGCCCAGGTCATTTTCAAGGCAGACATACCCAAGGTGCCACAGACATACCGCCTGTTCTCCACCCGGCAGCGCCCCAGCGGAACACGGCCCAGGACAGCCCGGCC
>NW_020799091.1:1906616-1965195 GCF_003259725.1 Athene cunicularia | reverse complement strand
GGCATCCTGGCTGGTGTCAGCACTGGCGTGGCCAGCAGGGACAGGGCAGGGATCTGAGCCCTGGGCTGGGCACTGGGGAGGCCGCCCCTCACCCCAAAAAGGCCATTGAATGACTCGAGCGTGGCCAGAGAAGGGCAACGGAGCTGGGGCAGGGTCTGGAGCACAGGTCTGCTGGGGAGCGGCTGGGGGAACTGGGGGGGTTCAGTCTGGAGAAGAGGAGGCTGAGGGGAGACCTCCTGGCCCTCGGCAACTCCCTGCCAGGAGGGGGCAGAGAGGGGGGATGAGTCTCTTTAACCAAGTAATAAGCAATAGGACAAGAGGTAATGGCCTCAAATTGCACAAGGGATTGTTTAGACTAGATATTCGGAAGGATTTCTTTGCAGAAGGGGTTGTTGGGCGTTGGAATGAGCTGCCCAGGGAGGTGATGGAGTCCCCATCCCTGGAGAGGTTGAAGAGTAGAGTCGACGTAGCACTGAGGGATCTGGTGTAGTTGGGAACTGTCAGTGCTGGGTTAATGGTTGGGCTGGATGATCTTCAAGGTCTTTTCCATTCTAGACGGTTCTGTGACTGTGAGGGTAGTAGAGGGGCTGCAAGGAGGTGGGGGTGAGGGACTGTGGGGCTGCCAGGGAGTGAGGGGCTGAGGGTTGTGAGGTGCTGCCAGGCTGTGATGGAAGTGGGGGGCTGAGGGAGTGGCTGCATAGTCGTGAGGAGAGTGGGGAACTGCCTGGCTGTGAGGGAAGTGGGAGGCTGCAAGGAAGTGGGGAGCTGCGGGAGTGAGTGGTTGTGTAGTTGTGAGGAGTGTGGGGAGCTGAGGGAGTGGGGGACTGCATGGCCAGGAGGGGTGTGAAGGAGTGCCAGGCCCTAAGGGGCTGCCTGACTGTGAGGAGTGCGGGAGGGTGTGAGGGGGTATGGCGTGCGAAGGGATGCACATCTATTAGGGGTGTGGGGCAGTGATGGGGTGTATGGCTGTTAGAGGTGTGGGGCAGCTGGAGGGGTGCAGGAGCAATGGGGTGAGGCAGGGGAGCCTGTGCATCGTGGGGAGCCTGTGCAGGGCCAGCGCTGGTTCAGGCAGTGGAAGTCTGTCAGTCGTGCTCTGTGTGTTGAGGTGACATAGTGCTGGATTACGAGGGGTGTGTGTGACAAATAGGACACTGGTGTGTGAGCCAGTGCAGGCAGGACACACAAACAACCACAAAACCACAGATAAAATGCAAAGAGTAAATTTATCCCCGTTATCTTTGACCTGGCGGATCTCCACAGCAGCACCTGGGCAGAGGCACGCTAGCAGGGACTCAGGTCCTTGAGAGTCCGGAAAAGGAGATTAAAAAAGGTCTTGGGCTTGCTGCTTTTACCTGTATGTACCTAGGATTTTCACAGGCGTACTTCTCCACTGTCCTTTGATCTTTCCCACAGCAGAGCAGGAATCTCAAGGACGAGGTGCCTGTGAGTTTCTCACAGGCCTGTGTTATCGAAGTGCAGACATTCTACTCACCAAGCGTGCAGAGCTAAACAACAATTAGTGTGATATATGTGTTTTTCAGCACCCCAGCTGCAAGTCACTTGAGCGTGTTTACGCTCCTTCTTGCCAATCTTCTGTTGTATTCCTGCAATATTTTATACTTTGATGCAGTCTAGGCAGTGATTCCCATCGTAAGATCTGTTTAATCTTCATCCGTGTTTCTGACTGTTGTGGTGGTTTGGGTTAAGGTGAGGTGTGAGTATTTAGAACAAAATGCTTCTTAAGCAAAGAGGTGCTATTCTGCTGCAGCTGACCCGTAGTGAGGTAACATAAATGGGTTACACTCTATCCGCATCTCAATAAACTGCCATTTGAGCTTCCATGAGATGTCAGCAGATCTCTGAAAATGTAAAGTTTGTGACTGAAGAAAACCTTAAAAGCTTATGAGCAATACCTAAGCAGTGGTGTAATATATTGCATTGACCTGACTTGTAATTTGCACCAAGTATTTTGCAACTAAAGCACTTGTGCAACAGTATACAGTGTGCGTTAGTTGAATACCGAAAAACTGGAGAAATTTTTACACATAATTTTACTCTAAAATATTTCTAGTTGCTGCTTGGATGATGCCATGCAGAGCTATGTTGGGTGATTTCAGGGGTCTGACCTCGTTTTGCTTTGTTCTTCCATCCCTCGTTCCTCGGAGAGCATTCTTTTTGGAGCCAAACTTGTAGCAAGACTGAAGGACCAAATCCAGGCTCAGATGGAGTTTGCATGTTGGAATCCAGTCACATACCCTCTGCCATCTCCCGCTAGTCCTGTAGCTCTCTGAGGGGACGTCAGCGCTCCAGCCCTTGCCAGTAGTTTCCTAGCTGTCTAGAGTTCTGGGGTCCTATCTGCTGCTCCGATGGGGTGAGGAGCTTGGTGTCTGATCAGGATCCTCAGACGGGCTCTGGAGGCCAAGGGTGGCTTTTGGATCGTGTGCTCAGACAGTGTTGACTTCAGCACAAAAGGCAGCGGCCACGGCCGCTTTTCTGTAACCGTAGAAGAGGTTGGGAAGGGAGAGGAATGTTGGGTGGTTCATTTAACCTTTGCGAGACTCATTTCCTGAGTAAGACCTTTCTGAAGAGCCCGTGTTATCTTTTCCCATCACGCATTACTCTGATCTGGTCCCTAGCTGTTACTAGTGTCTACTTGTTCTCTGGTTGGCAGCAGCGTGGGCACTGAAGGGATTCAGGCAGATTTTTGTCTGACCTTGACAGCTGTGTGCTAGTTCTAGATGCACCATTGCTGCCACCAGTTTGTCCCTCTGTGGTTGCCAGGAGGTGATTTAGAGGAGTTATCCTTAACGGGAGGAGCTCTGACTTGGCTCCCTGGTGTTCTTCCTCACCTTCCCTGAGTTGCTGAGAGAGGCAGGTGAAACCATGAGGGTCAGGCTCTTCCTCTGAAGACCCCTCTGGACTGAAACCCTCCCCACTAACTGCAGGGAGGCTCATCAGCATTTGTGACAGCCCGATGCGATCACCTTTAATGAGTTATCTAGTAATTGGCACCCGCTTAGAAAGTAGAAGAGCCAGATTCAATATAACCTTTGTGCTAAAGGTCTCCGGTGTAAAAAGACTGTGTTAATATAACCATTTGGGTAAATAAAGGTCACTCTCCTGTTCTGTTGTTGGGGTGATTGCACTGTCCAGGCAAGAGTGCAGAATCTGCGGTGCCAAAAATCAGGAGTTTTGTAAACATTTTTTTTTTTTCTTATTTGAAGTCATTATTAAGGATATTCTGTGTGGATCTCAGAGAGCAGTATTAAAAATGATTCCTGTTTTATGGCACTTACTGCCACTGGTATTTGGATATTTTGCAAGAACAAGAAATTAAGATGCAGAAGTGGTTCAGCCAGCAGAGATCAGAATCCAAGATTCCCCTCTTTCATCTTCACAGCTGCCCGTTATGGCACTCGGTTAAAGTAGAGGTGATGGTGAATCCACTCAGACTGTGGATTTCCTCATTTGGGCTGCCCACCAAAACATCTGGCGAGACAGCCTTCATTCCTAAATTGTTGAATAATCACTATTTATTTTTCTTCCTTCTTGCTACTATGAGCAATAATTCAGTATTTGTAGTCAAAAATAATAGCAAAATTGCTTTCTCGTAGCTTCTGGCTGTTTCTTGGGTCAGAACCCATCTTCTTTTTAATTTAGGACTAAAAGAGATTTTTGTTTTTAAGTGGACCAAGTAATTTTTTCACTTTCATGAAATTCAGCAATGATCGGGTTGTGGGGAACAACTGAAATAGTAGACTCTATGTGTAACTTCTCTGTGTATGTTCCTGCAACTTTGTGGACATTGCCAACATGTACCAATTAAAAAAAAAACCCACAAAAAACAAACCAACCCAAACAACCAAACTAAACAAAAACAAACCACCACAACACTTTAAAATAAGAGTCTGTGGAAAACTGATGGGTTGTAAAGTAAAATAAGTCAGTGAGACTGTAGTGAAAGTTCCTTCTCCTTTTTGTTGTAGAATTATTGTGATATTACTGTAATTCTTTTTAATGTAGTTGTCTCTGTCATTCTTGAGTTTGTCTGGGGAAGAATTTAACCCTAAGAGTAATGAGAACTTGTGTAACCACTCTGTACCGTTAGAATAATGAACAAATCGGTTGTGTTCATGTGAACATTTTTAGCCATCTGTATTGTATTTTCAGCTCTCCATTTAGTTACGTGTCATTGTAAATTAGTGGCTCTGTGATGCCATGAGGTGTAAGCAAGTGCATTAAAATCATGCTGCTTCAGAGGATTCTTTTTGCATGAAGGAAATGACTTTTTTAAAAAAAAAAAAGCTTTTAAATACAGAGATATCAGCGGCTGGAGTCTTGTTAATTTTTAGATATATGTATTTACTGCACAAATAAAATAGCAGATGAGTTTTACTGGAGTAGCTGTGCAGAACTAGTCTAGGCATGTTGCTCAAAAATCCATAGCAAGAAAATGATTGCATAGACCCCGTTGGGGGAAATACAGGCTGATTAATGCGTTTATATCAATTACTACAAGTGTTTTGCTCACCAGAGGAAACAGTATCTTGCATATCTAAAAGGAGCCCTATTAGTAGAAGAAATGTTTCTTTAGCTTTGTGTTGTATCTCAGAGAACAAATCCAAGGCAGAAGTAAATGTGAAAATACGCAAGTAACAAAAACATACTTGAGGTGTGTGCGCACTGTCTGTAGAATGATTGCTTTTTAATTTTTATTATTTCCCTCTTCAAAAATCTGCTCTGAAGTCCCCAGTGACCACAATAAGAAAAATGCTGTGTTTTGGAAGGAGGTGGAGAGGATAACTGTTTTAATAGCTGCCTTCAGAAACTTTATGACTTTAGTCTATAAGCATATCTCTTAACTTCTCTTTTTAAGATTAAATTCTTAAGAATTCAATGGTCAGGTTTCATGAGCAACTGCATTACAGTCTGGTGGGGGGGGTGTGTGTGTGCATGAGACAAAGGCAGGAATATACAGATCAAGGGAAGAGATTAATGAATTTGCTGGGCAGGTGTTAAGTGATGAGCAAAAGGAAAAAAAAATTAAAAAAAGATTTGATGATATGTTACAACGGAAGGTGTACAGAACTTTTCTTAGCCTCACATAAAGAGCAGGGCTGGCTGCACTCCAACTTTGAGTATGGTTTGAAATTGCAGGGGATTTTGTTTTATCTTAAAACTAGCTAATTCTTTTGCTTACATGCAGATGTCAAAGATGGGTAGAGAACTGTCGAAGGGCAGATTTAGAAGATAAAACTCCAGATCAACTCAACAAGCATTACAGATTGTGCGCTAAACATTTTGAGACTTCTATGATATGTAGAAGTGTAAGTAAACCCAAGCATTTGTTTATTGCGTCTTGAAAAGTGTGACAAATGTTTTTCATCAGAGTGCTGAATTGTCATCTGTGATTCCCCTGGGAAAATTAATCTCTTAGTCTTAATTGAGATCATTGCCATGGTCCAGGGCACTGCACAGGCTCACAGATGTTGGCACAAAGGATGAGATGGAAATGAGCAGTTGGGGAAGAGAAAAGCAGAGCTGCTCCTGCTGGTTTAATATGTTTGTGGGAGTGCTGGTCTTCACTGCAGTTCTCTCCTCAGGCAAAGCAATGCTCATTTTGTTTAGTGTCACTAGATGTTACTACATTATATAAATTTATTGGGTGTAAGTATGTAAGTTTGCATACCTCTCATTACTTAAAATCATTAATGTTCTGTTACTGAAGCGTATGCGTGGTGTGATTTGGTTACATTACACTCTATTGTGGCCAAGAGATTTAAACGTTCTTTGCATCTGTCAAGCTTTTGGTTCCTGTTATATTTTATCCAGCTAAAATCTTGGCATTGTTTCCTGTTAATAAAATAATAGCTTTCAATTCTTCTTGTTAACAAGATAATGTTGCTTCTAGCAGCTTACATAACAGCAGGAAACGTGGACTTGGGGTTTTGTATCAGGTTTTAATTTCTAGGCTGAATTTCACTCTGCTACATAGGCAAAATCAGTCCTTTAGTTACAAGGGATAATTAAAATGTGCAGGTCAGACTCTGAGCTCCTGGTGGTATCACACGTTTCAAGGTATTTCATTAGCCGGCATCCCCGAAATACTGGGATGAATACTGGGAGTAATTCTGAATCTGAAATGAAACATCATGAAACTTGGTTTGTTTAATTTTAATTTATACTTCAATTTAGTGACAGGTATAAACATCATCAGTTAACCTTCTGTACTTACTGGAAATTAGCCAGTTTAGGCAACATAAGTTTACAGTATAAACTTATATAAAATTTTACTTGAAGTATTTTTATTTAACTGTATAAAATATATTTTATACTGTACATTTATATTTTATAAAATTTTACTTAAAATATTTTTATTTACTGCTAGAAGCATTGACATGACCATCTAGAAATCTTTTCTTCCTCCCGCACATTTGACAGATAAATTTTCATTCCGTATGGTCTTTCACAGTAGTGGTTTTTGGAATTCATAAGTCTGCATAAAGAAGCGGTTCAACATTTTTGCAATGAAAATGTTTCTGTGATTGTTTCTAGAATTCTGAAACAAGTGATAAAAAACCCAGCACAATAGTAACAAAACGTTTCCTTTCTGATGCATAAATGTGTTTCTATCCAGAATGTTTATTTATAAAAAACCATAATACTGCAGTAAATTAAAATTATGGCATCTGGGGTCTTTGATGTGAAGATAATGGGGAGGAAGACGTATTTGTGGTTTGGGTTGCGGTTTTCTTTAGTATCTGTCCTCTCTTTTTCAATGTTATCTTGATATCCCTGAAATGTGAATTGCATATCTTAGCTTTCTGTTTGTTTTGAAACATCAGAAAGTGAAAATACTTCATAAAAAAAGAGAATGACTTGGCATCTGAAATTCTGGAGTTTCTTCGTGCACACACAGTGAGATTTTCCCAAAGAAATCCCTAATCTAGATGTCTGTCTTCTTACAGAGCCCTTACAGAACAGTTTTACGGGATAATGCTGTGCCAACGATATTTGATCTTACAAGTCACTTGAACAATCCCCACAGCAGACATAGAAAAAGGATAAAAGAATTGGTAAGTTTTTCATGTACGTTTGTGGGGTTTTTTAATCTTAAAACAGTAAAGGCAAGTAAGTTCATGTGAAACTTTTAGATGTCAAATAATATTTAGCACTCGAGTGTTTGCATTTTCTGTATTGCCTATTCTAGTATCTTTTTGTTGATTATAAGTTAAATGCCCACGTGTTCTGCTGATATAGATTTTATTTGCTAAAAAAGGTTTAAGGAAATAATCTGGAAAATGAAATTTGTTGAACCAGAGCTGATTCTGTCTTCCAAAGAAATTACATAGCTTCCTTTTCCTTTGTATTTTGTTAGCACTGTAATAAGAACTTATACATGGTACCCTGAAATTCTTCCTGCATATTGATTGTGATCTTCGGTTCACCTGTTTAATTTCTGAAGTCTGCACCCCTTCAGACATGCTTATTTTAGCTTATTCTGAAAAGATGATCTATGTATAAAACCAAGATCAAGAAGTTTTTTGTGGAATTGTCTTGTCGATTATGTTTTGTGTCACAGAAGAAGTGTCTCTAGGTCTCTGTGGTTGTAAGTATACTGACAATTAAGAGGAGTTGAACTCCTAAACTGCTTTTATATTGGAAAATTACAGACAATTTCTAAATATTTCTTTATGAGTTCGCCTGTTTATTGACTGAAAATAGAGTTAACGACTGTTCTGTCTACTGACAATACAATTCCATATTAAAACAAAATTCTTTAATGGAATTGACTTGCTTATAAAATACATACTGAACAAACTCCTAATACATGTACAGGAACCTCAGCAGCAGTATCAAACTGTTCTCATGTAGTTAGTGGGTATGTGTCACGACAGCAGTAAACTACCTGAAGAAACCCCCTCCTCTTGGACATTCTCCCACTTTTTGGTAAATATTAACACTCTTAAAATGTTCTCGACTACAATATTTGTACCTGATCTTGGTGTTTATTAATATTTTATGGTCATGTGCTAGATGTTATTTTTTTTTTTTTTTTTTTTTTTTTAAAGAGTGAAGATGAAATAAGAACACTGAAGCAACAAAAGAGTAAGTGGGCAAAATAATTGAGTTCATAAAAACTTCATTTACTCAGGGTGACAAGATAATACATGACACGTAACTGTAAGTTTAGATATCTGAGGAGGATAATTGAGTTGCTGCTTGATTCAAACAGCCAGTTTAAACTCTTTCCGAATTACTCATTCACTTTTACACTGGAAACATTCTTCTCTGGACCCCAGTAACTTAAAGGTAATGAGGATAGTAAGGGGAAGCAAATGTTATGTTTTAGTCACGTTTTCTTGACACTGACAGTATTTTACATTTTGTAGTTGAGGAAGCTTTTGAACGGGAACAGGCAACTCAAGAACTGAATGAAAGCAATGAACGAAATACTGTCTCAGAGGAAGGAGGGGAAGAACAAGAGGAAGAAGCAGTCCCCTTAACACTGGAGGAAAGAGAAAACAAAGATTACCTTAAATCTCTCTTCGAAATTTTGATCCTGATGGGGAAACAAAATATTCCTTTGGATGGCCATAGTGTTGTTGAGCTTCCAGAAGGTATTTTTACTTCAGACAACTTTCAGGCTCTACTGGAATATAGAATAAATGCTGGAGATGAAGTTCTGAGGAAACGATTTGAGATGACTGCAGTCAACCTTGAGTACTGTTCAAAAACTCAGCAGAAACAAATGCTTGAGATCTGTGAAAGCTGTGTTAGAGAGGAGACGCTGAGGGAAGTAAGAGACTCGCACTTCTTTTCTATTGTCACTGATGAAGTAGTAGACATAGCAGGAGAGGAGCATTTGCCGGTGTTGGTGAGATTTGTTGATGATTCTCATAATCTGAGAGAAGAATTCATAGGGTTTTTACCGTATGAGGCTGATCCTGAAATTCTAGCTGTTAAATTCCACACAACTATTACTGAAAAGTGGGGTCTAAACATGGAGTACTGTCGAGGTCAAGCCTACATTGTCTCCAGTGGGTTTGCTTCTAAAATGAAAGTTGTGGCTACAAGACTCTTGGAAAAGTATCCCCAAGCTGTGTATACGCTGTGTTCCTCTTGTGCCTTAAACGTTTGGCTGGCAAAATCTGTCCCTGTTGTTGGTGTTTCTATTGCATTAGGAACAATCGAAGAAGTCTGCTGTCTTTTTAATCAGTCTCCGCAATTACAAGAAGAACTGGACAACATGATTTCTGTCCTTTTTCAGAACAATAAGGAGAAGGCTAGCGAGCTGAAGGAGATCTGCCGTTCTCAGTGGACAGGCAGGCATGATACTTTTGAGGTTTTAGTGGACCTCATGCAAGCGTTGGTCCTATGCTTGGATGCGGTAAGCAGCGACTCATCTGTCAGGTGGAACAACTTTATTGCTGGTCGAGCATTTGTTCTTTCAAGTGCATTAACAGATTTTGACTTCATTGTCACCATTGTAATTCTGAAAAATGTGCTGTCTTTTACAAGAGCATTTGGAAAAAATCTCCAAGGACAAACATCAGATGTGTTCTTTGCAGCTGGCAGCTTAACAGCAGTGTTGCATTCTCTGAATGAAGTGATGGAGAATATTGAAGTTTACCATGAATTTTGGTTTGAGGAAGCAACAAATTTGGCTACAAAACTGGATGTACAAATTAAACTCCCAGGAAAATTTCGCAGGGCACAGCAGGGGAACTTGGATTCTGAGGTAACGTCAGAAAACTACTACAAAGAAATCCTTAGTGTCCCCACAGTGGAGCATATAATTCAAGAATTAAAAGATATATTCTCAGAACAACATTTAAAAGCTCTTAAGTGTTTATCATTGGTGCCCTCAGTCATGGGGCAACTCAAATTCAATACATCTGAGGAGCATCACGCTGACATGTATAAAAATGACTTGCCTAATCCAGACACGCTTTCTGCTGAGCTTCATTGTTGGAGAATAAAGTGGAAGCACAGAGGAAAAGATATTGAACTTCCAGCTACTATTTATGAAGCACTTCACTTGCCCGACATAAAGTTTTTCCCTAATGTTTATGCCTTGCTTAAAGTCTTGTGCATACTTCCAGTGATGAAGGTGGAGAATGAAAAATATGAAATTGGACGAAAGCGCTTAAAAGCATACCTGAAAAACACCTTGACAGAGCAAAGGTCAAGCAACCTAGCTCTGCTGAACATAAACTTTGATATAAAACATGACCTAGATTTAATGGTGGACACCTACATTAAACTCTATCCAGGTAAAGTGGAATTTCAAGAGGACTTTATTCCTTCAAACAACTCCGAAGTAACAGAAGATGCTTAATTTTGTTAAGCTCTAACCAATCTGTTGAAACAGGTTTTTTTCTTATGCAGGTTTCAACGCTGAGGAAAAAAAAAACTGTGAAATCTAAAAAATGACTGCGATTTTATTTCTATTTTAGGTCTCAGACTGAAGAAGCTGTGGTCAGCAACCCAAATTATGTTTTGTTAGTCTGCATTAAATGTGTTACGCGAACAAAACCAGGCCTGAAAAGAAGCTCGTGCTCTTGGCAGAGGTGCTTGTATGTCTGATTGACTTTAGGTGCTCACTTATTTTATGGCATCTTGGAAAAAAGTACATTGTGATTGTAGATCTGATGGGGCTGTTACGTATTCGCTCATGAATTAAGATAAGAAAAAGCATCAAATGTTAAAGAGATTATAATGAATTTTGGTTCTGTTACATAGGGTTTTATTCTTTTTGAAAACTTTAAAAAAAAAAAAAAAAAGTATTTGATGTATATTTAATTGGCATTTTGGAGAGTGCACTCGGCTATTGCACGATCCCGGTGCTGTGGACTGTTCTAGGTGTAAAGTGAATGTTAGTGATCCAGAGGTACGTTTACAGTTTCATGAAAGAGTCAGCCTCTTTAATCTCTCAGTGACTGTTTACATTCCTTTGTGTGAGACACAACTTTTTTTTTTCCCTTTAGGCTTTTAACAAGCATGGCAGTAATACTGAAGTTCTTAAAAGACACTAAAATCTTAAAATTTATTTCGCAAACAGTTAAATCTGTTCTATCCTGACTCTGACAAAATCCCATGCATCTTATTGTCTATTTGTAAACTCATGCAGGAAGGATTAAAATAAGAGTTTGTTTGTCTAGAAGCAAGATTGCAAATATCGCTGTTATTTTTGGCAAGAATGAAAACATTTTTGTACAGTTTATTGCAATTTAAAATAAAATGTGAATTGCTTTTTACATAGCATTGAATTTTGTAGTAAAGCTGTGCCTCTCTCAGAGTGTGTATTCTTTTGCAAGGTACCTTTTAGTTTTGACAATTTTTTTCTCTGTTGTTTTGGCAATTCTAGTGAGTGACATTGTCTTAAGACCTGGGAAACTGTGTAATAGCACTTCTGATCTGTATGTTCTGCTGAAGTTGGTTTTTTTTTTTAAGTATTTTGAGACAGCACTAAATACAGTGCTTTTAGTTGTGGAAGGTTCTAACTGAAACAGGTGGAAATAGATGAAATTTTGAATGGTTGAAAAGTCTTGCAGCTCTCCTGATGCATGCCAGTTTTATAACTTGTCCTTTTATGTACAGTTGCTGTGGGAAAGGCCCCCAGCAACAGAAAATTGAATAGAGACTGTGATAAATACAGCTCTTATTTTTTGACTGCATTAAAACATTAAGAATGAATTTGAAAAAAAAAAAAGCCAATCTTTTAGTAAGTAAGTGTAGATATTAAAGTGGCTATGTATATTTTAAGAAACGTTTTCAGGGTATTTTATTTACATTGAAGTAGTAAAAATTCAAAAAGTATTATCTTTGTTACTTGTGTATGCTTTCTGGCATGCTTTCATATTCGAGCAATTGTTACCTCAATCAGTAAAGTGTTTTGGCTAATAGCTTGCTCTGTTCCTCTGAATATATGACAATAGCCCAAATCTGTGTTAACGCTATTAGAAGAAAAAAAAAAAAAAAGGCATTTTAAAATTAGATGTCATATGGAAAATTGTCCTTTTTAAAGAAGATCTCAATTACAATTTTAATAAAATATATTTAAAAAAATCTTTCCCATCCTGGGAATGTCTGTGAGTTCCCCTGTTAAAGACAGCAACGCGAGGTGGTCGTGTCCTCTGAGATTGTGAGTCCTCTCTCACTGAAGTCAGGCTGGGGCAGCCCAGGCTTACAGGCATAATCAGAGAAGGAAAACCAGCACCCAGGAAGGAAAACCAGCCATATAATTGGCCAAAGGAGCTGAAGACTGCTTGTTGACTGTATAAATGAGAATTCTTGACCGATGTGTTGAGGCAAATTGAAAGGAAATGCAGTAAAACATTCCTTTAGCTACTGGAGCTCAGCTGAGACATACGGCTGTGACTAGTGTTGCTAATTAGCTGGCTCCAAGAGCCTTGATGGTTTGGTGTGCTTGATCCTTGCGCTGCTTTTCACAGAGATGCTGAGATTGTCTGTAATCACTCAGAAGCTCCTTATTTAGCCTGTTTGAATTGCCCTGTTGAGGAATGCCTCATTTTTTAGGCACATCAGTGGGTCACTTAGGAACCCGTAGCAGGTAGCGTGCCTGGTGATGGCTTGGCAGGATGCGGAGGAGCAAAGGAGTAGCAGGTTGAAATGATGGGCGCCCCTTTAACTTAAAAGATTTGTGTGGAGAAAAAACTGTTTACCGAAACTATAGTGCCTCCCATCTTATTTCTGGGGGCGCAGAGAAAGGATGCGACTCAAGTGGAATGCAGTAATACTGTTTTAAAGAGTGACAGAGAAGTTGACAGAGAAGTGTCTGAAAATGGGACAAATAATCCCTAAAGTTAAACTTGGATTCCAATTTTTTAAAACAAATTCTTGGGACAGAGTGAATTACCATCTTAACTATCCTGGCAATTCAGGGCAGTATGTATTTCCAAGGTGTATCTGAGGTACTTACTTTGCTTTGACCCGGCTTTTTGGCACATTCTATGTAATGAAGCAATATGTCTTATTTAAGTATCACTGCTGAGATATAAATAATTCTCATGCAGGTGGCTTTTCCTTAGCTGCTCAGCTGGTTGCGTTCTGTGAAAGCAGTGCTTGCCTTAATACACAAACTCGGTTTCCTTTTCCCATGCCCGGAGCTCCTGTTAGAAATCACTACTGCTTTTCCAAAAAGTGGCATGTAGCACTCGCTCTCCTGTGGTTTTATTTCTGTCACTGGCTGCAGAAATCCTGTGACTGCTTCTTTGCCTGCCAGGATCTGCTGTACAGAAGCAGAGGACCAGAACCACTTAATGATTCTGGGTGCAGCTCTCCCGTTCCCCCCCCCCATGCTCTGTTTCTGTGCACCACTGCAAATCTCGAAGAGTTGCCAGAAACATTCCAATTACTCTGAGAAGATGAAAATCAATCTGTCCTGTGACAACTCTTTACTAAAAGATACTTAGCAGTACTGATTTTACATTTAAAACCAGCCAGGACTGGAGGCAGTTCAGCACATCTGCCAGTAGTTTCAGGGGTCTCATGGCATCGCTCACTGAGCTTGACTACAGAGTCTGGTTATCTGTGCTGGTCTGTAGTTAGAGCTGAGACTACACTCAACTGCTAGGGCCTGAAAATTTAAGTTTCTGTCACCTCTTCAGACAGCAAATGTCTTGAGGATCAGAGGACAGGGCTGTGTTTACTTGCTCCTGGAAGAAGCTCTAGAAGGTCTACTCAGCTGTGACAACACCTGGCAAGGCCCACAAGCCTCAGTGGGGTTTTCTAGCAGGTGGATTCTGGCAACTAAGAGACTTCAGCGTCTACTGTCAACAGGACATGGTGTTTGAGGGGAAAAACTTAGCACCATCACTTTCCTTTTTTTGTTCTTCCTCACTCCCAGAGCAGAACTTCAGGCTTTGTGGCTGTTTTCTAGTGAAGCACCAGGGCACTTCTAGTTAGCACCTCCTAACTTGGCGAAGGAAAGAAGTTTATGAACCATTGGGAAGGAGGGTCATGGGTTTGTGTCATGAGGGGAGCAGGAGAGAGGTGGGAGATACATGAGAGAGCTGGCCAAGGGCAACAGTTTGTTGATAGTGTGATGCTCCAAGCCTGTGTAATATATAAGCCCAGAGCTAAGCCCAGATGGGTCCCGGTCATCTCCTCCATCCCCATCCACCAGCCTGTGGTGGTTTTGGGCTGAGCAGATGCGGGCTGGAGGGCTTTGTGCTGCTGACAGAAGGGTTACCTGCCACAGAGTGTGGAGGAGAAGCAGTCTGTGAGGGGCTGACAGCACTGGGGACCTTGGACCTGACTCTGTCCGTGCGGGTCCGCCATCGCGCACGCAGCCAACTAAAGGCACACTTGACCTCCTTCCTAAGCTGGAGGACTTAACACGTTGAAAGTGAATCATCTGTTTTATTAAATCAGAGGCCACTTCCAAGGACCGCAGCCCAGTTATGCCACATGTTGTACATATCATGGAGAAATAGGATCCATATGGGCAGATCCTTACTGGTGAGCACGTCCCGCTGAAGAACAGCCTCGGGTATCTGCCTGCAGGGATCAGGCTTAGCAGGATTCAGGCCTTAACTCTTAATTTATAGTGTTGAACAGCTCTCAAGAAGAGGGAGGGATCTGTAGGAGGTATGGTACAAAGTGGATGGTGCTGTGACATGCGTTTCCCCCCTAAGGAGTGAGGCTTGCTGCCTTCGCCTTGGTGAGGCTCTGTGCTTCAGGAATAAGCAGAAATATCACGGTCTGGCCTGAATTCCTCCCTGGAGGAAAGAGACAGATGATATCATTGTTGGAGTTGTTTGGACATCATAAAGGTACTTATTGAAATGAGAAAAATATGGTTTTAATTCCTTTTTTAATAATGAAAAAAGCAACGGAAAGCTATGAGCGCCAGGAACCTCACTGAGCAAAGAGTCTTTGCACCCTGGAGGACTTTTTTTTGGCTAAATGAATAAGCACTTCTAGGTCACTTTTTGGTTCATCTTTTGTGTGTGTATATAAGTATATAGAGTATGCAAAGCCAGATGAAGTTACTTGTTTGTCTTGCAGATGTCACCTTTGCTGAGCAATGCTTTGATTAAGAAGCAGCACGCCCAGCGTAAAAGGCACACGGCTTGTTTCTGGGAGACTCTCCACACCGTACACAGCTCCTCCTGAACCCTGTACCCTAAGATCCGAGTGCACAACTGTTAAATTCGCAAAATACATAAGCCTAAGCACATGCTAATTATTAGGTAGTTTCCACTCCACTCTGAAAAGATTAAGTGGAAGTATGCAACTGAGCATTGACTTTAAGACTTTCCAAGTTCACCGCACAGAACTGCACCTTCCAAATCAATGTCGTGCATAAGGCAGGGTACCCTGTTCAGTGTCTGCAGAGACAGCAGAAAGCTTGAAGGAATTACTGCTTGGCAGGTGAGCAGACCTCTCTCTGTTTCGCTGTTCTTTTAAACTTTAATCCCCCTAAGCGTATCGTCGGTGCAGAAGATGTGTTTATTGAGAAACCTGTGGCTTCGGTGTGGATTTTGGCATATGCAGAGGCACCCTTCTGCGTTATTATAAAAGCTGGATTTGGAAAGTGCTTGTAATACATACAATTTAACATCAGGTATTCCTGTATTTTCCAGACTATTTCACGTTCTTATTCTAACAACAGGGGATAACGGAACAGATTCGCAACTCTAATCCTGACTCTTTACACCTTTCAGGCAGGACAATACAGCTAGAGAGCCCGGATGCAATTTTCCATCCGAGAGTGCACCGTTGCTCCTGGGAAACCCTTCAAGGGGGAGAAAAAAAAAATGCTGATGCAGCCATTTTTTGCACTATTTGCTTCTCCAAGGTATGGATAAGCTACTGCACACCTTGCTGCTACAACGCCCCTTCAGGGCTCACTACCTTTTTTCTCCCAGCACTGATAGGCAAAGAGCTGCAAGGAGGACAGCTCTTTCCAAGGCTAGATGCTATTTTTCTGCCCTTGTATGGCCTGTGGTTTTGTGCCTAGCTTGCTGTCCTCTAAAAGTCATGCTCTTCAAAGGTCGTTGTTCTTGGATACTTGTGTTTTATATTTCTCAACTGGAGATGGATGGAAATGCTGTGGGTTTTAGAAAGTGTTTAGCATTACCCAGCTCTGGAAAGGAGCTTTAAAGTGGTGTCAAGCTGGGCATGCACAAGTTAAAGGCAGGAAAATGCCAAGATTTTGAAAATCTCCGTTCAGGAACAAAATTGAGCATCTGAGTAGAGCACTGGGGCTGTATTTGTTTAACTACCTTGGCATTACCTTGCACTCCCCAGCTGGCTTTCAGTAGATACTGTGACAATGAAATCTTTCTAAACAGTTTAAAAATTGGCCTTTTTGAATACATCCCCTCATTTTAATTGTGATTTGGAGAATAGAAAAACCCCATTGTATTCCATTTCTGCTATTACATATTACACATATTTCTTCTACTTTACTCCATTTACTTCCCCCTGTGCAAATTCAGGCCTATAGTTTTTTTTTTTTTTTTTTTTTTTTGCTCATGAAGTTGCATTCTCTTCTCAATTCCAGTTTACATTAGACATTACTTCTGCCCTTTACAAGACTCTCTTCTATTCTGACCAGACACATTGCAAGATGTATCAGGTTAGGTTTACTGTTTAAACAAACCATTCACTTTCTCACCTAGCCTCCTGTTTCTCCCCCCTGTCCTAAAATGCTGCTTTTATGGATCCCAATTGTAGAAAAGCTGCAAGTTCCTCTTCACTTTTCTTCAAATACCGGTATTCTTCAAATATTAAAGATCTGTGCTTTCCTTCTGTAACTTTGTCTGTGCAGGGAGCCCAGCCAAGGGAACTACCCTTACAGTCTCTGGGGAAAAGGTGACCTTAAAACAGCTCCAAGTGATGAAAAATGTTTCTAGACTTTATACTGGCCTGTCACCTCAGGTAGGAGTGCAGGAAACAGTTACTTTAATCAGCAATCTACAACCCTAAATAGCATAACCCCCAAGGGATGAGTTACCCACTGACTGTAGCAGCCGATACAGTCAGAATCCACTTGCAACAGCTGCTTATTCTGCTTCCTTGTTCTTGGGTTAACCAGCTGGTTGTTGGTACAGTCATTACCTGCTGTTGAAATTAAACACATAGCAACCCATCACAGATGACTAAATAGTTGCAGCATTTCTACTGTTTAAGGGCCGGGTTGGACAGGTCTTTGAGCAACCTGGTCTAGTGAAAGGTGTCCCTGCCCGTGACAGGGGGGTTGGAACTAGATGATCTTTACAGTCCCTTCCAACCCAAACCAGTCTGTGTTCCTATGATACTGTTTCTTTTCTTAACATGTTGAGAATGGGATGAGATGTGTTTGCCACACAGGCAGTCAGCTGCTGAGCGTGCTTATAGCAGAAGATGTTCTAGCAATAAGGGTTTGTGTTAGAAACCAGATTGTATGGATCCATACTTTGCTGTTGGATTAGGTCATCTGGATCCACACACTTTGCTTTTCACACTTCTTTATCTTCTCTGCATTGACTCTGAGCTTTTAATTGATTTATATTATCATGTTTCACTCCCTATTAACTCTCCATGGTCGTGGCCTGCTCTGATGTCATGCAGGTCTCTGGTCTTTGCAGAGTAAAGCCCTGTGCTCTGCCCATGCTCTGAGCAGAACAGGGAACCTGCAGTTGAAAGCAGGACCAGTGCACCCTCCTGAAGATGAGGAGATGGTTCCAGGATTCCTTGTTGGCTAGGGACACACGTGGACTCACTTTCTTTTGTATGCAAAAGACCATGTAGATGTAATCCTGGATATTCATATGACCCCCATTTCTGGAATATTTTCTATGTCGTCGATCTATTTATTTTCCTAAAATCTCTGGGATGTAAGGCCCAGTTATCAGGTATCTGAAGTGACTATGGCCTCCATCTAGTCACACAAAAAAGTTGCCGTGAATCAGGACACTATGTCAAGGTGTCCCAAAGCCCTGCCCAGTGCTGTAAAACAATTTCTCTAGCCCAGGAGACTTACAGATAGGACATGATGAGAGACAGCAGAAACAAGACAAATGACTCTTAAAGGGTAGCAGGGCTGAGATAAATGATATGGTCCATGGTATTCATAAAAGCTAAGAAGACAACCCCTCCTAACATCAGTATCCACTTCGATTCATGCTTTGTCAGCAGTGGACAAGGAGGGATCACCAGCAGAGAAAGAATCTTAGAACCTCTTTCCATATGTTTTTGGTTATTTAGGCATCTTCTTCTCCCATAACAGCACCATCTCCTCTTGCAGTGACAGCGGTTTATGAACAGTTCCACTTAATGTCTTCATACCAACACTCTCGCCCTGGGACTAAGCATCTCTGCAGAAAATAAGGTGGGAGCAGGTTGGAGACGAGGATGTGAGTGTAAGGAAGGAGCATAGGTGGGCAACATCCATTCAAAATATTAAATACCCACGGCTGACTCAGAAACCTACCTCCCATGCTTATCTAATTACAAAAAATATTAACGTAGTAATTTCTCCTTTTCCAGCAAATCAGTATTTCCTGAAGTATTGTGATACTTTCCCTGAGCTGAGCAGAGCTCCACTAGGATTTTCATTTACAAATAAATTGGTAATATCTTATTACATGTAAGAGTTGTGTTAGGTCAGATAAAAATGTGTCTTGCATTCCTTGCTTGTCCCAGAGCTGTTGCACAGTAGATGTTTCAATATGCTAAAGGCATCAAGAGTTATGAGTATGCAGGTTTAGATGTTTTCTTGGTAGGGATATTTGAATATATCACAGCTTCTCCTGGGCTGAGAAAGAATTTGGGAACAGAGCTATAAAATAATTGGTGGGTTTGATTCAACAATAATACTGAATAATAAAAAATAATTTTTAAAAATCGTTTAAATAGTCATAATCTGGTGTGAAACATAATTTTATGAATTTTTAATCCTCCCAAGATTAAATTGAAGACAAATTAAGACAATCTTGTGTGGTTAGATGTCATCAAAATAAAATATTTCATCTTAAAACCAGAGTTTCCTTCATCCTGAATGAACCATGTAGGAAAACAGAGCAATTCACAGATCATTTTCCCATCTTATAGAAAGTTTCAGCTGAAAAGCTGGGATGAATGCTATATAAAATCGTGTCTGTACCACCCCAATCTAACTCATTTTCATAATAGATAAAGACAAATTACATCTTCCTTTTGTTTTGTTTTGCTTTCCAATTTATTAGATTGTTTATCTAATTAGAGTGAGTGCACAGCTGAGCAGTGAGCAAACCTTTTGTCTAACAGTTGGGGTTTTTTGCTTACTTTTGTAGATAAGTAACAAGTGTTACTGCAGCAGGGTGAGGGGAAGAACATTTTTGGCATTTGCACAACTTGGTATTCCTCTTCCACATGGAATAAAAATACGTGTTGTGTTACAGAGCGGTCACCTTAGACCCGACATTAAAAAAAAAAAAAGCAAAGAACAAAAAGGAAAACTGTATACTAGGGAAAAAAAAAAAATGGCAGAAGCAATTTTTCACTAGGAATCGAAAGTGGGCAGAGAATCTTCATTTTCCACACAGGTGAGATCATAGACAAATGCAAAATAATTGTGTGTCTGCACATTTCCTGGAGTCCTTGAGATCAGTGTGTTTCAGAACAGGCTTTCCAGATGCTGCAGTTAAATCTTGAAAAGTTGTTCTGGAAAGTTATCCCACATTTGTGATTCAGTACAAGCTCGGCAGAACTAAGTGGGAAATTAGCTTTTTCTGTGCTCTCAGCACTTCACTGGAGTTGTATCTAATACGTAAAAATGAAGTTCTTGTGTTCGTTGTGTGGTGTTCTCTCTTTGCCGCTTCTTAATACGTGATTCAGCTCGAGCATTTGGCTAACTGCTCCTGAGCATGCAGATTGACATTGTGATGCAGGGAATTATTAAAATGAAACCCTCACTGTGTAATGAAGGACGTTTTCATGCTCAGGAGCAGGTGTTCCTACAAGTGTTTGAAGAGGATACTGTCTGAAGTACGCCAGGCACCGCACAAGTGTAGTACGCGGAGGCCAAAGAGACCAGTGCTGTGTTTGACAGCTCGAGCTTGCTCTTGGTTTTAGTTGCTTTTACTTTTAGGAATCAACTGTGTCCCTGTCTCATTAAGGGTGAAAAATTACTGGTGATGCTTTTTGTTCTTTGCAAAGTGTTGCCCTCTCACTGTCATCACTTCGGGTCGGGGTAGGAAATGGGAATGGAGAATGCAGCTGTAGCCTCGACTGCTCCTTAGAGCTGCCAGTAACTTGCAGAGCTTGGCTCCCTCTCCCTGTACAGGCAGAGATGGGGCATGATCTGCACATCTATTCCCATGTCCTCCACCTATGCGTGGCGCTGGTGAAGAGGTTCACCAAGAGGGTACCAGCCCCCTTACACTGCTGTGAAGACATCTCCCATCCATCCTCCTTGACTCTCTGTCCCTAGCAGGGGGTCCTCCAGATCTCTCAAAAGCGTGAAACCCCTGTCTGAATCTGCATATCCAGCCCCTCTCATGAACGTATGACATCACGTGATGGATATGACATCGTGTGATGGACCATCGTGTGACGGACCACCATGTTCAGGCCTGTGCAGAGCACGAGCGACCGCAGCGAAGCTCCCACTGAAGGAGATGTCTTCTGGAAGTGGTTTCCCTCAGCCAGGCGGGATGCCATCACCTGCCTGCACCATTTTGGCATAGGAGAGTGGACCCAATGCTGTGCCGCTGGTGTAGGAGAGGATCTACCACAGCAGGAGAACGTGGAAGGACCGAAGGAGCGAATGTCATATGTGGCTTGTGCTATTCCTTCTAGGTTTTTTTTCCCCATTGCCTTCTCAGCACCAGTTTAGGTGCAAGATTTTGTTGCAGTAGGAATGGCCACAGCGAACTTCTTTTTTTTTTTTTTTTTTTTTTTTTAATTTTGTCTCCTAAACCACCAGGTTCCCAATTTATGTGTGACTTTTTCCATAATTCACTCCAGCAGAGTTACTTTGATCCTACCCACTGGAAGGATGGTCCACAGACCTCAAAATATGTTTGCTCAGGTGTATACCCATTATAATTATTTTTTTTCACAAAACCCTTAATTTCTCAGTCTTTTTTAAGGAGAAAGATCAGTCAAGTGAACTTCTACAACAGGTTTTATTTGGCTCCAAGTTCAACTCTATTGTGGTGCTGCTGCCGATCCTTTTATTTTCCTTCTGGAGTGGTTGTGACAGGTTGGAGCACCTAATTTCTGCAAGCAGAAAGCCCAGAAAATAAGGAAAACGCAACAGCTGGAGAAATCCAGCTCCAAAAGCTTGAATGGTTTCCTCATGCAGATTTCTCCAAATCACAGCTAAGAAGGGGCATGGCTTGCTGAGAAAGTGTGTGCCCTGTAAAATAAAAGGATTAGGAAACCACTTTATAGCTTGTGAGATTTATGGGTTCAGAACAAATGGTGTAGTTCACTTGGCCTGCAGCTCTAAAGGAGGCCAAAACAAACTGCTTTAAAGCTTTGGTTCAAAAGGAAGGCTCAGATCCCCCCTCGCGTGGGTCTTTGTAAACGATGGGAATATGGGAAAGAGTCTTGTATGTCCCTGCAGCACCTCTAAGCTACCACTTTATGTTGCCTGAACGTGGTAATATTCAAAAGTGAATTTGTTCCAAATGTCTCAACACGGTGGAAATGTCACAGTGATGGCGCAGAGATTTTTAAAATACGTATTACGGGAAGAATTGTGGAGGAAATGTGCGATGTGACCTTTTTTCTGTCTTGGAAAAATACAAGCACGAGGCGTGGCGTCGCCCTGCTCTGTTGAGGAGAAGAATGGAAGTTGTTTGGGGATTAGCAAAGCCAAAGAAGCTTCATTTCATCTTGATTTGCATTTCGAAGGGGAGCTTGCCTGTGTGGATTCTCTGATGTCTGATAAAGGACGAGCCCACATCCAGCTGTACCCTGTAGTGCGGGGAACTTAAGGGTCTCTGTCTCCTGGAGCTCTGCGGGACCTGTCTTCCTTCCCCGTATTTGTATGAAATCAGCCAGTTGATTCAGAGGTACTAGTGGAAGGTTTGATAAGCTCACACAAATAACCCAACACAATTTTAAAAACTTTTTTTTTTTTTTTTCTCTCAGAAACTGGGCTAAAAATACCAAGTCAAAGAATAGCATATGTAAGAGCATGCAGAATCATTAACACCATTCTGTCTGGAAACCTAGCATATTCTAGCAGACAAACAGGGTAATTAATTTACTTTTTTTTTTTTTTCTGTTGAAAAGCTGGGTATATTAGCTTTTTGTTTGTCTGGTTTTAAATGTGATACATAGAATTGGATAACGTACTGAAGTCTAGATGAGTAAACTTGATTATCCCCAATAAAGCAGCTCAAATTGAATTTGTTCTGAAGGATTCAGTCTTCCAGCCCATTCTCATAAGGACTCACTTTAGCGTGACCAGAGTGATTCTGGCACTGGGGTGTTTGTCCCTCTCTGATTGCTTCAGATTCATTCTTGACACTGGGAGCCCAAAAGGACTCCCAGGCTGCTGACAACCTTTATCAAGCCCAGCTGCTGAGGAAGGATGCTGATTGTAGGCAGCCCGTAGTATGTCATGGAGAAAACATTTCCTTCTTCTGTGCTTTCCAAGTCACTGAGGTCCTTCTGTGCAAACAGAGACAACGCTAAATTCCTGCTTGGCAGCCTTCAGCCTGGCCCTACGGAGTCGTCTGCCTACCACAGAGAGCCACCTGCATTTAAATATATTCACCTTATTTGCATTAATCTAAATGCGCTCAGGAGCAGTAGGGATGTGCAAGGCAAGCCAGGAAAGAGAGCATCTGTCACCAGCAAATGCGTCCAGATTTTCTAATGAGACTGGTGACCATGGATGCCTCAGGTTTCAGCTGGTAAATTTGCAGCCCCAGCCCAAAAGGCTTTCGGGGGGTACGTTTGTGGCCAGTGCCTCTGAAATCAGGTGCCATCCAAACATCTTTCACATAATTTCAGATTTCTCAGCACTCCAGCCATTCCAAGAAATTGTGGCACTGAGAGACCATCAAAGGGACTTAAAGATTTTAATAATTGGGTTTACTGGATTAAAAAATTGGAAAGAAATTCTTGCTTACTCACCTTTCAGTAAGTGTTCGTATGCTTTGGTGCTTTTATTTATAAAATTTATTTATATCGAAATACTTAGCCAAATGGCCTGATTTTGAAGGTTCAGAGATTGTCTCAAATCTCCCATGCAGATAGCATTGCTTTTTGGACTGGCTTTTTGCATTATTTCAACAGTGAAAAGCAATAATTTGGGAGCTGGAGTTGATGCCAAGGAGTCTTGTAGAACCTATGAGTCTTCCACTCTCTGGCCAAGCGTTTCCCTCCACCTCGTGGGTTGACACTGAGAGAGCAAGTCCAGTAATGCCGAGAGAAGGAGAGGTTTCTGGGAACAGCAGCCAAGTCTGTCTCGAGGAAGTATTTAGGGCTTGATCTGTTGTGGATTTGAGCTCTTCAGGCTTGCTCTGAAATGAAATATCAAGTGACAAGAGCCACATTCACTTGGTTCCTACATTACAGCAATAGTACAGAGAAAAAGATCTTATTCTTCTGCGAGCTAAGTAGTTACTTTTAGTTTATCTTCCCCATTCCCAAAAGAGAAGACACTGGACAACTCCATTGCTTTTTTCCCCTTGTGGGAAATGATGGACATCCTTGATTCGCAGCATCACTGAAATGGCTGTTCTGGGTAAAACTGCAGCTCAGCATCTTGCTGCAGACACTGACCAGACCCAGCACCACAGGGAAAACTGCAAAAATCTCTTTAGGATGTATTATGAGGTGAGATGCCTGAAGGAAAAGCTTTCTCCTGGCCTCTTCCTTCTCCCTAGTAGCTTGAGGTTCAGCCACACACTAAGCCATAGGTATTTATAACCTCCCTTAAGCCTAGTATTAGTGATTACGGCTCTGGATAGTGTTTTTATCCTTATACAGCTAATCATTCCTTTGAAGGGTACTGCAACTAGCCAGGACCAAGGCAGGGACCATCTACTGTCCTGAAATAGTCCAGGCTGTATGGTTGTGCCTGTTCCCCAGCGTGGTTTTGGCCATTCCCTCCAACAATTTCCAGGGAGGGCAGAGCCCTTGGGTCACTCTCAGCTGTCAGCGTGGTTGAGGCCGCTGTGTTTTGGTGAGTATTTGGGTGTGTGGATGTGGGATGTGCTGTGCAAATGGTCTTCCAGGCCAGAAAACAGACCCTGAAATACCTTATTTACTAGAAGAGATGTAGCCACTGATAATTCATGTGGCTTTGAGCTGCAGAGACACTGGTTGTCCTCTTGTTCTTGGGTTACTGCCTGCCTACAGAGAAGGACGGGTGGAGTTAGTAGGCTTGGAGATGAAGACTTGATGGAGAAGACAGCAATGTTCAGGGTGGAAGAAGGTTGTTTTCAACAGGGTGAGTAATCAGCAGTAGAGGAGGTCACTAGAAGGCAGGGTGGATTCTTCACCGCATGAAGGCTGCAGAGTTAAATTAGATATTTTCCTGTAAAATGATGCTCCAGCTGGATGCAGATGTTTTAGTGGAGACAGGAGGGGCTGTAGCTTGCTCCAGCAATAGTCCTGCCTCACGGCTGCAAGCCTGGAGACCACGGGAGAGTGGGTGCTGTTTGCTGTTCCGTGTGTGGGGACCTTGCAGTCTGTGTTGCGCAGGAGGTCAGGAAAGGGGACAACAGCAGCCCCTTCCAGAGGTGAACATCCTCCTGAGATTCGTTTTGAGTCATACCCCCTTGTCCCTGTGAAAGGTGGTCCTGTTCTGCCAGCACAGCCAGTGCTTGGCGGATGTTTTTTGTGTCTCCAGTTGTGCTTGGAGGTGGAGAGGAGACTTTCTCTACTGGATGTGACCAGTCAAAAGGAGAGGAGGAGGAATGACAGTGAGGAGACCAAGGTATTCGACAGAGCACCTATGAGCTGAAATGTTGCAAATGATTTAAAAAATCTTCACAACCGAAAAATCACTACCAAAGTTGAAAGGGTAACAAAAAGAAGCTCATATTGCCTTCTTTTTCCACTGAATCCTCTAAACCTTGTAATGTTTCACAGCTGGTATGAAACCACATCTAATATCTGATCCCAACTGCTCAGGAGATCCCTGTCTCTTTGGCCCAAGCAGCGGGTGATTAGGTGTTTCAGTGTCTCACTTTGCAATGCCTAATTGACTTCAGAGCCTAAGTTGGGTTTTCCAAACTGATGTACTCATGTAGGAGCCTGCATTTTACTGGCTTTCAACAAAGTAAAATACTTAACACTGCAACTGGGTCAGGGTAGGACCGCACGCGTAGCTGGGTACCATAGCCCAGGTGATGAACAGATTTGCTAAGTGGGCTGCTAGGTCGCTCGCTTTAGCTCTTGATTGCTTACGGTCACGTCTTCACACTCCAGTCTTCCTGTAAGTCCTTTAGGTGTTGCAGTATTGAACGTTGCTAAATACCACTTAAAACCTGGGCCTCAGTCTTTTGCTTTGGGCAACTGCCTTGCTGTCTCAGCAATGATCTCCTGTTGCTGGCCAAATGACTTCCACGTGATGAAGATGAACCCCGTAAAGTCATTATAAAAGTAGAAATTTCTACCTAGACTGGCAGTTCTCTTTACATCTGTCATCTTCCATTTGCAGCATTATGTTTAACCCATTGTCTGTGACTGTAGAATAAACCCGGAGTAAGGACTACAGGATTTGACGAAAATAAGCCAGTGTTTCACTGCAGGTAAATTGGCAGTCTTACCTGCTCCACTTAGAAATTGAATTTTGCCATTGCTTTGTTGCATTCTTAAAGGTTGCTTTTTTTTTTTTTTTTTTTAAACAGCTGCCAAAACTGAATAGTGGCTGGTTTGTGTCCAGTGAAGAACAGACTTGGACTAAATGGAACAGCTGCACAAAGATGTTCAACATAATAGGTAATGTGAGTCTTTAAACAAAACCCAGTGCCATCAAAGCCAAAAATCCGAAAAGCTCTTAACAAAAACCATATTTGTAAAGAACAGATGGAAAAAAAATTGTTCCGAGCTGTATAACAAGATCACATCAATCAGCCCAGCAGCAATGGCATACAGAAACCTTCACACATGACCAAAAAGCATAACCAGAACCAGACATGATACCGATATCTCCAACTCCTCAAACAGCAAGAGGGAGTCAGGGTGAACAACATCCTGGGAGGCTGAAGGCAGGCAGGAAGCACAGCAGTTATAGAGGTGTTTTATCTCCATAAAGCTGGGGTTTGGGAGATTTAGGAAAGCATCATCCCAATACATTTTTCAACAGATCAGTTAAAAATACAGCCTCGAGCTCTCGACTGGTCTTTTTTATGCGTATTGGAAAGCCGGTGATAATCGAGCTGTCCGAAAGATGAAGCAAAGCACTCCAGGATATTCCCCTGCGTGTTTTTATGGTATTTTTGCCACTAGATGTCTCTGCTGACCTCACAGTGCACCGGACCAGCCGCTCTCCCTGGTGAACTGGAGAGACCTGGGTGGAAATCAAGTTGTGGCAAAACCTGCTTGTGGCTTTAGTTCCTTTTTGCTTCTGGTTAATAATATCTCCCGTTTAACACACAGATAAGAGTCACCTGAGAAAGCTCTCACAATCTCATTTTCTTCAAGTGTCAGAATGGGAGTAAGACACTTGCTGTCGTCCATCGTTGACCCTACTTCAGAATGCTTGTTGCCGGCTCTGACATTTTGATTCTTGTCCCCTTCCCATCTCCCTGATGGCCTATTTGCGTTTTCCCATGGGGTTTGTTCTCCTTGGATCCCACACGCACCTGCGAGCATTGTGGACTAAGAGCAGCGATGCCTTGAAAACACCCTGTGGCCAGCACAAAGGGCTCTGGGACATCGTGTAGAGCTCAGGGTGTCTGAGCAAGGCACCATCTCAGTAGGTGCTAACGACAGACATGAGAATGTTGGGAGGGAGCTCAGAAACAACCCGTATGATCAGGTGTGGACGCTGACTCCAAGCTCCTCCAAGATGCGAAGTGGCTAGAGGTTGGAAACTATGTCAGATGGTGCCTAAACTGTGCAGCCCAAGGACTGGATAAAATGATGACACCCGTGGCTGCGTGACCTCTGGAAGAGAGCTGGCTGCCTTCTCCTGGCTCACAGCAAAGTGGGTGAGCTTCGTGCACCCTGTGGCCATGGCTGCAGGATCGCCCTCAGTGACTTACACTGAGAGTTGGAGAACAGCTGCAAAATGGAGGTGCTGGAGGCTCTAGCAGCTTTGGCACTGTAGCTCTTAAGATGTAACCCAGTTTAGAGGTTAAGCAATGCACGCTTGAGGTCGAAGCTCCAGAGGGTTACTTGTACTGCCCTTCACGCCACAGCAGGTCTGTGCCTGAGGTTTCCGATAGCCCAAGCAAGAGCAAACCCAGTGTTTATGGTGACTTTAGCAGTCCCAGGGCTGCAGCGGAGGCCACTGCCAGTTGCCTGAGATGTGAAACTTGATCCAAAATGTTTTTTTGCCATTGATTTCCCTACAGGACTAGCCCCTGCCCTACGAGAACTTCTCCCTTCTTGGATAGACGTGAGCATGCCCTGGGTAGGATTTGTGGGGGAACATGAAGTGTCAGAGTTATAATTTCTTCACTATTACAACGAATAGATAAGCTCGGCGAGACTTCAAAAGATCTTCATCACTTTTCCTTTTTGCAGCTCACCACTCCGTGTTCCCATTCATTCCTGACCAAACCGAGAAGCTTTCAACACCAAATGACACCTTCCCAATTTCACTGTGTTCCCACGACAGTTCAGGGCAGTATCCAAGTGCAAGGAAATTCCAAGGATGCTCAGAGGCATATCTCAGGGGAGGAGCCTGGAAGAAAATATCAGAGAGTTCATGTTTTAACAGGCTACCCTCAAGATAATGGTGAGAATTAGAGAGTTTTCTCCCCTTTCCATTCTTTAGCTCTGTATCTCTGTAGCAATTATCAGAAGGGAAGTGCTGCACGGGATAGGTGCGGCTTTGACAAACAACTGTACGACAGAAATTCTGCGTCTGGCAAATATGTTCAATATATCTTCTGAACTCACATGACAGCACGCTCGGTCTGAGTTTAAAACCAGTAGCTGCAGGAGGAGAAGGTGGGATCCAGAGCTTGGGCTGGTCCCTGAGTCTGATATGGCATCTCCACATAACAGACCTGAGAATGGGAGGGGATGTGACTCCCTCCTCTTTTTACTTGCTCCCACTAATGGGAAAGCTGTTCCTAGAACTGATGTGTGTTTGAGTGCAAATCCCTTTTCTCCTTTCCTCATTTATTCTGTTTGCTTGCTTTGCTATGATTTGGGCCAGCAGTAAACCTTGGCATAGATCTGAGTGCTGGTTTGAATTGCAAAGGGATGCGTTCCCATTCTAGGTGAGGTAACGCGCTTAACATCTCTGTTCCTCGGTTTGACCATCGTAAAATCAGAGAATAACAATATTGACCAAAAGAGGTTGTGACATTTAAATAAGCTTGACAAGTCCTGGGGGACAGAGGTGACACTGAACTGCATGAGCTCCTGTTGGTACATTGAAGAAGAAAACTTCTATAGATGCAAATAATGCTCCAGCATGGAAACTATTTTGAGGAATCCAATAGTTAAACATACAAAAAAATCTGCTTTAAACTTGTGGTTGCATCTGCTGAAATCAATTATTAAATTAATTATTTGTGCTTTGTCATAGAGAACTGATAATGACCTTAGTACTTAAAAGGAGTTACATGGGGACTTCTTCCTATGTTTGAAGCCTGGCTGAGTCTTAATTATCTAGTTTGATCTAATTCATCATCTGGCTCATTGACTTTCATTCGGTGCGTCTTACGACATGCTCCAAAACCTGTGGTGCCCGGACTACTTTGATCATAGATGGAGACAGGATATTACAGCCACCGGTATGAAGCAGCCAAATTGGCTCATTACTTCATTAAATTAGGGCAGAGAGAAGAGCTGGAACCCAAATGGGGATGCGATGCTCTCTTTTTCTAGTCCCTATCGGCTCATCCATCCAGTAGCTGTCATCTCTCCCACTGACTCTGGACAGATGTCGAATAGGCTTTGTGCAGAGTAGTTGAATGTCTGGTTTATTGATGGTACCAGTTACACAGAAAAGGCCATAAACACAGTGTAAGGGGAAAAAGATATGGGACTGAGCTTTTTGGTTGGTTGTTTGGGGTTTTTTTTTAACATCTTCCTTCTCCTCCTCATAAATAATATAGCTGATTAGGTTTTCCTTTCAGTCTTGGCCTCTCTTTGCTTCCAGGGGACCTCCTGAGCTGAATATGAACCCTTGATCCTCACTCATGGGATAAGGTTGGACCTCGCTTGGCCAGTGTTCACTGATGAGACTGTGGCACCGTTGATCTTGCAAGCAAATGGAACTGACTACATCCGTACTAATAACCAGCACGGGTCTCAGCTGGCCATACAGCTAAATTTTATGCATGATCCCCGGAACAGTTTTGGCCGGTCCCAACCAGTCCTGCAGTCCACAGGGCAGATAGCTTTGCTGGTGATGAGGATGGATGTGACCAGCCTGTTCTGGGAAGCCACAGAGATTAATGATAAAGGTACAGACCTTTCCATCTCATCTGGCCATCAGGCCAGGGAACGGGCCTTGGCAATGCTCATTCTGCTGGCATAAAGAGAACAGAGATACTTAAGTGTCTGCTCTAGAAATTGTTCTGGTAAGATGGGCTGCACAGGTCACAGTGTTTCAGCTTTTTATGGGTTTGTTCAGTTCTGTCCCTTCCTGTATATGAAGTGCATTTGGGAACTTAATTCTAAAGCTGGCAGGGGAAGGGATGGGGAGGGAGCAGAACGGGTTTTTATTGGATCACTTTTCCTTGGGGCTCACGTCTCCAGCTTTCCAAGGACACCTTGCATCTCACTGCTTTGCTTGAAGCGTGAAGTCAAGGAGTTTGGCAGCAGTTGAGCAATCAGTCACTCCTCTCTGCTTTAAAACCTTCCCGAATTCTTTGTTCCAGTAAGAACCACCGTATTCAAAGTGGGAGATCACATCCAGGGTGGATGCTGAAGGCGGAGTCGCAGACAAGATTCTGAGTAAAGTTTACAGCTTTTCAAATGGCTTGAAATCAGTTCCCTTGACTGATTCCACCCGTTTCCTCAACTCATCCCTCCTTTGCCTTTTCAACTGTTTGTACAGAGGGACAGCTACACCTATACTTTGTAAGTATTGTGTCCTGGTTCTGTATCATATTTTGGGTCGAACCAGAGGTGAGATTTCCAAACTGCAGGTAACCCACATTTTTCAGTAAATAGCTCTGCTATTAAGAGCTTCTTACCTGGTGATTCCTGGGACAGCATTTCCAAACAAAGCAGGTAAAACCCCTTTCCCTAAGCTGAATACTCTTGCTGTAAGATCAGTCTTCACCCCCAAGCAGCTGTAACACCACATCAGAGCCCAGCTTTCAGCTCCCACCAAACAGCAGTGCTCACTGAAAGCAGGGAAGTACCAGGAGAAAAGGGGAGGTGATGCCTAAAGGGGATGGGGAAGATGAGGCAGAACGATAACCAGAATGGCTCTAAGCCCATTGCTACAAATTGTGTCTTCTCCCAAAAGCCTTCTTTTATGAACAGATGCTGAGGGAGAATGTTTAAAAAATAATAGTTTAGCTGTATTTAGATTTAGGCTACCTCAGATCTCCGAATTATTTCTTATTCTGTTTGCACTTTACATGTGTTTTACAGTGCCAGGGATTGTCCGTGCCAAGAGTCAGTGATACGTGGACACACAGTCTGTGTGACATTGTCATAAATTAACAGTGATCTTTATCATTACCTTGCTGCAGACAAGGACTGGTGCCGGATCAGTGCGGCAGAGGGAGGCCATCCATGGAAATGCAATCTGCGTGGCTGAATATGGATAAGGAGGAGACAGCAGGAGTGCTGGACAGGACTGGCTGTGCACCACGAATTAGATACGAGGGGAAGAAGCCAGTGAGATTTTCGGATAATCTCTCCTTGTGCAGTTAGGGTGGAGCTAAACTCAAGGACTTGGCAAAGCATTTCACAATCACAGATTCACAGAATCGTCTAGGTTGGAAAGGACCTTGAAGATCATCCAGTCCAACCATTAACCCAGCACTGACAGTTCCCAACTCCCCCAGATCCCTCAGCGCTGGCTCAGCCCGACTCTTCAACCCCTCCAGGGATCCCGGGGACTCCCCCCTGCTCTGGGCAGCCCATTCCAATGCCCAACAGCCCCTTCTGCGCAGAAATCCTTCCTAATATCTAGTCTAAACCTTCCCTGGCACAATTTGAGGCCATTCCCTCTTGTCCTGCCGCTTACTACTTGGTTAAAGAGGCTCATCCCCAGCTCTCTGCACCCTCCTGTCAGGGAGCTGTAGAAGGCGATGAGGTCTCCCCTCAGCCTCCTCTTCTTCAGAAGAGGAGAAGAATTTGGTTGCAGAAGCAGCAGAAGTATGAAGGCGAGTGAAAAAAGGTGGAGGTGCTCATCACTGAGGGCAGTAGGAGGCAGATGGGACATGTGTACATTAGGATTCAGGTCAACTTCAACCACCTAAGGGCTTCCAGTAAACAGTTGGCTGGACCCTCACTGTGGCCCATGGGAGTAAGAGGCATTTCCAGAGGGCAGCTGTCGGACTGTGTTAGATGGCCAACTTGGGGTGGGCTTGCTTAGCCCTGAGGAGAGCCCGCTCTCCCTTCTCCCTGTGGGAGAGCACTAGGTGACTATCTTGTGCTGGACTTAAGTCAGTGAAAACTCCCCCTGCTCTTACGGAGGAAAACCCAGGAAAATGCAGGTGTGAATGCCCGAGTGACAGCTTGTCAGAGACGTGGCCAACAACCAGCTGCAAGTGTGAGAAGGGTGAGAACAGGAGGCTAAAAGCAGGGCTGCCTGGGGTGCCAAACAGGAGAGATTATTTTGAGTGGATGAAAGGGAAAGGAAGCAGGACATGATAATGTGTGACAGCCCTTTTCCAGGATGAGATCTACTGGGCTGCAAGCTCACATCTGCGGGGAAGCAGCAGGAGCTACCAGGTCTCTTAAAGCAGGACTGGATGGAGAAGTGATACGTGTGCTCTAAGGAGCAGTCCCAGAGCGGGCAGGGGACATCTCTATCGAAAGACACCTCCAGCTCTCATTTCATCATTGTTTTAGAAGGAATAGTCGTTTATTTGGAGACTACTAGGATTATTGTCAAAAGTAAGGCTATAATCCATGGAGCAAATCCCCACCTGGCCTTACTAAAGGAGGTGACTTCACTGCAGTGAGTAAAGCTGCTGCGGCTTTTCTCAGAGGGGGCTGTGGAGATGCTTTTCCGCGAGTCACGCCGTGCGTCCGGCTCCCACTCCTGATCCCTCCAGCTCTGGGGACCATGAGATGGCGCAGTTACCCTGGATATCAGATCGCAGCTGGCTGCGCACTGGCCAGGTATCTTCCTAAAATGTGTGTGTGCTCCCCAGCTGCACAATTACAACCATGTGTTAAGGAGCTGCTGCTTTATACACTGTATACTACATCACCTAACCACCACCCCTTTTTTTAATTATTATTTATTTATTTATTTTGCCTTCCCAGGGAGTCATTGAGGTACTGTGGGACAAGAAAGAGCAGTCAAGCGTGTTGCACTCTCCTGTTAGTGTCTCCAAGTGTGTGCCCCTTGCAGGGATCCCTTTCCTCTCCTTTTCTTAAATAGGGCTTTAAAAAAATAAACTAACAGCAAATGCATTTTACGTTTCCCCCCCGGAAAGCACTACAAGGACATCGCTTGTTTTATTAGCAGGGCAGCAGGATGCAAAATAACAGACACAGACCACATGGCAGAAGGTGTTGGCGGTGGCTGCCCTCCCTCCGCATCTCCAGGAGTGGGAAGAAAAGGTCTGAAGCGTTGTGTCCTGTTTACAGGGGGTGTTCATTGCTGTCTGTCTTTGGGTCCCTTCTGAAGGGGTGGTAGCTCCAGTGCACTGGCTGGTTTCCAGGGATGGGTGCTGTGTTGAATCTCCTTCAGGTTCCCCATCATTCTGAACTGGATCCGTTGGTTTTTGTTTGTTTTTTTTTTTTCCTGCTTACGCTTCCCCAGCGGTTGGGTCATCTTGGTGCGTGCTCACAGACTGCCCTGGAGGTGATGTGTTTCTGTGGAAAATCTGCATCTGCTCATGAACTGACACACTCAGCCTCATGCAGAGAAGACAAACCTGAGTCCTGCATTTCGCATGAGCTTCCTCCTGGGAATAAAAATGCTTTGGGATAGAGAGAGCATTTCCTCCCTGGGATGCTGTATTTACTAGTGCAATGGCTGCAGCTTCACTCAACCTAGCATTTGCATTCAAAAGCTGTGGTGAAGCTGAGGCAGATGATGGATCTTCTTCAGCTCCTGGCAGTCAGCATGGCCATAACATGCACGCGGTGTTACACACGGGTGCAGTACGGTGCTGCATAAGTGCCAGTATGGGAAACACACCCTGTCAGTAGGTTTTGGTATTTGTTCCCTAGAGCGTCACTGATCCCGAGCGTGATACGGTGCGAGCTCACCCTCCTGCTCCACAGGCGCATTTTACTATGTCTATAAATGCCCTCCCAGCATGTCAGGCCCTGATTCTTATCACCTGTACACTTGAGAGATCAAAACAGGCGTAGAAAGGCTTATCCAGACTCTGCTGTGAGAGCCCCTGCCTGCCCCTGGCCACATTCCAGCCCCACACTGGCACCATCTCCTCCCTTGGCCAAAAGTGCAGATCTCCAGCATTTGAGGCAGACCACTGCTGGCCAGAAACCCCGACGAGTGCAGCTGCTGCCTTTGGCTTCAAGGAGAGAGCGGACAAGCAGCCCATATAGAGCGAGGAGCGGAGGGGCCACTTGTCTGGGCATGGCCACCTCTTTTGCAATGCTTTTCCAGTTGCTTTTCAAGCTCAGTAGGGTGTCCACCATATCCTGTCACAAGCAGGACCAGTGTTTTGGGAAGGGTTAGCACAGAGAAGCCCTTTCGTGGCACAGCTTCACCCTACAAGCACCGCACTGAAGTGGCCAAGCCACGAGCCTGGTTTTCCTCTGGGTACCTCAGAAGCCCAACTAAACCCCCATCAGCTCTGACTCTCCCTTCAGGAATGCCCTCCTCTACCCAGCAGGTGCCCAGGGCTCCTGAATGAAAACCCTTCAGGGCGTAATTAATGATATTTAGCGTTTTATTCGCCTTCCAAAATTGCCTCCCACCTTCCCTCGGCAGTTTGTGTGACGTTGGTTCCCGGACCAGCTACCCAAAACCTCCTGGGCCTCCCACTTGGGTGGGCTGAGATGTGGAGATGTGATGCCTCCAGTCCCCCATTTCATCTTAGGCCTTGGGGCGGTGTGTTGGGGAACAAGGATGGGGACAACTGCTATAGCAGGCACCTGGCCACCCTTGGAATCTCCGGTTGGGTTGAACTTGAGCTTTCCCCCCACGCTCCTCTGATGCCCAACCCAGGCACCACATCCACTTTTGCTATCGGCTCCCTGTTGCGAGCCGAGCCCTGCAAACCTACGCATTCCTCCTTGCTTACACACCACAAGCTTTATTTGTTTTAATCAAAGGGGCCCCTGATAATTATTAACATATTTAATTATTTTTACTCTGAGTCACTCGGCTTGGGTGTGGAGTGATCACAAGGATTGCTTTACTACAAAGACCCAGCCCTGGAGCATTTGCACCACCGAGTAATCGCTCTTTGCAGATGGAGCTCCCCTTGATGCCTGCCTCACAGCTTGCCTTTCCTCCCAGTTTGAGCTGCTTTTTGCTTCGCTGGAAAGCGCTGGCCTCAGAAGGTACAAAATTGGGCACATTCAGACAATTTGCAGGGCTAAGGCTTTGCACGCTGAGGTTGCTAACTCCTGGACAGAGCTGGCAGGGCATGATATTCATCTGAGCTGTGCTCCAGCCCCGCACCTCATGGGGGGATGTTAGTCCATCTGACCCCCATGAAAATTGCACCACCCCATCCAGTACCCCCACTCCCAGGCTCACCAGTGAGTTATGTGACCTCACACCAGCAATCAGAGCACACTGCAATTAGCAGTGTTTGTCTGAGGAAACTCGTAACTCTGCACTTCCACATGATTTATGAGGTTCCCCAGCCCAGACTGGCCTGTGAGCCGCGATCATTCCCAGTCCCGGCGGTTCATGGTGAGGCTACCTGGTGTTTTTCCTGTCCCGGTGTCCATCGGGGCTTTGCAGGGAAGTGCTGCCCCTGGTCAATGCCTGCTGTGAGCCCCCAAGGTCTGGGGGGTTTGGCTGAGGACGAAACCCAAGTGCCCAGGGTGTCTTTGCATTGAGGTGCATCCCTGCCATCCTGAGTGAGCTTGGTTCCTGCTCCCTCCCCCATGCCCTGGGAGTTTCTCCCCAAAATAAGACAGGATGCCGTGATCATGGATCCCTCAGGATTGCCTTGATCCTGGGCGTCCAGCATCCAAGGGAATCCTTGTGGCTGGTGAGCAAGAATTACTTTTATTCTGGCTGACCAGATTGCACTAGCCAGCTTTGTAGACGCAAGAAAATTGAGGGAGGGACTCAAGGATGCACAAAAGAGGCCTTGGCAAGGCTGGGAATTGAGCAAAAATCTTCAGACACCTTAAAGAAGATGTTTTCTCTTGTTAAAAATCCATATTTAAGAATAAGTTTTTGGTTAAATACATACATAAATATTTATACAGAGAGAGAGAGAGAGGAAGAGGTGGAAAGAAATAAGATTCACAAACCAAAAACTGCACAATTTTAAACAAATCCAATCTGTTAATAAAAACCAGAACACTGATGCTACTTTAAAAGGATATAAGATAAGGGCCAGTCTCTGCTTTCCTTTGAGGGAAAAGATTGGAAAATAGTGATCAAGCTGTTCCTACTATGGTTGGGCTCTTGCTCAGAAAGCCTTTTTTTTTCTGCTCTGAAGTGTTTTATCAGCATTTTTGTTAGCTCTAATAATAGCAGCACTTCTTTCGTCTTGGCTGTTTTCACTGAAGACTCCAAGGAGCAGAGCTGGTGTCCTGGCATGTAAAAGCTTATCCCCACCACAGCCCATTTCTAGTCTCGATCAGGGCTTTGGTTGAACGTCGATCACCCCAAAGTCCTTGTATTTTTGGTGTTGTCTTGTCACTCTAAAGTCTTTGCCTGTGTCCCCAAGCAGCCCCCAAAAGCCACAGGATGGCAAGCTGCCTGTGAGACCCCACAGGCAGGAGGTGTATGGGGAGGGGTCAGAAGAAGGTGTGTTTGGAGTTGGTTTTTGCTTTTGTGCCTTAAGCACAGCCTGGACCCTGCGCTGGGCATCCAGCACCTCTTGCCAAGCACCATCCCAGCCTCACATCCCCTTTCCTGTGGGTGTTTAGCGGCTACAGTCCTGCTTGCTTTGGACACAGCAGAGAAAAAGCACATGCATGTGTGGAGTGAATTCCCAAGCTCAGCTCCATCCTTACCCAGTACAGGGAAGAGCTGGGCTTGTGAACATATCATAACTACAAAATAAGAGGGACTCCTCTTGTTTAGAAATGCTGCAGGCTGAGGTCAGTGATAAATGGGAGAGTGGTGCCCAGCTCCACCTGTGGATGCTGCCAATGAAGAGGAGGAAATTCCCCAAGTGGGAGATGACAGAAGCTGGAAAGTGCCATGGGAGGCTGGGGAGAAGCATGGGGAGAAGCACCTGGGGACCCAAAAGTGCATGAGGTGGGAAGAAGCATCATGAAGAGCCATCTCTCCTGTTCCAGTTGCAGCAGCTGAGCATCATCCTGGAACCTGTCAGGATTTTGAAATCTCCGTATTACTTGAGCCTGGGTTATTTCTGATCCAGATGGGCTGCCCAAGCTAATTCTCAGCTTGCACAAGCAACTGTCCTCACAAAATTGGATGAAAAACCATGAGTGGTGACTCCCTCATCGCTGCTACTGCTGAGAACCAACCTGTGCCATTGCAGCATCCTCTGCTCCTCAACGCTCCCCACCCCCTCCACAAACCACCAGACAAAGCTCCTTTATTGCAAGGCCAGAGCAGGGAGGGGAATAAGCAGAACCATTAAAGCCGAGACTATATTAAGCCACAGAAAACCACAAAAATAAAGTGCCTGCGCTCCCAGCAGCGCTAAACCTGTCCGCTGACTTCCCCTCCAAAATCAATCTCGACCTGACCCGGGTGGGAAAATGCCTGTAGTCGTAACCACCCCGTCATGAAAACACAAAGCAAGGCATTTATCTGAGTGTTTGATTGCACAGCCCGGCGCTGTGATTTGCTCTGCTCTGCAAAATAACAAAGCCAAGACGCTGCAGGTAACAGTCAGGCCAAGAAGTCTGCGAGTTTCATTCCCTACAAGTGAGTTTTGGCACAGTAGCTACTTCACACCCAATTAATTACTTCAGCACCAGATTATACTTGCAGGCTCCAATAGAAGTGATAATAGGAACCAATTAAATTAATTTATATTTACTTTGTAAGCATATTTTCCTTTGGTAAATCTTTGCCTTAATTTGACAGATTGGACTCCAGCATTTTGTTTTTGTTAGGAGATACGGCCCTAAATCCAGAGGAGCAAATCCAAACCTGTAAAATCAAGAAGTCCTTCCCTCTCAAGATTCAAAACCATGTAGGACGTGGAGTTAAAAAAAAAAAAAAAAAGAATGTATGCACGTGCCCGGACTAATAAAAACATATCGTCAAATGTGCAGGGAGGTGCCAGCACGTCTTGCTGGAAGGACATGAGCGTGAGCTGGGTTGGAGGCGGTGGCTGGCGAGATATCCGTGCCAGAGCTCGGAACGGAGATAAGCTTTCATGTCACAGCGGGCAGGCTCACAAAACAGCTTGAACGGGGAGAGAACCACGTTCCGCTGTCACCTGCAGTTGGAGAACTGGCTTGCTAAGTGCAGCTGGTTAAAGCGGGGCGTTATGTTTTGGCATAAACCTGAAACGGTTAAACTGTGTTGTAGCAGCGTATGGATGTCCGCTCCTTTCGCACCCGGTTTGGCTGTCGCTGCAGCACGTACGTCTGGGAATAGCCGAAGGCCTTTGTGTCTTTCATGAGCTCCCTGTAGGATGTCTCAGAAGTGAATGATTTATGAACACTTGCATTATCTTATCCGCATCTTGGGGAATAATCCTAATAAAGTATAGTACCAGTCAGCTAAAGAGGGGCCTGCCGGAGACAGAAAAAGCCATGAACCGGACCTGTGCCCCAGCGTGTGATGATGTATATGTATATCCCTGTTAGCCTTCCCTACCCCACTGCCAGCCCGCCCTTCCTCCCCTTCCCCTCTCCAGCATTGTTCTCACTAGACTCCAAGGGTTCATGAAGTGAAGAACTTCTTGTCACCCCTGTGAAACCACTCCTGAAATGTTTAAAGCGCCTTCTATCACTTCTCCTCCTCTCTTCTCCTTTGAGCATCTATCGCAGGAAAGTGCAACTCTAGCAAAACCATCCCCAGAAAACCAAACCTGGGGACCTACCCGAGCCCTCCACTGCTGCAGGACAGGCTGAGCTGGTGTTTTCCAGCAAGATTCAAGCAACAGGCTGGGAATTGTCCCTTGTTAAAAACCTCTGTCAAAGGGTAAAGTCTTATTGGTGGGTCCCACTGATGGCATTAAATCGTGGACCCGATTAAAGGTAGCAGGGCTAAGGGACACCCGAGGTGACAGCGTGGCCCTGAGACTAAGAGATCAGGAGAGACATTTATGCTGCTGCTGATAGGCTGGACACGTGCAGGATGGGAGCAAATAGATGTCCTCATGGACCCTCACTTTTTCTACATGGAGAGGAGCTGGGCTGAAGCCTCTGCCTTCCTCTGAGCTGGCAGGAATGGGGACATGATGGGGAAAACCTGCCCCTTTCTTTCCCTGAGGGATGAAAGTCAGGCAGCTCACCAAAGTTGCCAAAGAGGCTTTGGGGACATTTTAATGCCTTTGGAAAGCCGTTGAGCTCCTTTCGGGCTCTGGAAATTTGCTACTTCCAATGTTGCTGTTTTCTCAGCCTAGCATAGTGTGTGGATTTTACAGCTGTAGAGTTGCTACTCATTTTTCACCCTCTGGATGGTGATTTATGGCTTCTGGAACAAAAGTTAAACCTTCTTCCTCTCGTTGTTAGTGCTGTTTCACATGCTTCACACAGATCGGTGCCGTTGCACTCGGAAGAGTTCATTGGCCAAGGTCCCATAAAATCCAATTTTCTCTTCATTGTGGATCTCCACGCTTTGAGTCTGGGGATGTGTGGGTATCTCATCTCTGCAGACCCTCAAACAAGAAATCTTCAGTGCAACACAGTGGAGAAGGATCAAATAATAATAATAATAAAAAAAGATCTGCAAGACAACACAAGTGCTCCCATCTCCTCTGGGGTATATTAGTGAGGCAGTAACATCAGGCTGCCACAAAGTTCTGGGTAGGTCCCTGTTTTCTTTGCCCACGTGAAGGAGCGTTGCCCACTCGGCAGCGTGCTGTGAAGCTAGACATGCATTCGGCAGGTCAGCAACCTTGTTTGCTCCCCTGCAACTCTTCTGAAAAAAAAAATAAAAATCAAGGAAGTAATAACGTTGTGTGAAGTGAAGGACTTGCCGCATCCTTGCGGTCTAGACTTCTCAACGCCCATTTTAGCTAATTGCCTTTTTCTGCCTCATCATTTTCCCTTTTAAGGCTCAGCTTGCTTTCTGCTGGTGACTGCGATGGAGAACTGCACGTGGACGGTCTCTGTGGCATGAGCTGCTGCGTTCCCACGAGGCTGGGCTGTACACGGAGGTCATCGCTGGCAGCCAGAGGTTGGTCCTGAGCTGAAGGCACCAATACTGATTTGTGCACCCCATAACCCATCTGCCAGTGACACATGATGGATGAAGTTGTTGCGGGTGGTCAGTGTCCTGAAGCTAGAGGAAGGCTCCAATATACGGTTCTTCATCCGCAGTGAGACATTTAACTGCTTTACCACCGCACTCCATGAGCCATTGTTATACTTGGCTTATTCTTCCACCAGATGCAGGTTTTCTGTTTTAAAGCAAAACTTAAAAATGAAAACTATGCGAGGAGAGATTTACGGCCTGCGTTACCACTGGGCCAGGCAGTGAGGGCCACAAAAGCTGAAGTCAGTCTGCACAAATATTCAAGTTCTGCTTTTCACCCTCCGTGAACTCCATCAGGCTGGCTGAGAACAGCCTCTGTGCTCTCCTGTCTACTGCAGTTAAATCTGGACATCCTTTAGAGCAAGAGACGACACCTAGCCAGGCTGTGCCAGAAGAATCTCGGAAGGGAAACTCTATGAGCCACCATTTCTGGGACATGCTCAGCAAGCCATGAGGATATCACATTATCATTTCTGTGCCTTCTCCGGCCCTTCCCCATTCTTAGTGGAAGCCTCTCGTGAGCCCTGAAAGTGTCACTGCTTGTTCCTCTGGCTCCCTCCGAAAAGGTAGTTTCTGCCTTAATAATTTTAGGAGAGGAGACGATTTTTATCAAACAACAGGAACATTTTAACACCATCAAAGACCCACACCAGACTGAGGAACGAGACTCTTGGGTTGTTTGAATTCTTGCCTCTTCACCCCTCACCCTTCTCCCTGCTTAGGTCCCTCGTGTGCATTGACTACATCAATAAAAAGCTAGTTTGTGAGTTGTCCAAGCTATTGCTATGTCAACCTATTTTGAAAGGTTCCCCCCAAAAAGTGAAAAATCGCAAAAAGATTCAAAAGTCTAGGAAAAAACAAGTCTCATGCTAGATCTCCACCTGCTTGACTTACCAAGGGAAGGTCAAGAGGAGTCTCGAGAAGGGTAGAAGTTCATCCTCAGGAGAAAACACCCAGAGGCAACAGAGCCTTGTAGTCTATCAGAGGTCCAAGGCCGGAACCTAAAAGCAGACATATTTCATTTCAAAATGGGGCCCAGTGCTTTAACAGTGGGAATGATTAAGTGTTGAGACAAAATACCAGTGAAAGTAGTAGATTCTTCCTCTTCAGATATTTTCAAATTGTGAGCAGATGCCTGCTGAAACAGAGGTTTTAGCCAAGCACAAGTTATTGGGTTCCTTATTGGAGTATGCAATTTTATGGTCCATATTATATGGAGCTCAGAATAGATGATCTTATGGCCCACTGTGACTTTAAAAATCTAAGAAATAGGTAGTTCTGGATCGAAAGGAGCCAGGTTTCCTCTGCATTTGTGTCTTGAGGCTGACTGACTCTGCTGCCTAAGAAGACACAAAATCCGATTGAAGCTTTTCTCGTTTAACAGCCGTGCCGTTAAAAACGCAGACTCTATTTCCAGGTTGAATTTGTCTGGCTTCGGTGTGGTTATGGGTCTGCCTCTCTCTGCTTGACTGGCTAGAAAACCTTGCTCTCGGGAGGATACCAAGCAAAGACTCTTTGGCCTCTGATTTCCTTCAAGTGGTTGAGCTTGGCCAACGGAGTCGGATGCTGTTACAGTAGGAATGGACAGACATGAGCACGCGCACACGCTCACAGTCTGACAGAGAGGAGATTGCAATTTCTTCAGACTAAAAATAGAGAATAGTGAGCATTAAATTAAAGGAAAAATTACCTCTTCAGATTGAGGTTGATATGTTTGAGAACATCCTTTGTCAAAGCGGTTGCTCTGATAGCAGAGTCAGATGACCCTGAAGATCTTGTCAAGTCTTTTGGGATTACAGACTAAATATTCATGTCAGCCTGACTTTATTTATTCTTGGATCTGTAAAACGTGAGAGTCATTCAGTGCAGAAATTTGGTCCCTACTCAGTTTTCATGAGAGGTTGGCAGCTCACCCTCTAAAAATAAAAGCTCAAGTGGTATTCACTGTCCGCATCATCTGAGCCAGTTGGGATTCAATTAAGAGCATTTCTGGGCTGTATTTTAGGAGTTAGTGTCTGTCAAGATTTTACCTTGGGGTTCTTGGGTTAAACCTTCCTGTCTCGGTGTCGTGCTGTGTGGAACAGCTTTGCTCTTTGAAGGAATCCATCTCCCCTGTCTTCCCCCCCACACACACCCCCTCCCACAGACATGAGGGTGAGCTGATTTTTGGTATGTAGTAATAACAATTTGTCAGGATGCCAAGTTCAAAGCCTCTAACCTACTGCCAGTGCGAAGCCCAAGAGTGAGGTCACAACTAATCTCAGACTTCTGACCTCCCCGTCACATCCACCATTACTGGATCAGAGGAGAGAAGTGGAAGGTCTTATTTTGAAAGGTTTTAGATTTCAGGTGAGGTCAACAAAAGATTTGCCCAGATGGAAGAAATCAAGAGGATAATATGGAGTGTATTAGGGAAGATGAAAGGCGTCATGTAAAGCAATCTCCTCCTTAGCCTGGAAAGGAAAGTCTAACTACCAGGGTAACCTTCCGGTAATGGCAAATAAGCCCAAGCCATCAGAAAACGTAGCAGAAACCAGGCATTGTCCTGGAGAAAGCAATGCAAGCTTAGAGATTCGGAATGATGCTGCTGGGGCTTTCAAAAGCTCCTAGACAGGGTAGGCTTCAAGCTCTTAAGTCAGTGGGATTTACTTTCCTAGATACTTCTGAAAAACGTGAGGCATCTTTTTGCGTTTTGAGGAGTGCTCATAGCTCAATAACCCCAACACGGGGGCTCGATTTGCTGCAAGCCTGTATATGAACATTTTGAATAACATGGGCCGTATGGAAATTAAAAATATTTGGAAACTTCACCTAGAAGAAGCAGGGCATTCATGTAGCATCCAGCCCAATTCCAGCTCATTAGTCACCCAACAGACCTGGTATTGCCAGGTTATTCTGAAGAGAGGTGTTCCCAGGCATGTTGGGTGCCTAAAACAGACTTGGGAAGAAAAAACAGCTTTCCTGACCACCAGCTCTGAGCTGTCAATAAAATTGAGAAAGAACAAACAAAATAGATTTCCATTTCTGGAACCACCTTTTGGACCAATGAGAGGATTTCTGATGAACTGATTTTTTCTTTAGAGGGAGGCAGGGAAATCCCATAGAGATGTGGCTGAAGTCCTGGGACATGGGTATAGCCCTCCCCTCTCCCAGATTTCTCCCTGCTGTGGTACTCTTTGCCCCCACATGCTTTCTTGCAGCTTCTCTTCCACCCCAATTTGCCCCATTCCTGATGCCCTGGAGTAGCTGGAACACTAGTGAGTCCATTGCTGGGGATACACCACTTGGACTGTGCTTTGCCAATTATCAGGCCTAGCATAAAGGACACAGCCAGCATAAAGATGAACCAATAACCAAATTATATTTGATACAAAAGGGTCAGTACGTGGGTGAGCACTGGGGGTACAAACAAGTCAGATTATACATAATCGACATCAATCCCACTGACCCCAACAACGACACCACACGACCAACAATGGGTGGGATAAATGGTGGAATGCAGTTTCCCATAGAAGGGATGGGAGACAGCCAGGTCAACCAGCCAAACACATCAGACCAAGGAAGCCGCATACTGAATCCCTACACAGCCCACGTTTACAAAAGCCAGACCTGACTGGAGCCCAGTCCCAGGGAGGCGGGAGGTCCTTCCCCAACAGGGAACTCTGCACAGGGCACCCACCTCACACACAGACACTGCCCCTGCCTGCAAGGGGTCCCAGCTGTTATCCCTCAGTGGACACCTGACCTTGGGTTACTCACTGCAGACACCTGGGGCTCCTTTACCCAATGGCTCTGTCTGCCAGGCCGCCGCACCCTGGGGGGAAGCCTGAAGGGAAACTCACCCCCCCTTTGGGAAGGGCTGGGGGAATCACCCATATGTCAGCCTTAACTTGGGGCTGGGGGTTGAAACCCCAGCGTTTCAGACTGGAAGTGGGTTGTGATGGCACTCAAGTCTATATTTCATCTGCTAACAAGTTTGCATCAATAGAAGACTGTGTCTGGGGCTAAAAGGATAAATTATACAGAAAAGAAATCAGTACTCCCATTACAAGCATAAGATGGAAGTTTTGTTAATCTGAGGTAATGGAAATGTTGGTGGACAAACAGATCTTGGGGCTCGGAAGGGGATCCAGCCCCTAAGGGCATTTGCTGCTCTATCCAATGCACTCTGAAAGGACTTGTACGAGACATTCCATGTTCCATTCCTTGGACACTTTTGTTAGTGTTTTGTACACAGACAAGGAAGCGGAGGTTATGCCATCCGCCTCTGTGCACATGGTTTTATCTGGGGTTACCAGGGCCATTTTCATCTCAGAGTGGATAACTGCACTTTATGGGAATACTCTATATATGTTGCATTTGTTAGTATAAACACAAATATTGTTACAGGCATAAATCAAATTAAAGTTTAGACTCTTCCATACAAGTTGCAATGTGTATCATGGCCAGCGTCATAGTTAATTCAGTTGTTTCCTGGAGGTTTTGCAGGCCCAGGCTAGAAAATAACTTAATTTTTGCTACAGACAGAATGGGATACATGAAGGTTGCAGATGTCTCTCAGCTCATCCCTGTGAAATCCGCTTTTAGCACTACTTCCCCTGACTTCTTGTGGAGCAGCCCCCAGACAGGAGAAGGGTGTGATGCCTCTTGCATGAAAATAATCCTCTGTCAGTGAGGAGCGTTGCAGGCGGTTTGTGTACAACTCCCACGCCGACCAAGACGCTCTCCCGGGTAGATGAGCCTACCACGTCTCAGGCAGACAACCACTGGACCTACCCCAGCAAGATAAGGAACGTGTTTTCTGTTGCAATCCAAAGAACCTTCAACCCGCTGTAGAAATAATACGATAAATTATAGTGGAAACGAGTCTTAGCAGGAAATGTGGGTTGCTGTGTCCAAAAATAACAGCAATAGCACTGCGAAAACAGAGCAGTTGATAGGAGGGGAGTACTACTCGAGATGTGGATTTTTGACTCCCGTTTTACTCGTTTTATTGGATTTCAGTGGGAATATTGTCAGGGTGAGGAATGGTTTGTCATCGGGAGCATCCTGGAGTCCTGAATCATCAGGGGACAGATGCACGTTCCATCAGGGCATCGCTCGCTGGGCTCATCGGATGGAGCTTGTTGCTGAGGAAGTGAACCCAAATCTTTGGGGAAAATTCATCCTTTATGTAACCCAGAGGTTTTTTGTTTTTTTTTTCACATTACAACCCATTACACTCCATTTCACTCCAAGCGCATGGGGACCCTTTTTCTGTAGCTTGTTTTGTCTGGTGGTTGTGTCAAAGCTTTTCCCAGTGGTGGCACACAGCCCTCTTTCTTATAAATCTGGTATTAAAAAAAAAAGACACATATTTTTATATGGCAAAGTTCTAGTGAACTATTTGAATCTGGTTTTCAGGAAGAAATTATGTCCTGCACCTACATGGAGTGCAGTAAACGGACAGTCCCTTCTGTTGCTGACTTGTGGCATCTTAGTGCATTCAAATTCACATCACTGTTAAATAACAGCAACTGGTCTTTACTGTCTTCCTCTTCCAAAATATTGTCTACCTTTGAAATTATAATCATTACATAATCATGAGAGATATGGGAGAAAAGTCCAATTACAGATAATTTGTATAAGGACATATTCTAAAGGAAATCCTTGCCCAGGGGAAAGGCAGTAGGTGATGTTCCCCTGAAGCTATGACCCAAATCTTCAGTCTTTAGTTGCCCGTCTCCTTTTCCACCTGCTTTGATCAGTGAAACCATTTACAATATTAATATTTTATTTATAATATTCCTTCATATGTGCTCAGATGAAGAGGAAGAGGTACGATCTCCTCCATTACAACTGTGTACTCCTAGATTGATTTTGCTCAGAAAATAACTTGAACTGTTTTTAGAAAGGCAAGCAGAGAGGGATTTAGGTTTTCCCATTGAGAAATGTGAATTACTGAGTTGTTATAAATTAGCCTAATTTGATTTAAGCAGAACAGAGCGGAAATTAGGACCTGTCACTTTTCTTCCTCCTCAGATAAAATGGAAGATGGAAATGACAAAAATAAACATTAAAAAGATCAGATATGATACAAGAGAGATGCTGACAGAATTAGTCCTCAGTCGCGCTGGTTATTATTATAAACAGCTTTAACACTATAGAAAAAAAAAGACTCCTACTTGTTTTATTAATTTTTCAAGTTCCAAAATGTTGAGAAGAAAAAAAAAAAAAAAAAAAAAAAAAAAAAAAAAAAAGTGAGCCATGACTGCTGTTATTCAACCAGTTTCTCTCCATGGGAAGCCTTGAGCACTTCAATCAACTTCCTCACGCACCAGTTTTTGAATCTGCAAGATCACATTTCTCCACCTCAGAGCAAAGAGCTGGACTTGAGGAAGGCCACCTCCCCAGCTCTGAAAAGCTCAGTTTGGATTGTTTTGTTTTTGTTTTTTTTTTTCTGAATCCAGGTCGATGTTTAAAACTAAAGTGCCTTGAGCGTTATTACTAAACCCAGATCGCTCCAGAGATATCAGGGTGGGAAGGACTGGGAGACATGTGCGCAGTTCTGCGTTGCCGTCTGCCTGCCCCCACTGCCGGCTCAATTTATAAAGGCTAAATTACTCATCCCGTAGCAATATGTTTGGCACGAGTGAGAGGAACTCACGCTTCTGTAACCAAATGCCCTGGCGAGCGCAGAGGCATCGGGAAGGCTCGGCTGAGTGATTTTTGCTTGGCTTCATTCTGGCACCCATCTCCAGCTCCCGCTGAGCCCACATTAAATGGAGCAAAAAATCAAACTGTTTCATCCTTGTTTCAAAGGAGGCGAGTTTTCACAGCTCCCAGGTGACTTCTCACAAGCTGTGCGTACAGCGAGGTCCCTTCTGGTTCTGGCACAACCGCTGTCAGCTCTTCTACCAAAAAAACAGTAGCCCGTGACTGATGGTGTATAAAATGAAAGGTTGCTCACTCTTTCCCTTGGTTTTCCTTGCTGAATGCGAAGCCTGCTGTAGGCCCCTTTGTTCTTGGCAAGAACGGAGATTAATAATTTTTAAAATGCAAGGCAGGATTTGAAAGACATGCCCCTTTGAGATGAGCTAAGGTGATTGCAGCGTGGGCTCCACGAGCAGTGGGCAAGCGGTCTGATTTTTCTTTTTTTTTTTTTTCCTCCTGGCTGTATGCTTTTATCGTGTGAAGGAGACACTTGGGACTGTGCATTGTGAATCTCAGCCAGGCTGAAAGTAGTGTTTTCACCAACTGAATATCAAGTTGCGTCTGCCGAGGATCGGCATTCAGCACTGCCACCGTGAATTTCACAGCACATTCATTAATCTGGAGATCCAATCAATATACCTCGTGATCCTGACTGTACTGCGATAGCACGCTCTGGCCATCTGAGCCTGAACTCACCAGAATGAAGGAAGCCATGTATTAACTCCTCACATCATTTCAGGCTTTCCAGCAAGTGTCTGCGCTCCACAGATGCAACAGTTTGACACCTGAGTTACTCAGGTGACTTCTACACAGAAAACATCTAGGTCAAGGGAGGACTAGTTTTAGGTGTAGATCAGCATAAGCAAAGCCCAGAGGCCACACTGGTTTCCCCCGATGAACTAGTCCAATGCACTCTGACATTTCACGCTGATGCACCCAGGACACAGCCCTCCCGCACCACTGATGGTTCTGAAAATATCATGTGGACAATGCAGGTCCTGGTGGAGCCTGTCGTGACCAACACACTTCCAAGGAACCTCAAAAGGTCCGCAGCTCCTTCTTGCTATTGCCTGGTTGACCTTAGCTGAAATCCATGGGCAGAGCGTCTGTCACCAGCTTTTCCCTGGGTAGTTGAAGGTCCTTGCTGTGCATCCGCATTACTTAGGGTCAAAACCACCAGGTCCAATCCTTCCTTTTCTTTCTGCGTGCTCCCTACGAGGAGTGGATGGATGACCTGTCTGGTGATGACCCCAATCACTGCCTTGTTATTTCTTAACCTGGAATTTGTGGAAGGAAAAATCTACAATAAACCAACTTCAATTCTCCTCCTGCTTATCTTTGGGATTTTTCGCACAACGTCAAGGTCTGTCCCCTGTTGGGATGAGACCAGTTCGTGGGAAGTTTTGGACGTCAACCCGAAGTGTGATTCAGCCTTTCCAGTCCCAGACCAAGCAGCTGCAGCTTTCTGTGCCAGCAGCACAAGCTCCTCGAAACCAACCTCCCACCCCCAACAACCAGCCATACAAAACAAAGGAAGTCCCTGATGAAAACCTAGTGTTAAAAAAAAAATAAACAACACCCTCTCACAACTATAAAGCACTGCATTATCGTCCTTTAAAAACAAGGACAGGAGCTGAAAACTTTTTAAACACTTTCCCATGCACGAAGGTCAAAATCTTTTACAACCCACAGCCAAATGAAAGCCAAATATCGGGAAGCTAAGCTGCATAAGTGGTGCCATTTAATCATAGTTTAAGATGTTCCCAGCCCTCAGTATTGTGGTGGTGATACCAAGGTATCCAGGTTGTCCAGGTGGCTTAGCTCTTGAGCTTTATTTGTCCTAAACATGGGTGTTACGGTGATGGAGAGTTCAGAGGTTAATGGTACAGATACAGGGCACAGGCTTATGTGGGAAATCTGAAAACGATTACATATACTTGGGTCCCACATCTTGCCTGGCCACACACAGGCCTGTTTAATGCCTTCACAGACCAGAGTCTGCTGTGAGACAACTGGAGTCAAGGTTTGCAGTTGGGTAATGGAGATCCAAGCCTAGAGGCAGTGATCTAATCTTTCACATTTTGGGTGTCAATGACCTTGAGAAACGTGAAGTAACAATGGATAGCGACCATTGCAGGTTTTTATGTTAACACCTGGAAAATAAAATCGATACAGGAGGAGGAAAATTATTGCTCCAAAATGGACTACCTCCTTAAGGTGCTGGCTGATCGCATACATCCATACTCCGCAGTGCCAACTCTTCCCTTCATGCAGTTGTATTTCCCTTTGGCTTTGTTCCCTAGTGTAAATCAGCCGGAGTCTGGCTCAGTGCTGGTGTCAGGTATCAGCCTGGTGCTTGGTTTCAGCCCAGCTCCTCAAAGCTTACCATAAATAAAGACAGAGCGGTGTAGGAAAGCAGCAGGTGGATGACATTTCTTCCCCAGAACTTTGGCAGCTAGCTGAGACTCTTTGTGATAGGGTCTTCAAATAGTGTTGAAAAAAATCCCCTTCCGACAACAATAATTTTAATTAAGTAACTAGCTTGGAGAATATCAGAAGACACACAGTTGAGATAGCGATTCTTAAATGTAATTTAAACCCCAATTAAAATGTATTGGAGTTCCTGTGTTTTGGCTGTTGTTTTGTTCTGCACCAGTCTGAGATTGGATGGGAGGCCTCTTTCACAGAGGAAACCCCACGTATGGCTCAGGTCTGGGAGGGCAGAAGGCATCTCTCTCTCTTCTTCACAATATTTTTTCACTAAAAAATAAAAATGCCTGAGGGACCAAAACTCTCTCCCTTCCCCATCAAACCATCACATTCTCCATGTATCACTCGTGATAAACTACGCCTTTTTGTCCCCTGGGAAATAATCATCTTACCACCTCTTCCTTTAATTACTGAACAGCTTGCGCTAAACTTTTTTTTTTTTTTTTTTTCCCCCCAGTCAATTAACACATCTAGTTCAACTCCAAGCACTTGCTATCAAAGTGTAACCACCACAGAATTTTGTTGCTTCTATTTCAGACCTGCAGAAGGCCTGGTTTGATGAAAACCTTGTCTACTAATCAGTAGCAGGTTGGTGTAATAAGAAATGTTCTCCCTACCACAGACGTTGCCTAGCAGAAGTCATCCTTACAGCAGAGCTGGGGGTGAAGACTTTTTTTTCCTGCTTTTTGCCTCAAATGGGGTAGCAGATTTAGGAAGCATCTGTGGTCCATCGCTACAGAAATGCTGTCTGCAGGGTTACCATGACTGCCCATGTCTGGGTGTCGTGTTTATAATCTCTGCCCCGTCACCCCGTCCGTCCTGTCTGAGGGAAATCCTTTAACCCTGCCAGCTCTGTCGCTGCAATCCAATAGCCCATGCGCTATTGAAGGAGGATTTATCTGGGAGCTAACCTCTATGGGGTCTGCCACAGGAAAGAAGAGAATTGAGGCTTGGGGGATATCATCTAAAATGATCTTCTGTTGGCTTTTCTGGGACTGGGATCTTTGATTATCGCAGAGTGCAAAGGGAAATCTACAGCTTTAAGAAGGTGAGAACGCAGAAGTTATGGCCAAAACCAGTACCAAACATATCTAGGACCATGGGAGTTGCTGTGCTGCTTTGACCCACATTTGACATAGTGTCTTCAATGGCAGTCACCACCAAACACTCCCAAGGAAAGTGTAAGAAACCCCATAGCTGTGGAACTCACCCACTCCACAAAGACCACACAAGTCTGAGATGGAGTGTAGCTCCCAGGTAAGAAGACCTCTGTTTGTTTCAAAACCCTGATGATCTCTTTGAGGAGACAACCACTCAGCTCTGAATGTTGCTGAGATCTTGGAATTAGGCTGAGAAAGGGGAAAAAAAAAAAAAAAGGCAGAACTGAAATGTTTGAAATATCTGTGGCAAATTCCTGCCCCAAGGCTTGTGCTCAGAGACAGGTCTCTGCTGCTACTTGTCAACTAAATTCTTCCTTGAATTGTTTAGTATATTGTTAGTGAAGTTCTTTTCCACGGGTTAAATCCTCTGGAGGCCTTTCATAGTTAGAGATGGATTGGGGACGAGGGTCTCACAGAAGTAGCCTGTGCTGATGAAGAAGGGGATGAGGCAGCAGACCATGAGAAAGGGGTGAGGAGGAGCTGACAAGAGGAGAGCAGGAAAAGAGGAGGAGTACCTGCCCTGGATGGCAATAAGTCGAAATATTGGAGATTTTTGATTAAAGGCTCCCAAGTCCTGACATGGGGACACCTGAGAAAGCCCAGGGCCGTGTTGGGTGTGACTGGTGGACACTTAGCAGGAGAAAGCCAGCTCTGCAGAATGTCACGGTCAGAAGGTGCTTCCCCGCACGGATTGTCTGTGATCAGAGCCCCTGCCGCTTGGTAAAATTTATGGGTGGATCCAGGCAACCACTGCAGCCGTTCACAGCACAACCCACCAGGTGCACGGGAGGCACATGGTTTAGAAGAAGACACGCACCTGCTTCTGTGCGTTTAGTGCTGATACCCTGGAGCCTTTCTCCACTCAGGATCAGCAGCACCCAGTAGCTTAATCTACCCACCGGGTACCCAGCGACCTCTCTCCTGCTGGAGATGGAGGGAAGCTCTGCAGGGGAAGGGGACGATGCTGTCACCATCTCCTTGGCATCCCGGTGTCTCTGCAGGGAACAGTGCGAAGGGAAGGCTGGTGGTGGCCGTGGATTTCTGACCCACCCGAAAGTGGACTGGAGATGCGTTTCCCAACAAACAACATCGTGCGCTTGTGGTCATTTTGGGTAAAGATATCTTTATTTTAATCGACAGGGCTGACACATCACAACGCCCTGCAGAGGATAATTTATTTAGAAGAGAGAAGCAGCGTATTGCAGAGCAAGGGTTGGGGGAGAAGGCGATGTACTCGCATTGAAAGTCCATGGTAGATGCAAGTTAAAGAAGAGGCTAAATTGATTTCCTAGCAGGAGAGCTGGATAGCAGTGAGATGATGGCTTTGCCAGCCACAGGTTTGCATTGTTATAACTCTTCTGCAGTTGAACATTCTGGTGTTACAGGTAGTTGACACAGATGTAAAAGTTATTGGTTGAAACCCCCCAACGCCTTTCTCTATTTCAGCCTTTTCCTTGTTGCGCTTCAAGAATTTTTTGCCTTGTTCTGTTTATTCAGCCAGCTTCAGTGTTGGATGTATTTGAGTTTCTTGCCATAAATGCCTCCCTGTTTAAATGTCAAGACTGACTCTTTAGGAGATTATCAGCCTCAGGAAGAAATTAAACATGCTGTAATAATATGCTGTGACCCTGGCACATTCTTGCCATGGTAGTGGGTGTTTATGCAGATAATGAGACCATTAGAAATTAAAATAATTGGTTTTTATGTTACAAAGAAGATCCATTTCTGAAGGGAGGTAAATCTTCATTCTCCAGTAAAAACCTGATATAAAATTCCTTTTTTTTTTTTTTTTTTTTTTTTTTTTTTTTTTTTTTTTACAGGGAATGTTGATTTATTTTTAATGTGTTCTGGTGTTTTTTCTTCAAGGGTGGCAGGAGGATTTCTGAATGCAGAGACCAAAAATTAAAATACTTGAGCTTTCTTTTCAGCAGAGAAAAAGGCAGAACATTCAAATAGAAGCAACCAAACAACAACAACAAAAAAGTGTCGTTTTTCTTTTTCCATTGAAAAGCATTTTTAATCCCCCCAAAAGGTCTGATGAGGCAATATTTGTCCATGTCTGCTCTGGGGGTTTAAGTCAATATTTGCTGGAAGTTAGAAAGAGATTCCTGCTATTGATCTGTGTTTGCTTATTTTGGATTTTCTTGCAGTTTTCCTGATGCATTTGTTCCTTGCCAGAGTCTGAGACAGGACATGGGATTGCTCAGGGGTCTGGCCCAAACTTGGCAGCCCCCCTCACTTAAGCACACTTTGCACGGCACAGTCAGGAGGCCAAAACAGGGTCCAGCTGGGGTAAAGTGGGTTGAAATGTGAAGGAGAGCCCTGGGGGTGCCCAGCTGAGGGTAGAGCTGAGTCTACGCGGCTCTTGGGTGGAGGATAAAATCTTGTCCCCACTTGCTTCATGCCAAAGCACCTGGCTGTTCCCGATGGCTGGACTGGGCACCAGATCACCCCATCTGTATGCTCCCAGGTCTACAAACCATAACACTGAGGCAATCGTTTATAAACTCTTGCCAGGAAGGAACTCAACATTTCTAACACCCTAGTCCATGGACTATTTCTTTCACCTGCCATGTCTTTTGGCACCATCGTCTTCCATCCTGCTGGTGCTTCGAGGCTCCAGAGCAGAAATACAAGTGCCATCACAAGAATTGGAAAAAAAAACAGATTCAGCTCACTTTGTTGAGCTCACTGCAGAGGACGGGCTTGAGACACCCACCTGGAAAGTCTTCTGAGAAAAATATCGGCTGCTTATGCCCCTTGCTTAATGCTCTTCATCTGGAGAAAGTTAAAGAAATCCCAACCCTCTCTCAAACACAAGAACGTATTTAACAGTTTAGCAGGAGGTCAAAATTAATTTCTCTGCAAGGGAATAAGCATTTTGCTTCCCATAATTTTTGTGCTAATTGGGCTGTGCTTAGCTCTGGGCTGCAGCTCATTCCTGTGTTTACATGTAGCAAATATGGACAGACCCATATTGAAACACATCCACGGAGTTGTTTTGTTTTCTCTGACTGGACCCAAGAGAAAGCCTCTGCTCCCCAAACCAAGAAGAAAAATAATTTGTAAGAAGCAGCTGTGGGAGGTGGAATCTGGCCTTGTTATGGAGAGATGAACCTAGGCCAAGGTTTGAGCCCAGATATACAAGGCAATGTGTCTACCACGCTGAGAATTAATCAGGGTCCTACATTTGAATGCCTGTAACTTTTAGCATCCCCATGCCCTGGTGATAATGAAATACACAGTTTGACCTGATGATCCAGAGAAGACCTTGGACTTGGGGACCTTAATTAGAAAAAAATGGTTCAATCTGTCATGGGTAGGGGCAGGTGAATGTGGTGCAGAAGTCAGGGAGCAACTCAGGTTGGGGTCAAATAGGAGGGTAAGCACACGACAAGCCTCTCTTCCTCTCTGGCTACATCCTGGGCAGCTCAGCCACATCCAAATTAGACCAAGTGCCGCTTTGCTACAACCACTGTGAATTTTTCCTTGATTTAGGCCATCAGGCTCTGGACTATCTCAGAAGACCCAGGTCACAATCTTCATTTCCGAGCCTCTCAACATCCCTCGTGTAAAACAGGACTTGTCTCCTTTGAGATTTCCAAGAAGGAGGAAGAGCTGATGACCCTGGCTGACAGAGGTGCTGGGCTGAGACAGGAACTGGGGGAAGTCTAAGCAAAGATACGTGTGAAGAAAAGTAGCGAAGGGCTCTAAAGGAGGCGAGCCAGAGGACCCTGTCTGAGATGTACTTCTGGAATATCTCCAGTTGGGCAAGCCTGGGGGAACACCCTTCATTTTTATCACTGTCCTGAAGCATGTCTTGAATCTTGCTTTCAGTGACTGGCTTTGGAGACAACATTTAGGGTTTGCCCATGAGATAAATGGTGTTGGGATGTGAGGGGCTGCCAGTGCCCACCTGCCCACAGCAGAGTAAATCACACTTACAAGACTGCAGAAATGTTTAGGGGGACAATCCCTGGCCACAGAAAGGATCAGGAGCAGACGTACGAAGAGCAAAGAGCACACGTGTGTAATGCCTGTTACTCCATGCAGCATTTTTAGCCGGTGAGGATCTCAAAAACTCCACTTCGCTCAATTTCTTCGTGAAAAGGTGGCTTACAGCACACATTTATGTGATAGATTTTCACAACTCACATCACGAAATCATGGCATGGCTAAGGTGTTGGGACTGTCTCCCTACACGTTGCTTTTCACATTCAGCTTGCCCATCTCTTCTGCTTTGGAGATAGCCAAGGCAATCCCCACTGCAGGTGACGGCACAAGGTGCAATACCCTTCCTGCTATACCCTACCCTTCTCTGTGGTGGGACTGATATATGCATCATCAGTGCTTATCCCAGGAAGAAAATAAGACACCAAAAGACTCAGAAAGATTTTACCGAAGATTATAAAATAGGGGGTACCCCACTTTCCCAAAAGCAAAGGGCTGCCCTTGACCCCATGATTGTGTCACACTCATTTGTGAGTTGCTTTACAGGGTGCACATGCTCCTCAAGTGGCTCCAACACAAGGGGCCTTCAGCCAGGGTAAATCTATGTGACTCCATGGCACAGGAGACATGGAGAGCTATAAAGCATCTGGGGTCTAGGCTCAAGTTTCCCAGCAGTGAGAGCTGGAAAAGACCTAGGAGAATTTCAACCCATTTGTCTTGCTGAGGCAGAATTGCTCCTCATCGTGTATTTTCTCTTGCTCTGCCCTGTTTTATTTTAAAAGCAATGGGGTGTTCCCCAAGGAGCTTTTGGGGGGGATTCTTTTCAGCTTGCCTTGTCAAGGCTTTTGAAACAGATAAACACAGTGGAGTCAATTGCCGGGAAACCAATCAAGCTCCTTAGGTGTGGAAACACAAGGTCGGACCCCCCATGAATGGGTCTTTTCAGGGAGCAGTGTTTTGCCCTAGGAGCAAATCCCATTCCCTCCCCACATCCCTGCTGTGTTTGAAACTAGTGATTTTCTCTGTTTTTTTGTGCATGGTCCAACTGTCCCATGTCCCCTTTTTCATTTCCTCCTGTTAGAGCTCAACGTTGAGTGCTCCAAGGTCAGGGCTGCTGAAGGAAATACAGACTTTATTGGTTTTTAACATTATAAAGATAAATGTGCCCATCAGGATGGTTCCACCCACCGCTGCTAAACCTTCTGAGGGCGTGCAGTGGTGGCCGTGGAAAGCCCCTGCAGTCGATGGGGAAATAAACCTTCTTTTCTTCTCTGTGTGAAAATCTATGCCACAGATCTATGGCATTTGTGTCAAAATCTGTGCCAAGCTATGTTGGCTTTGGGGCGATGGGGGTTTCACCCTTCAGTCCTTGTTGTTTGTGCTGTGTTAGACCCTGGCCTGCTGGATGCAGCTCTTATTAGGGTGGATGAGAGGGGACTTGCAGTGCTTCACATTGACTGAAAGAGGATTGGGCCAGAAAAGATATGGGGATGCCAACCTCCCAGGGAAAAAAACAAAACAAAACCAAACCAAAACAAAACAAACAACCCCCCCAAATTGTCCTAGGAGGTCTGCAAATGAAAGCACGATGGGGAAAAATTAACCATCCTGTGGGTATGCCAAGGAGTGTAAGGGAAAACCAGAGGGATATGGAAGGACCCTGGGTTTGGCTCCATCATATTAATCGATAGTTTTGGCCTCCTGTATCCTCTTTGACCCTGAAACAACCCAAAATGCTTCCTTCTCATGCACAAATGTCACTTTGTTCACCAGTCAAAGGCAACTTTCTTGTGAGCCCATTGTACAGAACACAGCAGATCTGGAGAGCGGATTGAAATACAAAACAAAGAAAATTTGACAGCAGGAATTGGAGGAGGCAAAAATGTATCTCCCCCTGGAAATTGTGTGAAGGACGAGTCTGAGATCAACGTTTCAAAGGGCCACATGAGCTAACAGTCTGTGTTGGGGCTGCTTTACAAGACAAGGCTTCGAAACCATCAGAAGTCATTTGTGCCGAAATAGAGGTTGGGGGAATGTGGCACAACTGCTGCTGAAATACCCTGATATTTTAATTTTTTTTTTCCAGACTAAGCAGGGTGGATCATCTGGAGAAGCAGACACATTTTTGGATACTTGTCAGCTCTTGAAAGGCTCATGGCAGTTCTTTGCAGCCCCATTTTCTTTCAAAGGCTCGCACTGGAAAGTTATAATGGAAGACATAATTCTAGATCAATGGATTTCTGCTGCTCATGTGAATATATTACTCTGTGTGTCCTCTACTTATGTGGATATATGTCTGCTTTTATTAAGTTGCTTTGGAACCAATTTCTGCTGAAACCGTGTGAGTGTGTCTGAAAAGATCTTTTGGGGCCAGAAGACCGGGGGATAAAAGCCCTCCCTGCAGGAACAGCAAGTGGCTGTGCTGGTGAGCGAATGCGTAGCACATGGGCACACTCATTTCTAGCCTGGGGTCTTCGCTGCATCAGCTAAACGCTGGCCTGTTGGCGTGATTCAGAGCTGAAGTCCTGGCCGCTGCCAGGGACCACAGCAGGGTTCTGGTGAAATCCCAAACTGGGTAATGAGAATTTTGTAAGCCACAAAAATATCGCTCCTGCAGACCCGGCTGAACCTGGGCCCGAGCTGATGGAGGATGCACCGTGGCTGCACCCCACCACAGCAGCTGTGGTTTTCCAAGCCCCGACGTGCAGGTACATGCCAGCAATGTACCAAGTGAGCCCCTGTGCACCGTGTACAGGCCAGGCTATAAGGTCTGGGCTGGGTTTCCCACCAGCAGCACATAACAGCGGGTTGTGATGGCACATCAGCCAGATCAGCGTCTCCTGCCTGATTTATGCAGAAGTTTGGAAGGGTGATCTACCCTATCCCCTTGCATAGTCTTGAGTCACTCAGCTCCTCTTTGCTGCCCTACCTCTCTCCCATGCTCCACCGCCTCTCCAGATCACTAGTTACTCACCTCTTCCAGAGCCTGGGGAGGCATCACCACGTGGTGAGCCGACGGCACATCCCCTGGAGCTTTCCAGGCACCTTGTGATGGTTAAACGGTTTCCTCCATTCTCTTTGTTTCCAGCTGAGAGATTAACTGGGCTTCAGGACGCGGTTTTAATGTGGTGCGCGAAGTAGCCGGGGGTCAGTGTTTGTGGTTTGCCTGTTTTAGCAGTCTTATTTGATGATCAAAACATGAGGAGGCATGCGTGGAGGGATTTATATACAGGAGGTTCATTGCCAAGTTCTCCAAACTACACCATACTGAACGTAACTGCCTTCCAGCTTTATTATGCCTTTATTAACCTTGATTTCATGTTTTTCTTTGTGTTGCCTTCCCCTTCCCATTCCCCTCTCTTCTCCCCTCTCCTTCTATCCCTTCCCACTAGTGGCAAAAAATGCAAGGCAAAAGGCAGCCATGGAGCAGAGACAGGGTATTATTGTTCTCAAAACCATCCTTTAAAGCAGTTGACTGATGTCATCTATGGGTGAATCAGTGCTTTCTGTTGCCGTTGCTGGGGCTGTACAGCTTTGCAGCAGCTGACCATCTTCCCTGTTTCAATGCAATAACACTCAGGAGCGGTGTGATACCTCTGAATATTGTGAGCATAAGGATGGAGATGGTGAGATGAACCTTTCTGTCTCTGAAGCTGGCCAGGCCAGGGAGAGGTGGCTTTGCCTGGGGAAGACACACTGGAGTTCCTGTTCAGGACACTTAAAGCAAGGGTAGATAAATAGGTGGCAAGTCTTGAGGCTTGGACAGACAAGTTTTGATTAAACTCAGCCAAGTAATGCCATGGGTGGAGGCAGACCCTACCTGCCTCAGGGCCAGGCAGGACACCACTCACATATCCTCGCAGGAGCCCTGGCTGGGGATGCTATAGCCTCATCATGAGCTAAATGAAGCTAAGTAAACTCACTGGGAAGTTTTAAGGCATGGTTAGTCTGATGGGACAAGAGAGGTGATAGGTAGGGCTTCATCCACCTGGGATGCCCCACAGCTCCTTCAGCTTTCCAAAAACCAGCTTTGTGGGTGGAGGAGGCAGGTCCAGAGCTCCAAATGTCCATGATGGGAGGAGAGTTTTCTGAATCCTTTGGCTGTTCAAGTGAAGGAGCATGACATCTCAAGATACTTCAAGCCATAGGGTCATGTTTCGTGCCTGGGGTGGAAAGGGGGAGATGGGATCTCAGCCCTCTCCATCCGCTTTGCCCATTTCTTAGCTCTCTTACTCAGGCAGCACTGATCGGCTCTGAATCAAGAGGAGCAAAGGGCAATGGGGCCAATTTTAAAATTAGACCTGTAAGGAGCCCTTATCTCTAGCTAGCCTTTATCAGACGGGCAGGCAAGCCTTATCCCAAATCTGTAATCCCCTCTTCTGGAGGCTCTTGAATGCCAGTGACAACAAAAATGTGCTGTGTTGAAATCATCGCCTGAGGAAATGTGAAATATCACACAAGGGCTCCCCCTTGCCTCCCC
>NW_020799091.1:1887161-1906566 GCF_003259725.1 Athene cunicularia | reverse complement strand
ATCCTTGGCCACGGTCCTGTTTCATCAGTGGATAATCGCTCGCTTTGCAGCAACTGTTTCAGAGAAACCAAAGCATCTTCCCTCTTCTCCCAGCTCTCCGTCTGCAGGGCACAGGAGATTGTCCTGCTGGTAGCCCCCTTCAAAGAGCTCATTAATGTCACCAGGGGATTTTTCTGCTATAATAATGCTGGTGTTGTTTTAAGTCCAGCCGTATCCGATTCTTAATGTTTTACTTCAGATCAGGTGCTGGAAGTGTTTGATGTGGTGCCAGCCACAAGCCAAAATATATTCTGCAGAGGAAAGGGCCGGAAAGGATAAATCCTACCCTGAGATGAGGGTCCTGAATGGAAACCTTAGGCCTAAATGGCCTGGAAAAAATGAATTTAAACATTATGCTTGGCCCTGAGGCATCTAAATAAAACTCTGAAACCAAACAACTCCCCCTTCTTACTCCATTTGCCTTCCTTTGGAGTACCTCTAGTTTTGCATCGTGCACCCTTGCACTATTTCTCCTAGCTGGGCTGTCCCATGGGCTTTCTCCAGCCTAGGCTGGTGGTTGAAGGTGAGAATCAGCCCATTCATGAGTTTGTTTTTATAATTTAACTCTCTCTGGCACCTTCTCTTTCAGATGCTTAGCATGGGTCAGCAGTATAGCCCCAGGTGAGGGAGGTCTTGGAGCTGCAAGACTTGATGATGTGGTTTCCACCTCTCTCCACTGCAACACACGTTATGGAGTTGTTTGCTTACAGAGCAGCTCCAGGATTCAGTAACTTGAACTAACATGCTTCCTACAGGCTCTTCACATTCACACTCCCTCTGCTTCTATATTTTTAATGAGCTCTTGACATTTTTACTCTTTCCCTCTTTGCTGCAGGAACGAGCGTGTGATCCGCAGCCCGCACACTCTGCAGCTAGTGGGACCAATTTCCAGGTGTCCCGCAGATAAAGTGGTGTAGGAGCTGTAGGATCCTCATCCATAGACCCCCCCCTGGCCCAGAGCCTTCAGCACGTGTGTCTTGTAAAGCATGTTGTACATTTCCAGGGCTTCATAAACAGCAGCCAGTGGCTGCCAGAGAAGCAGAGATGAGAAATATTTCTTCCCTCCTGCTGCCTTCCCTCTGTGTTGTGATCTGATTGATAAACCAGCAATATACAAGGTTACGCATTTACCTCACAACTTCTCTAATCACCTCTGATAATGGGAGGTGGTGGCTTGCATTTTTTCTTCTTCTTTTTTTTTTTCTTTTTTTTTTTTTTTTTAAGAGAATGTTATTATGTTCTGCTTCTCCCCCACTGTTTACAACTTGGTTTTTGCCAAGAAGGCTCAGAAATGCCTCCTTCAGCCTTCATGGGTGATCGTCTAATCAAAACCCCGAGGAAAGAGGGAGAAAGGAGAGGGAAGAAGCCTGTTTTGGCTACTGTAAACAGCTCCATCAACACCCAGTGGCCAAACATCCACTGTCTCATATCGTGCGGTGGATTATGAGGGGCACGTATCTTTTGAAATCCCCGAGACCCTGCGTGCTGGCGGAAGAGCCGGTCTCTGCTTGGCAGAGCCACAGGGTGGGCCAAGTCACGACAATGACTCAGAGGAACAATTGTGCTGGTGACTTTATTAACTGACCACTTTAGTGAACGAACAGAGACAATTTGGCAACAATCGACTGTTAACCATCCAGGGAACAAATAAAGGCACTTTGGCAATGAGACTATTTTCACAGAATCACAGAATCAACTAGGTTGGAAAGGACCTTGAAGATCATCCAGTCCAACCGTTAACCCAGCACTGACAGTTCCCAAGTACACCATGTCCTTAAGCACTAAATTGACCCGACTCTTCAACCCCTCCAGGGATGGGGACTCCTCCCCTGCCCTGGGCAGCCCATTCCAACGCCCAACAGCCCCTTCTGCAAAGAAATCCTTCCTCAGAGCCAGCCTGACCCTGCCCTGGTGCAGCTTGAGGCCATTACCCCTTGTCCTACCGCTTATTACTTGGTTAAAGAGGCTCATCCCCAGCTCTCTGCAGCTTCCTTTATAACCCGTCAATGATCAATGAACCAAAATTCACCTCCTACAAAAGTTATACACATGAATATATATAAAAAAATGAGAGAAAAAAAAAAAGAGGAATGAGAAAAGAGAGGAGGAGGGGATAGGAAAAGGGGAATCACTACTGTTGGGTCCTACATTGTCACGGAGTAGCCAGCTTGGTCCATAGGTGGTGGGTCAACAAGGACATACATGGGGTGTTGCCTTTATACAGTCTTTCTTGCATATGCACAATAGGTTTTTCCAGTAATTTATAACTTTCTCCGGCTTGTACCTGCAGTTAGGCAAGTTCTGTCTCTGGGCGACAGCAGGAGGGAGGAGGAGAGAAACGACACTCCACACCACCTCTGCAGAACTCGCTCCTCTTCTCCCCCACAGGGCATCCAACTTGAGTTGCTTGAGACATCCTCTTTATGAACAGTTTCTTGTTTGTGAACAGTTTGTGACACCCACTGTGGTCTCATCCAGCATGTGAAGACCTAATGTGGTCTCCTCAAGCTCCCTCTGCAGTCAGGAGGCTCCTCCAGCAGCTTGAAGCCCAGCCTCAGCATTGCAGATATTTGCCTTTACCAGCAGGCAACCTTTTGGGATATTCTGCTGAACAGAAAGCTGGGCTTGTGTCTGTGGTCCATGGTCCAACAAGTCAGTCCCTGGGGTCTGTGCTTGGCCATTCCTTTCCCCAGACTGAAATCCCTTTTCACTCCGTTCTCCCTTGTGCCACAGAGGAAGAGTAGAAGGAAGGGGGTCAGAGAAATGCTCTGTGTGCAGTGCAGACAGTATGGTTTTAATGGGGCATGTGAAAAAGGTCCTTGATGTCCTGTTGGCACAGGTCTGCCTGAGGAGAGAGGGCTTCTGCCAGCTCCTGAGAGCCTTCTGCCTCCACCTTGGAAAGACAAGCAGTGATGCTGGAGGGTCCGACGCTGCAAAGAAGAGGTTAGCTGCTTCACGGGGGGTTTGGTGCTGGAAGAGACCCCAGCGAATACCTAGATGTTGCAGTTTCAAGCTTTTCTAAATGTAGTAAGAGGGATGAAACCTGAGCTAAGGTACGCTGGCAGCAGAGGGAGAGGAAGGATGTTCTTGTGGGTCTGTCCACGCAGACATGCAAGGGGAAGGTGTTTTGCTTGACACAGCCCTGGTTGGGGAGGGTGCTCTGCATACCCTAATATTATATATGCATTTGCAGTTATGCCAGCTGCAGTATTTATGCGACACGGATGGACGCCTGGAGCCTGAATTACTCCAGCAGTGGGAAGCCACAAGTCACAACGCTTGGCACGGTGGGTACATACTTGCAGCACAAGAAGTCCCCGCAGAGAGAGGAATAGGCTGCCAGCTGCCCTTGCAGTCTCTTCACTGCTAGGAGCCCCGTATAATTTGAATGCAAATTCCCCTCAGATGAGGTGACACTTTGCTTTCACCCAGAGGCAGATGAAAGATGTGCTTGAGCATGCAGACAGAGAGGGGAGCCTGGGCCACCCAGCTCAGCGGGAGCTGCAGGACGGGCTGGCTTTGTGGCCGAGGGCAGCCTGTTTGCAGAGGGGAGCGATGCTGGCATCTCCTTCAAACGGATTCCACTCACTGCAGCCTTTTCTTAATACCCGCTTTGAGCTCTAAAGAAGTTAAAAATCTTTGGGCGCTCTTTCTGAACTGACACACGGAGCGGAGCAGGCTCCCAGCTCCCAAGAGCAAAGGGATGCTCAGACAGTGCGGGTTTGTTTCGTTTCAAGGATGTGTGCCTGGATCACTCCCAAGCGAGACAAAAACAAATATGCAAAGTGCATCAGGACAGAAATGAAAGCGGCAGTGGGTCATGGCTTTACCCACACTCAATGGTCTGAAGATCTAAGGCGTCCCTCAGATTAGCTTGCAAGGAGCACAGCAGTCCATGAAGCACCACCCCAACCCCCCCCAGCCCAAATATTTGATGACTCTGTCTCTCCCAAGCTATCCCATTCACACGTTGCCAGCTAATTTGGACAAAAGGCTCTGTGAAATTTTAGCAGGAAAAGAAAAAAAAAATATCGGCAGTTCTTGAGCTTTCTGCTGAGAGTTTGAACTGAAATTTTTCTGTGACTTAAAGGGAGAAGACTAAAAGAAATACATGTTCTTATTGCTCAACATGAATTACGCAGGGATAATTAAGAGTTTTCAAAGTCACGAGAGTGACAGTGGAGGTGGAGCGCAGGACAGCAAGGAGTTGAGCAGCTGGGGCTGAGTGAGCCAGCTCAGACCCAACACTGTGTGGGAGCCCCACTGTGCCCTTACAATCCCCTGCTTTCCCTCTAGAAATATTACTGAAGCATTAGGAAGCCACATGACCCAGCCCAACTCGCTGCAGCCACCCCACGCAGCAGAAATACAGCTCTCAAGCTCTTAGTGACCTGCTGTACCTGTGGTCTGATGGTGCATACCCTGGCCAAGGCCACCCCTGGAAAAGGCACCAGTGGGAGGAAGACATGGCCCTACCGGCATGACCCGGCTGACCTGAAGTTGCCTCTTGGGTGGGTGGAAGACGGGCGGTCCACAGCGCAGTTGAGCTTCCACCGCTTTGCCATCACCTTTGACATGGCCAAAACTTTCTCCTGTATGTCAAATCAATCATGTTTCTCGTCTCTCCTACTCTACAGACCCTCTTGGGCCAAGTCATATCCCGAGCTATTTGCAGGTTGAGGGACAGCTAAGGCATACAGATTTCCTCTGGGCTGGGAAGTCATGTAAAACCAGGACCTGAGATGGGCTGGACTTTGTGCTTTGTTCTCAGTATCTCATTAGCTGGAAGGGGTGTGTGAAAGGCATTGCATAAATTAGGAATCTTCCTAATATCAGCAAGTCTACCTCCCCTTCCCTCTCTGCTGGAAGAAATAATGATGCAGATTGAACCTTTACTTAAAGGTCATGCCGATGGCTTTGCTGTGTCCTACAGAAGTCCTGAAGCAGCAGATTTCATAACGAGAAATCAGCAGGGGCTGTAGATGGAAATTTGCTGAAAGGGTTAGCCAGAGGGGAAAGGCTGCCTGCACAGCTGATAAATATGCCATCTGTAAGGGTGTAAATCATCCCTCTAAGGCACGACTCTGTAGAGAGCTCGTAACACTTTTAAATGCGTGTACCAGTTGTCCTTTCCAAAGGGCAAATTGGTTAATGGTTATCAGGAGCTGTTTGCCTCTGCTCTCTGGCTCCTCTTCACCTGGTGGTCTTGGGGTAGAGAATCAACTTCATTTCTGATGATGTTTCCCCGGATTATATCTCATTTCCTATGCTTTGGATGTGATCTTCAGCACATGACTGGTGCATGATGAGAGAAGAAAGGAGGGTAAGGATTCCCATGTCCTGCAGAAAGAAAAGGTAATTGCTTTTCTGTGTTAAAGACCTTGGGTGTTGGACCTGGGCACCTAAATCTATGGGTTAGAGATTCACTAAGACCCTCCACTCTCAGCAGATGTGTCTACGCTACAACCTTTAGATGGCAAAGTTACGGCTTTCTGAGATGTAGACGTGCAACTTCTGAGTTGGAAAAGAGTTGGTGATCGCCCAGATGAGCTGCTCTACTGGCAAACCTGGATAGGTGGAGGGAGAGCAGCTGTGGGTGGTCTGGAAGAGCATCTTCTTCCACCAGCACCGCTACTGGAAGAGGCTGTCCCGTGGCTAGTATTGCCTGGTATAATAACCATGCTGATGGGATGCTTCTAGGGTAGAAAAAAAGGTGACCTACCCAAGTGGAAGCACATCCACGTTGAGAGTGGCTGCTGCAGTCAAAGACAACGTTTGACTGACTTCATCTGACAGTGATGGATGGGGCATCCTAAACTGTGGGCTTCACCTGTGTCCCCTCACCCTTCCTGCACTGCAACACCCAGTCTCCCCACCTGAGGCATGGTGGGGAGGCATGATGGAGCTTCTGATCTTTGCTGTTATCCTTGTCAAGGTTGCAGCAACTTCTGCTGCTTCCCTGCTTGTTTTACCAACCTCTGTAATAACACTCTGCTTTTTCCCTGGGCGCGCAACACCTGGAAAAGCAATTAAAGTCCTGCTCTGCCCCTCTCCACCTTCCCAGGTCAGTCATGAGCAGGTTGTATAAGTCCCATGCTCACCCTCCAGGCTCTCCCAGCCCCGAGGAATGCAAACACGAGAGGCCAGCATCACGGGGATGGGGAAAAGCCAATCTCTTAAATCTCTCATGTATCCCCCTCTCAGGGTGGGTACAGCCTGACTCAGTCAGTGCATCAGAGACACCAGGAATAAACGGGAGTGGGGATGCTATCAGAGCTGGTCCACGGAGGACTTTCTGGTCTGCTGAGCCTGGTAAGCAGTGACATCATTTCCATTAGCGTCGACTCCATGGAGCTACAATTCATCAGGCACCTCGCTGGGAAAGCGGTGGGTTCCTCCGCAAGATGAAGCTGAAGGCAAAGCCTGAGTTGTAATCGTAACCAATATAAATTGCTGTGCATGTATCTTTATGATCTATATCTAATGCAAATGCTGACTGTCTCCAAGGTAGTAAAACATCCCCCCCAGAGGAAATAACAACAATTATCTTACATTATCTGCAGCCAATGTTTCTGTTAAAGCTTAATATTCAAGGAACTACATAAAGTAGTTGTGCATTTATAAACCAGAATTTTAACACTTAGACAAGACATTCCTAAATGTTAATCAGTTGAGCCTCACCACTCCAAAAAGGCTTAACTGAGTGGTAAATAAAGACAATTTTCCTTATGCCTCTAAGGATGGCCCCAGAGGTTGTCACTATTTTTAGCAAAGGGGCTGAAACTCAGACAGTCGATGCTTGTACCACAAGATACCATCACAGCCCTGAGCTCGGTATGTGTGGGTAGACACACATGTACCTGTATTTGATGTAAGCAAGATGCTAATGGGACGAATGCATCATAATGCACAGATGTGGTTCTGACGTGAAGAAGTAACAGCGGGTTTGGCAGATGGATAATCTCCAGACGTGTGTATGTGTTCATACGTACGTGGGGTTGGAGATAAACCTTGCCATACCCCACATCCCACTAGGAATGCCTGAAACTGCCCTTCCTAAGTAGGTCTGTAAAGCTCAGGAGAAAACATGGACTTTCCCTTGTGTCAGAAGCTTGGACGTAATGTCGGAGCCATGGCTGCTGTGGAAACACAGAAGCAAACCTGACTTGAGAAAATAAATAAGTGCAACTGATTTGGAGTGCTTGAGTCATATTAATTTCATGTGCAATTCTCTTGAAAACAACCGAGAATGGCTCAGAGCCATTCTGTCTGTAACAGATGTCGGGATCTCTTTACTAGTAGTCGAATCTCTTTGCTGTTGAGTGATCTTAACCCATTGCTTGTGGGCCAGACGCTGCTCAAGGTCTTTTCCTGTCACTCATGGCTGGGGAAAATGGAAAAAGCCGTAGAGGTCACGGGTGCTTGGGAGACACAGCCCAACAGTAGTGCCTGACCACTACAACTCACTCTGGATTGCTTGTTTATGGATCAGCAGGGCAAGGATGGAAAACGGGGCAGGCAGCATCTCACCGATCAGCATGACATTATCCAAGCTGTTTGAAATCTAGATACAAACAACCCTCGTGCCTCTACATCTTGCTTTTCAGAGCAGGTCTTGAAGACAAAGATAGGGTTTGGAAGAGCAGGTTTTACTCTAAAAAAGTAAAAAAAAAAAAAAAAAGAAGCTTTACTAATTAAGGCCTAATTGGAAATGACTGGTTTGCACTGGCAAGCTGCTGTTCCCAGAAAGAGCTGGACTGACTTCTCTACAATCACTCACATGAGTAAGCACTACAAAAACACAGTTTGGCCTGGAAGGAGCTAATAAGCACACAGATAAAATCTTATTTTGAAAGCAGCAACAAAGAACACCTGATTTATATCTCAGTGGGTGACTTCATATGTTTTGCAGAGTTTCTCCAAAATATATCGGAATTCATAATTCATTTTTACAATGCATTAAATTAAAATAATAAATGTCAGGAAGTTTTCCGAGAGCAAGAAAACTCTGTAAGCAGCACTGAGGGATCAAAAGAGATTTTGACAGGGAGAGACTCCTGTTGACTTGAGGGGCTTTGGATCAGGCTCGAGATTGGCAACAAAACGGACAACAGTTAATAAAAACGTGCCTGTTAGACGTGCTGGAGCTTGGGTTAGTCGGAGCGGATTGGGAGCTGACTGTGGCGTCTCGGCATGAGTCACAGGGATCTGTGTGTTGGCCGGAGCCTTGCCCCAGTGCGTGGTGCGATCCCGTTGCTCATCTAAATGGCAGCAGCCACCGATGAGTCAAGACAAAGGAAGTGAGAGTGGAAGTGGAGGAGAAATTGGGGATTAGAGGATTTAAGGAAAAACAATGTTCAAGGGGAGAAACCATTCCAAAACCTACATTTATCCAAGGAAAAGAACTGTTGCATTAAAAGGCCATATATCATTTCTGGAGTTATTCATTATTTCCTTCATGTTGGAAGAGTTATTATCTCTGTGTGTTTCCGTTCTTTTCCTTAATGCAGGAATGTATCACGTGCTTCCCAGCAGAGGTAGTATTTAATTTTCTTATGCACATTAGGAAAAGCACAGGACAAAGCCTAACGGGTAACTCCGCTCACCCTGTCTGTAGCACAGCAGCTACGGACACTTCCAGGACTTGCGAGCCATCGTTTGAGTCGGGCAATGTTTTGTCCCTGTCTGTACCTACAAGCGATGCGTTTTGCTGCAAAATGCCAGTCATGGTTGGTAGGCAACTAGTGCTGCTGTTGAACCAGGGCTGATGGGCACTTGAACCATCAAGCAACTTGACCCCTTTGCAGTCTAAACTACAGGAGTCCCTGTCTGTCCTACAGCAGTCTCTGCTAAATGCTGTATAACCAAGAAAAAAAAACCAACACACGTCTCTATTAAACGCGTGTCCTACCTTTTGGTGCTATTTAGGCAAGATACAAGCTGTATCCTCTTTGGTGGTCCCAACCTTTCATCAGACTCCAGCATCTCTGACACTTCTTTTTCAAGACATCCATTCCTTTGCCTCTCGTGTGTGATACACCCAGTTAAATCCAAGAACTGCTATAGCCACCCCGTGTCCCCTTACACGACGTCAACAGGCAGCTCTACCTTGTGCAACACGAGAAAACGTTGCTGTGGTGCAACCCCCCAGCACTCTCAGCCTTTGGGAAAGGTGAGGTTCAGCCCCAGCCCCATAGTTCTCGGTGATGCTCAGTGTCTCAAGGCGTCTGCATCCTTCCACACAGGGGAACAGAAATTCTGTATCTACATGATGGTTTGCATGCTTCGGTTTGCACTTTTTCATGAGGCTGTCGCTCTGATTCTGTAAGATGGAGGGCAATTGCTTGACAAATGAGAGGGCTGGGTTTAAGTGTCAGTTTTGGCTATATTAGCTTCACAATTTGCCTAGAAAAAGGTTTGTGGCCAAGTCCCGGTGCACAGTAGGAAGCAGAAGAAAATTCTGATTTGGAGAATCACAGAATAACAGGCTGGAGGGAACGTCCTGGGGCTGTGTGTCTCTGGTCTAAGACCCACTCAAAGCAGGTCCAACACATCAGGCTGCTTGGGCTGGACTCATTCCTATTTATCTGCCTGGTACTGAGGAGCCCAAACTGGACCTAAAGGCGGTGCCTAAACATAGTCTCAGGTCCTGAGCAAAGGGGAAGAATCATGTTTTTCAGCCTGCTGGTTGCCCCCTTGTTAATCCAACCCTGGATATGATCATGGTGTGTCGCAAGGGCACAACATTGGCTTGTGGGCACCTCGTACTCCACTGGGACCCCGAGGTTTATTCGGCTTGTCCCAGCCAGTGCTGCTGCAGGGGCTTATCCCACCCCAGGGACTGAACTTCATCTTTCTCTACACTGAACTTCATGAGGTTCCTGCTCACCCATTTACGCAGCTTGTTTCTTTGAAAAACATCCCTGTTCTCCAGTACATCGACCATTGGCGGGGTGTCCTCTGCAGCCTCCTTGAGAGTGGCAGCCTGTCCCATTGTCTAAGAATCAGCTGAGCTTAATGACAACATTCTTCAGAAATGTTCATCACTCCCTACTTGACCAGCTGGGCTACACAACCTCAATGGTACAGAGGCCTCCATGCAGTTTCAAGACATCACCAAACCTGGTGCAAGACCTAAAAGCCCACGTGGAACTTTAATATCGTGATGATTTTATGGCTGGGATTGAGGCTTTGTCCAAGCTGTTGTTCCGTTCGTATAAACCTTTCAGGCTGGTGGAGGACTCTGCAAATGAAGTCTCTGACTTTTATTTAGACTCTGTGAAAACTGGTTTGTTTGCAAGTGACCCTACGTCTCACCTCAGGGTGGTGAATATTCACATTCATGGAGCGTGGATTCAAGCAGACTGAGGGCTCGGTTTGTAGATCTGAATCAAAGCTATTGCAAAAGATTTTCCCAGGGGAGGACAGTCATATGTGGATGATAAAAATGAGCAAGTTTAATGTACTGAGAACATATCTTCTTACTGCATTTGCTCAGAGTGTCTGTTTATGATGAATGTAAAGCAGATCCAAAGGCAGAGTTCAGACAAGGGTGTTCCCATTTATGTGCTGGGATTTCATGTCCAACATGGCCTGTTAGGCTTTTGAAAAAAAACCAAACCAAAACAAAAAAATGTGTCTAGTTTTTTTTAAAAATGCATTACCACATCATTCTTCATATTTTAAACTATTGAATAAAAGAGGAAATTATATATATTATTTGTATTACATTAAGCCCCAGGAAGAGCACATACAACCCCATTTATATTTACTGCTGTGCAAGCAAATCAAGTTTGTGTTGGACTGAACAGCCCAAGAAGGCGTTGTTACTCGTTTCTGAGAACTCATCAGCTCAGTGTCTTGCTTAAGCTCACGTATGAAGTCTGTGGCAGAGCTGGAGCTGCAGGCAGAGTTGTTTCTGCCAGGAAAACCAAGACCAGATCAGCCAGGTGGTGGGTGCCTTTGAAGTGTGAAGGATAAGCAGAGAACTGTGAAAAGGTTTCTGAGAAGAAACCACATGGGGGTTGCTGGCCCAGTGCTCCCTCGGTGCCTGAATCCTCCTGCTGTTGATGTTCCTGGAGAGAGAAAACGGACAGAGATGACATTTCCTAATTTTTGAGGACTGGCTTTGCAGCCTGGCCCATCTTTTTCTGGCAGCAGTTAATAGTCATAGCTGATTCCCAGATGTGTGGCTAAAAAAATATTTATTTGCTTTTAATAATATTTGGATGTTAGAAGCTAGAAATAAACTGGTGTTTATAAAGACATTATGGGCAGGCTAGTCCGTGTTTTCTTGCTTCTTTCCCTGAAATGTTTGTGCTGGCCCTAGCTGGAGACAGGCTCCTGGACATGACCTCCATGCTGGGTCAGGATGGCGTTGCTTTGCCTTTGCCTGGCCTCACGTGACCATCTCATCATCTTTAGTATGTCTCCCCGTTGCCTTGCGAGGCAACCACTCTTTCAAGAGAAGAGCACAAGGAGGATGTAGTTACACCTTTAACTCGATCATTTGACCAAGTGTCTGTGATGACTTAGAAAAAAAAAAAAAACAAACGGTAACATTTATGAATTGCAGGTTAATTTTATGAAAGCCTTCCAAAGTTTGCGTTCTACAACTTGTGGGACCCTTAGGGTGATCTCTGATGGGTGCAGGTGGGGACATCTGGTTGAGTTTGCATGTCCTGGGCAGTACAGGAGGGCAGCACTCTCCCTGGGGGTCCTTCTGCACTTCTGCCCATGGTCCCTTCCAGGTGAGACAGAAACCTCCTTTGAGACATGCCAGAGCGAGCCAGGACTGCAGAGGACACTGAAGAGGCTTCAGGGCACATGGACCTGAGAGGCTGGACCCAAAGGCAGCCTTTGGGGGGGTCAGGGAGCCAGTGGAGAGGTTTTGCCATCGTCCCTCTATATGTTCTTACCCAGACTAATAAGCTTTGCTAGAGTTGGCTGTTATTTCACCGGTGGATGAGATGATTTCTCTGTCTGTGTCAGTTTAAGTTGCTAAATCTCTGCAGAGTTGAAAGCACCTTAGATCTGTGAGCTGGTATTATTAATAATAATAATAATTTATCACATAATTCTCCTCTTATTTCAAATACAGACTTTTATCACCTCTTCCATCTCCTCACCCCTTGGAGCAGTTTGCCATTTGTCAGGGAGGAATGGGAGATGAAGCTGCTCTTCCTTGTGCTGCAACTGCAGGAGCATCCCAGAGGTGGGTGGGAACGGAAATAAATCTCCCCCATCCAAAGCCCCGAATCCCACTCTCTGCTTAATAATAAAGAGATTTACTCCAATCCTTTCCCAATAAAATTCTGTCTGCTTATGTTGTGGGTTGAAGGAAAACCTGAAAGTAGAGTGAGAAGTGAAGCCTTGTACGTTTGCCTCAGATGATTTGTAATGTCAGCCCCAGCTGTCTGACCTTACCAATTTATTAGGTCTTGAACCAACTGCTTTTGGGTTTGGGATTTCCAAAAAAAACCCCAACCCCTAGGTGTTCACCGTACCTGCGTGAAGGGTAGAGCTGGTCCACGGGTAGTATTAAAGACAATACTCTGGGTGCGACCTCTGAGTACGTCTGTAAGCATGGCCAGGGGAAGGGTCCCTGATTTACAATACCCTTTTCCCCAGCATAGGCCAATGTCAGAAGTGAGTTACTGGGACAGATGGCCTCTTTGATCTGTCCCAGTAAGGCCATTCCCGCATTCTTATTCTCATCGGTGTTTTTTACAAATGACTCCACATAACACGGAACTTCACAGCTGTAAAGTCAAGATCTAGGAAATGCCAGTGTAAAAACCCATTTTATAATTTTATTCCTCATGATAAGACTTACGTTGACATAAGAATAATTCAGCCTGAGGCTCAGCTTTCACACAGACTATTTTAACCAGATTACTTAAAGATAGACTATATTATAAACTATTCTTTTCAGAAATCTGCAGCAAAAGCAGGAAAGTGAAGGGCAGCAGCACTGAGTGTTCTCAGCATTTATTTTTCAGCCTGATTTCCAAACGAAACTATGTTTATTCGATCATGCAATGTGTGGATATACCTATGTTCCCCTGAAGAGCTTTGAAACCCCTGGTCATTTTGTCCAGCTCTGGCAAAACAAAAGAGAGCTCAGAGAGATGAAGTCTGTGTAAATTCTGCAAAAACTGATGGAAGGGAGAGAATTCACCGTTTCCTGCAGTAAAGGAACTGTATTGCTAGACAGCAGAGAATCCCCATTATAAAAGCTATTTTGGATATGCTGATGGTGGGAAAACTTTCAGCCAGAGCTTGGGGCTTGTGAGACGTGTAATAACTCAACACCAGCTTCCAGTGGCTGCATGTGTCCTGCAGCTCGTGCAACGGCTCCTTTCAACAGGGCAGCAGCCCCGAGGAATGAGGGCTCCATCGTGTCCATCTGCGGTTACCTGTGGGTGAACCTGGGCCAGGCCTGGGCTCCTGGCCCTGGGGATGATTTGCAAAAGCAGATGATGGAAATGGCACTTGCTGCCAGCCCCCTCTTCCCTCCCTATTGCCCTGCAGCCTCTCCTGAGCCAACACTTACTGGTTTGGGGGAGCATCCGTGCCCCTGAACTCTCCACTCAGCTGTTTCAATGGGTATGAAGGCAGCTGCTGGGTTTGAAATCTTGTCTCTCTTCCCTTTTTTGGAGACACTTGGGTTTTGATTTCATGCCCAGGAATCCATCCCACTGACGTCTGCCCCATGCTCTGGCAGACCATGCTCTGTTTTTTTTATAAGTGCATCGAGCTCAAGGGAGAGGACTGGGGGTCAGGCATCAGCTAGATTCCACAGGACTCTTTCTGTAAGCATCTGTGGCAGAAGGAAGGTAGCATTTACCCCCTGTCCATCTGTTGGGTGTTCTCTTGCCCCCCAAATTCCCCTGCCTGGTACAGCGATGCTTCCTGAAACCCAGGGAAGAATCAGGCTCCGCAGCCAGGGCTGGTGCTTGCAAGGGCTGCCCCATCCCGGCAGGGAGGCTGGGTTATTTCCCAGGCAGAGCTGGACAGCAGATGAGCAAAAAGAGAGTCCCAGCATCACAGCCCACATTACACTAACCGAGACCATAGAAAGCCCTGGGGGAGGGGGAGAAAAAGGGAGAGAAGAGAAGAAGGGGGACGCTGGCACCAGCAGTGGCTGCCTGCTCTCAATTTACTCCCAAGGAGTCCTCTAATAACATCAGTGGAGGCCGTGCATGCTTTACTGGGAGCTTCAAAAGTGTTTATGGGATGATTTGTGTGGAACGGTTATGCTGGAAGCAGTTTAGGGAAGGTATGTTGTTATTAGAGGATTTTTTTTTTTTCTATTTTTTTTAAGCTCCATTTGGACACTTCTTACCATTATATACCAGCAAGGAATGAGCCCAGCAGCTGTTTGCTATTTATTAGAGTCCACGGTGGAGTAATGAGGAGGGAGGCAGCAGGGAGGGGTTCAGCAGCTTGGAGAGTTCTTCCTTCTCCTTTTCTGCAGGTTTTCTGCAGGGTTATGTTGAATCCTTATAATTTGCTGCCCCATGCAGACATCACAGGTTAAGAGCAAAGCCCTGGAGAGCACCCAGGGAGTCAATACCCACATGTGAGCTGGTACGTCTCAAACCCCAAACTGCGGACTCGGTCATCACAGCACTGTTTAACACTCTTTGTGTTTTCCTGCTTATCATTTCTGACCAAGAAAGTCTTGAGTTTCTGGATTTGGATGTTACTTAGTCCTGACCTGTCTCCTGTATGCCAAATGGAGAGATATGACAGTTTTATGACAATAATAGAAATTTCTAGTGTATCTCTGCACCACGAATCCTGGTCCAAGCTGCCACAAAACCCTTCCTTCTGCTCTGTATGTAACTCCATGTAAAGTTTTCCAAACACAATTACGAGTCTAACTCTGAGTATGGCTTGTGTCCAAATACAGGGTGTAAAATTGCTTGGCAAGGCCAGGAGTTCTCAAGGGCTTTCAGCCCATCAGTGGAGGATCTCTTGTTCCTGCCACGTGGACTCTGAAAGGGGAACTGAGAAAAGTGAACCCCGTCACCGTGAAGGTGCGATTTGCTGCATGGGGGTCCACACTCAAACTGGGAATATTTTTGGTGCAGGGATAAAGCCGCTTGGGGAAGGTCAGCCTTGGAGTCTGCCTCGTTGCCCCAGCTCTGCAAAGCCTCACTCGGTGGAGGCAGCTTTTAAAATACCTTCCCCTTTCTGATGAAAGATCATGCGGTGTCTCTCAACGCAGCGTTTGAAATCTCACTCATCTCTCTCTTCCCCCTCCTCTCAATGATCCCTCATTCAAGCTGTTAGGGTTTAACAGCCCTGCTCTGCTGTATTATCAACATATACAGTAACTCGCGGGTGACCTTTGCTCTTTCTAGCACTGCAGAGCCAGGAAAGCTGCAGGGAAAGGGAACAGGATCTCATTCTGGTTCATGCATCAGCCACAAAACCATCTGCTGAGTGTGGAGCACGGGAGTTTTATTAGCCGTGTGATATAGCAAGCAGAAAGGGCTCTGCTGTGTAGCCATATGCCCGGGAACAGGATAAAACTTTTTTCCTTCCCTCAGAGGAATTCAAGCAAGCTCCGTCAGACTCCCTGTGCCGAATTTCATTCCTCTTCTTCCTTTTGCTGCAGGACCACTGACAAGTTCTTTCACCCCAAAAGATCTGTGGGAACCATATGCAAAACCTCAATGAAAAGTGTGAGGCAAAGTCCTGGCCCTGCTAAACGCAACAAGGATTTTGCTCCTGCTTCCATGATTTCCCTCTTTTGCTGCTGCTTTAGTGCATGAGCAGGGCTTTTATTTTCCCTGAGGCCTTTATTCTCCATGCAGATGGAGAACAGAGCTGCAGAAGGGTTGCCAAGCTGAGAGGCAGGTATTCTGCAAATCCCCAGTGCCATGTATTTTACAAATCCCCCTACCTAATTTTTTATTGCTAAGGAGGCTTATAACACTTCCAGCTAGGGCACAAATGAGCGTGAAGAGCGGTATCATTGGACCAAAGACAAACCCTTCCCAGAAGAACTTACATCAGGATGGTCAAATGAAAAGTAGGAGAAAGGGAAAGCACTTGAAAGATGTTGAGCTGGCCTCTTGCCTGTTTGGTGGGTTTTTTGTTTTTTTTTTTTCCCTCCCCCATCTTGTAGCTCTTGCTGATGTTTTCAGGGGCTTCAGTTCATGTCTGGGTCTTTCCTCTGCTCCTTCCTCCTCCTGCTGTATCTCTGGTGGCATACCGCTGCACAAGCATCTCCTGAAGGGTTGGATTAAGACGTGCACTGTGATTGGGAGTAGTAGCCACAAGAACAGATGAAGAGATGCGAAGCACCCTTCCATAGGGACCTAATCCAGGCTATTTGCAACTGTGACCCTTTGCTTTTTGCCTCTTCTCTCCTATTCTGTCCTCCAGCTGTTCTCCCCGACTCCTCACGTGGTGTCTCAGAGCACCCAGGCTGCACGGGGTGGTTGTATCCCATGATCTGTTGCCAGGCCCATAAAACACTCAGCTCAGCATTGTCCTTCCAGAACTCCCCAGCCCTGCCCTGCATCTGCTGTTCCACAGGGCAGTAAGGCTTGCTGAAACATAAGGTTTTTATAGACTTTTGCACAACCTTCTCCAACTCAGTTTCCCAGAAGCACTAAGCCTCACCCAGGGTTTTGGTCTCAATTATCCCAATAATGGGAGCAAATTGTTCTGCACTGGGAGGTGCTGAGGCAACAAGAGATGCCGGTGGACACACACTTAGTCCTGTGTCAAATCTTGTACAATAGCTGGGTAGGGAGTTTAAAACAGCGTTGGCTGGGTAATTGAAGCCAGACCTGGGTCAGATTTTCAGCTCTGCTCAAATCCTTTCAAGTATTTTTTTTTTTTTTTTTAGCTTTCCAAAGGTGGCAGATGCTGTTTGGGACCTGGACCACGGAAAGCCAAGAGGACAGCTCAACTGCAAGGTGGAACAACGGCCCCAGAAGGTTCATCTGGAGCCACCACTGGGAGCCCAGGCAGGTGCTCTCCCTAGAAACCAGATCCCTTTTGAAATGGATTGTTTCACCACCTGAAATTCATATCCTTCCAGGAAGAAGCTGAGGGAAGGAGCATGTTTATGTACTGACATCAGTGCTGTAAGAAAAGCAGGCATAAGTCTGGGAACATGTTGCTGGAGTGACCTCAGCTGTCTGGTGAGAGAAGCCATCCCATCCCCATCTCGCCAGCGGGTTGGGACAGGGTGCTGTGGACTGGCAGTGAGGAACCCAGCCTTCCCCTAGGATCACCGCAAGCTTTCTGGGGACCTTTTCAGACCCTTCGGATATTTGGAGCTGGGTCCCAGGCTAGACTGGAGTACCTCCATTTCTGGTTTCCAGCATCCATCAATAAGATGGTGAGCCTTTCTCTTGGGCCAGAATCATGAGCTTGATTCTAATACACATCTGTGTTTAGAATAAAACTGCTGTGAATTGTTCCTCATGCAGAGAATGTATTTCAAGCTCAAAAGGCACAGTTATGATTGTCTCTTTTTTTTTTTTTTTTTTTTTATTTCCTGCAAGACACGTGCTGTGAGGCTTTTCTGAACTGATTTCTGTCTCAAGGCCATTGCTCTGTCTGAACCATTTCTGACAGAAAAACATCCAGCCATCTTCACTGGGATTCGCCTTCAGTCTTCTCCAAGCTAAAGAAACTGAGGCTCTTTCAGCTCATTTTCCCATTTTTCAGTCATTCCTTTTTTTCTTCTATTAGCCTTTCCAGATATACAACATCTGCTTTGACTTCCATGACTTTGTGTGTCTCCTTCCCCTATTTGTTATTATTAGACTAGATATTAGGAAGGATTTATTTGCAGAAGGGGCTGTTGGGCGTTGGAATGGGCTGCCCAGGGCAGGGGGGAGTCCCCGGGATCCCTGGAGGGGTTGAAGAGTCGGGCTGAGCCAGCGCTGAGGGATCTGGGGGAGCTGGGAACGGTCAGGGGGAGGGTCACGGTTGGGCTGGAGGAGCTCCAAGGGCTTTTCCAACCTAGACAATTCTGTGAATCTATGATTCTGTAATCCAAGGTTCACAGGAGCTAGACTTTCACATTCAGCGAATATCCACCATGACCTACACGTCCTTTCTGAAACTGTTGACTTCCAGAGAATCAAATTGTGTCCCCTACCCCCATTTGGTTAATCAGACCCACATGTTTCATTTCTAAGCATGTGATCATACGTTTGGTCATGTGAAAGTACCAGTAGTTCGCTTGTGCTCAGCATATCAACCACAGCAAATTGCCTTCTGTTAACAATCTGCCTTAGTTTTTATTGTTCTTGCCAAACCCAGTGTCATCTGCTGTTTATCCATAACAATCTCCATGCTTTTTCTTAGACATTGATAAAAAATTTAAATAATTGAAGGCCACAGGCAAATCCATCTAGAGTACCTCTATGAATGTATTACGTACTAAGAATTTATATCTACACCCATTTTAGACACGTCTGACACTTCTGTCCCTTTAAATGTACATCGTGTTGGTTATCCACTGGTTCCAATTTCCTGAGAGATTTTGTGGTGCAATTTACAGGATTCCTGTGGAAATATGCTACATTCGTGCTGTCATTTTTGCCTATCAAAACTCATGTGAGATTGGCTTGATGTGATCTATTTTCTGTGTGGATCGGTGTTATTTTTTTCAGTGATGTCATTGACTCCATCATTTTTTCCATGACGGGTGTTAGGCTGATAGCCCGAAGTTACCCAGGTTATTTCATTTCTCTGCTCCAGAAGGACTTTTTCAGTTCCCAGGATGCAAGTTATTCTCAAACTCAGCAGCGCATATTGGTCCTTGGTTAGTTCTTTTGTAACTCTGGGATGCCAATCATACAGATATCTGTCTGATTTTACTAGCTATTCTTTCACATGCTTTTATTCTGCTGTAATGGAAGGTATTTAATCATCACCATGTAATATACCTATATTTTCCCCCAAACTGGAACACAAATGTTTCCTGAAGACATTTGCTGCTTCTGAACTATTGTTATCAGGTCTGTTCTGTCCTTCCACATCCATCCACATTCGTCTATGAACCAATATTACCCTTAGGATTCTTTCTGATTTTGGTTTATTCAAACCTCCTACTTATTATCCCAGCCTTGCTCTCCCTCTGTTCCCCTTCCGAAGTATTTCTCTTCCCCAGAAATCTCTACAATTTGTTGTTTTTAATTTTTTCCTTTAAGCTTCTCCAGTTATTAGATATTGGAGTTTTATTATTCTTTTCATAGCTGCATTCACTTCTCTTGTAAAGCAACTTTGTAAAAAAAAAACCAAACAAACTAGTTTACCCTTCTCTTTCAGCTGTGGGCCTATGTTTGTGGGGTTTTTTGTGGTTTTTTTTTTTTTTTTTTTTTTT
>NW_020799091.1:1863029-1887111 GCF_003259725.1 Athene cunicularia | reverse complement strand
AGAGGAGAGGAGAGGAGAGGAGAGGAGAGGAGAGGAGAGGAGAGACAATACTACGTGGAAATAACAGGATATAGCTAGTTGTCCCCTTGTGCTAGAATTGATTTCTCGTGGGACTTGCTTCTTTCCTTTTTTGGCTCTTCAAAATTCAGAATGAACTCTGAAGCAATTTTCTTCCAATGTGCCTTTGCTTCCTGCCCTGAGGCCAAGAGACATCTGCAAAAGGAAGGTGCAGAATTCTGTGACATGCGATGGATAGCTGCAATTTATCAGCTGGACCCTAAGGCCACAACTCACCAGGGCTGCAGCTAAAACTGCCCAAGAGCTGCGTTGTATTCTCTGGTACAATCCCAGCATGGATGGAAGAAATCTCCACCTGGGTCAAGACAAGTGTAAGAGGGATGATGATAGCGATACACATGTCTAATTCACCTTCAGGAGCAATATTCTGTGGGTCTTCATATTTACTGCCTGGGAAAGTGTGAGGCATTGGCAAGAGTGGGTCTGGATTATCTCCTCCAGGCCTGGTCCGTCATGTCCATTAATGAGTCATTCAGACCAGGTAGGTGCGGAAAAGTGCCAGGACAGGGACAGGAGGATGGAGAACTTGTTGTTTGATGGGAGGCTGCAGAACTTGGCTTTTGTAGCTCAGCACAACAGCGGCTGAGAGGGGAAATGAGAGCTGTTGCACATGAAAGGTAAAAATAGCTGGGAGCAAAAAGAAACACTGGAGTGAAAGAAAAAAACCCAAAAAACGTTGGCACGAGAACAAGTAGGTTTTAATTGGCCTGGAGTAAATTTAGTCTGGAAATTAGATGAAGTTTCCTAAGCATCAGATCAGCAAAGTCCTGGAACAGGCTTCCAGGGGCTGTGAAAACAGAGCTTGCTCAGACGACAAATCCGTTTAGCTGCAGCAGCGGCTGTGAGAACAGGGAGCGATGCTTGGTGGACCAGCAGGCTCACACCCCACACACTCACGTTTCTAGGGAGGTCACGGTCCCCAAGAACGATCTTTCAACCAAAGAATTGGTAGTGCTTGGACCATTGCAGCAAGGGAGAGCTGTAAGGCACCAGGAGAAAAATTGCTAGTGAAGAAACACTTCACCGTGGGGAACAATTTGGTTCCTCTCCCTTGTAAACTTGTGAGATCTTTCTGCTGCTCTAAAAATGTGATTTATGCCTAATCTGGCTAGCTGTGACCCAACTGTCCTGTCTGTCCTCCCTGGTCAGCCTGCCAACCTGTCTTCTGGGAAAGAGACCAAGACCAGGAAAATCACCACCCCAGACTGCTGAACTACAGCTATGATAAACGGATTTTCTGTTCCTTGTGAATCAGACCTATAAAGTTAATCCGGGGAGTCATATCAGGATCTAGTGACAACATTGGCACAGGCGTAAGTGTTTCTGTGTCCTTACCTATTCCAGAATTACCAAGATGAGATGGATGCATGATCTGAACTTCAGCAGCTTCGGAGTTTGCTGGAAGTTTCGGAGTTTGCTGGAAGTAGACAAATGCAAGGTTTTGCTTCAAGTCTATCTCCTCTGTATGCCTCACTGCCCAGGCGATCCCCCTTTACAGCCTGATGTGATGGTCTGCACAACAAAATCCCAGAAGCCAAGAAAATGGAAACCAGGAGCCCTAAATGCATATTGAGAGGGGACTTTGATTTGCATCTTTTGGATGGCGGCTGGCACCTCTCAGATGAACTTGTGTAAAGCTCTCCTTCCCTCTCACCATGGCTCACGGAGAATGATTCCCCACTGGAGGGGCAGCCAGGTGACCTTCCCAGATGCTTGGAGGAATGCCAAGATGAAGTGTTCTCCACTGTTCCCTCTTAAAGGTTAGACCAGAGTGTTTTTGTGGTAGCCATGAACCAATAGTTGGGAAGGACACGTTGGGAGTTGCTCTGTTCCCAGGTCCTCTGCCTATCCCAAGCTTTCACGTTGTGGAGCCGAAGGCAGGCGATAGTTCTGTGTGACACCCTGGAGAAGCACCAAGCTGCGTGGTGTCGGCTCAGCCGTCCTCCTGCTTCGCTCACCACCAAGCCCACACGTGCCCCAGGAGCCTCAGCACGTGGATGGTGTGTAGCCCAGGAGGGGAGCTTGGACACCGGAGGGAAAGCGGTCCTGTGGCACAACCTGGTTGCCGTCTTGTGAAGTCTTCACCCAACTCAATGAAGACTGGGACCATGAAAACCTGCTCTGCTATGAGATTCCCACTCCTCCTTTCTCAGGAGCGAAACACCAGAAAAGACCCCAGATGACACTTTTCCATCATCAGGAAGAAAAAAAAAAAAAAACCACAAAACCAAACAACAAAACACTCTAAGCAAAATCTATAACAAAAGCTAACACCAGCATAAATACAAGAACAACCCATTCACCTTTCTCTAAGGCAAAGAGAGATGCGTTTTGCAGAAGAGCCCGTGTGTTTTAGGTGCCTGTATCACACAGACGCTGACGGGATCTAACCTTACAGCTCATTGAGACAGTTATCCTGTGAAGACACCACAGGCAGTTTAATCTCCTGACAGGCTGTTGTTTTATTATGACATTTTCCCCGCTTTGCATTGCAGCCAACAAATCTAATTTCCTCAGTAAAGTTTGGTCCAGGGTCCCGTCTGCAAGGGATAAAAAGGCATCATAAATCATTCCCAGGGAGTGTAGGGGATGGAAGATGAGCTGAACAGAAGCAGAGATGCTGTTGTAACACCAAGTCTCAATCAAGGTATCGCTGTCTGATCTTCACCATCACCACTCCAGCCACCTTTCCCTTTGCAGGACCTGGGTGAGACCATCTGAGCTGGACACTGCTCTCAGCATCCCCGCCTCATCTCTCCCAGCCAGGTGGGTTTGAATCCCTCCAGAGCTGTTGAGTTTATCCAGACTTCATACAGAATAGAGATGTGAAGGATTCTGGTTTTTAGTGACTGTTGCCATGTCTCTTTGATGTAACTCAATCTCGGTGTGCTTCTCTCGCCAGCGTCTGACTGAGAGGGCTACAGAACTGTTTCCAGAGTTTCCTCCCCGTTTATCCTGTGCAGTCTGGAGCAGTGGGTCCCTGGAAAAGCCATTGGAAAACAAACCTGCTCTGGTGCCTACTATAAAATTTGGTTCTGTTCAGATTAACTCTGAATTCTAGACATTCAAAACCAACGTGAATGGTTTAAAAGCCATTTATCTGCACAGCGATGAAAGGACAAAATTCCTTGGCAAGGTTGGAGGCTCTCTTTCATATCTCGTATACTTTAACTACCACATTTACAACGCCTGTAGTACCTTATTTTTTACATTCTGTACTTGTTATTTTCCACTTCTCCAGAAGCCGCAGCCCAGAAACCAGCCCCTTACCTTCATAAGAGAGGTGAGACATCAGTACTGATTTAGAGACCTGTGCAACACCCATCCTGGCACTTCTTCATCCCCCCTAAAACACACACACACACTGTCACTCACAGTCACTCACACACTGACTACACCTTCATTTCAGCTCTTATTCAACCAGAGCCGGGTTTTACTAGAGACCACTGGTCAGAGATATACCTAATGCAACACAATTGGCTTATTTAAAAAAAAAAAAAAAAAAAATAATACTGTCTGGGCTGCTGTTACCATGTAAGACATGAAATTAAAGACAGCCCTTGTACTGAAGAGATTGTTTAGCTGTAGGCTGATGGCTCTCTGAACAAAAGAGTCTTCTTCTAATACAGAACAGCCTTTGCATTGAACACTAAGGACTCATATGCTTGTTTCTGGAGGTTTGATTCTTCTGGACCCTGAAGGAAAGCAAAAGGCAATGCAGAGGAAATAGAGAGGTTGAATGAGAGCGCTGAATACCAGCAATAAAATTATTTTCTCTCCAAATTATCCAATAAATGAAGCCAGAAATGAGTAGGTAGTTTATTTTTCAGCACCTTTTTCCAGAAACGTGTGTGCTAGCAGGCAGGAACCACCCATGTGTGAGCCAAAAATCTATTCATTGCAGGCAAGGGGATTACACCCTGATCAGTGTGTTGGAAATCCTCCTATCCAAGGTGTGAATATCACACACAGGAAAACTTCTTTCAGGTTTGAGAACAGCTCATTACCAACCCCCTTTCCCCCTCCCTGGAAGGGTTCAAGGCCAGGTTGGACGGGGCTTTGGGCAACCTGGGTTAGAGGAAGGTGGCCCTGCCCAGGACAGGGGGTTGGAACTGGATGAGCTTTAAGGTCCCTTCCATCCCAAACTGTTCTATGATCCTTCTGGGAGAACAAGAGTTCATCTATAACTGAGATGCTCTCATGGGTCTTTGTTCAATTTCCGTGTCCCCACCTATAAAATTAAGTATTCTGGAAACTTCGATAGAGTTTTTAGGTTTTGATGAACTTTGGGCAACGCAGCTGGTAATTGCTATCTTTTTGTGAAGGGATTGGCAACATCATTTTTTCTGGCATTGGACAACACAAGAGGGCAACAAAAGAAAAGAAGTAATTTGAGTGTGAAACTAGTGAATAGCACTAATTGGAGGGCTTCCCAGTGAGGATTCTCTAGTGGCTAGTAAAGGTGTTGCTCTCACACAACCAACTGTCCATTTGGAAAAGTCCTAATTTGTGCTTTTCTTCTGTATCCAGTCTTCTGGAGAGGAGATTCTGATTCTTGAGGAGATTTAGCTTCGTACCGAAATTTATAAGAAATCCTGACAGCAGAGCTTTTGCTCAGAGTGACCACACTAGGTATTTTTGCAGCAGAGCCCAAGAGGTCCCCGCATAAATATCTCCCTCAGAAAACAAGATGATCAGATTCTGAGACCACAGAGGGCCAATTATTCCTCAAAGCTGTGTGCTTATTTTAAAAGCAAGAGTTTGCAAGCTCCGTGCTGCTCGCTACGGAACTGCCCCAAATCCCACCCAAGTCTATTGTCACCAAATAGAAGGTACAGGACAAAGCTGGAGACCTTGAAAAATGAAAGCCCTGTGCCCAAGAGCTATGTTTAGTGTTAAATGCCACCCCTTTTCAATCTCTCTGTGAAAGTTCTTCACAGAAGCCACACTCGTGTCCCAATAAGTAAATCAAGATAAATTGAGTTTTGATCCTTTTTTTTTGGGGTATGGCATATAGTGTTGAACCAAAGTCCTTGCAAACAAAGTCTCCTGAAAAGACAATGAGGAACTGCCTGGGTGTGCAGAGCCCTGCCTGCTCCGGATCAGAGGGGCTGCAGTTCAGCAGCAGAAGTGAGATGGTTGCTGGTATCAACAGTTGATTTTAATTGTGTTGCTTGGTAGGAGCACACCGTGGCTCAGTGAACCATGGCCGGTCTCTTCAGATGTTGTGCGCAACCCTGTGCAAACTGGAGCAAATGAATTTTCCCACTGGTTTCCACATCTGTTGTGGGCTCACTCCAGATAGCAGGAAGAAAGGAGACAACAGGGCTCTAATGCAGAGTGATGCCAGGTAGGACTCCTGGATTGGTGGGTATTTTGCCAGTTACCAGGCCTAGCATAAAGGACAGAGCCAGCATAAAGATGAACCAATAACCAAACAGTATTTGATACAAAAGGGTCAGTACACGGGTGAGCGCTGGGGGTACACACAAGTCAGATTATACATAATTGACATCAATCCCACTGACCCCAACAACGACACCACACAACCAACAATGGGTGGGATAAATGGTGGAATGCAGTTTCCTATAGAAGGGATGGGAGACAACCAGGTCAACCAGCCAAACACATCAGACCAAGGAAGCTGCATACTGAATCCCTACAGAGCCCACGTTTACAAAAGCCAGAGCTGACTGGAGCCCAGTTCCAGGGAGGCAGGAGGTCCTTCCCCAACAGGGAACTCTGCACAGGGCACCCACCTCACACACAGACACTGCCCCTGCCTGCAAGGGGTCCCAGATGTTATCCCTCAGTGGGACACCTGACCTTGGGTTACTTAATGTGGGACACCTGGGGCTCCTTTACCCAACGGCTCTGTCTGCCAGGCTGCCGCACCCTGGGGGGAAGCCTGAAGGGAAACTCACCCCCCTTTGTGAAGGGCTGGGGGAATCACCCGTATGTCAACCTTAACTTGGGGCTGGGGGTTGAAACCCCGGCATTTCAGTGGGAAGTTGGGGGTTGAAAAGGATCTTGCAGGGATGAAAGAGCTGTCCATCACAAGGGAGATACAGGCAAAGGACTGGGAAGGGAGAATCAGCTCTGTCTTCCAAATGCACCCAGAACACAAGTCTGCTGCAGCAGCAAATGTCCTGGCTTGGTGCATCAAGGAAGAGAAGGGCGAGAGGAGCAGCCTTCATCTGTCAGGATCACCTCCAGCTCCTGCACCCTGGAGTAACTCAGTGACCCTGCTCATTGCTGACAGCCCCAAAGGAGACATAACATTGACTCGGAGAGGTGCACAGTGTGTGCATTTATGGCTACTTCCTGAAATTCATGGGTCAAAAAATGCCAAATGCTTTTTTTGTTTGTTTGGGTTTTTTTGTTTTTTTTAATTACTACAGGGCTCTTCACATAAACTGTTTTACTTTTTTTTTTTTTTTTTTTTTTACAAGTCCTCAAACAACATTAGATGTCACCTTGACATTCCCAGTGTGGGTTTTGAGGATGGTTTTTAAGAATTCAAGGTAAACTTCCAAGAAAACTTGCATGTAAAAATAGTTCAGATAAACCTCAAAAGACATTTGACAAATATAGAATGACCAGGGCAGTAAAATGAATACATGAGAGTGAACATAAAGGGGTTTTATTTTCCTTAATTCCAGTTGAACAGCCCATTATGTCTTTTCCTGGAGCCCGCATACTTGAAAACCAGTCGCAAGCTGAACTGAAGTGGTTGGGATATGTGATCTATAAACATTAGGGTAGCTGAAGCATGAAAGCAGACGATGTGAGGTTGGGTTTATGATACTGATGCTATCTCCTCTTCTTTCAGAATCGCCTGGAGTTATGAGATGGAGCCTGCTGGACTGTATAAATGTTACATAGTTTAGTGAGTGTATGAAAGAGGAGTCAGTCTTGAAAGCATGTGGGCATCGGCTGCTGTTCCTCCTGTGTGCCTGGGACTGAAGAGCTTTTGCTTTCTTTTTTTTTTTTTTTTTTTTTTTGAAAGATACAGCCATTCTGATGATATTTGCCAGGTGTGGATTTAAAGCCCTAATTAAGCTCTCACTGTGGTCAATAGGAGCTTTATCATAGACTGCAGTGAAAGTCAGACCCTAAATCACCAGCTCCTTTTAACTAGGGACACACAGACCGTTTTCCTATCATGGCTTTAGTGAAACAGACTCTTGAAGTAGATGTGCAGTTCAGCTGGTGGTCCTCGGGGTATCGAGGGATACACGATCCACCTACCCACAAAAAGCAGCAGCTGTTGGTATTATGGAGACCCCCAAGGGTCTCTAGCTGGTGGAAACAGATGATGGTCCCACGTCAGTCGGCAGTCATGCTGATTTCCAGCAGCTCTGGATCTGGCTGTGACAGCAGATGAGCTGCTTCTCCAGGTCATCGTGCGTTGTCACCATTCCTGGAGGCTCAGATCTGCATCTCATTGTGCTGGCCCCAGGGCAGGCACTGAAGGCATCCTGTGACCTAGCGTTCGCTGTTGTCTCCATCTGCACCTTCAGTAACTTTTAACGTATGGAGGGGATCGCCGCTGTCTTGAGTAGAAAAGATAAGTCAGCCGGAAAGCTGAGTAGGAGGGAAGCATGCGGGAAAGTGATTGAGGGGTATGTATGTGCATGCGCATGTGTAATATTTGTAATTTTGCTCTGAGAACCATCCTCAGCCACCTCTCTACAGCTACTGGCCTTAAATGACCTCCTCCTTTCTCACAGCTTCACCTCCCCGCTCTTCTCTTCTAATTGCTGCCCCACACCTTGGGTCCAGCCTTGTGTGGACTTCTCCACCACCGCTGCATCCAGGGCTACTCCTACCATCCCCTGTCTCTGGGACTTGTTGGCCTGGAGCCCTGGGAAAGTCATTTCCCCAGTATCTTCTGCTGCTCACACTATGATCTCCCCCCTCCCCGTGTTCCAGGTCCTCCCACCTAATTCAACTCCCTTCTGCACATTAAGCTTCCTCCAGAAGACTCAGCAACGCTAACCCCTCATCAGCTAAATGCCCTCTCTGTCCAAGCAACATGTAAGTGTGGAAGGATAGATTAAAATCATGCTAAATGAATACCTGATGTGGCCTTCCCAGAGTGCCTCTTGTAAAACCAGAGAACTTGGCTGCTGAACTCTTTGGGGCAGGATCTGTCTTGTATTTATATCCTGTAAATTTTCAAATCCATTGCTGGTGCTAACAAATAAATAGTAATGATTAATCGCCGGTCATTTTGGGCCCGATCCAGCTTTGATTACATCAGTGGGAACCTTTCCATTTGCTGCGTGGGAGTTGGATCAGACCCACAATCCATCCTTTTCTTAGCTCAGCACTGTCCTCGAGTGGATTTTATCTTGTCTGGCTTAAGGTGTTTGCATTTGGGCAGCTTTCCCCTGCTTTTGTGAAGCTAACATAAAAGCGACATACCAAATCTGGAGGTGTGCCTACCGGGGACCTCCAGAAAACAGTGTTCAGGATCTGAGGCACTGTCACATTTCACATCTTTATCCACTCCAAGAATTCTGGCAATGCGAGGCTGGTGAAATGCTGTAGCCTATGAAATGAAACATCCCCATGGAAAGGATGGAAAACTCAAATAACGTAAAACCGGCTTGGGCGATGCTCTCATGAGATGGTACTGCAGCTCAGGGAAGGTGACAGAAGGGAAGATGCCAATGTGTCCTCTCAGTGTGGCTTTTCTCCTTTGTAATCACACAAAGGTTGCTACTAAGGGAGCTGAGATGGAGACCAGAGAATGCGATTTGTTTTAAATAGCCTCTAAATTACAACTCTTATCCTTTTCTGTATGGTAGAAAAACGAAAACCAACTCCAGGCACTAATGGCTCTCACCTGAAGCAACTAAAAAATACATAAAACTATGATCAGGTGACGGTTTACATCCATGCCCCCTGACCATGTCAGCCTTTCTCCCATTTGGTTCAGTGAAAACATCCTTGAATCTTAAAAGGAAAAAATAAGGGATTCCAGCAGGCAACTGAAAAATAAATCATGGTTTTACATGCATGGAGGAGATCCAGAACATCATCCAATCCTCTGAGGCACCTCGTCCCTCTGGCAACACGGCAAAAGGGTTCCCTCTGTAACAAGATACACTCTCCATCACCACCCCAGCAATGAAGCAACATCTCACATTCTGCCAGACACCTGGCCAAGTCCTTTCACCTCTGACCCCTCGATGAACACCCCTATCTTCAGCAAGAAATACCTTCTGACATTTTCACACGGGGCAGAGTTCTTCCTCTTTGAGTATTAATCCTGCTGTAAATTATATCCTTCCCTAAAATGGATCAGCTGCCTGGGAAAGTGCAGGCACAGCTCATGAGCTAGCCTCAAATGTTTATACATAAAAGATAGTAAGTGAAATATTTAATATCTCCACCAGTGTTAGGAAGGATCTATCCATATCTGAATATGTTTGCATGCCTTATGTTGGCATCTAAACACTCCTTCGACATGGAAGTTCCTAGTGGCTCACCCATGTGAAGTGGGTGTAAGGTATTATTGTCACTGTGTGGAGAAGGAGCTGATGAATACAGAGATTATCCTGTCAGAAATATCTCTGCTTGGCCCAGTTTATGTGTCCATACATGCCCAGAGGTGCCAGCCCCCCTGCTGGAGTGGATGTCCTGGGAATAGCAGGCAATGCTGTTGTTAAACCAGCTTTGACAAGGGCTGCCTTCATCCCTGCACCATGCAAAGCTGATGCAGAGCACTGATGGTGCCAATCCCCGGATTTGGAATTATTTTTCTGACTGGCACCTAAGCCTTGAGTGATGGAGGTACTCCCACCTTGGCTGTTCAGAGCACGAGGTCCGGCGTGCAAATATGTAGCGCTCCAGGCACAGACATTCCCGTGGGCTACAACTTCAGGACCATGCCAGAGAGGCTTCCCAAAATAGATTTTGTTCCTGTTAAGAACCCCTCAAAGAATTTGTCAGTCCCTGATTACCAAAATCACGTAAACAGCAAGGCTTAACCACATAAACAAACAGAGGGATTTTTTTTTTTTTTTTTTTTAATTTTTTTCATGAGTAGTCCTCTTAAGTGTCAGTACAGAAAACTTGCAATTTGGATTCCAGGGAGCTGGAAACCGGGAAAGCAGCAATAGCTCCCCGACATGAATGGGAGCAGCTCCCAGCCAGAGCTGGGAAATGTGTCTGCCCTCTGCATTATTTCAGTGCCAGCAGTCTGCAGGCGGCACTGGGAAACGCTGTGCTGCTTCACCTCCCCGTTTCAGCCACGTATTTCTGCAAAAGCTTAGAATCAGAGAATAGTTTGTGTTGGAAGAGACCTCTTGGAGGTCATCCAGTCCAGCCTCCCCCTCAGAGCAGGTCTAATTAGACCTGGTTTCTCAGGGACTTGACCAGTCAGATCTTGAAGACCACAGAGGATGGAGATTCAGCTGGGATCAGTTCAACTTCTAGGTGAGCCCATTCATGGGGACCATTTTTGGAGCTGTTCAGGCAGTTCAAGGAAAAGAAAAGATGTTCTGTAGGCAGGTGCTGTGTTACCCGGGTCTGAAAGTCCTGGAAGTGTTTGTCACTAAGATCAGGTCTAGTTCCACCAGTGACCAACACTGGTTCTCACCGAGACCAAAGAATGTTCCCCTTCCCCAGGTTTGTCAACACATGCAGCTGTGGCAGGAGGTTTTTAATGGCCTTAGAACCACTTTCGATGGTAAATTAATGCAGATTCCACATCAGGCAAGAGGTTTGCTCCTCCCAGACTTGTGTTACTTCTCCAAGAGTCCCAGACATAGGGGGGCATGTTGGTTGGCAAGTCAGATGGGGGATAAGCTGTTTATAGGGTGCTCTTCTCCCCGGGTTCAGCTCTGGTACCATGAAACCATCCTCTGGTGCTTGCAGAATGAATGGACCAGCCAAAGACCTGAAGGGTATTTGCCAAATCCCTTCACCCAGCCTCAAAATGATTTTTCATTGAAAAAGAAGAAACAGAGTTTGTTAGGGGGTTTCTTCTATAAACATTTCAGAATTGTAGGCACCCTTTGCTGTTGCGTGTCACCCTGGGTGATAAAGGCCACCCCCACAGGGATTTTATCATCTCTCCTCTCCTCTGAAGACAAGAGAAACGTATCTTACTATTTTTGTTTCTTGTCTTCTGAGCAACTGAAGAGCAATACATCACCATGGTGCATCTTGAAGAAGGGAATCTCTTCATGTCATCCTCTTCCTCAGGAGAAATCACGGTCATTAGCCCAGGATCTAAGTGCTGGGCTCACCGCTCAGACCCTGAGCAGGGTGTTCAGAAAGGAGACTGGGTCTGCACAGAATGCAAAATCATATTTCACCCTGAAATAAATGAGTGCCAATGCATTTCCCTATTTTCTTTTTGTTCTGAAACTGTGCAGTCCAGTCCATGGAAAACATTTTTTTTTTTTTTTCTGCTTCTCACATCTGCCAGAGAGGCTGTTTGCACGGATTTTTCAGTGCTTTGTTTTTGTTTCCCTTGAAATGATACACGCTAAAGCTTCAGGATCAACACTGTGTTTTGCTTGAGACTCAACATAGTCATTAACTAATTGTGCTGGCATGGAGAAGCTTGAAGATAACAAAAGGCAGCCTGGATCCTGATTGGATGGAAACAAGAAATATTATCATACAGAACGGGAATTTTCAGCACAGCTCCACTCCTCTCCCCTCTTGTACTTCAGTGTCAGAGCAGACACTCAGAAATGATTACTGCGCTCTTGCCAGGCCATGGTGTGCCTTTAGATGAGACTGAAATGCATTCTCTTGGTAGCCTGCGATAGGCACAGGGGTTTGAACACTGGCAATCGCTGTGAAGAGGAGGAAGAGAGTCAGCAAACAAAGCCCCAGGATGGAAAAAAAGAGGATGACAGGTGTGATTCAGAGAAACAAGCTTTGCAGAGCTGGGATGAGTTTGTGTCTCACTGCTTGTTTCCAACACAGCTGGTTCCTGTACCAGAAACACAGTTTTAGAGGTAAGGCAACAAGAGGCTCTTTGAGGGGGTGTGAAGTCACCTGGCCTCTCACCGTGTTTTGGTAAAAGACAGCAGTGTCTGCTCCTTGTCAAACTGGATCCTGCATTACGCTGTTGGTCTGGTTGGATGATCAGAACCTGGCCAAGATCTGTAAGGAAACGCATTGGTGGAAAACAGTTCACACTGGAGAAAATCGAGATAGTTTTGACGGTCTGGTTTGCTCACAGTTCACACTGGAGAAAATTGAGATAGTTTTGATGGTCTGGTTTGCTCGCTTCCTTTCTCCATCAGATGCTCTCATCCTCCTTTCTCCACGCAATTCCCTGAGCTGCGCAGAGCCTGCAGGTTGTAAGAGCTGGGCACAGAATGATTCCTTCACGGCTGGGGAAGATTATGTTGGTTTTTTGTTTTTTTTTTTTTTAATTCCAGAATTTGATATTACTCCCAATTTTGAATAGAAATCAAAGTTTTAGAAGTTGGCTCCAAAAACCAAGTCACACCGTGCCCTGCCCAGCTCTGCCCTGGAGCCAGCAGCTTTGTGCCATCTTCAAGGCTTTCCCAGAGCTGGCATCTTGGGGAGTAGTGGGCAGCCCTCAAAATGAGGGAGTCTGGAGATCAGATCCAAAGCCTTTCTGAAGTTGTGAACTCCCCAGAAACCAACCTGGCCCATCAAGTAGGAAAGTTAGCAGGAAACCAAGCTCAGGTTTTGTTCTCAGGAGAATTCCAGCCAAGATGAATGTCCATCCACAAAATGCTTTGATTTCAGCAATTTCTACCCAAACCAGAACCTGTTGATGTGTTCCAGCTCCCGCTATGCTGTGTCACACTTTCCGCTGTCCGTTGCATATACACACACCCACTCCTGGGATGCTGGGGACCCTCATGACACTTTAGGGCTGGAAGAGGTGAGAGAGAAGAGGAGATGAACCTGGCTAAAGGAGGAATAATGAATGCTGCATGTGATCTAGATGTCATCTCATACTTTCTTGCTGGAGAGACACAATCTCATCACTGAAAACACAAAGTTTTTCCCCTCCTCTAGTCAATGGTTCAATCCAGAAGTTTCCTCCTCAGTGTCTCCTTTACGCATACCCTCTGCCCATCACCAGGCTGTGGCAGAAACCACTAGTTCGCAAGGAAACACATGCTGAGATGGGTCTGTCCCAGCAAATTCAGGGCCACTATATAGACCTTCATAGAAACTAAAAGCACTGCAGGGAAAAAGAAAAAAAAGAAACCAAAAAGCCCTTGGAAAATAAAAACCTTCTCCCAGTCTTCTTCATCTCCAGGCAATTTACTTCTCAACAGGACATTATCTGGGTCTGTCTGCATGGAGAAACAAATTAAGGAGTATTTTGAAGGATCTGGAACCCATTATTGAGGTGTAAGAAATTAAATCTTTGTAATCAGGACAAAAAAAGAGGAAGCAAACCCAGACATTAAACAAACCAAGCACTCAAATCATCCTGTGAGACAAATATGAGTCCTAAGAGGGGCAGAAATATTTCAGGCAAACTGACGGTTGATTTTCCAATTATTCTGGAGGAAAAACAGGCAAGAAACTGCTTAGTCAAAGATCTGCAAGAACTCAGGGTCAGATCTGGGGGAATCCAGCCTGATAGATGAGGTAGAAACCATCCCAGTCAACGAGTCTGATGTAGCCTGAGGTGCCAGACAATGAGTTTTGTGTGTCTTCAACATGCAATTGGGACAATGGCCATAGGGATTTTCTTCCCAGCAGTCAGGACATCTTCCTGCTCTAGTTTATAGCTACATGGGTCCTGCTGCCAGAGCAACCTTTTCTGGAGCTGGATGATGAAACAGAGCTAACGTGGGTTCAGCTGAGGGTTTGTCTGGACTTGGGCTTCTCTGGGCTTGAAACAGCGGGTGCACGACTACATGCAATGACAGTGGTGTCATCAGCTCCGTCAGTGATGGCTCATTCCGTGTGTGGTTCATTCTAGGTAGGTCTTGCTGAGGCTAAGATGAAAAATATCTCGTTACCAAGTGAACAAGGAATGAGCTGGAGAGATTCACAGCATCTTGACTTGAACTGAACTTCAGCAGGAGCCAAAATATACCTTTGAAAAATCTTTATTTAATGTACAAATATCTCTGGAGTAAATGAATCTGTCTCGGTTACTCTCTCTCTCTCTCTCTCTCTCTCTTCAATCTTTATTAATCAAGAATGACTGAAAACAAAATTTCAGACTCTGCAAAAACCCCAGTGCTCCTGATGCTACATCCCTAACACTGTTCTTGTGGACACGATCATTATTTCCATAACAACCACCTGCAATGGCACGGTGGATTATGACTTCAGAAGGAGAATTAACTATAGCAGACAAAATCCCAAAAGAGCCATCAGATTTTCCTGTGCCATAAAAGACCCAGTTTCAAAAGGGATAAGAGAAAATATAGCATGGAGGCAGACTTGCTTTGAAAACAAATATCTTTTTTGTTCCGACAGGATATGAAATTTTTTGATGTCCTGCCCTGAAGTGTTTGTGGAGTATGGGTGATCACAAATGAATCACTGAGACCAGCCCACGAGGCATAGGATGAAATGGGACCTCTTGGGTTAGAGGCCAGTTCCTTGCTATCATATACTTAATCGTATTTAAATCCATTCAGAAAATGATCAACTCCATCTGAAAACATATTCATTTCTCACGCAGCACTTATTTCTTTGGAAAGTTGTTCTGGATCCTCCCACTTCTGAACATGAGAAATATTCTACTTTCTAATCTCACTTCATTTGTCAACAGGTTATGGCCATCTGTGCTTGAACCAAGGTCTCTTTTAGCTTAAATAGTGCTTCTCCTTGCCTGCTGCTTACTCCACTGATGTTTTTTAAAGCCCTCTGGAAGCCAAATTTCTCACACTCTTCTTTCACAAGGTGCCTAAAATAAAATCAGCAAGAAAATCAGTGTAACATAAAATGAAATCAGATTAATGGTGTTCCACTGCTATTATTAAATGAATGTTTGACCAAAACCTCCACACCTGAACAGTCTTGAATTATAAGGCAAATTGGATCTAGCCCTGAATTCATTGCCTGGCCTTTCCTGCCTAATAACCTCACATCTTGATGAAAATCCTTTGTGCCAAAAACCCAGAAATAACCAAAAAATGGGGTCCTGCAGGAAATGTGAAATGCAGTGGGACATGGGGAAGAGATTAACGCTGCAGTTCCACTAGCACTTTAAGTTGTCTGAAGCCAACTCTACCATGAAAAATGTCTGACGCTTTTCCAACTCTGGCTGGAAGATCCCACCCTCCACTTCGTCCTTGGGCCAGCACGGACATTTTGGGCACTGAATCAGTGTGGGAGACTGATCCAGGTTCAAACAAGCGATACTGGTGCAGATTAGCTGGGAAGAGAAATAGAAGATGCTTCTGATGTACCTTACACGCTTTAGGTTGGGATGAATCATATTTCCTGAGGTGTCTGTTTTCATTACCTAGGGAGTGGCCCGAGGTTTAGACATCCACCTCTTAGACCTCTCAGCTGGGAAGACGGGCACACGTCCACCTCTCTGGGACTTTTTGGGGTCTAGCTAAAGTTGTTTTGTGGTTTGCCTCCCAGCTGAAGTCACCTACTGAATGAGCCCTGAGCCATGCAGAAGTCTGTGATTGCCGCTTTCCATCATCTAAACAACACAAAGAGAACAAAGCCAAATATGTACTGGAAAAAAAAAACCTATCTCAGAAGATGCATAATTTAGTAATGTGAAGCATAGGGAGCTCCTGTCAACTGTCGCCAACACCTCTGAAAATCAGGCACCATATGCCCCAAAAGTGAGGCACATCAACTCAGCTGTCATTTCTGAATGCATTGGCCTACAGCCCAACATCTACACACTTTGGATTGACCAATCCAGCCAAAATCACGTAGCAAATCAGGGACTGGCATCATAAACATGTATTCATGGTATATTACAACAGAGAGAGAACAGAGCAGATTGGTAAGAAACAAGAGATCTTCATAGAGCAAGACAATACAGCCAGGAGCTGTCTAACAAACAGAGAGTGACATGTAGTTATTAGAGTTGGAGTTCTTCCTTGGGCTAGCGAGATTTTGTACCATCTGGGAGAGCTTTGAAAGAAATCAGGAAGAGGCTTGATGAATGTTGCGTGGGGGAGTGTTGCATGAAAGAGCATTTTGACATCGTGAGCAAGCCAAGCAAACAAAGAGTGCAGTCAAAAGGGAGGACAGAGGGGAGAGAGAGGGAAGAGGTTGTGTGGGAGATGAGGGGAGAGGCCCGCCTTCAGCATGAAAGAGGTCCCACAGCCCATGGCAGTCCACATCACTCTGTGTGTGGGAGGCAAAAAGACCCTTCACACCACTTGCACCTCTTGAAGACCATGGTGCTGCACCCATCTGCCTCTGGCCAGTCCTCGTGGTATCCCCACCGGTTTCCACACAGAGATGTGACCGTGGGGAGGGGAAGCCTGCTCTGCTAGAAGGAGAGCAGCTGCAGGGGCTCTGCCAGCAGAGCAAGCATCATTTCAGCAGAGCAAGGGAAGAGCTTAGGGCAGTTGAGGGACACGTTCAAGTTATCACTGGCGAAACAGTTTCCTTGCTGGGATAGACTGTGCAGCTGCCAGGAGTAGCTACGAGGTTATAAACAATATTGTGGGCATGGCTTGGTTGGCAGGTGTGTGTGGCCAGACTGCTGGGGGTGAGAGGAGGATTCATTTGCAAATCTCAACATACTGTGAAATACAGAGAAAAACTATCCCTGATTTTTACCTTTCTTTTATCTCTCCGAAGAACCACAGTGCACCAACACAACCATTTTCACATAATTTCTTGCAGGGATTCCCAACCTTCTCCAAATGCCCTTTACAGCTCCTGCCTTCATCTTCCTTTCTCCCTCTGTGAGCATTTCTTTCCATTCATCCTTTTTCTATCTGCTATGGGGTCCCTCATCATCCTCTGGGCCATACCCGCCCCTCCTCATCATTGTGCTGCCAAATCCGGCAGGACTAGCACAGATCCCAAGCTGAGAATCTCGCTGCTTTGTCTGTGGTGTTGGTCCATGATACAGCGACTCCTGGGAGCTGCAGCTCTTCAGCAGGAGAGTTCTCAAATTTCTTGGATACTTGAGCCAAAACATTTCTTATGGGTTATCAGGTAGCACGAACCACCAAACTCCGAACTGAAATAATTCTTCAATGCAATTCCACAGCCCAGGTATTACGGCTTTGTAAACCTCAATCTGGGAACCATCGTTCTGTGATTTAACCCTCATCCCCCAGCCAGTTTTGTGGCATTTAATGAAAGCTCGCCCCAGTTCTGCAGAAATAAGTACTTGTCATGTTAAGCTCTGAATATAATCAGGTTTTCTAGAGGTGCTTCAAATTACTCTGCCATAACCAGGGCTTGATAGAAAATGGAAATGTCCACTTTAAGGCCTTTAAGGTCGTAATGCTTGTTCCATCATTCTCACAGCTGCAAAGCAACTGCTCTGGTCGAGTTGTACTTTGGCCTCCTGTTGTCCTGTCTTTGTACCAATGCACCCAAGAAGAGTGGTGGGGAACCTCTAGCAGTAGTTCCTTGGACATGACGGGAGCTGGGTTGATGAATCAGACCCTGGAGGGTCAGTGCTATGGTGGATGTTAAAGACAACGGACTCGTAAACACGGCAACTGCTGCAAGGCTGTGTAGTGGGGTAAATACTTCAGTATTTCCACGGTTATAATTGCTGCTCTAGATGTTCTTTATTGACTCTTTGCAGAAAGAGGCCTGCAGGCAACAGGGACTGCAGCCTGATCCAGTGCTGCAGATCTGAATCACTTAGATGTCTTCTTAAACAGCTCCTTGTTTCCAGGGATGCGTGTTGGGCTGTGTATTATGTTAGTTCTGAGTGTGTGTGTGTACACCCATGCGCAAAAGTGCGTGCATGTGCAAATATAAAAGACTCGCAGCTGTGAAAAGGATCGGCACAAAACTCAAATCTCAGCATCCAACTAGAATGACTCATGTAGCTGTTGATGTGGTCCTTTCCAGCACAGACTCTCAAAGCATTTTCAAGGTGATCATTAATATTTTCAACCTCTTCTAAAACGATAGCTTCAAAAGCGCTGTACCGAGCCCAGCCTACCTCTGTGAGACTTCATTAGACAAACCACATTTTCTTTCTCCTGCCAGATGCTTTCAAACCCTGCACCTGTATATTGCTCTATTTTATCTATCTGCTGGCCAGTCGTGGATAGAAAGATTTCACTCCAGTTTGGCGCTGTGCAGTCCCAGATGTAATCCCTATGCCCACCCTTCTGTGATTTATGGAGCAGGCCGGCCCTGCAACCTTTTCCTTTTAACGCTGCACCTGCACATCATGGCTAACAGCTTTAGGTGTTTTCCTGCAATAGCTCATAAGATCTCTTTCCCAGGCAGCCACGCCTTTCCGTCAGCAGATATTTCCCCTTCTGGTCCTTTGCTCTCTGGCTCATTTTTTTTGACTGTCCTCAGCCTTTCCCCAGATGCTGAAATGATCTAAGTCCTGTGGTAACAGACTGTGCCGTGTTTGTGGTGTGCTCAGCTGCCTAACGCACCATCATATTTGGTGTCGATGCTCTCCTTCCTGTTAGTGGCACCGTTGCTGTTAAGAAAAATGATCCCACAGCTAAATTGCAGTGGCCATAACCAGGGAAACTTCCCTGGCAGCTTCTCTCCCATCAGCAGCAGCTTTGCTCTTCTTCAGCTTCTGGTCTGCTTTTGCCCAGATTTTTTTATGTTGGGGCATTTTTTTGTGTTCCTGATCAGTGTTTAAGCTCCTGATACATGCTCTTTAAATGACCTCAGAGAAGAAAGGGTATATATATAGATAGATATAGATATATTTGGTATACCAGGGGTCCAGCACGGCTGGTGAATTATGCATCTGAGTTAAGAGCTTGGCTTCACACTCTGCTACAAGAGTGTATGTCCCATCATCTCCTTAACTGAAGCAGCCTATGACCCAGGGAGAATTTGGGTGTGAAATGCAAGCCACGTCATTTCCAAGGTGGCCTCATTCCAAGCAGGCTCAGATTTTCACTTATATCTGATGGCTGGAGCAGCAGGGAGTCATCTGTACCTAAATACCTCAGACCTGGGAAAGGGCCCTGGTTTGAGGAGTAGATTTATTTTAAAACAGGAAACGGAAAGAGAAAAGCTGAGCACAGTTCTCCACCAACATCCATCCCAACAATATCTTCTTATCAAGGTGGCCACTGAGGTAAGAGAGCTTCAAAGAGAATTAGCCGTATCCAGCCACAACACCACTGGACAGAGCCAGGCCCCACGCGTTCTCTTTGCTTTCTGGAGAGAAGCAAGTACTGTGGGGTTTGGCCATGTGTTCAGTAAAAAAAAACCAAAAACCAAAAACAAACCTAACCATTCCTTCTGGACAAAAGTCCAGGCTGTGGGAAGAAACCTCACTGCATCTTCAAGCAAGAAGGAAACCGAGCTGGGGTGAGTCCTCAGACTGGGACACCTCAGCGGCATCGGTTCTTGGAGTTAATGGTCAGGCTCGGATGCAGTCACTATGTGACCTAGAGAATTAGGCAGCTGCCTGCTGTCTCCCACAACTTGCTATAACAGCCTTTACCTTTTGGTTCAAGCACACTTCAGATCTGATCTTTACATACTTCCAGACGAAGTCAGACAGACCTTGACCCCCCACTGGGGTAAATTCTGTATAGAGTAAAATTGCTTTACACCACAGATATGAAAATGAAAGCATCAGTTTACACTGACGAGGATTTATCTCGAACTTACTAACCTGAAGAAAGGTTGTAGAAAGTGAGAAAGTCAACATACGGAAAGAATAGTGAATAAAAGCAGTTTTATAGCTAAAGCATTTTTTTTTTTTCACCCAAGACAAATTGGAGGGACAGTGGAAGCACTGATCAGACACCCCATGTGCAACTAAAAAATGATCTAAAATAGCCAGTGTATCTCTGCATTGCAGTCATTCGTTACTGCTAATATATTTAATGATGTATCCAAAATTAATAATGCACTGCTCATGTGTGACACAACTATTGTTTCTTCTGCTCTGTGGTCATAGTAGTAAAAGATATTGTTTGAGAAAGGGAGTTGGATGTCATAAATTCTGGATTCATCACTTCTGAAATCAGATGTAGACATTAAGAAGCCCTCGCTGGCCTTCCGCATGATGTAGGTGAGTGATTTTCACCCAGGTATGTCACCCAGGTCATCAAGGTATGTTTCCAGAAAGCGTTGGGTTAAGCTTTAACATGCTGATTGGTGGCCCATTTATGTCCTCCTTGCTTGCACTGATGGGAGTCACCCTCTCCTGTCAAGCTCTTCAAAGCACTCAAGGAACTTTGAAACAGTCCATTGACATCAGAGGGTGTTTGGACGTCGGGAGGTGAAGTGTTGATAAAGCTCACTGGCATATAAAAAAGGCCACGCACACACTCCTCAAACTCCCCAAGTGACTGTGGCTTCTCCCATCCTGAGTTTCATCTGAGGTTAAATCAAAAAGGGATTTCATTCAACGCTGGTCTGCTCATTCAAGCCCTCTGCCTTGCCTGATTCTTTCTCCAACCCACCAGCTTCTGTGCCTTTCTGGAGAAGTCCTTCTCAAGGTCCTGCCGTCTCCAAAAGATCGGCATCTCTGGGCACCATCTCACTTTCCTCCTCTGAGAGAGACTTGAGCCTAAATCTCCCCCTGGATGCTTTTTAGTAGGATTCACCCCGGGTGGAAGTGGGGAGCATTAAGACTGTAACTCTTGTAATGTCAGACTGGGCACTGCTGATTTACACCCACCCAAGGCGGCTCAGAGTTGATCCTGTGGATTCATGCTGCGCCCTGACTTGTCCCAGACTGTGCTCTTCACAATGTGGCTTGTTTCAGATAGACAGCAGCAGCAGCAACTGGCTCATCTCTTTCTGAAAGCTGAAAAGAAATATAGCCCAGATACAGTCAGAGAGCACTGATGAAACCTCCAGAAACTCAGCTGTAATGATCCCTCCACCTCTCTCCTGTAGGCTGGACCACCTGCAGGTCCCACAAAATGAAAAGGAGCCCCACTCAAGCCCTGTGATGAGGTAGCCCCTCTGCCTGATTCACTACAAGCAATTCGCTGCCTGAAAAGACTAAATAAAACAGTCCAAGGAAGCTGGATTCTGCCACTTCCCTTCTCAGTAGGTTTCTTGCCTCTATTTCTCTGCTTAACTCTTGTCCCTTTGGAGTGGAGAAGGATCTAGCTTATCCTTGTGGGAACAGAGCAGCATCAGCCTCCACTGGGATACTGAGATGCTGTTGCACCAAAGATACATTGCAAAGCAAAATGCATGTAAACCAGCTGTGGGGAGCTCCCAGTTCTCCTTGATTTCTCACAGTAAAAGAGCTTTACCCCTTAATTCAGGAAGGGGCAGGGTGGACACTCTGGTTTATAGCAATGGACCATAAAACTCAGTGTCTTCAATGGACATGCAAACTGGATGAGCATATTTGATACCAGCCTTGAGTACTCTCTCAGCCTCTGACTGTTTTCCACATAGGGCATTTCTTGGCTGAAGTATGTCTAGTTAATAATCTCCAACGGATTTCTCTTCCAAGGACTCCTTCTCTCAAGCCCATAGTCATGTTTCATGTCCCTCACGTCGTCTGATGAGGAGTTCCACGGGTTAACTGCTCACTTTGGGAGTTCATACTTGGCATATCTTAATGTGCAACACTTGGGTCTTCAAACATTTTTATAAGCTGGTGCCTCACTCCCCTTTCCCTGTTAAATGTCAGCCAGCCCCATGGCTGCAGCCTGGCTCCGGCTTGAGGCGATGTAGATCATAGCCTGGAAGCTGAAAAGCACCTCGGAATAAAAGGCTCTCAGATTGTCTGCCAGTGCCTCGTGCAATGAAATACAGTTCAGCTCATAAAATGTCAAAGGTATGTCAGTGTGAAGAGAGGAAAAAAAAAAAAAAATAAAAGAGAGAAAAGTTGGAAAAGAGGTTTTGATAGCAGCCAGTAAAATGTAACTCCTTCTACTTAATCTTTCTTTGCTCCTTCTGAGCTTGAAGCGTACTTTTGGTGGAGGGAAAAAAAAAATGGGAAGAAGGTTTAAAATGGAGGGGGAGCGAATAAATGTCTGTTGGCTTTGTATCAAGGAATCACACACATCAAGTGCTGAAGTCCTTGCAACTTTTTAACACCCTTTCCCACATGCTATCTTTGAAATTCCATCACCTCTCCTCTTGCAGCAGCCAGGGCAGCAGCTGCCTGATGTGCTCAGCTGTCTTGCAGGTATGATCGTGTTTGCTCCGGGCTACGTGTCTGCGGGAGGTGGTAGTCATTTTGAGTTTTATGGCACTTCGCTCAGGTCTGGGCACATTTCAAGGGACCCCAAACTTTGACTCCAGGGTTACAGGACAGGAGAAGGTAAGTGAAAGATGGGTTCCCCAAATGAACATAGTCAAGTAATCAGTAGGGACCTGGAGCAGAAATGACCACAGCTTGTCCTTCTGCCTTGCCTCTCAGAGCACCGGGCAGAGCCTGGACATTCTGGGCTGGTTTTGACCCCTGAAATGGTCTCCCAGACCAGTGCATCTCAGAGCAGCCCTTCTTTTCCCCTGCCTTTTACATCACACTCAATGCCCACCCCTTAGTGACATCCCACCAAGGGTGACTTCCCCCGATCACCCCACCAGTGCCCACCACTCAGCTCAACCTGCAAGGGGCCAGCAAGAAGGTTTTTCTTCCCTTCTGCCACCTGAATGCAAGGCACGGCCTCTCCGTGTGACAGGACCAGCAAGGCTTCTCCCAGCACCACATCCCCATCAGTTGCTCGTCCTCCAAGGGCCTCTGCCTGGCTCTGCTCCACTAATGTTCTCTGTGTCATACCGAAACAATCAGCCGGCACCACTGCCTATGTCTATCGAGACCAGCGAGCAGTGGGTCAAGAGTGCACCCCAGGAGAACGTGGTGTAAATAACTGACTCCATCTGCTTCGGTACAGAACAGCCCCAACTCATCACAGGGAACCAAAGAGCCTCCATGGGCAGCGAAGGGGCCTTCTGCATCCATCCAGGGAGCTGGCACTAGAAGAAGCCAAACAGGCTCTCAGTGTTTATGCTGTCAGGCTCCGAGGTATTAATCTTCATCCCGAAACACATTCCTCACAGAACACTTCTGTGCTTCAAACTGTATCATCAGGAGAGCTAGGAAATAAAAATCGGGAGGATGATGGGGCGCAGCCCTGCCTTGCATACAGCAGCAACCACCCCCCATGCCTGGGATGTCTCCCAGGAGGCAGCAGGACACTGCGCAGTGCTGCTCTGTTTTCATCCTGCCATGGGGCATCTGAAAGGAAGGATTATATCCCTGTCCACTGCCAGCTCGCTGTCATGTGGGGAAGGTGTGGGGAAGCAAAGAGGTTGTTTCAAACCCAAGCTGGAAATTTTCCTTCCCGTGTTCCCTCAAGCGGGCTCAGAATTTCGGAGCAATAAATGGTCAGCAGAGAAAATGATGTTGGGCACTGCTGGTGTATGTAGGTATCAGAGCGAGATATAAACAGGACCATCCCCAGATTGTCACCTCCTCTCCCCTCCAAATATTACGCACAAGCAGTCAGAGCTCTAACAGTCTTTCGGGAATGGGGGTCCACCTCCTCACCCCTCCCTCAGTTAATGGATCAAAATTTAGACACCCAAGTGAACTTCAGCTTTGAAATACAGACTTGTTTTTGTCTCCTCAGTGTCCACACAAACACTTTCAAGAGGAACTTGGCATTTTGGATGCCTCTAATTTTGAGGTTTGTCCAAGGAGGGATTCCATCAGGGCGCTGGGACAATGCTGAGCTCTACCCACCCATCATGTCCCTGTGCTTTGTCTCGAGTCCCTTCTAAAATTAAGGTACCACAAAATAGAAGAAAATTCTGCAAATCTGGCCACAGACACTGACTTTATTCTCATCTAGTGCTCCTTTTGTCCTACAAACAGTATTTCTTCAGCCCTCAGGCTAGCCAGACTCTATTCTCAGGCCTCCCCCCCCCCCCCCCC
>NW_020799091.1:1846093-1862979 GCF_003259725.1 Athene cunicularia | reverse complement strand
CCCCCCCCCTTTTTTTTTTTTTTTTTAATACATTTGTTGCTTTCATTGTAGCCTCTGAGAACTGTTTTTCCCTTGCAACAGCGATGTTTACAGCTCCTTTCGCCCAGAAACACCACAACTTTTTAACTGCTGTCAGGGTGGCAAAGGAAGCAAAGCTTTGGTTATGCACGGGGAAAGACACTAGTATAAAAAAAAAAAACAAAAAACAAAAAAAAAACCCAAAAAACCCAAAACCAGTGAATTTGCCCTGAGACTGGTCTTTTTCCTAGGTCCCCTCCTCTCTTGCAGTTTGGATGGAGCCCTTGGAAGATGATGGAACAGCCAGTGGACCTACAGTCCCATCAGCTGAGGGATCAGAGGGGAACCACAAGCAACTCCCAGCTGTGAGTACACATGGCATTCCTTTCCCAGAAAGATATTCCACTGCCTGGGAGAAGAAAAAGCACTTGCAAGCCTTGATGACAACTTAAGCCCCTTGTTGGTCCTTCTCTCACAGAGAACTAAAGCGTGTGATCACTCACTCTCTATTGTTAGGTGATTGCTTCCTTGGTCACCTGGCATTTCTCTGAATCATACCAAAATCCTCGAAACATCTGGTTGTTTGAAGTGGATTGGCTGCCCTGGGTGACAGAGAAAGCTCAGAAGATGAACCCAAGAATAAACTCCCAGGGCTAAATAAAGGGACTACTTCTTGCACGTCCCCTGGTGTGCCATTCAACAAAACAGATTTGTTAACAGTGATGGGAGCTGTAATTCACCATCTCTAATAGAGAGCAAAGAAACATGATCTTTTAAGTGTGATGCCAAGAAACCTTCTCCCTCACCAATTTAGTACTAGCACATGGTCCAAACTTCTGGGGCAGCTTTGAGTCCTGGTCTGGAGCTGTCCCACATGGTAGATAGAAGAAGCTGGAATGTCTGGAAGAGATGTCCAACCTGCTCTGCTAGAGAGAACAGGGTAAAGCAGAACAAAAGGAAATCTGAAGGCAGTTTTCTTTGCCTTATGGTTCTTATTGTTCCTGGCTGCCCTTGCTTCTCTTGCTCATAAGCTCCTCTGAAATTTGAAAGGCAACAAAACTGAGGACCTCACAAAACCCCCTGTCACCTGGAAAAGGGGGTTTGAGAAGACAAAAGACACCAGGAAATTTTTAGGAAAAAATAGGAGGCAATGAAGGCTATCCTGGATGGGGGGGATGGAGCTTTAGGGAGTTTGTGTTTCCTTCTTGTGCCTTCAGGAGAGTGTAAGCCAGGGGGAGAGGATGACACTGCTCTCTACCCACCTATCTGGGGTGCTGGACGCTACCAGCTCCTGCAGAGGGGGATGGAGAAGAAATGATATATGATGCAGACTTTACTGGATTTACAACTCTGACAGCAAACAGGTTTCTTGGGGCTGCTCATTCAATCTACAGCCCAAATGGTGGCTGATTCAGACAGGAAAATGTCCATGAAAGCGAGGCCTCCTACAGTCCTCGTCTCTGACAGCGTGACAGTGCTGCAGCAGGGTCACACTCGGTGTGTGAGACCAGGGAGCAGGAAAGTGATAGGAGGTGGTGTCCCCTCAGGGACCACTTACACATCAGCAGATGTTTTCACAAGGCTTGAAGGTTCTAAACCAAAGCACATGTCATATGCCAGCTCTAGTAGGCTTGACTCTGGCTAGCTTGGGTAGCAACACCAGAAAAATCCCGTGGTCAGAGATTTAGCCTGGGCTGTTGTCAGCGGTGTTATCCCAAACCTCCCCATGGCTTTTAGATCTGGGGAGGGGTGCTTCATTCCTTCACCTTCTTGGTTCCACACTTTTCCCACTACAAACAAGACCTGGTAGTGATGTGCCTACGAGGCTATAACAGCAGCTTCCCAAATATTTAAGGTGCAGATCTGAGAGACCGACTCCTTTGCAGTGTGCACCACGATTTGTCTGAGGAGGGCTGGGATTTCCGTGTCCAGTGGCACCCAGGACTTGCATTTCCATCTTGATGGAGCAATAACTTGGCAACACCCTGAGAAATCCTAGGTGTATTATAGCCTGCTGAGTTTCTCCTCTTAAAAGTGCAAGCAAACCGTAAGTCAAATTTTCATCTTGTTTGCTCTCAAGCTCCCCAAAATAAGGAGGACAGTACAACCCATGGAGATGACAGCTCGTGAAATGCATAAATCTCCACCTCATTTCTGATTTTTAGTGAGATATTGTTTCTACTTCATGACTTTCCCAATTTTTTTCACCCTCCCACCTGCCAGCTATAATATACATGTATTTGCTCTTTCTTGTCCTGCTGCTGATCTCCTGAGACCCTGCAGCCTGTGAAGGTTTTTTGATGGGGAATAAAGCACTGTCAATTCAAGGGACAAGCCCACACCTGTTCTGCAAACAGCTGGAGTGGTGTTGGAGTGGTGAACATCACTGCCTCTCCCTTCTCCTCCCCTGGCCAACTTCTCTCTATCCCTCTCTGCCAAAATCACTCTGGGGATAAGATGTGTTTGCCATGGATGCTCTGATTCCTCCTGTGCACTCAGCCAGTTCTGCGTGCAACCACCAGGGTCCAAGCAGATTGACTTTATGCAACCAGGGGATGCCCACCTCATTTAACATGACTCACCCTGGCAAGGGGCTTCTCGAGCATCAGAGAGGTCTGTAACAGCCTGTTGGCTTTGGCCTCTGTTGAAGGAGCAACAGCCCATCACTCTTCTCCTGGTGTCCATTTGAGAAATGGGGATTATGTTTTTCTTGTGCTCTGTTTTAAGAGAAATGGCAGAAAGTGATTTACCTTAGAAAATTTTTGATGCCAAGACAATTCCCTCTGTCTGCACCCTAGTTCCCTGCAGACACCATCCCCATGTGGTCTGGAGTGGATCTCCCTTTTCCCCCAGTGCCCAGGACCCGCCATTCTCTTTGCGAGACATAGAAAAGAAGTGGCATAAACTTTTCTGTCTCTCCTGTATGCTCTATATATGGAGTCGTGAGCACAGCTGGAAATAATGCAGGCGAGCATGTGAGCTCACGAGAAGTTTCCATGGAAGCCATGGCATTAAAACCCTCCGGGCTTTGATGGCGATATCATCCCTGAGACCTCGCAGCTTTACTGGGAGTGTAATGAAATTGGAATGGTGCGGCAGCCCATACGTAGAGAAGGAATTCGAGACATTAAGCCAAGGGTGGATTAAGGTTAAATGGGTCCCAGATCCACCCGAATATTGCCCCACCAGAAAGAAAATTTCCCGACCTCCCAGGACTTCATCCTTCCCCTGAAGAGAAGTGGTCAATCCTCCACAGCCTATGGTTACTCTCCATCCAGGTAAAACCTGCTGCTTGATTCTTTCACAAAGCATTTTCTCTTCCCCACCAGTGATTTCCAGTTGTCATTCCAGGATGCAGGCTCCATTCCTGTGAACGTTGTGCCTGCAAGATTATAGGATGTGTTTGAGCAATGGAGCACACGAATGACCCACACCTGCAAGAGAAGGATGGGATAAAAGACCCATCACTTGTCACCTGCAGACTTTTGAGTCAGACGTCACAGAGCCCTGGGAGAGTTTGGATCAGGCTTCTCTGCAGCTGTCGGCTGCCTCCATAGTTACCTGTACCTACAATTTCACTCTGAATAGCTGGGCATGCTGGGGAAATCCTGAGCTGCATCTGAGCATCCTGGACTGGGCTCAGGTCATGCCACAAATTCTGGTCTTACTTGTTGGCTTAGCCATTTGGTTGCAGACAGGTCATTAGAAAACTTTCTGGTGCATGGCGTTGTAACAGAATCACCCTCGCTTTCTTCTCTTTGTTTGGGGGGTAGAAGTAAGAGATTCCAGGGCTTTTCTCTTTTGCAACCACAAAACTAATTTTCTACATTAAAAAAAGAAAAAAAAAAGACCCAGCCACTCCTTCTGGGGGAAGGGATGGAGTTGGTAATGACTTACAGAGCTGTGAACCAGCAGCACAGAACAATAGGTCTCAGGCAGAGGATTTTAAAACAAATGAAGTCCAGCCTACAATAGCCCAGAGGCTTGGAAATAAATGATAGAGTCAATCTGAGAGAGAGATCTCACGACTGAAAATTAACATCTGATGCTGGCTGAACAAATTGTTCCTGGGGAGAAAAAAACTTGCCATCCTTGCAAAACTGGGAGCTCTGGTGGTTGCACCTCCCAGGAGACCATCTGTGGTCTGGGGTGGCCTGGAGTGAGGTTGTGTGCAGGGGAGCTCGTGCTGCTCCCACGCCAGCTGCTACAGTCCCCACAGCATCTGTCCCCACATCTGTGGGGCTTTGTATGTCGCGGTGGTCCCTTGATCCCTGAGAATGGCTGAGCCACATTAGCACCAAGAGGCATCACTGGGTCTGGCCTCTCCCTCGTAGGTTTTGATATTCAGCCTCCTTTCATGGCGCATGTGGTTTTGCTTTCAACTGTTTATTATGGTGACTTGTGTGCTCTGTGAGGAAAAGGAGCCGGGTCTACAGCTGATGGATGTGGTCCCACAATGCAAGAGAAATGTCACCTTTTCATTTTTCATTCTTTTTTGTTTTGTTTTTTAAAGATGGATCTGATTTCTTTTAAACTTTATTTTGATATTATGCAATCTTCCCACTTACACCATTAAAGACACAGACTCGAACAGCCTTTAGCTGTGCTTTCAACACAGTAATTTCTTGGGATAGCAAAGATGAGCTGGTTCCATGAAAAACCTCAAGGACATTCAGCTCTAATGATATTAAAATGAGGCAAATATCAATGGTAAAGAACAAGAACGTTTCCTGGCGCTGTTTGACATCTTTGTCAGCAACATGGACAGTGGGGCTGAGCCCACCCTCAGCCCGTTCCCCCCGACCCCGAGCTGTGTGGGGCGGTGACACGCTGGAGGGAAGGGATCCATCCCGAGGGACCTGGGCAGGCTGGAGAGGGGGGACCCTCTGAACCTCAGGGAGGGCAACAAGGCCGAGGGCAAGGTCCTGCCCAGGGGTCGGGGCAATCCCAGGCACAAATCCAGGCTGGGCCAGGAGGGGCTGGAGAGCAGCCCCAAGGAGAAGGACTTGGGGGGCTGGGGGTGCAAACTGCCTGTGAGCCAGCACCGTGCGCTGGCAGCCCAGAAAGGCCCCGTGTGCTGGGCTGCACCCAGAGCAGGGGGGGCAGCAGGGCCAGGGGGAGATTCTCCCCCTCTGCTCCGCTCTGGGAGACCCCCCTGCAGGGCTGGGTCCAGCTCGGGGGCACCAACTGCAGAAGGACACGGACCTGCTCCAGCGGGGCCAGAGGAGCCACGGAGATGCTGGGGGGGCTGGAGCCCCCCTGTGAGGACAGGCTGGGAGAGTTGGGGGGTTCAGCTGGAGAAGAGAAGGCTCCGGGGAGACCTTAGAGCGGCCTCCCAGGGCTGAAAGGGGCTGCAGGAACGGGGGGAGGGACTCCTCATCAGGGGGTGTAGGGATAGAACGACGGGCAGCAGTTTTAATATGAAAGAGGGGAGGTTTAGATGAGATCTAAGGCAGAAATTGTTCCCTGTGAGGGGGGTGAGGCCCTGGCACAGGCTGCCCAGAGAAGCTGTGGCTGCCCCCTCCCTGGAAGGGTTCAAGACCAGGTTGGACGGGGCTTTGGGCAACCTGGGCTAGTGGAAGGTGGCCCTGCCCGGGGCAGGGGGTTGGAACTGCATGAGCTTTCAGGTTCCTTCCAACCCAAACCAGTCTGTGATTCCTATTCTATTCTAATTCTATTCTATTCTATTCTATTCTATTCTATTCTATTCTATTCTATTCTATTCTATTCTATTCTATTCTATTCTATTCTATTCTATTCTATTCTATTCTATTCTATTCTATTCTATTCTATTCTATTCTATTCTATTCTATTCTATTCTATTCTATTCTATTCTATTCTATTCTATTCTATTCTATTCTATTCTATTCTATTCTATTCTATTCTATTCTATTCTATTCTATTCTATTCTATTCTATTCTATTCTATTCTATTCTATTCTATTCTATTCTATTCTATTCTATTCTATTCTATTCTATTCTATTCTATTCTATTCTATTCTATTCTATTCTATTCTATTCTATTCTATTCTATTCTATTCTATTCTATTCTATTCTATTCTATTCTATTCTATTCTATTCTATTCTATTCTATTCTATTCTATTCTATTCTATTCTATTCTATTCTATTCTATTCTATTCTATTCTATTCTATTCTATTCTATTCTATTCTATTCTATTCTATTCTATTCTATTCTATTCTATTCTATTCTATTCTATTCTATTCTATTCTATTCTATTCTATTCTATTCTATTCTATTCTATTCTATTCTATTCTATTCTATTCTATTCTATTCTATTCTATTCTATTCTATTCTATTCTATTCTATTCTATTCTATTCTAAAGAATCTTGCTCTTCACTACTACCTTCCACCTAGAGACAGCCCCGTTACAAACAGATCCGACCCCCTGACTGAATTTGCAAAGTCACCTCATTTCCCTTTTAGAAGTGCAAAAAGGGAGAGAAGTCAGCATTGCTTAAATTTCTTCTTGCTTCTGTAGCTACAAATGGCAAGTTTGCACAGATCTGAGCAGTGCAGGATCAGACCCGGAGAGTGTGCAGGGGCCCAGAGCATTTTGCATTTCTTTTGCATTTTCATCTTTCACTGCTCTGGTCTGTCTCAGTGTGTTTCATCCCATGAAGCTGTCTGTCCTCAGACCCAGAATGTTACTGCAATATGTATTTTTTTTATTTTTGTTTCTCACAGTGTTTCTGTCCCAGCCCAGAAGCAGCATGAATAGCGGGGTGTGTTCAGCCTCAGCGCTGGAAGGCACTGACGGGGGCCAGAGGGTCCTGCCTTTGCTAGATGTGGCTTCACATTGCACCCTGAGAATATCCAGAAAAGTGACATTTCATCCACCAAAATAAAAGTAAAATTAATGACCCCTACTCACATTAATTTTGGAAAGAAATTCACATGCACCCAAACCTTCTGAGAACGCTCTGTTTTCCATCTAGCTCCTCATCCAGTCATAACTGACTAAACTACTTTATATGCCCTTGGATTCTGGCCCAGAAAATGTGTGGTTTCTTAAAATATATATGTATACACTACTTTAATACCAGCCAATACCTTCTGAAATGTAGGTGGCCAGAAAGGCATTGGCTGATCTTTTCCTATTACATATTTTAAAAATGAGTTGACATTCGTATATAAATTCTGCGTAAGCTTCATGGAGTTTTAGTAGCAATATTGAAAGGGAATGTCAACAACCGCTTAGCTGCTAATATGGGCTGGAGATAATAACTAAGGTAGCTGGGCAAATTGTATTTCCAGGAAATTTTGTCAGTTATGCAAAAATGAACAGCTTGGAAAAAAAAAATTAAAAAAATAAAATCTTTATTTCTTTTCATGAAAGAAATAGGTACTGTGAGGTCGAAAGGAAATTTGAAAATGGATGTATAGGGTCCTAATTTACTTTAATATTTCCTGTGTAAAGTCTTAAAGTTAAAGATTGATTTTTCCAATAAACATTACAAGCATAATGACCTGGAGGTATGATCACAGATCACGTACCAGATGGAGAGCCATGGAAAAAGAGCTACTGCTGTTAGAATGGGTTTTATCTTTTTTTTTTTTTTTTTTCATGGGGAATCCTGCAGTAGTTTAAAAGAAAAGGATTAAACTCTGAAGCATGCAGTAAGAAAGACTCCCTTACTAATGTATGAATAAAACTGGAAGAATTTGGCCCAGAAATAAACTTGCTTAGGAAAGGAAAAAGTACATATATCAAATTTAATTGAAATTTCAAGGGGATTTCTGATACACAAATTACGTTTATAATTTGGTCCCAGCATCATAAATACAGTAATCATGAAGTTTCGGTCAAAACTTTTGTTTTCCCAACAAAAGGAAGTGCAAGTTTTCACAGAAATTAAAACTTCTGTCGGAGTTCTGACTTCAGCACAGTCCCACGTTCAAACTGAGCAGGCACATTCAGACGATGGCCAGGGTCCGTGTGTTTGCACCTTCACAGAATGGAACATGCTGACCTATTGTTAAGCTGTTTTCATACAACAAAACATGGGGCATATATGTTTTCATCCTAGAAAACATTAAGGAATCTTAACAAGATGGATTCCAAATGAAATTAGGTGGTTTTCTTGAACTCAGTCTTTTTTGATGGGTTATATAATATATATATATATATATATTTTTTTTTTATTATTTTTTTTTTAATTTTTTTTTTTTTCCTGGTGCATTTTAGTGAGTTTGCACATTCAGATTTCAAGTGGTGCAAGCTACCACATTGAATTCTGTCCTCCTAGAGCAGAAAAGCAAGTCTCACTCACTTTAATTACCACCCTAAACATACTGATAAATGCATTAGGGAGACATCCTATTTTCTGACTGCCTTCTCCCTCTAGGAGCAAGCAATTTGGGACGGAGCAACAAATTCCAGGGCAGAAAATGGGCAGACAGTCAGGTTAGAGCCATGACTCGACAGATCAGAGCCACCGTTTTTATAAGTTAATGTTCCTTTGGTCTCTACAGGGGACTGGGGATCTCTGTCTGTACCCGATTTCACTCTCTCTTGGCTGAGTGTTTGCATATTTATTTCGTGCTCACTTCTGCCATAATGAGCCTTCCCTGTAGGAATAATTACTCGTGCTCCTGGGTGCATGCAGCAGGATGTATTCTTGCATCTGTCAACCTCTAAATCCTGATTCCACCCTCCCACCTTACAGCTGCTGCCTGTGATTTCAATCTTCTCTTTGGGGTTTGAAGAAGAATATTTTTGTCCCCAGGCTCATCCAGCTTAGTGAGGAGACCTGACCATTTCTGGAGAAGGTCGGTGCATCCGTGCATTAGTGCTTACGGCTCCTTCACCATGTCATCAGCTGTGACAAGGCCTCTGAGCCACCCCAGGGGTGCTGCACGTGTTGTCATCCCGGCTGTGTGCTCCTGGGCAAAAGGGACCTTTCACCCAGGACATTTTTTGGTGCATCTGACAGATGGTCCTCCCTACAATAACCCAGGTGCATGCAGCTGAGAGGGCTGAAAAAGCACCTGCTCTCCTGCCTGTTGCATTCAGAGCCCTCCTAGGATATCTCTTTTGGCTTTTGTTGGGATAAATGCATGAAATGACATCTTCTCTTTCATCTCACCCCACCCTCTCCAGCATGGAATAAAGATCAATGGCAGTTGGACAACCAAAGAGTGTGAACCTCATCACGAGAAGGAAGGAGGCAGAGGGAAAAGCCGTGAAAATGTATATTGTTCCCAGCAACCTTAGAGAATATTTAAAACACCACAATGGAACCTGACTCCTTCTGAAAACCTCCAAAGCACTTAAAAATGGGAATCCGGTCTCTCGCCCCCTCTCCACCCCACATACTCTGAAGTATATAACAATAGAAACTCTGTTCCTACGGGTTCCCCTACAAATGACCCCTGGAAAGCATTGACTGCTTCCTGTAGGCTCCTGCCATCATCCCTTCCCCAGTAATATCTGCATCTGCTTCCAGATCTGTAATCACATTTCCTTAATTGAGCTGTGAAGTAGGATTTACGTGACTCCATTTAGATTTCGTCGCTTGCCAATAAGGAGATAGTTATTTCAAATTAGACACCAGGAACGTGAGATTCTGATCTAAGGGAGAATCTAATATCTAATAATATGTGCCTGGCCATAGGTGATAATTTAAGATGAGTTTACGGAGCCCCTGTAATTACATTTTCTATGTGTGCTTTGTTGTGGTTACCAGGTAACTGCGAAGTGATTACATGAATATTTATGCTTGGCAGGTTAGACACTGCTGATACACAGGATTAGCATCGTTTTTTCCCCCTTGTAATTCTTTGTGCCAATATCTGGGACTCATATCAGGATAAAGGCGCCTCACTAGCAAAAAAAAAAAGCCAAACACTAATGCCATGCTTCTTATCTGAGGCATTAATTTGCTTTTCCCTGAAGCACAGCACCGGCATTTTGAAATACAAATCGGTCTTTCCTCCCTCTGTGATACATCCAGGATAGTTTAAGTCAGGTTGGAAATCTCCAGTCTTGCCTTTTGTAGAGGTTGTGCAATGTGTCGCAGAGGACCATTTCTGCCTAACCTATAAAACTTTGTGTATGTTCGTATGTGTGTGTGTGTGTATGGACATGGCAGTGGTTTAGCCTGCTCCTGTTGGGGAATACAAACATAAAAAAACATAAAGACACAGCAGCAAGTCACCAAGGCAAGGGCGTGAAGTTGCAGTGTGTCATACTGCCCACATCCATGCTCTTACCCTGTGGTAAGCGTGAGGTAATGGGAGGTGAAATCATGCCCTTAATTAAAGAGAGTGAAGCTGGCTCGTGTTTGCTGTGGTATGGGAGGGTGTACAACGTGCCATCCCTCAGACCAGCTTGTCCCCTCACCAAATCCATCACGACCCTTTTGCGGGCCCCCAGCCAACATCAGTGTGGAGCCACATCCTTGGATAACTGCACGAATTTGGGGGTAACACGGAGCTTTGGGGTGTCCAGCTGGTTTGCTCCTCCCCCTAGATGGCACAGCAAGGACAGTTTGGAGAAGGGACGTTTTGGGGAGCCATTCCGCCTGGTTCCCACCCGATCAGATGAGCATCAAGTGGCAGCTGGGATGCGGATCTTGAGAGCAAGGACATGATGTGGCAGGGCTGTCATCTCCCTCCCATCTACTCTTATCAAGCAGTGAGACCCAAATCAGCCATCTCGCCACAGCGCTTGGGGATCTTCCTCCACAGTCCCCATTCTTTTGGGAACACATGAGCTGCAAAGCCTCTCAGCTGCTGGCCTGCCCTGTTACTACTCAGTATCTATTAACAGCCGCAGCAGACAGGACAAGCAGAAAGGACCTGCAGTGACAGGACAAGAGGTAATGGTTTTAAATTAAAAGAGGGGAGATTCAGACTAGATATAAGGAAGAAATATTTTACAATGAAGGTGGTGAAACACTGGCACAGGTTGCTCAGAAAGGTGGCAGATGCCCCATCCCTGGAAAGATTGCAGGTCAGGTTGGACGGGGCTCTGAGCCACCTGGTTGAGCTCAAGATGTCCCTGCTGACTGCAGGAGGGTTGGACTAGATGGTCTCTTCCAACTCAAACCATCCTGTGATTCTATGACTCTACAGAAGCAACCAACCTGCAAAACTCCAGCTGATAATGAAGAACTGGCCTTTTGCTTTTGCCCCCCATGACATCTACAAGGGTCAATGCAATGATGTATACTGCTAAAGAGCCCTAAAACGGAGCAACCTCTTCCAAACTGTCTACTGGAAAGGGCTTGGCTGCAGAAGACCCCTTGCTTTCTGCAGACAAGGGAAAGTTGAAGAGAGCAAAGCTGGAAGAGAACCATCGGGTTGAGTGCTCGTGGTATAAATAGCTTATTCGCCAGCTAATCTGGTCTGGTCTCTGATGTGAGTGTTACCCAAGTTTGACATGAGCTCAGTGAGAATTGCTCTTAGTCATGGACCTGATTTTCTTCTCAGCATCTTTCACTGAACCTGATCAAGCTCCCCTAAGTCAGGAAGAACAACCCAACTGTGTTCCCAGGTCAGGAGAGAGGGAATGGTGATCAAAACAAGCCTGGGCAGCACTTACCCTCCCCTCAGATCTGACAGCATCACTGAAGAACCCATACAGATATTACACAGGGCGTCACGCACTTTCACGGTGTTATGATAACCCAGGTCTAGTCACTTCAAGTTTAGGCAGGGATTTGGTGGCCAGCGGTTTCAGAAATTACTTTTATTTTGCCAGCATTTGTGAGCAGGCTGCTGTTTGCAGTGGAAAGGGTCTGCCTGCAAAACATGAATCTGCAAAATGAGCAATGGGGCTGAACGCTTGGGATCTGATTTATTTCTGAGGGCCCCGCGTGGAGCTTTCGGAGTGCAGAAACCTGCACCAGAGGAAGAGGAAATTATCTGAAGGGAGTCTGCTTTTAAGTAGAGAAGAAATCATTTGCTGAATGTTTTAGATACTGTTGATGTTCTCAGATTTAAGGCATGAAAAGAAACCATTTCTAGCAGCAAGGCTGTGAGCAGGAGCCATCTCTTTGATCTGTATCTGCACTCAGTGGGGTGGGGTCCATGAATTACAAGGAAACATAATGCGCTGTCATTCTTAAATAAAAACACACCAGCTAATTAAATTGAGGCCCAGTGACCAAGTGACTAGTCTGCAAGTTTGAAAATCTCTATCCTGTGCAGCTCTGCAGCTTGGGGTAAGTCACTTAACCTCTGTGTTTCCCAGACCCCCTCCCTGTAGCCTCCTTGTCTACAGATGAAAAATTATGATTTACACAGAACTGTATGAACATTTTTTCCTCATCCTTCAGGACTTGGACTCTGACATTCATCAGACCTGCACCCCCTGACATAGCATATGGTTGGCCTCCACATGTCCTCAGTCAGCCAGGCTGCTGTCTGGGCGTGCTGCTGCTAGGCTCTCTGCTGGTCATCACAGAGTCAAAGGTTTGGAGACCCAAACCTCTGGGTCAAGCAGGGAGCGTGGTCCCACGAGACCATGGGAAACAATCTCATTCTTCTTCTCCTACGCTGTGGTGGGCCATCCAGAACCTCCCCAAACGGCGTCTTGACTTGGCCAGGATCTTTGTGTAAGAAATACACCACTAAGCATTAGCCTAACCCATCCTGGATGTATCGGATTGACAGCACATGCATATTTGGCCATCTAGATGGTCAGCAGTCCTCTGGAAGCCACAGCTTTAGGTGGGCTGCTGAATGTCTGGGACTCCAGCAGATCATTTATAAGAGTGGTAGATCATCATTAAAAAACAGGAAGAGCAATATCTCGCTTGTGAAATCAGCAAACGACCTCAGCAAGCAATAGAAGAAGAGATTACTCCCAAAGCAGTAAAATGACAGATTGCCAGTGAGACAACAGATAGCAAGTAAACCAGACAGAGCAGTAGATTAGGTTAAATGTAGTAGCTGGCCATGCAATTTGTGAAGGGGGGGTTGTCCAGTGCTGGTTTTTGCCACTGTAGTAATACCAACCTGGTGGGTAAAAGGTAAGTATACAACAACACCAGAACACATCCAGTTTCCAGGCACTGGAAATGTCTTTTCACCTGTAGAAAGGTTTCCCTGTTGGGTGGAGAACTGGAGTTTCACCACAGAAGAAGCTGCCCTCAAGTTCTGGTCATTTCTGGAGGGCAAAGCCAGATTTCAGTGCCAGCCCAAGAGGCATCTATAAAATTCTCTCACTCCATGTTCAAACCATAGGTTTTGTAGAAGAATTTTAATATAACTTCTGGTATATTTGAAATAGATTTTAAGGCCTAGTGAATTGTGTTCAGGATTTAGCAATCTTGTAATATTACCAAGGCAACCTGAATGCTGCTCAACAGGCCTGAAAAGTATTCTTATCCTGCTTCTTGTATAGTCCCAATCCAAGGCTGGTTTAAAACCCAGTCAAGCTAATCACACAGAGACAGTTTTAACAAAGGATGGTTAATTGACTAAACACAGGTGTTTTGCTAGCTTAAGAGATTTTAGTATACAGAAACTCCTTGCGCTACCTAAGCTTTTAATAGAACATCTTGAAGTCTTTCTCAGAATTGTGGGAGATGAAAACTAGTGGAAGAAAGATGAAGAAGATGATGACCTGAAAGATGACCCTGAAACTGAAACAAGGACTGGAACCAGAAGGGAAGAATTCAGTTAAGACAGGAGGTTGTAGTGGACTTTAATAAATGATGAGAATCAAGAACTAAAAGGTTGAGTGGAAACTTAAAAAGATTTTGAACTTAGGTAATAGATTTAGATATTGTATATAGACCGTGCGAGTCCTTCAGACATTTGCCATTCACTGCCGTGTTGGCCCAACTCTGAGTTGTTAATAAAGCAAACCTAGAGATACCCATGTCAGGTCATTCTGTTTCTTCCCTGAACAGTTTTCAGGGGCTGACATTTTTCTCTTTTTCTTTTTTCCAGCAGCATCTCAGAAGACTAAGACACTAAACTGATAAATGATTTTCAATCATATGACATCAGATCAGTTTGTAGGAGCCTTGGGGCCAGCAAGGAGGACTTGACCCTCTTATTTATAGCAGTCATGGCACAAGAACCACAGGATTCATCACCTCTAAATGAGATGAGACTTCCTTGGCTAGGACTGTGGCTGCTCCAGAAATTGTCTGTGGTCACTGGAGAAACCTTCAGCGAGCGATTCAGACTTCACTGCAGATGTCTGTCTTTTTCTATGGGTTAGGGAGAAGCCCCAGTGCAGCTACTATTCAAAATTATGTACCTCATTTAAGTTGGGTGCTCCTCTAGGTCAGTGAATGGGTGTCAATCTCCAACACACTCCTTAGCCTCACCGGGGGCTTGGGAAAATTGTTGTGTCAGATGCTCATTAGAAATAAATGGGACAGGGGTACTACAGAAAACATCATTCCTCAGATTAGGGCAGTGAATCACAATTTCCCATGTTACACTTTGGACCAATGCCTCTTGTCCCATCCCTGGGCACCTCTGAGGAGAGCCCATCTCTGTCTCCTCTGTAACCCCCCAGCAGGGAGCTGCAGAGAGCGACAAAATCCCCTTTGCCTTCTCTCCCACTGCACCCACCCAGCTCTCAGCCTTTCCTCACATGCCCTGAGCTCCCACCCCAGCCAGGATTTGCTTCTTCAGCTGCATCCCTTGCCAACCCCAGCAGTCTACAGGTTTGCATCACCCCATTTTGGAAGGATCTGCCTCTGTGTCCAGGCAGCTGGGGACCTCAGCGACACAGTTCCCCTTGGGCCACCCCAGCAGCGCTGACGTCTGCCGTGTCACCAGCTCGTGTGACATCCAGACGCTCAGCATCCCCAGTGCTGAAGATGCAATTACGATGCTGGGCAGTATCTGGACAAAATGCCTTTTTGCTGGGTACATTTGTGGTCCTTCTGCCTGGTCACCGCCCCATGGAAGAGCTTTCTACATCCCTTCCACATCCACCCTTTCCACATCCCACTGAAATCACAAGTGTGAAGACAACCCGCTCTGTAATTTCGAACTCTGAGACATCAGCAAGGGCCACTCCAGGTTTCTTCTCTCCATCCAGAGGTGCAAAACCTGGGACACCCAATGGCCCCCTGTGTAAATGAGACCAGGGTCTGGCACACAGTAAAGGGACCTGGTTTGCATTATCGAGTTTCCTTGAACATAGTCTGATTTATTAATTTTTGGAGCAATCTGTGCAGGACTGTATCCACTGAGTTAATTTTAAGTGGCTTTTTAAAGCAAACAAACACAGGATTTCAGCTATTCCTCCTCTGCTGTCTCATCTCTAGCTGACAGCTTGCTCCAGCAGGAAAATAGGACCCCACAAGGACTGCGTTTCACCGCTGTGTATCAAAACAAACACGCACACACACAAAAAAAGGGACCCGACCACTAACCTCAGACAGCTTCATTTATCACACACAGTGCCATCTTTTAAAGGGAACTGCCTGCCCTGCTGTGGCCGGCTCTTTCTCCCCCACCGGAGCATTTCATCAGCAAAACCAAGGACCTTCTGAGCAGCCAGGCTCAGCTCAGCTCGCGCCCCATGCACAAGGCGACTTTGTTCTGTGTGGAAGGATGCTGGCTGCCAGCCCCAGGCACCCCTCGGGGCATTGCTACAGGCTCCAGAGGTCCCCTTTGCCATGGAAGTCTGAAGGTTGCTGAGAAGCCACCAAGAAGAACCATCATGGGGAGCCACCACAGTTGACACAGGGGTCTCTGACCACCAGGTTCTTGCTGGAAAGCACTGGTCAAAGCCCAAATGGTCCAAACTGCCCCAAATTTGAGTTAGTAACAACACTGCTCTCTCTTAACAGCCCAGGGGCACGTTGTGAGGGAGCGTTGCTGTCAGCAGAGTTATGTGTCCACCACCTGGGACTTTGCAGCCACCTCGTGCTGCAGACCACGGCACAGCGAGACCCTCCGTGAGCCCCAGGATGGAGTTAGATGCTTGGGCACTGAGCAAGGCAGAGCATCCTCCGGAGCTCCATGGAACGGTTAGCTGTGCAGCACAGGATTCATGTTGGGAAAGGAACCATTCACTGTTTCCCCATGTTCTGAGAAGATTGGGGTGAGGGGGGGGGGAAAAAAAAAGGCAGATTGTTGATTTATATCCTAAATACTAATTTATATGACCCTGTCAAGCCCCTTTGCAATGGGGCTGCTTCTAGCACACACTTAACACACTGGTAAGTCCTTGCAGGAGCAGGGCCTGACTTCATGGCACCAGGTAAGTGCCTAATTGATACCTGCTAAGATGTTTTTTTTTTTTTTTAATTGTAACAACACTAAAAGTCTCTTTTATCTCATCTGCTGCTGGCACAGCACAAATAGCAGCAGGTGCGGATGGGTGGCAGCTCTGTTCTGCCTCGCGACAATGCGGGATTGTTTCCTGCAGTGGGCTGGGAAACAATGGAACTCATTCGGGGGAATCTGACATCTGCAAAATTTCATTTTCAGGGAAGTGATACCTATTCCAGAACAGTTTCAGAAACAGAGCCTTGGTGGAGAGAAAAAAATTTACATTGCTTTCCATGTGAAACTGTGTTGAACTGATTCTTGGGGAACCGCTCTCCCTTCTCTTCCTCCTGAAATACAAAGAAAAAAAAATATTGGGCTTTTCCAGATCCCATGGAAACACGGTGAGGGCAGCAGGGCCAGGGGGAGATTCTCCCCCTCTGCTCCGCTCTGGGAGACCCCCCTGCAGGGCTGGGTCCAGCTCGGGGGCACCAACAGCAGAAGGACACGGACCTGCTCCAGCGGGGCCAGAGGAGCCACGGAGATGCTGGGGGGGCTGGAGCCCCCCTGTGAGGACAGGCTGGGAGAGTTGGGGGGTTCAGCTGGAGAAGAGAAGGCTCCGGGGAGACCTTAGAGCGGCCCCCCAGGGCTGGA
>NW_020799091.1:1829794-1846043 GCF_003259725.1 Athene cunicularia | reverse complement strand
CCCCTTTCCTTCCCTTTTCTTCTCCCTCCCCCTGTAGAAAAATGCAGTGCTGAAAACTTGAAAATTTAAGGCAAAAAATCGCCGTCTGCTCCCCCCCCTTCCCAGCTCCGTCTGAACAAGCAGCCAAGCTGTTAAATGCTTTTACCTGCTGTGTCCAAGTCAAAAGTTAAATAATGTGTGAACGAATGTGGAAGGAAAACAAGAGGCAGAGAGGGACCACGGGAGAGAGCCCCTCTTACAACAGGATAATTGTTACATTATGAGAAACAAATAACACGCTGCTCCTCTCCAGGTCTGTGTCCGTGACATCTTGACAGGTACATCTGAAGTTAATTACGTGCCTCTCGTTGCGTTTTGCTCCACCACTGAGGCCAGATCCTGCAAACACGTGTCCCAGAGCATCACGCCCTGGCAGCCAGCGCTTGCTTTTCAGAGGCTAACGGGTTTGCAACGGGGTCGGTTTTGCTTTCCATGGGCCATCGTGGCTGCAAAAATGCCTTTGACAAGAGGCTGAGATATCCCCAAAAGCTGTGCCTGGTGGGTTGGATGTTGGAGTTGCGAGGCCTGCCTTCCACCCGTGCCTTTCCCCCTGTGGCTCTTGACAACATCTTTTCTTCTCGGGGCTTTTGTCCTGCTCCTTGATGCTGGAAAACTTTTGCTGTCTAAGCCAATGTGTTCCCATTTGCTTGGAGATGCTGGTTTAACCCTTCACATTTCCACCATTGCTGCATCTCCTTCACCACACCTTAAGTCCAAGCACTCCCTTCTCCAAACCCTCCACTGGACTGTCCATCCCACCTTCATCCCCGCAGCAGGGTGTCCTGGATATCTACAAAACATTTTTAAGCACTAGCAGTTGGGTCGATGTGGTAAATGAAAGGGCTCTTGATCACTTCTGGACGTGGATTAATCTCACCTGCATCAGTGAGCAGATCTCTCTGGTTGCCGTGAGCTGCCTGATGGAGAGTTTTCTGGAGGGCATTTAATCTGTCTTCCTCGGTGGTTGCATTCAGGAGAAGAGGTGCACAAAGTCCCTCTCTCTATGTTGACAACAAAGGGGAGCTGGACACGACTACCTTAGGTGGAGGGGGCTTGCTGATGAATGAGTTTGGTCAGGCGTCTCTTGCTCTGTGAGTGAAATGTGTCGGGCACTTGTTAAGGATGCTAATGTAGTCTCCTTGTTGTTTTAATATTGCTTTTATTGCGGTTCACATTCAAAGATATGAGGAGTTTGGGGAGCAGAGGGGTGATGTGGATTTTCCTTTCAACTCTTCCCCCAGACGCGTTTGTGATGCTGGATCTGGGTTTCTCGAAGGGAGGGAACAAGGAGAGGAGATGGTGTGTGTATGGTACAGAAGACACAACATCTCTTCCCCTGCCCACATTACATGGGAAGAGCCCAGGGCCACCCAGACCGACCCAGCAAAGTGGGTTTGTCTGCATTGCTGATCAGGAAGCCACCAGAAGATGAGCTTGAATCCATCCAGATGGTCCACACCATTCACCCTCTGCCCCCTGCTCAGCCTGGAGTGACCTTACTCAAGAATCCCCATGGGAAGGGAGCCTTAGTCTGAACCTGCTTTGTCCCCTGCTGTCCCATACATAGACTTATAGCACTATTCCAGCCGTCTTCACACCCTCAAGCATTGGTTTCATGCTGGAAAACACCACTCTGGTGGTCTGCAGCACAGCTCGCATATTATTTCAGACAGTGTGACTTGGCCAAAACACACAAAACAGTTGTTATGTCTTGGGGCCAGAGGGGCAGCACATGAGCTGGGGGAAAGCCGGCACCATGTGTGGTGGAGGAGGGATGTTCTCCAGACAGGGACAGCCCCGAGCGGTGCGGACACACACTGCTCCATACCCCTTGGCCTCAGGGCCAGGGATACTCTCTAGGCCTCTGTTATTAGGCAGCATAGACATGGCCTATGAATTCCACTGCTGGGAGCTTGTGTCTCTTTACAGAATCACAGAATCATCTAGGTTGGAAAGGACCTTGAAGATCATCCAGTCCGACCGTTAAGCCAGCACTGACAGTTCCCAACTCCACCAGATCCCTCAGCGCTAAGTTGACGCAACTCTTCAACCCCTCCAGGGATGGGGACTCCACCACCTCCCTGGGCAGCCCATTCCAACGCCCAACAACACCTTCTGGAAAGAAATACTTCCTCATATCTAGTCTAAACCTTCCCTGGTGCGTCTTCATCTGTACCCCAACATTAACCACAGCTCCTTGGGTGAAGATGTCTGGCTATGTCCACACCACCACGTTATGCAGAGTCAAAAAGTGCTGAAGACTTGCCATCCACAGTTCAAAAGATGGGTATTTTGGGGACTAGCTAAAGCCTGGCCCCACAGACCAAGTCTTGGTTGGTGTGTGGTAGGTGATCCCCTGGAGTGGGTCTTTGGTTTGGGTTTATTGTAAACTGAACCATCAATGCAGATGCAGACTCTCCCCTTGGAGAGACACGATGGTGAGGAAGACCATGAAAGGTTTTTCCCTCCCCCACCCCAAGTCTGTGTTCTTTGACTTTTGCTTCAACTTTGAAGTTCAAATAAAACCAGAAACTTGAAAGAAAACCTTATCTTAAATCTTCCCAGAGGCAACTTCACTCTTGCAGCCATAGCGAGACCACAAGCTGTTTGCTTGGGGTGGTGTACCCTGCCCTGCTCTTTCACGACGCTCAGCAGAGCCTCACCTCCATCTCAAACCCCAAGTCCAAATGATCTTCGTCTGCCCAGAGTTTTGCTTTTTATTCGCACCCCTCTAATAATGACATTACTATTCCCCTGGTCATCTTCGTCAATACAAATGAATGTCTACTGCGTATTTTTCTCTTAGAATGAATTTTGATGTGTCCCTTCAGCTATTCCTTTAAGGGACATTCAGGATTTACTATGATCAGTACTTTCTAATTTTCTGACTTGGTTGAAAAACTCCCCAAAAGAAAATAATCAATCGCAAGTAAATAAGCATTGCCACACACTCCACAACAAATTTACGATCTGGATACCCTAAAGACTTTTAAGTAAAGACCACATGTATTTTTTTTTCAAACATTTTATTTGGCAGGTGTTCCTGGAAGACCAGGACTCCGTGGTGAGATTGGGAACTGACTGAACAAGACCTGTAGCTGTGCTTATGAGATTGCAATAATTTTTTAAGAGTCTCGGAGAAAACACCAAGCAAAATAGTTTGAAATTATGTTGAAGATACTTTCTCAAGATTTATTTTTTTTTTCCCCAGAGCCCAAATATATCACACAAGACTCTCGTCTTTCTATCACTCACAGAGAGAAAGGATGGTAACTCACTGTTGTTCACTCCTCTGAGTAGACCTGCCTCTAGCCCATCATACATTTTTAATATTAGTCCTTAAAACACTCCAGGTACAGTTCTAGATGCTGGAGGGATTTCAGAAATGCTTTTGTGCTGCATGCCAAAATGCTAAAAGCAGGGCTAGATTGTGTCATCAGTTTTCAATCAAGCCTCTCTGTGCCTCTTTTTGTAAGCTGCTAAAAAAATTACACATACAATGGTGAGCAAAGACTTTCCATATAGCTTAAAATATGAGGTTCCTCATCATAACTGCTATAGGTGGTTTGGGGTGTTCTGCTGAAGGACCTGGTCCTGCCTGGGTTCATATGGCAGTGGCAAGAAGAGGGGAATACTTTTGCTTGGCTTAGTTTGCACGTTTGCTCTGTTTTGCACCAAATTTGATCATCATATTTTACAATTCCATCCCAAGCAGGAAATCTAGACTATGGATCAGTGGCTGCCCTAATTTTTATTGGCAAATCATGATCTTTATTGGTGGAATTATGAGCTAGCTGGACTTTACAGTCTTTGTGTAATGAAGCCAATATATTACTACCAGCATGATGTTTTAAATTTAATGTAGCAAAGAACAAAGGTAGCTTTCTTCTTTCTTTCCTTCTCTCTCTTTCTTTCCTTCTCTCTCTCCCTTCTTTCTTTTTTTTTTATCTTATTTTCTTCCCTCTTGTTCTCCTTCCTTCCTTCCTTCCTTCCTTCCTTCCTTCCTTCCTTCCTTCCTTCCTTTCTGTTGGAAAAGACCCTTAAGATCCTTGAGTTCAACCATTAACCTAACACTGCCAAGTTCACCACTAAACCATGTCCCTTCTGTACTGGCAGTAGGCCAGTCACTCCAACATGGACACAGTCACTTTGACAAAAGAGCTTGGTATTAGAAAAAAAAAAAAAAAAGAAAAAAAAAGAAAAGGACAAATACTAGCAAGATGAAGTGTTTTTGCTGGTGCAGCTGTGGTGAGAACTGCATCTCTAACCATCTTGGTCCCATTAATATATGAGATGGCACCCTAAATCTTGAGATCACAAATACAGAATTCACTCTGGACTTTTCTGTTCTGTTTTCCGAACCAGAGATCCAAATTTCCAAAAGCATCCTTGCAGCACTGGTGATTATGCTAGTCTGAAATGGGAAAGGCTTATTCAAATCCCCTGCAGAGGAGTGTTTGGTAGGGATGCCACTGTCCATCACCTTCAGAGGAAGCAGAGCCAGCTGGATTGGGCACCCACTTTCAAGAACAATGGAGAAGAGTCAGATGAATCAAATCTTTTGTGGGTAAGGAAGACAGTACCAACTACTGCCTGAAATGTAGCAGTACCTAACTAAAAGGTGACCTCAGCTCCAGGGCTCACAATTGACCTTTGGAGAATCCTCATTCCCTCCACTGACTATGGAAGACCCAAAGAATCTCAGACAATTACTCTAAGTGCTTAAAATTATCTGCTGTGACTAATTCCTCTCCCTTCACATCCCCTCAGGCTCTGCCCCAAAGAGTTAGAATCAGGACAGGAAGGTCAAGGAGAGGAATAGGGACATGAGGTGAAATCATGGGCATGGCAACACCCCCAGATACTGCTGGAGCAGGCAACACAGTCCCAGCATCTCTGTTTCTAAACCAGGATCAAACCCACCAAATCCCTCAGCAGCAATAAGCTCCAGCAGGACTTTGTGTTTCTCTTCCAAAAAGTTAAAAAAAAAAACCCAAAACCACAACAAACAAACACCAAACCCCAGCCCTTTTTGTGATTTTTTTATTTTTTCAGGATGGGAGTGATCACAGCGGTGATGTGAGGGATGAGAAGGATCAGGCCCCCAGTGCTGCTGGAGGTGGTGCTGGAGTCAGAGGAGCACATCTGGCTCCTCAGATACTGGGACGGGTTGGCAGCACGAGCAGCAAGAGCGAGCCATGATTTATTTGTAAACCATGCAGAGTTACAGTGGTGTCCACCGCAGCACAATAAACATCGAGTCCCACAATACCAGTTTTACAGTCTCTACCCAGACCAAAGCCTCGCTTTAATATTGCTTGCACATAATCTTCAGTTTGTAACATTTACTTAATTCCTTATTGTTAAAAACCCCAGAGGAAGGTATAGGCTAGTCCTAACCTCTTCTGGACTGCAGTTCCAAGCTATTAATCTGTCATGTCAGCATATTTTATTAATACCGTTTTCCTGCGGACGATAGGTGGAATACATCATAAGTCACTTACCATCTGCTGTGTAAGTGCGTTGTAAAGTATCTTTCTTCCATAGATTATTGCTTTGATAGATTAGGGGTTTGTACAGCCATGATACCTCATCCCATCAATTTTAAGCTCCCAGGAGAGCCCTCACGGCTGAAGTATCTGATCAATGCAAACGTCTTTAATGGAATATCACTGTGTCCCCGCAGGCTAAGACAGTGCTATTACACTGGCTTTCCAGATGAGGACAGAGTGTCCCGGTTTTGTGCTGCCTTGTTTTAATTAAGAGTGTTTTTCCCTTCTCCTCCATCCCTAGGCAATGGGGAGAGATAATCAGGTTTAGAGGGGAACAGCCTTTTCTCCAGGCTGAATTGGGGATGGATCTGGGACTGGAAGCTTTCCTAGAGGTGTGCTGTAGCATTCCAGCCACCAAACCATCTTCTGTGCTCATTGGAGCCTGAACACGTCTACACCACCAGATTTTATGGGCAGAGCTGCATCAGTGTGCTGGGCGACCCACAGACCCTCCCAGATCATCAGCGGCCGTGGGAGCAAAGCTCATACGCTGCCATCAGAATCCACCTCACACTGTATTTAAACCTGGCAGTTTAAGTATAAAGAACTGTATTGAGATAAAAAATGAGAAAGAGGGAGGCAGCACAACAGAAAGGGTTTATTTCCAGCCTAGGGAAGATATGTAAAGAAGGTGGGCTGAACTGGAAGTGTGCTTTCTCCATCCCACCATAACTGAAAGATAGTGTCTCTCGCTTTCATCGGGCTTTTTTTTTTACACATTTACAGAGATGGGGAACCCATGGGCAGCCCTGACACAATGTCTACTGCTTGGTGGCTACTTTTTTCCACCAGTAAGTCTTTGTGCATGGTGCAGTTGTGTCAGTGCTGTGCTCAACATTATTGAGCCCTCACCTTGGTTTCATCTTGAGGAGGTGACTGAAAAGTTTTCTGAGCTGCTGGTACATTTGAGCCACTGAATGGATGAGTCTGGCCACAGGAATCGGTGGTTTCTGGTGGGCTGGAGCTGCTGTCAGACCTGCAAACCACCTGAACTTAAGTGGTCCTTTGGGGAAAACTCAAGTCTCTCTGGAGGAGAGCTTGGAAAACAAGGGCTGATCAAAGGCTTGATTCAGCAAGATGTAGAACAAAGGGGACAAGGTGCTTTTGAATGACATACATCTGGTAAAACTTAATGAGTGTGGGGTTTTGTAAGAAAGTATGCATTAAATACATTAAGAAATTCAGTGTGAAGAGCTCAGGCATAAATCAAATGTGAGACACCCGTGAGGATGGGGAATAAAGACGTCAATCAAAGGAATAAGGCATATCAACCTGTAGTCAAAGAGATGCCAAGGGGACTGTGGCGGTTGGGATCTGGCATTGCCCACCTGGATTTTCCCTGCACCTTGGTCCCTGGATACCCCAAACCAAAGTGGACCACCCCTTCTTGCTCCGCCTAAGGACTCATCTCCCACACCTTGGCATATTCAGCACCCCAAAGCTCACATCTACCTGAAAGCAGTTCAGCATCCTCAGGGTTAAATCAGGTTTGGTATCTAACCAAGACCTGGCAGCTGAACTTCAGCCCAGTGTGAGTTTTTACGATCAAATTATAGACCCCAGAAAAAGAAAAAAAAAATAAAAATCCAGTCCTAGATTTATAATGGAAATCATGACAGAGCCATGATTGTAGTAGCAGGAACAGCATCACTGTAATACAGTCATAAACTGGTACTGTCCTGTGGGGTATTATAAAAGGAAAAAAAAGCTTCTAAAGTGCACTTAGTACCCCAAAAAAGGTCCGAGGAGGTGGGTCCCATGACTGGATAGGAAAAGGGCTACTTGCCAAGATGAACTTTAAAGGATTAAACCTCCCCCCTGGTGCAAAATGGCATCTATGGTGTCTCCATGGCTCCATGTTGAGATGCTGAACTGGCCCCTCCATGGGGCTTGTGCCAGCTCTTTGCACCCCTGAGACAGGGAAAATTAAATATATCCATTTCCAGGATGGACGACTGTCTATATGTAGGTAAATCCAACTTATACTGGGCAAAGCAATGCTGTATTGCAGTGATTTTTCATACTGTGGGTCTAACAAGGTGGGGGTGCAGACTTTTCCAGCATTTAAGTGTCACAAAAATGTAATAAAGCTTCTGGATCTCATCTTTATTATTATCTGGCCATAAAGGGAGGCAAAGCATTTGTGAGCTGCTTGCAAATCCCAGCTTCTGAACTCTTGCTCTAGATCCTGGGTTTGCAATGAGTTTGGTCCATCCTCTCCAGGACCTCTTAAAAAGACGGAGCAGAAAGGATGTTTGGCTCCGACAGAAAGCGAAAGCCGAGAATGATACAATAAAGAAACAGCGGTCACATTTTATTGCCTTACTCACCCATTGTTTCTTGAGTATGACTTATGGAAGCTTTGATTTACGCTGGTGCAAGCTTTATCTGCTGCTGTCTTGGCCAGCTCATTCTTAATACCGAGACCTATGGGCCCCTGCTGACTTTCTTGGTTAAATAAATTAAAGCAAATATAAACATTAATGGAAGCCACTTTATTTATGGCTAGATTGGAGCACTGTCTCTTACACCGTGGGTCCAATCCAAACCCCATTAATCCAAAGCCGACTGACATCCCTGCATCAGGCCCTATCTTTGGGCTTTTCCTTTTCACTGTGAAAGGGGCAGTTAAAAAATAATTTGAAATGACATTACATTATCCTGGGAAAGCCATTCTGCGCAAAACTTTCAACCCCTGGCACCTCTGGGGAGGCAGAGCATTGGGGATATTTTAGTGGCTGTTGTTCAAAGGTTAAAGATATTCCTCCAGCAGTGATGCCTCCCCCCCTTTTCCTCTCCATGCCAACCATCCCACACTCTAAATATCTCCTCTTGAAATGTTTTGCAATGCATCACGCACTGTTTGTGGCCAAACACATTTTTGGCTCTTCTGTATGATACTTCTAGCTCTTCAGACACTTTCTCAGGTTGGTCCTTGCCAAATCTTTATTTTTTTGGCCTGGTTGGATGGGAGAGAGCTTTCTGCTGCTTTTATTTTAATTTTAATTTTAATTTTAATTTTTATGTTTATGTTTATGTCTATTTCTATTTCTATTTCTATTTTTTATTTAATTTATCATCATTAAAATTATCATCATCATTATCATCACATTATCATTATTATTATTTATGCTGTTCATATTATTTTATTATTAGAATATTATCATTATTGTTTATTCAGAGATGCTTCCTGACATATGTACTTGGATAACTGCTGCCTAACCATTCCAGTGTCTGCCTTAATGCATTCTGGCATGCTCCTTCCCCTTGCACCTATATTTCACCTTCTTCAGTTCAGAAAAGAACCCCAAACCACCGCAAAAGCAAGAAAACAAAGCAACACCACCCCAACACCCGAAGAACAGTTGCATGCTCTTTTTGTGCTGAAGAGAAGACGACCAGAAAAACGCAGAACACAATGTTAAAAAAGTAGAAAAATATAGGAGTTGTCCCATAAAGTATTAGGGTGAGTCAGTAATTGAAGCTGTTGTGTTTTCACATGGAAGGAACAATTTCTGGGTTATTCTTGTAGCATAAAGTTTTACTGTTATCACAGCTGTGGGAGGGATAAAAGAAGCAGCAAGAAGGAGGATCAGCTCCTCAGTGAATATGAATAATTATAGAATATATCATAATATTATCATATATTATATATCATATATTACGTTATGTATTATATATCATATTATATAGACAATTATTATATAATAATAAGTATATATATAGATATTTATTGAGGCTGTGGCTTTTCACATCACGTCCTGTTGATATTAACAGAGCTTTTCCACTGAGTCATCGGGGACTGGATTCAGATCCTGAAAGGCAAGAAGAAATCTTTGAGCTCGACCTCCAGCATGGTGAGGGCTGGGGAATCTACCCAAAATGTTTACAGCATTTCATCAAGCCCCCAACCTCTGTGTGAGAACAAGGGCATCCTTTGGGATGGCACCCAGACCTGCTGGGTTTATAGACGGCGTGTCCTTCTCAACTGTGACTGATAAAGCACACGCACACCCTGACGTGGTATCCCTGGCTCTGCAGGATTAGGAAGCTGCAATCTAACAAATCGGAATAATTCACGGAGGCCTGATGCCTTTGTATCCATGTTCAAAAATAGAGAATACTATTTATATTGCAGCAGCAGCAGGGATTTTGTACCTGTGACAGTCCACTGTCCCCAGGAGAAGGATGGGAGAGGAGACAAGAGCGGTGAAACTGCACACAAACAAGTGGGGAGTTGGGGAAGCCCTAAATTAACCCATCCATTTCTCTCCATCATCTGTCATCCCAAACATTTCAAAGACAACGTGCCAACACTGACTCTCAGCACCACCTCCACACCACCACATGCCTCCAGCAGCTAAACTGACAGCAGCTTGGGTGAACCTCGTGGGCTGTGGAAGGGAGTTCTACCAAGCTGCTGTACCATGGTCCTAGAGCTCAGTCTACAGGCCAGATTTGGGGCCTGCTTGCAGTTTGGTTGCACTATTTCTTATTGAATTTAGGATAACAACACTTGCTTCCAGAGAAAATGGCGTGTTAGGCAGGTGGGGTGGAGTGGGTTGTCCCCCCTTGGACACAGGCTCCCAAGCTCTGTGAGCTGATGAAGCAGCACTATAATCCCAGCTCGATCAGGCCAGCGGGCACCCTCTGCCAGGCACAAATTCTAGAGGCATCCAGACATCTCTTCGACCCATCTCATGGGGCTTGGTGGGGACCAGGGATGGAGACGAGATCAGAAGAGGGAATTTTGCATACTGTTAGCCCCTTTAGCCTCTTTAACCTAGTAGTAAGCGACAGGACAAGAGGCAATGGCCTCAAGTTGTGCCAGGGAAGGTTTAGACTGGATATCAGGAAGCATTTCTTTCCAGAAGGGGCTGTTGGGTGTTGGAATGGGCTGCCCAGGGAGGTGGTGGTGTCCCCATCCCTGGAGGAGTTGAAGAGTCAGGTCGATTTAGAGCTTAAGGATATGCTATAGTGGGAACTGTCAGTGCTGGGTTAACAGTTGGACTAGATGATCTTCAAGGTCCTTTCCAACCCAGTTGATTCTGTGATTCTGTTTTCAGACATCTGTGGCTGCTCTGCACGCAGCTCAGCATGGGAGTTTCTGTTTTTTTGCCTTCCTTTTTCATGCACTGGTGGGCTGTGGGGATGTGCCTAGATAAGGTGGCTCAGACAAGATCCCGCATCTCTTCCTCATTACCTCACCTTAATGAACTCCCCATAATCACCCTGGCAAGCCCTCAACTTTTTTGAGCAAAGTGAAATACAGCTTTCAAATCTGCCTTGCATTTTGCTGAGGGAACAGGCTTTGTGAATATTTACCCTGCAGATTTCCTCAATTAAAATGGCTTCGTGAATATTTGTTCTGTGGATTCCATGCCATTAAGTGAATAAGTGATATGTAACAGCCTATGTTTTCCAAGAGCAGGACGGTGTCCAAGCGATAGCACAGCAAGGCTATGAGGAGGCAAAAAGAACAAATGCCTGCCTGTGTTTTTATGCCATCCTATAATTAACCCCTGAGATGGCTCTGGAATAAAATTAATGTAACTCAGTGCTAAGTCAGGCCCTGAATCCATACTACCTCAAAAGTCCTATACCTTGCTCAGCACCTATTTCACAAAGTTTCTATGATGGACATATTCCGTTATGGAAGAAGAACCAACGCCCATAATCAGGTGTTTGTAGATAAACGGAGAACCCAACTGAACCATCAAGGTGGAATCAGAGATAAATCACACCAGGATCAGAAAGAAATCACTCAGGGAAAAAAAATAAAATTAAAAAAAAAAAAAAATCACTGCTGTTAACAGAAAGAATTAATCTCTGTGTTTTCCTGGAAGTTTTAGATATGAACAAACCAGCCAAGCCTGGGTGTTTCTGGGAAAGGATGAAGGATTTTCATAGCATCCCCTTGAAGAACTTCTTTAATAAAAGCAACAGGAAGGGAAGATAACTTAAGCTGGATGTCTTAAGAATGTCTTAAGGATGTCTTGAAAGATACGCAAGAAAATCAGAAATCAAGTTTTTTTGGAATCTGGGCTCCCAGCAAAGCAAGCAGATGAGCAAGTCTGCTTTGCCCATATCTGTGACCCAGTCACGCAGGATTTTAGGAGAAACTAACACCCAGAGTTGAGAGAAGAGCCATGTATTAGAAGGGACTAAAGGGAGCATGAATGCTTGAAAATCCGATCCCACCTGAGCTGTCCAGAGGAGCTTCAAATTCAGTCTCCAAGCCAGGGAAGGGGTGAGTGAAACGGCTGTATGAAATGACTCCTGTGAAACTCAGGGAAGTTTTTATGTAAAAATATAAAAGTCTGGTGTTATCTATGGTTTATGATTACATAAACCAGAGTGTATCTGGGAGAGGTTTTCCTTTCTAAATGGTTCCAGACTGAGTTTCAAGGCATGGTACCTTGTCCGGTTCCTCGCCAGCTCTTGTCAAGTTAGGTCATAAGGTGATTATGCCACTAATCTCCTTGCTGTCCCAAATCTCCATCAAAAAGCAGCTTTTTCACACAGTTGCAAGTAGAAATACTTGGCTAAGATGGTGAATTGTGGGTGGCTTTGGCGTCTTTCCCCAGTCTGGGGGCTGTATGTTCTCCACTCAAGGTCATGGATTGCAACTAAGGTGACCCACGTCCCATTTTGGTTTTAGTTATGCGTTGTCTGAAAACGTGTCCTTTCAGCAGAGCAAGTCATGTCTGGATCTTCAGAAAAGTTCAGCCTCTTTGGTCCCAGCAGAGGTGCTCAGCTCCCACTTAGGCAACAGAAATCCCGTTTTTGAAGGATGTTCATACAAACAGCATTAAAGTATTTGCCCAGGAGGTGTGGCAGCAGGGAGGGCTGCCTTGAGCCCTGCAAAAAGTTCACTTTTTTTTTTTTTTTTTTTCCCCTGCAAGTGAATCTTGTCTGAAAACCCTTTGGATAACCTGGCTGTAATGCTGCCTCGCATGAGATCTTCTCAAGACCCACTGAGTCAGAGAAAAAACCTGGCACAGCTCTCTCCTGGTCCCTGCTTCCCATCACAGGGTCAGAATGAATGTCAGGATCGGGGACTAGATTAAAAATGGGCAGAAATGGGGAAATCTAACAAGCGTCTTGCTCATAGATTAGGTGTTTTTATTCTCAGCCAGCGTTTGCAAAATCAGGGCCATAATGGCAGACGCTCCCCTGAACATTTTACATTATTCCTCTGATTTCAAAAAGGCTATTCAGGCATTTTACCTTTCCAGTTGGTCTCCATCTCCCCACTCTTGCAAATCACTGTTATGAATTATGCACCCAGTGCTAAGCCCCGCTGCGAGGAGGACTCCAGCTCCAGCACTGCAGCAAAGGAGGGGTTACTGGACTTCTTTGTAGGGAAGAGAAAGCACTACCCCACCCTGAAGGGATCATTCAGCTTTGGAGAGAGGAGCTGACAGCTGGTTTTTATTAGGACAGAGGCCTTTAAAAGGCAGTGTTGGGGTAGGGGTGGGACCTTTGGTCTGGAGGAGAAGCATGTTCTGCTCGGTCCCTGGGCTGGAAGGTTGGGCTCGCGTGGTGTCTGGCCAAATGGCACAAGAGTCAAGAAGCTCTGCTTTGATTTTCCTCTGGCTGGTGATGGGAGCTGGGTCGGTGCAGTGCGACAAGAGTTGGCCGCTGTTGTGGCTTGGACTGGGCACGGACTGGACACTCCTGCAGTATAGGTGATGAGTGATGGTATGAAAGACAAGGTGAGGGAGACAAACACTACTGAAATGCAGGGAAAATGTGCTGTGGCTACAGCTCTGAAGCCTTTCCCTTTACAGTCGGGTAAGCAGGGTGTTAGTTCACAAAAATCTCTATTATTTAAGGGCAGGGTAGGGGGAGAAAAGAGGCCAAATAAAGCAGAGCTGTGAGGCTTCAGGCTTGCATTTTTTCCTGGAAAATGCTATAATCTTCTGCAAGATGTCTTGTGGGGAAGAAATCTCAGGTTGCTGCAATCTTGCTGCTTTACAGGGTTGGCCTCACATGCCAGAGGAAGGACAAAAAGTGGCCTCCTCCCCTTTTAAACCTGGCCATGCTATAGGTACAAGGGACGTTGCATATGGTCTCTAAGATCTGGCCTCCATCGCCATCCTTTGGGCAGTACAAGGAGAACCACAGAGCCTTAGCCTCCCTTTGACTGCACCTTCTTGGGACAAAAACCTCATTTCTGTTATGTTAGAGCTGTTCTGTTAGAGCTGCCACACATCTCCGAGGCATAACCAGACACATGTAGCTGTGGGGTGTGAGAGATGCTCACACATTGCTCCTCTGCACTTTGATTCCTGCCAAAGTGTATTATTGTTTTAATCCCCTGGCTGGCTTCAGAACAACCTCATGTCGAAAAACCTCGTGTCTTCCTCTTCCCAGAGACGTGACATTTCTCCCTGGATGCTGTACAGACCAGGATGTGCTGTATCCAGGCTTGTACCAACGTGTTTACCCCTCAGGAGTGTCAATGCTTGCTATGAGGCAACCTAGAACAAACACTCTTGAAGTATATGCCCTATTCTTTATTTAATCTAGAGGAACCTCAGTTACTGTGTCCTTACTTTTATATATTCTCCTGCCTTTCAGCATTTTGTAGAAGATTTTCACATCAAATTGTCCTTGTTTGTTCTCCCTGTCAGCAGAAAAAAGCATGTGGGTGAATATTCTAAACTCATATGATAATAATTTGGCTCTTTTTTAGGAGGTGGAGGAGCCTTGAAAAAAAAAAATTCCCTATCAATGCTGTAAATGGAAACTTAAAGACCTGGAGATGGAGACTTAAATGAAAAACTGGCGTCTGCTTAAACTGGTAACTACACAAGGTCAAGGGCACAAACCTGGTCAGTGACCTACAATTTATTATTAATTGGCATTGCTCACCAAAAAAACACTCACTAAAGTCTGAGCAGGGCTTGAGGGATTTTAAGAGAGATGTTTCCCAGTGCAGAGTGTGGATGTGGTCACCCTGTTTTGGGTAATGGAGCTCAGTTTTACATGCTAGTTGTGCATTGGGCCAGTAAATGGCCACTAGCCCAAAGTTATTTATATTTATAGCTGGAGCCCGTGTCTGAAGATGACCAGAATACTTGTTTAATATGGAGGAATGGCATCCTGCTGCAGGGCATGCTGTCACATGTCCTGGCACCTTCCAGCCACTGGTTCTGGCTAAATAATTAAAACAAAACAAAACAAAACAAAAAACCCAGAACATTTGTAAATGGCTCCTTTGACTGTCACATCCAGAACACACACTAATGCTGGGTGAAGTGCTACCCTAACCCCTCTGCGGGTGTGATGGCTTTCCTAGCTCATTCATAGCACACAGCGTCTTGAAACTCACTGATAAAACCATAATACCACACCCCACAGTATACATAACTATGTCATATTAATAAATATTTGCAGAGTGCCACGACTTGGCACATAGCTTTAGAGATTTTTTTTTTTTTTTTTAAGTAAAGGAGCATGGCCCCCTGCTCCAGGAGAGTTTACACTTGGGTCCTGGTTCTGCATATGGTTAATGTTATCCTGAGTCATCCATGGAGGGTCTTCTCCTCTTGAGGGGGGGGATGGAAGAAGAAGAGAGGGTGAGGAGACACACGCACAGAAACAAATAATAAATGATGCTACTGGAGGCAGCTTGAGTGAGCCTGGGGCGTTGGTAATGGAATATGCCTTTTTTGCATCTATGTGGTTGGTTGACATCCAGTTGAGCTCCTCAGCACCTGAACGGTATCTCTGTCTCAACAGCAGTGTTATAGCTTGTGTAGCACGAGTCTGGTGAGGTCTGCAGCAGCATTAGGACCATTGCCCGGGGTTGCAGGACTCACTCCCTCTTGCTTCCGAGTTAGGTCTGAGGCCAGGGACAGGTGTACCTGCAGTCTGGGAGAAGGGAGGTCTCACCTCCGCTGCTGGCGGTTACTCTGAAGGCTGATGTCTCAACTCCGGAGTGAATCCTGCAAGGACTTGCTGGCAGATTTTCAGGAGGGTTTCAAGTTTTGGAGGTTACCACACCTGCTGCAACAGATGACAACAAAGCCTTATTTTCCAGCCTGATATGTTTCTGACATGTTAAAAAATTTCTTTATACCACCCCAAAGATATATCTAAAGACTAACAAGATGATTTTCCAAATGTTTAAGTCTAATAATTAGGTCAGCTAGGAAATGCAATCCAGAAAATATCATCCAACTGCCTCCACTTCTCAGAATGGATGGATACACCCATACCCTACGTAAAGACTGTGTCTTTGCAGGCTGCAGTGCCCAAGAGGGTTGTTTGCTCAACAACCACTTGCTTGCCACGGGGCTCAAATGTTTTTAAAAAACCCCAGCTCTCATTTATTTATTGTCACACTGGTGTGGCCAGTTCTCTTTTATGAGGAGGAACCCCCTGGAAAATGGTGAATCAGGTTGTCTTCTGATGATGAAAATGTTAAGAGCTTTGACCCACAGAAGCAGTAGGAATGACACCTGGTTGGGTGGGAGTGTTGGTCTGCTCGAGGGTGGGGAGGCTGCAGAGATACCTGGCCAGGCTGGAGCCACGGGCTGAGCCCGACTGGGGGAGTTTCACTGAGGGCAAATGCCGGGGGCTGCCCTTGGGCCACAACAACCCCCAGGGGGGCTACAGGCCTGGGGAGGAGTGGCTGGAGAGCTGCC
>NW_020799091.1:1826998-1829744 GCF_003259725.1 Athene cunicularia | reverse complement strand
TTCAGTCTGGAGAAGAGGAGGCTGAGGGGAGACCTCCTGGCCCTCGGCAACTCCCTGCCAGGAGGGGGCAGAGAGGGGGGATGAGTCTCTGGAGCCAAGGCCCCAGCGCCAGGCCCCGAGGGAATGGCCTCAAGCTGCCCAGGGCAGGGTCAGGCTGGCTCTGAGGAAGGATTTATTTGCAGAAGGGGCTGTTGGGCGTTGGAATGGGCTGCCCAGGGCAGGGGGGAGTCCCCGGGATCCCTGGGGGGGTTGAAGAGTCGGGCTGAGCCAGCGCTGAGGGATCTGGTGGGGTTGGGAAGGGTCAGGGAGAGGGTCATGGTGGGGCTGAGGAGCTTCAAGGTCTTTTCCAACCTAGACGATTCTGTGATTCTGTTAAAGATAATGATTGCTAAACTTTTAAATTTAGGCCCCTGATTCAGCACTCATATCCATGAGATAAAACCCCATACGCAGCCCGAGTCAGGTCCCCACTTCCCAGGTGCCCAGAAATGTCTGTGCTTTGCCATCAGACAGACACCCCAACGTGTGCGTGAGGAGCAGGAGACAACGACCTGCAAAAAGGAGATGTCCCCGATTCAGCAAAACACTTAGAGCCCAACATGTCACATAGAGATTAAGAGAATTTAAACATGTGCTGAAATATTTTGGCATACCAGGGCCTGGGGACTTGTCTATGCAGAAAATTGTCTCAAATTAAATGTTTGGGGTCATTTAAAGTTCCTGAAGCTCTTCCTGAGTAACTCCCTATATGCATGTGGTTAGTCCAGAGCATATTTATATCTTTTATGTATATATCCTTCCTCAATAGCCCTCTGGTTTCTTACTCTTTATCCCACCTTTTGACTTCTGCCTCCTCTGTCCCTCTGTCCTGATGGACAAGCAGCTCTCATGAACACCGCAAGGCGTAGATACTTTGTGCTCCCTGTGCCGTTTTTTTAATGATTCCCCAGCGTGTTGTCCTGTCCTAAGAAACCTTAACAAACTCTTAGGGCCCAAAGACAACCACACAGCCTGGGACCAGCCCCATTCCATATTCCTCCTCCTCAGCATCATCTTTGGCCATTCAACCCTCGTGTCTGAGATTCAAACCATGAGGGTCTGGTGGTAGGATTTGCCTTGCTGCGTGGTGTTTGCACAGCTCCGAGCACAGCAGGTGCCTACTGCAAAATCGTGAGTATTGTGATCGCTGCTACTTACTACTTCTGCTCATATTGATTAATAACGACTGCATTTTCCCCACAGCCCTTTAAAAATTAAGGTAATTTGGAAAAAAAAAAAAAAAAAGCTATTCATACAGAAATCAGGGTGTTTGCACAGCAAGGCAGACAGCAATAGATATTCCAGGCGATTTCCCTGTGTAAATAAATCCTCCTTGGAGAACCCGGACAAAACCTCCTCCTCGTAGGTCCGTATTTCTGGGGGGCAGTGAGAGTGGGAAGGGGGCTGGGGAAATGGGAGTTTCAAAGAGTTTTGAGCACTTATGGGCAACACAAAGGAAAAATGGACATACTGTGCGGAGCTGCTGGCGAAAGTGGGTCTTAAACAAGTAATATAGTGGCTTTGGGACTGGGATTGTGTATCCAGGGTTCTGTGCAGTTCACATAGGAAATTAGTGACCTGCATATATGAATGGAGTCTTTCCGGCACAGGGACATAGATGTAAAAATATTGTCCTGTATAAATAGCTGTTCCGAAAATAGAGCTTTAGGAAATTTATTCCGAGTCTTTTTGTCCGGAGACTAAAGTATTTATTCTGTTTTTTCCTTTCACCTGAAGCCCACGATTAAACCGAGTGGTCAAAATGAAGCCGGTACTTTTGCAACCAGCACCCATTTTCTCAGAGTCTGTAGCTGGCACAGATGTCCTAAATTCAGACTCACGAGGCTTTGGGTTGAGAAGCCAGTTGTGCTTTTCTCTCAAGGAATTTTCTTAACAATTTTTTTCATTTTTATTTTTATTTTTTTCTTTTTATCTTTTCTCTTTTTGTTGTTCCTTTTTTCTTTTTCTTTTTCTTTTTCTTTTTCTTTTTTCAATTTTTATTTTTGTTTTCCTCTTTTTTTTTCTCCTTTTAGCTTTCTCCTTTTCTTTTTCCTCTTTATTTATATTTTTTCTTTTTTTTCTTTTCCTTTTTATTTTTTGTTTTTCTCTTGTTCCCTTGTGGGTTTTGTTTGTTTGTTTGTTTGTTTTTTCTTATTTCCACTTTTCTTTTTTTCCCCCCTTTTTCTTTCTCTAGCAGGCAGTGACCAAGCCTCCATCCCCGATACTGGCGTGAAAGCAAAACTCAGATCTCAACACCTGAACTTTCCACTGATTAAAAGTCAGATCAAAGGGAAAAGAGGCTGTGGAACCTGAAGGCAGACGGCAGGGCTCGCTGGGGCAGGACGTGTGCCCGCAGCCCGCGTTAGGAGCGCCGGGCAGTGATTTCTGAGTCTCGCAGGAGAAGGAAAATCCACCTGACAGCCCCGGGCATGAAAAGTATCTTTGTCCTTTAATTGGGAAGTCGGTCGCGCAGCCCAGCGAGCGCGATCACCCTCGGGAGAGGTAACGTTACGAAGTTTCCGGTGAAAACACGAACTAGGAGGGTTTTTTATTTTTTTTTTCTTTTTTTGCTAATCATTAACCGCTCATTAGAATAAGTCCCTTAACAGTTACAGCATCGAGTCCATCAGGTCCCTGACACCCCCGGGGGGCTGACGATGGGCACCCCCCGCACCTCCCCGCCCCGGGGCAGCGCCTTGCGGAGCCC
>NW_020799091.1:1824166-1826948 GCF_003259725.1 Athene cunicularia | reverse complement strand
GCAGCGCCTTGCGGAGCCCCGGCCCTGCCCGCGGGGGGATGCGCGGGGCGCGGAGCGCTCCTCGCGGAGCCCTTTGTTATGCTAATCCGGGCTGACATCACGCCGCATATCAAAGCCGAGGGGGCAGCATATAAGGCGGCTCCGCGGGCCGCCCCGTCAGAGCAGCCCCGGCCCCTGCGCAGCCCCGCCGCGCCCGCGCAGCCCGGGCCGAGGTAAGCAGGGAGCGGGAGCTGCGGGAGGGGACAGTGCCCCGGCGGGACATCCCCCCCCGAAACGCCGAAGGTGTGGGGATGGCCAAGAGCAGGGGGCTGCGGGGTGACTGGAGAGATGTAGGGAGAGGGGAGACTGCAAGGGAGAGAGGGGAGACCCGGGGGGATTCAGGGAGAGGAGACCAGAGGAGATGCAGGGGGATGCAGGGAGAGAGAGGACACCCGGGGGGAATGCAGGCAGAGGAGACCCGGGGAGATGCAGGGGGATACAGGGAGAGAGGGGAAACACGGGGGAGATGCAGGGAGAGAGGGGAGACCCGGGGGGATGCAGGGAGAGGAGAGGCTTGGTGGCTGCAGGAAAGAGGAGGAGGATGCAGGGAGACCTGAGACCTGGTGGGGTGCAGGAGAGAGGGTAGACTTGCAAGCTGCCAGGGAGAAGGGAGACTCGAAGGCTGCAAGAGAGAAGGAGACCCAGATGGTGTGTAGAGAGACCTGACACGGATGTGCGGCAGGGGAGACCCAAGAGTTGCAAGGGAGACTGGAGGCTGCAGGGGCTGAAGTGAGAGGGGAGACCCGGGGGCTAAAAGGGAGAGAGGGAAAATGCAGAAGGGTATAGGGACACCCAAGATCCGGGGGCTGCAAGGGAGAGGGGAGACTCAGGGCTGTGAGCGTGAAGAGAGATGCAGGAGCTGCAATGGAGAGAAGAGCCCGGGACGCTGCAGGGTAGCGGGGGGACACCCAGGGGCTGCAGTGAAGAAGGGAGATGATGCAGAGGGCTGGAAGGGAGAGGAGAGATCTGAGAGGTGGAGAGGAGAGGCTGCACGGAGAGGGAGAGACCTGGGGGGTTCAGGCATTGCTCCCCCCATTCCCTGTTCCCGCTCCCCATCCTCACCGCAGGTCATTTGGGACGCACTACCCCTAAACCAGGCGACTGTGCTCCCGGCGAGAGCTGCAGGCTGGCCGGACTCAGGTGGATGGCTTTCCTTCTTGGGTGGGAAAATTGGGAAAATGTGAGATGAATACTCACATGTTTATATCTACTTCCTATTTCCTATTCCCATCCCCGGGACTGGACTCTCGGAGGTGTCGGATGGGAGCGTTTTCTGCGTTCAGGAGTGGGACTGGCTGCAAACAGCCGCGAGGTGAAGAGAAAAGGGAGCTTTGAGTTAAAAACGGCTCCGTTTTTTTTTTTTTTTTAGGCTGTAAACATCACGTCTGCCCCAAAGAGTCTCCCTCTTTCCCCTCCCCTTGCAAATTCCTCTTGCAAACGTAACCTGTGCTGGATTGAGTGGAAAAAGGCGTTATTACCTCCCCAAATAACAGGGGTGTGATTGCAGGCCAGGTTTGCAGCTCTTGGGAGGGGGATGGCAGGGGGTAGATCGTTTCTCTTCCTCCCTGGAAGCGGGAGGCGAATCAAACTGTGACTTTTTCAAGGCAAGGGGCAAAGCAGAGGATGATGGCTGGTCAGGGTTAGCGAGAGGGTATTAGACCATCTGAGACATTTAACACCCGACTTTCGTGGTGTTCAGCAAGTCACAGGAGGGAGATAAGGGTCTGAAATATCTAAATGGACACTAAAAGGCATGGGCAGGATTAAGGGTTGAAGGTTTCCCGTGTGCTCATGGAGAGGGGGTAGGGGGGAAGCAAAGACCTTCTAAAGATGAAAAGATACAGAAATGCCCTGAAACGCGAAGTACGCCTGGATGCTCGTGGCAACTCTGCCTTCAAGGGACACATCAAACCCAAATCCACGTGGGCATTAAAGAAAAACAACCTGTGGCCATGAAATCCTGCCTCCCTTGTAGTGAGTTGGAGTTTTGTCTCGGACTTCAAGGGAGCCGGGAACTCGCCCCTAGAGGTTATTAAAACCCTTTATAATAACAGCACTTCTCTAGTAACCCTTTACACCAGGCACTGGCGTTGGGATAGCCAAAAAGCAGCCTGAGTGGAAAATTATGCTGCAGATGGCAGAGAAAACACCCAGAAATATCCCTTCCCCACCCAATTGCTCCCCAAATGGGGGTATTGAGGCAGAAAGCTGCATCTGGGACAAATCCAGAGCTGGGGGTCAGGCGGGGTGTGCTTTTCCCGGGGTAAAGGGTTCCCCGAAGCGATGCCGGCTGCTCCAGCCGGTCCTGGTCCATCCCAAATCCCTTCAAGGGGGTGCCGTGGGGGGATGGATGTGCAGTTTAGGGCTCGGGAATGCCAGCCTGCCGTGCGACAGGCTGTGAGACTCCAGAAACACAGAGCCCCTCACAATGGCACAATGTGGTGGGCAGGTTTTTCTGTTTATTTTATTATTGGCTTTCTCGTGGGGTGGGAAACCACTGCAAAGACCACAAAAAGCAGCCCCGAGCGGTGTCTGAAGTGAATAACTGAAGGGAAACCCATTTACTGCTATTAATACTGCTGCTAAAATAAGCAAGCCGTGCCCCGGAGACAGAGAGGACCCCTCTAAGAATTTAAGTCCTGCACCTGGTTTGTTTATTTGTTTGGACTGAAGAAGGGAAAAACAAACAACAAAAAAAAACAACCAAAAAAACAAAACCAAAAAAAAAAAAACAAAAAGGAGG
>NW_020799091.1:1807971-1824116 GCF_003259725.1 Athene cunicularia | reverse complement strand
AAAAAAAAAAAAAAAAGGAGGCGGGGTGGGGTGGGGGGGAGATCCTTGAGAGCTTTTGTCTCCTCCTGGCTGCTCCCCAGAGACAGAAATGGGATTTTATGTTTACAAAGTTGCAGCCCTTTCTGTGAGCTCCAGGTGCCCGAGGACTTGGAAGAAGTGAGAGGCAGAGTTAATGAGGTGAGAAGGAAAGCAGAAGGGAAAGAGCAAAGCACATTTGTTGTAACAGATCAGACCGAAACATCTGCAGGGCACGGGCACCTGTGTGAAGTCGGGAAATGCAGTTTTTATAATTTGTCTTCTCTGCAGAAAAAGAGGAAAAAAAAAAAAGAAATCTGGAGAGAAGGAAGAGAGAGATGAATAGGTGAAGATTTGGGCTCGTCTAAAGATTTATCTTTTTTTTTTTTTCCTTTTTTTCCTTCTTCCCGAGCAGTTACACAAACCTTTTTTTTTTTTTGGGGGGGGGAAGTGAAGCGGCGAATGAAGTCTTGCCATGTGCAGGGTTAAATGGAAACACACAATCAGACCATAACTCAGGGTGTAATTCAAGCCATACGGTTTGTCTGTCTGTTGACTCGAAAGGTTGTATCAAGGCTTGACGAGGGAGGGGACTGAGAAAGAAGGGATAATTCAAACTTCTTCGTGATTCATAAACCACTCCTTTGCAATTTGGATAATAGATCTCTCTCGTGACGACTCGCTGAACTTCAGAGTTAACCATAGCTCGTGCTCTTTCTCTCCTTTCAGGTTGTTCATCTCCAAGGAGGAGCAACACCCAAACTGAAGGGAAATACACTGTGCAGAAAATTAGGAAAACTTTTTTTTTTTCCTTTTTTTTTTTTTTTTTTTTACTTTGGAGAAGCTGATTTCCTTCGGCAAGTGGGGAACGGTGGAGAAAATGAAGCCAAGTCCGCGATTTTTCTTAGCTGGTTTTCTGTCTTTGATTCTGCAGACGGGGCTTTGCTATGGGATAAAATGGATGTAAGTACCTGGCTATCTCTCTGCATTTTTAAAGTCTTTGTGGTATTGCTGGTCTCTTACCCGTTTTTGCGACTGCTATTTGAGGCACGCTGTAAAGCCGTTTAAAGAGCAGCAAGCATTGCATTTCTCCAGGCATTCATTGATTTCAAGTGTGTGTACTAGGGGCTTGTGCTAACAATATGTCTCCATCTTCTTTCCAAAATATGCATGATTTAGGCTCGCTTTTTCTTCTTCTCATTGATAAGGGAAAGGCACACACTTGAATGCTCACATGAGCCACTTAATGAAGTTTCTAGCGTTAGCTCCTGCCACGCTGGGAAACTCTCCCACCGGGACCGCTGGTTGTGCTGGGTAGTAGATGAGAGCAGTAGGGACAGCAGCTAAGATAATGCCGCCAATCTCCAACCACAGGGGATGCTTGACAGATAACATGTTTTTTTGGTGGACCTTTTAACCTTTGGATTTCATGAAGGGTGTTAAAAAAGAAGTGGGGGGGGGGAGGAGGAGGGTGAGGAAATACCAGGGAGTGTGGTCAAGTCTGGATTGAGTTTCCTCGGAGGTAATGTCACTGCAAACAAAGTGAAAACATCACTATCTCATTTCTTTGCTTAAGCAAGCAATCAATTAGTTGCTTACTGCAAAATAAACAAACAAGCCCCTCTAACAGCCATCTGGTTTCATGTCCTTGATGAGTGATCTGTCTTTTCTAGTTGGGTTTGAAGCTGTGCACAAAATAAATAAGGGAATGTGAGCTAGCCTCAAATGTCCATCTTCCATAAAAGAAAAGGCACAATAAGATGCAGTGCCAGGAAGAGTCTGTGTAGGATATAGTGAGTCCAGGTGAGGATCTTGGAGTTAGATGGGGGAATTGAGACAAGAGGTTCGGGTTTTGTTCCTCCTTCTGTGCTATGTCTAATTTCCATCCCACTGTCCCAATCATTGTCACTTGAGGTTCTCCCCTGCCGCCTTTTATAAAGGCTCTCTTAAATTTGGACATCTTCAGTCAGATGTCTTGTTGGAGCCAGTGTTTTCACTGCCCTGCATGCAGTCATGGGAAAGAGGACTTTCCAGATGGAGGAGGTTCACCACCTCCAAAGAGATGTCCAACACAAATGTCAAGAGATGTCCTCTGGAGATGTCATGGGCTGTAGGGAGCTGGCTGAGACCACACATCCACTTTTTGCATAAAGAGAAGCAGGGTGAACCCCTCCATAGAGTGTTTAAATGAACATGATCAGGTGGGAGGAGCAGTCACCCACTTTGGGCATCGTTCATTTGCTCTCTCCATACTCTAAGGACCACCATGGAAGCAGAGGAGAGTCAGGACCCGATTAGCTCTTCACCAGTGTGGCTTTACACCTTGTAGCAGTCACCACAGCTAAATTACATAGCCCAGCTATTTATTTCTGCTAGTTTCCTCAAGTGTTTAGCCTCTCAGCTCTGCATATACCCGGCATCTTGCATGGGGCTGGCATCTCCCCTCTGCAGGGCATTCAGCAACATTTCCATGGGCTGGCAGGGCCTGCACTCCTTTGCAACTTTTCTTTCCATGCAGCACAGAAATAAAACTGTTTTGTGGCACCCTGATTCAGCAGGGCACTTACATGCAGACCCATAACTGAGGGGAGGGGCTCACTTATATGCTTGGCATTAGGCCCCCACTTAAGCAAGGTCCCAAATCCCAAGCTTAGGGCCTGGGTTTCTCCAAAGGGCAGGGGCAAGATGAGTTTCAGATGGAACCTGATAGTGCGGTGACAAGCCACAGACATGAAAAAAAGGCTGGAAGGCCAGGCTAGGTCCCTAATAGTTTTGTTGGCAAAATAAACTTTTTGGCCGGTAAGTGGTTAAGCTGGGAGGGTTTCTTTTGGGGATGGGGTGGGGGGAGAAGCAGTTGGAGGAAAGACGATGCAGTTGCCACTCCTCCCTTTCCCAGCAGACACATCCCCCCTATCGAAAAGCAAGTGGAGAAGATGAAAGCTGGGATTAAAGTGGCATTTGAAGCATGAACTGCATCCAGATGTGCCGCCAGGGCTCCCCTCACACCTGTTTAAAACCTGGAGGAGACCTGCCCTCCCTGTCCCAGGGTACTTCACAACTGGGATGCTGCCAGCTGCGATATCACAAAATTATGGGTTTTTTTGTTTTATTTTCATTTGCTGTTTTTCCTACCTTCCCCACCCTTGTTTTTCTATGGAAACAAGGGCCAATATTCCCGCCTTCCCCATCACTCTCTTTTCCTTGCTGCAACAGTGCTGCCAACCTTGGAGCTAGGGAACCATCCCTGGGGCTAGAGGACCATCTCTGGGGCTAGGGAACCATCCCTGGGGCTAGGGGACCATTATCCTTGGAAATCACATGAGTAAACTCTTGGTGAACAGAGATCGATGCTACCAAATACTGAGTAATACCTCAGAGCTGCAATCCCAGCCCTGGACTCATGTGCTGGGTGCTGTACAACCAAACCCTTCCCCTTCCCTCTTGTCCTCATGAAGAGAGAGAGGGAAAAAAAAAAAAAAAAAAAAAAAAAAGGAAGGGATGAAAAGGGAGGAAAGTGCTACGAGATGTTTTCAGTCGTGGGCTTGTCTCAGCGGTCTGCCCGCTGCGCCGTTGTTGTAGGCACGGTGCCAGAGGCAAGCTTCAAAGAGGATTTGGGAGGGGAGGGGGGAAGATAAGGAGGTGGGTTTTGCCAGCCTGGGGAAGAGGGAGTGACTGATATGAAAGGTGATAGGAAATTCAATTTTGATTCAGCGCATGATGTAATTGCAGGGGGAGGGGGAGAAGAAAAACACACTTTTCAGCCATTTAGGACCTCCCCGTAACACAAATATCCCCTGTAAATTAGTAAGAGCGGGAAGAAGGTAAAAGGGAGCTATTTGTTTTATTTTATTTGGCTTGTTTTTATGAGTTCTGTGGTCCAGATCCCCAGCTGTTGTAAATCGGCACCGTGCCCTTCCCAGCCACAGAGGTGTGCACCGCCGAGCATCCAGTGCAGTGCATGGACGGTCAGCATCTTGTCAACCTGCTCTTGCTGCTGGAAAAACTTCATATTTTGGCCTCTTCCATCCGAGCTCCAGGGAGCTTCTTGGGTGTAAAGTCAGGGTACAGACAGATCTTTGCAGGATCAGGGCTGTGGCGGAGAGGCAACGTTTCCGTTCAATGCATGTGAACCCCAGGGTCTTTTTTTTTGCACGCTGCTTTTTGCAAACGCTTTCCCATCCTTAGAGCAGGGGGTTGTTGCATCGCTTTGTGATCCTCAGTGCTTGTTTTGCATCAGAGTGGCTGGGGAGGCAAGGCAGCCATGGCTTGTAGAAACTCTATTGCTTTACCCATCTCCTTTTGCACCCCCTTTGGCTTTCCGAGGAGTGTTCAGGTTTGGCCAAGCAGGTTGCTGGAGCAACTTGTTTGGGTAGAGCTGAAAAACAGATGAGCACTAGAGGGAGCTGCAGCCAGATGTGCACACCACAGAGGTCTGCAGATGTTAGGATGTCCGGGCACAGAGTGGCTTTCGAGGCACTTCTGCCTCCCCAGGGGTTGGCATCTCCTCTGCCCAGGTGCCAAGACCCAGGTTGGACTGTTCCTCTGTATTGAGGATCACCTTCAATGCAAGAGCGGTTGTAAAAATGCCAAATGCAGGAAGTGTTGAAGGGGTTTTTTTTTGCATGGATTGCAGGATCAGCCTATGACAGCCAGTGGTGGCATTAGGGATCCTGTCATTTTTGGGTGGAACTTGGTCACTGTGGGAAGCCCCTGCCTGTACCTGTTGTGGTGGCCTGGACATGCCCCATGCCCTGTGGAGCCATCCCTAGCCAAGCACCATTCCCAGCTACAAGGTCAGCTTTGCTGCACCATTCCCATGGCTAAATCACAGCCCTTCAAGAGCAAAAGGTGGCTTAGCCATGCGTTTGGGTGAACCCGGAGTGTCCCCCAGCTCACCAACCTCGAGCAGCACCGCAGCCTTTCTGCTGCCAGCAGAAAGCAGGGGAGAAAATGGAAAGATTTTGTGCTTCCCGGCAGCAGCAGCAGCGCCTGCTTCTCTCCTTCGACCGGGGGGGTGGAGCTGGGACATGGGGCATGGGAGCCTGTGAGGAGACCGTCTGCCTGGCAAGGGGGCTGCTAGATGAGCTGCCGTGAAAGGACTGCAGGATGGGGACGGTGGGAGGGGAGTGGGCTGGGGGCAAGGAAGAGGGGGGGACAACGGCTTTGAAGTTTGCTCTTCACTCCGTAGGCAGCTCGGGAAAACTTGACAAAGGTCCATGGCCTTCCTCGGCACTCGGTGAGCCAACTCGCCGCTGGCATCGACTTCAGTCGAGCTTGGGCTGGAAGTCAATGGCCTTGTGCCCACTACTGCCAGCGCTGGATTTGGCACCATATCTGAAAGCAGCTCTTATTTTAAGCTTTTACTTCAGGGTTAGGGTTTTTTTTTCCCCCCGCTCCTCTCCCTCTTCCTCCTCTTTATTTCGGGGTTTGGTTTTCTTTTTTTTTTTTTTTTTTTTTTTTTTTTCTTTTTTACTATATAAATCCTGTTTCTCTGTTTGAAAAGGTTTCACAGAACCAGGGGAAGCATTTACCAGGGGACATGGTGGCTTTCCCAGCACTTGTGGTCCCCAGACCAGGACTGATGTGGGGAAGGCGGGCAGGGGTAGGGGCTGTCTCTGACTACCAGAAGCTTGGACAAGGTTATTGTAACAGTCCTGCAAGCCTTTTCCAGTTGAAAACCTGAGAAAATTAGGTTCCTGCAGATTAAAAGCCTTCAGTGAGATCAAATACCAAAAAAAGCCCCAATCTGTGTCTCTATTAAAGTTTACCACACACTTCACTCCCCACAGCTGTGTAATTTTGTCTAAATATTTTTGTTTCACCTAAATCCCTGCAAGATTAAGGGGTTTAAGAATAGGCGTCAAAAAAGACAGTGCCTTCACAGAGAGCAAGCACAATGATCAGTTTGGAGCAGAAGGTCATGGTTTCATCAACGGTCCCTCTGTGAGACCTCCTTGGGTCGCATCACACATGGGAGGATGGGGACATGCCCTCCAGAGAGAGCCCACATCAGAAAGAGAGGAGATCCTTCCACAGTTTAAGGGTGTTTTAAAGGGCACCAATGCTTCACTGCTCAATTCAAGGAGTTTTTCTCCCTTTGACTTGACTGGGAGCAGTGACCTACTCACACTGGTCCTTCCAAACCAAATAATGTGTGGTTTTTTTCACTGATATCTGCTCAGATCTGAAGGTGCTTCTCCCGAGCTGCTGCTCCTATGAATAGTCTCACGAAGCCCAGATCTGCAGGAACGGGCCCATCCCTCTCAAAGGACCTAACACTGTAGAGCATTCATGTTTTCAAATGAATTTATTAACTGCCTGAGATAATTAAAAGAGTAAACGAAAGCCATGATCCATCTATGCATCATATTTCCTCTGTAATTACGTTTATGGTTTTCTGTCAGTATCCATAACTTCAACTGAAAGCCTTGCTATGCTATATATAAAGCAGTGCATGTTTGGTTTGGGGCCTGTTTATTTAAAGGGATGGGTCAAAAAAAAAAAAAAAAAAAGAAACAACCACCCCTCAGTTGTCCTCAACTTTCTGGAAAATGAAGGATGGGGCTAGGAGAGTCAAGGGAGGAGAGCGCGACGTTAGCAGGAGGGAAGAGTGAAAAGCAACATTTTTAGGGTGGCAGCAGGTAAAATCCCCACATGCTGCTTCTCAGATGAAGGGTGTGAGTCCAAGGAAATACGTTTAACAGGGATTTTTTTTTTCCCAGATTGAGGACTAAAGGCTGTTTTGCTAACTATGCCCTTGAGGACTGCCTTACTCAGACTGGCTGTGCCCCTTTGGCTCCAGTTTCCTTCCCAGTGCTGGTGGTCAACAGAGACTGGGTGGAGATGGGATAGAGACCCACCACCAAATACCACCATGGACGAGACTCTTCTGGGGGAAGGTGATTTCCTTTCCACTGCCCCACAGAAAGACTTTTCTCCCCAACAATGTCCTCTGCAGGTGGCGGGCATCCCTCCCTGGTGCTGCCAGAATTTGGGGATCAGGGAGGTTTGGTGCCTTTCCACAAGGAGGGTTTAAAGTGACAAGGGGTGGAGAAGACATTTCTGAATGTCGGACAGAGCAAACCTGGGCTGTCAGGGCATGGACTAGATGACCTAATAAGCCTCTCACATTCCTGATCTGTGATTTATAAATGCGCTTTTTGGTCATGGCAAGCGACTCCAGTAACTGTGAGTTTTCTTTTCCATCCCCATTACCCTTTACTTTTTCCTCCCGACGCTTGGAGATGTTTCCAATTATAGGTTCTCACAAGCAAAGGCATGAAGTTCAGGCCTGGGAGATGTTCAGAAAACACCTTCCCGCGTCTTGCATTTTTATTCTTGGCGGGCTCCCTGGAGCTCAGCTCATTCGAAAGAAACAGCCATTGCTGCCATTTACTGAGTTGTCCCCAATGGGGCCATGGTCCTTCCTCTCTTGACTGTCTGGCAGATATTTTTCTCCTCTTTCATGAAGTGAATTTCTTTCTTGTTGCGTTATAAATCTGCCTCTCTAATGGTGATCATTTGAGGCCATCTGTAATAATATGATCTCGTTGTATCACATTCCCTTTTTTTTTTTTTTTTCTTCACAATAGAGATGAGTTTCATTCTGAATCCAGCTCTCATCCCAACTTTTAAGTGGTTATTTCTTCTGTTCCTGACTTGCCTGTAATAGTGAGATGCAGGTGCCTCAACGTAGGCTTCCAGGTACTTTAAAGATGTTGAAGACCTCTATGCAAGATTAGAAAACGTGGTGCAGAACCCAGGAGATTCATGCATCCTTCAGGAGGCTCAGGTGAAACATCCCAAGGCCTCTAAAGTGTTACTTGACGTCCCTTATTAGGAAATTGAGCTGGTGGCCCATAGTACAGCATCTCATAGAGACCTGGAGCATTCCTTCTCCACCTGAAGCTCAGGCTGGGAAGCTCTCTCCTTTCATCTGCCTCACTCTGTCTGCTTATTTTGCAGCTGGGACATACCATACTGGACTATTTATCCTTTTTACTCTATTAGTGACGAGCTGCTTTGGCCTCTTGCCTGATTTGCATTTCAGCCCATTCCTGAGAGTTGCTGATAGGCTTTCTGGGAGAAGTTTTCACAGGTTTCTGATGCCGAGGTTAGACACATCTCACCCGGCTCTGTGCTTACACAGTCCAGGTGTCTGCATCTGAGCTCGGTGCCTGGGTTCCCTCTATGGACAGTGCAGAAAATGAGCACTTCTAGGGCATGATGTCACCCTACTGTACATCTCAACAGCACATCGGGATAATTACTCCATAGACATGACTTTTTTCTTTCCAGAAGGGCCCTGAAGGACTACCATGAGGTACACACTGTAGAGGTTTGCAGTCAGGTGACATTCATGTGGTCCAAAGCCTCATGCCTCTACCTTCAAAGACATGAGATATCTGAGATACCTGAGCACCCAGTATATCACCATCAGGTTTTGTCTCCACCAGCTCTGGTCCAGCACTGGTTCACTTCTAAGGCAGGATAAGTTGCCTTTTGGAGTTGCCCCTCTCCAGACACAGAAAGTTGGATGAGTAACAGTGTGCAAGGGACTGAGATGAACTACAGGGCAGAATTTCTGACAATTAAACACTCCACTTTTTCCTATCCCTTGAAATTCACTGGCCAAAACTTCTGCTCGCTGTGTATTTAATGGACTTCTTTAAATATATGTATGATGTATATATTTACACAGCTAGCAGAGTGGTGGTTTCCCTTCCAAGTTTGCCACAGATTATCTAGTGCCAGAAATGCCAAACTCCAGCCGCCTGGGAATTTGTCAGTGCAGACATACTCAGCCCTAGCAAGGATTGTATCTTTTCCCTGCTGGAAAAGCAGTTGGGGTTAGCAGTTACGCTCAGCCCAGAGAGAGCTCCAACATACACAGCAGCTGGTTCAAGCCAACCTTGAGGAAGCTGGTGGAACATCGATGTGTTTTCCTGAAAACTGGAGATCAGAGCTAATGCCCTCGATCTTGGTTAGGGCTCAATTTTAGCTCCGTTTCCATCTCGTTTAACTTCTGAAGGACGTGGATGTTACAGTAATAAAGTGAAATGCACCCAGAAATGTGTCTGCTAATAAGCCAAACTAACCAAAATGGCTTAGGATGAAACTGAAAGGCAACACATTTAACAAGGAGAGAAGGAAATATGTGTTAAGGCAGTTGTGTTGCCAGGATCAGATGCCAGTTACTGATGCAGCCAGCTAGAAAGTTGTTTTATGGGAATGAATAACATTTACGACTACCCTAAGCAGGTCATAAAGATACAAAGAGAGTTACACACCAGGCGTCTGCTGATCGCTGTGGGTGCTTGTGGAAGAAGAGCACAGCCTTGTGCAGTGCACAGCAGCATTTGCTGTTTTCTTTTTTTTTTACCTGGAAATGTTGGCAATTGCACACTAGAAGAACCAGTAGGGTCTTGGGGATGTTGTTGGTTTCTTCCATGGTAACCTACCTGCTGGTGCCTGCAGATCCTTTCTCAGTTTTGACCATGGTATTCTCTCTGCACGGACTCTCATCGTGCTCCTGCACTACATTTTTGGAAACAGACTTATCTATATGCAACAGTGATGGAATTGGTGGAGGCCCTTGGTGTAACTCCAAGGGAAAGCATCTGTTTCAAAAACTTGGTGGCTTTTTCCTAGGCCTTGCAGGGGATTTTCTCCATAATTAATTACATGACATTTAGCATAATCCTTGGAGAGTGTGCGAGACAGATGCTGAATGCAAAACATTGATAACTCCAACTTCACTTTTTTTTTTTTTTTTTTTTTTTTCTTCTGAATACCACAGTCTTGGAAGATCCAGCGTTCTGTTATCATCGAACTGATGGGTCATTTTTCACTCTGCTGGACAGTCCACCCCCTTTGTTCTTCAGCAAAATACCTTCCCATCAGGATTTACATGTTCAGTCAACTTGGCACATGCCCCGGGAGCTTTGTCCAGGCTCCCTTAGATGATAGAGAGAAATGTGTGCTTCTAGAGGGTGTTTCGTCCCACCTGCCTTAAATACCTACTTTAGATGAGATAAATCACTCTTCATAGTTGCCCATCTTTCTCACCAACTTAAACTAAGCACCTATTTACAGGTAGCCAAAATTAAGTCAGACGAACACAGGCCAAAAAATCCACTGGACTGAAAGTAGTGGAGAAATTAACATTGACCTGAAGATTAACTCTCTTTTTTTTGGTGGGTTTTAATGCCTTTTTGTATGTGCTTGTCTTCTCAGAGCTCTGTCTAAGACTCCTTCGGCTTTGGCCCTGAATCAAACCCAGCACTGCAAGCAGCTCGAAGGCTTGGTGGTTTCCCAGGTGCAGCTGTGCCGCAGCAACCTGGAGCTAATGCAGACCATCATCCAGGCAGCACGAGAAGTGATAAAGACTTGCCGTAAAACTTTCTCAGACATGCGATGGAACTGCTCTTCCATTGAGCTGGCTCCTAACTACCTGCTGGACTTAGAGAGAGGTAAACACCACTGCTGGCTCAGCCGGGGACATGAGTGAGTAGAGTCTGCTGGTGTGTGTATGCGTGCTGGGGCTGGGAAGGGTCTTGCTACCAGGGGGAATGCGGAGGGACTACACGGCCTAGTTGTCCTGTTATTTCAGACCATGTTCATCATTATGGTGCCGGTCATGCCCAGGAGCTCTTGAGTCCAAGACCTAGTCTCTCACAGCTTACAAAGCATGCCACCCATCTGGTCTGCTCATCTCATCAGGAGCCATGGTGCACTTACTCACATCCATGGAGCTGCTGGTCAGGGCAGGCAGACTTGTCAAGCAGCACACGCCACGTGTGATGCTGCACGGTCAGCTTTCATGGCTCAGATTTCCCTTGTACGCTCATGCTGCATCTCTGTGACCTCCCACCACCTCCCCCAGCTTCATACATGCCAACTTCTCTGTGATCTGCCTGCAAGCAGTATCCAGCACAGGGACAAAAGGAGTAGGAGAGTCCATGGAAGGGCTTCTTCGTGAACTCCAAGGGCAGATCACGCCTCAGTGGACCAGCTGCCTAAGTCCATGTGCCTCTTGGCCCTGTTGGGATGTTGCTCATGTTGAAGAGCTCACTTAGGAGATGTGTTCCAAGCTGGTGATGCCGTGGGAGGTCTCAGCTGCAATGAGTTGGTGTGCTTGTTGCTCTGTGGGGTACAGGTTGTGTGGGTCTCTTTTTGGGGAACATTTAGCTGTCTCAGGAGGCTGAGCTGGCATTCTTGTCTCTTCCAGGCACAAGGGAGTCAGCATTTGTGTATGCCCTTTCTGCTGCTGCCATCAGCCACACCATTGCCAGAGCCTGCACCACCGGGGACCTCCCTGGCTGTTCCTGTGGTCCCATCCCAGGTGAGACACCTGGACCTGGGTATCGATGGGGAGGATGTGCAGACAACCTCAACTATGGTCTTATCATGGGGTCCAAATTTTCAGATGCTCCCATGAAGATGAAAAAATCAGGATCACAAGCCAATAAACTGATGCATCTGCACAACAGTGAAGTAGGGAGACAGGTAACAAATCCACGAGAGTTATTGTAATTGTACAATCATCTGTAGTGGTCGGTCGCTCTGTGAGGTTCAGTGTCTCTCTCAGCTAGTGAAAGAAGCAGGTTTCTCCCAGATTGCTCTGAACTACTTTGGCCTGCTGAAGACTGTGGCTACATAACTCATGCTGGGACTCAGGAGGTCCTGAATGCTATTATCAGCCCTAAATAATCGTGGGTGGGATGCCTCACTGCCATCCTTCCGTGGAAAGCCGAGGATGGCTCTCTCTGGCTTGCTTACCCCTGGAGGTGTGGTGGGGATGGGTCCTGTCGTGCTCTGCCAAGGGCGTTGCACAGGCGAAGTGCTGTGTAAGCGTGGAGGATTATCATCTGCCAGACGCATCCAGCAGCAGCTGCCTCCCAGCCATCCCTGCAGCCAGGAGGGCTGATTTTTCCTTTTCAAACTGCTTCGCTAGTGATTATTCCCATATCTGGCAGAAGGTGCTTTTAACAGCTCGCATCCAGCGGAGGGATAATGCTTACCATGTGCAGTGCTTGGTGTGCACCGAGGTGCAAATCCCTATCGCAGCCCTCCGTGCAGCTGGAGAAATGGGTGGGGGACTGTAAAGCTGACCCCTGCGCCCATCTCTGGGGCTGCAGAGGTTCCCTAGGCTGGTCCTACCACACAGCTTGGTCCTTCCAGGGCTGCTTGTGCTCCAGCGCTGGAGCAAATCAAACTTGGAGCATGTTGAGCTCATCGGCAGCTTAATGTGTAGCTACAGGTAGAACTCACCTTTGCAGAGCACAACCACGCTGAACTTGCCTCCCCTGGGTGTTTTTCTCTACTGTTCCCACTCTATCTGTGTTGGTTTGGGTTTTTTAAAAATTTATTTTCTTTTTGTAATGTCTTGAGGTTTTGTTTTCATTGCAATGGGTGCCTTTTTCTTCAGGACATAGTGTTGCCATGGCTATTATATTCACCCCTTCCTGGCAGCATCCTGACATGTCCTACAGAAATTAGTGCAGATCCAAAGCAAAATGCTCTTTTTGGGCCCATGGCCAGCAGAAGGGTAGGGTGAGAATGCCCTGAATTCATCAGAGCCTTGGTATGTCTCTTACCCAAAGCTGCTAGAGACAGAAATTGATGTTAATTATCTATTTATGGATTGCTTTGATTTTCAGCTCCTTAGGAATGTAGATATCTGATCAAAACTCAAAATACTCTGCTGGCTGCAAAGGTGCCTTGGTGAAAATAGTCCTGGGCTGATAGTGATCACCAAGGAGCTGTGGGATCTCATTCCCTTTGCACAGGAGCTACTCTAGAGTGGCTGTGCAGAAATCAGAGCAGCAGTCCTTTTCTATAGCAGTCCCTGCTAAGAAAGTGCCTTTAGCAAGCTTTGGGATGTCTAGAGGTAAGAGAAGGACATTTCCTAACTCCTGCATTCCTTTTTGCAGGTCTTGAAAGCCTCTCTTGAAATGAAATGTAAGTGCCATGGAGTTTCTGGGTCATGCTCTATCAAGACCTGTTGGAAAGGCCTTCAAGAGCTGCGAGACATTGCATTGGACCTCAAAAACAAGTATTTATCAGCCACCAAGGTTGTTCACCGGCCCATGGGCACACGCAAATACCTCGTGCCAAAGGATATTGATATCAGGCCGGTTAAAGAGACGGAGCTGATTTACCTGCAGAGCTCGCCCGATTTCTGCATGAAGAATGAAAAAGTGGGGTCACACGGGACCCAGGACAGGTGAGGGTTTCTGCAGTGGGTGCTGGAATACACTCTGTGCCCCAAAGAGGGAAGGGGAGGAGGGAAACATGTGAATAAGAGGCAAATAATGGAGGAGGTAGCACATGCTTGCGGGTGAAGGACATCTCTAATGTGTGGTGTGGTCTGCACATGCCTCTGCGTGGCTGTGGCCAAGACAGGGCTGAAGACACCTTTAGCATTATACAGGCAGGCACAAGATACCTCTTGAAATCCCCCAGGCAGCTCACCTCTGCAGGGACTTTAAATGATCAAGCAGCTGTTTTTTTACTGTGTCGAGTCTCTCTAAGTCATTTCTTGCAGTCACTGCTGATGTGATGCGTTGTCACTCCAATGTAAGGCTCCTCTGAGTAGGCAAGTGTTAACCCAATTAGCACCAGTGCTCCTAGGCAGCCTTAAAAAAACCCTGAAAACTATAAATGTGATTTTTTAGGATTTTTCTTCCACTGCATTTTAAAAATCCAGGTGTGTTTGTATTGCTTATATCTCTGCAGAGGGTTTTCTTCATCTCATTAATATTAGTGATTCAAGGTTGTCATACCCAACCTCCACTGGGCACAGTGCTGTCCCCTTTCACAGGCAGCAGACATCCCTGTCTCTTCCCATCAACTGTTTATTTCCCTCCAAGACAAGCCAATTCCATCTTACGGCAGTCTGAGCATCTCTAGGTGGGCAGCATCACCCTTCGGCAGCCAAAAAATAGTGTATTTCCAGAATTGTGCAGAATTTCCAGATCTTTTTTAGGTGTCTGCAATGGTTGGATTTCAAGCTGTCTCATTAGTTGCTATCTGCTGGCTTGGCTTTTTTTCAGATAGTTCTCATGATTCTTTGCTCTTTGTGTTGCTTTGTGGTGGAGACTCAGTCAAGTAGCAAGGACCATGCGCCTGCCCTTTTGTGGGATGTCTTCATCCTAACCCTTGTTGGACGTAGTGGTATTTGGACCACTTCGGTTCAACTGAGAGAAGGTTGTGGTGTAATGGAAATGAAGTAAATGATCCAAATGCAGGAAGGATACTCTTTGGGTATCTTTGATTCATATGAAATATTTGGTCAGGGGACTTGGGAAGCTCTCCTTTGGCTACAGACATTTAATCTGAAAACGCAACTCTGTAGACAATATTTTAAAATATATTTGACTGGTGGAGCTGATGGGGAGATGACGACAGTTGAGTGAAACCAGCGTGCCCTTTTTGTCCTCTGATGTTTTGTGGCAGTTACAGTTTTGTATCCTCCAAAACCAATAGCTGGACTGCTCTACAACAGCACTTTACCTGGCAGCTTTGTGGTGGGAACACCAGGCTGACGTTCATCACCAGCCCAGTGGTGGAGCAGTAATTAGCAAGTGAAGATGTTTATGAGTCTCTGAGGATTGTAGGGAAAAATCCCTTATTGAAGCTAGTTTCTGAGGGAAAATGTCATTTGAGTGGAAATGATGTTTTTGTGGATTTGTATGGACTTTGACAAATTTGTGTCTTGAAAAAGACCTCTTTGTTGTGCCGCTCTGTTTTGCAATTTAAAAAAAAAAAATAAATTGTGGAGATTATTTGGAAATGAGTTTTATAGGAGTTGCATGAAATCAACAGGTTGTGTCAAAAACAAACTCAATCCATTACAGCTTTGCCAAGTAAAACATTTTCCATGAGCTAAAAACCTTTTAAGGGGGAGGGAGGCGTGACTTCTTCTTCATCTAATTTCATTTTACAGCAGATTTTGCCTTTTTATCCCAGCTAGGGATGAAAAATATGTCAAGGTCTTGAATTTTTTTTTTTTTTTTCCTTCTGAGGATAGGAAAATGTGTATTGCAGGCATCCGTTTATCCTGAGCTGGGTGACAGCCATGATTGTGAGCCTGCCAGGCAGGGTCCACGGGAAGTGAGATTGAGTGAGGATTTAGAGGACTGAGATATTAAGGCCGGAGGGGATGACTTTCAAAAGGAACTTGTCAAGAAATACTCCTTATTCTTGGATGTGCAAGATGGTGATGGCCGTGGGAGGGGAGGAGGGCAAGATAGGCCCGTGTTGAGCTGTAGGCGTCTCTCAGGCCAAGTTTTAAGGTCATGTGTAGTTATGCTCATTTTCATCACGATCCATCTGACAGCTCTTGAGAAGACGCCTGGTGTCTCAAAACTGGCATATGTAACACAAGCCATAGAAGCCTCTTTTATGCATTAAATTAGCAGAGGAAATAAGTGTAAAATGCACACAACGTGGTTGCAGGTCAGTCTTTTCTTCCCAGGGGGAACAGGGAAACGTAGGGGAGCTTCTCTATCCTTCTCCTCCCATGGATGCGTTTTTCCCTTCTCAATTTTTCTCTCATGGAGAGGACAACTAAATGTATTTTAAAGGTGGTGGCTCTGTTCCAGCCGGCCGTGGGGCTGCAGAGATAGCGCCTAATGACAGAGATGAGGGAGAAGGAACATAAAAGTCATGCTGTTAGAGGGGGCAGGGAAAAAATGTGGTTCACGCTTACTCTGCGAAGATGTAAAAATGCTTGAATGGAAATAGCCCAATCAGGTTTTTATTTTATGTCAAGTCCTGGAGGCATTTTAACATTTTATCCTTGTGCACATCAAAATTTTTTGGGGGGGGACATACTGCTGTTTCCTACTAGGATAATTTTTAAAGTCTTTTATAGAAAATACAATGAAAAATGGAGTTTTAGTGGTGGTCCATCAGTTAGTTTTCTCTCTCCTCTTCTTCCACCACCTGCCTACTCCCTCTTTGGCCTTTTTCTGGCCATGAACATGGGTGCAGGGATCAGCCTGTGGGATGTTACAGTGCAGACCCCTCTTACCACACTCCAAAAGACCTCAATCTGGGTCGCTTCACAGCTTTCCAGCCCCACCTTCTGGCTCCAAAGGGATGCAGAAGGGAGGGGACACCCC
>NW_020799091.1:1803883-1807921 GCF_003259725.1 Athene cunicularia | reverse complement strand
CCCCCCCCCCCCCTTAGCAACCCATTTTCCTGTTACTGGAATAAAAAATTCAGATTGCTGCATTTTTGTTACAAAAAATTAGTAGTTTTGCACCATATAGAAAAAAAAGTCCTTTCCCCCCTCCCTCTCCCCCAGGTCTGGTGCTTGCTCAGAGCACGCTGGAAGCAGGACAGAGGTTGACGGCTGAGTCACAACACCTTGGATATATCGGGTTTCAGTGGATGCTGTAGGGAACAACCCTGCACGGGCAGGTGGGTGGAAGGGATAATCTAATCGGTGGCTTCCATCTCTCTAATCACCCCTTCCATTATGAGGAGTTATTGTGTGTTCTTCAGGCAGGAAAGGGGATTGAATTACCTTGTAGTGGAACCGCGTGAAAATCCACTCAGAAAACATTCACCCAGTTACTCAGAAGCCTTTCAGAACTCTTCCCTGAAAAGATTTCAAAGCCTTCAGAACAGGCCTGAAATGTTTTCTAAGACTCCATGGCCTTTTTTTTTTTTTCATTTGGTGAAGTTAGAAATGGTTTGGAAATCTGCACGCCTCCAAGCGCTTGTGGTGTATCCAGATTTCAAAGTCAGGGAGATGAACCCCAACCTGAGACTTGAAACCTCTTTGAAGTGCTCAAAATCTGATTAAGAAGCCAAGTTTTGCAACTGGTGTCCAAGGCTCCTGCAAACAGGCTTGCTGCAGCCGCAGCCCTCATTGACTCCAGCCAAATTCCATGTGCTTACATGCCACCATCATGCTTTCGTAGCCAAAATAATAAATAAAAAATGGTCTGGGAAAAAAAAATCTAAAGAAGCTGATCTGTGGGGCAGCAAGTGGATTGCACAACTTTCAATAAACAAATTAACTACTGGGGGAGAAAAAAAAAAAAAAAGAAGAAAAGTGTGTTCTTGTTTCAGAGCTTTCTTGGACAAAAACACCCTATACCTTATCTTTTAACAAGGTAGTTTGGTTTCTCCTGCCTGAAAAATTCAATATCGGCTTTGAGTAAATCATAAATAGTAGCAGATTATAAAATTGAGATCCCTTCTGTGAGAAAAGAAGCAAAAAGTATTAACCTTCTTTATCAGCAGGGTGCAATGTATCACATTTCAAAGGCTGTTTAAGGTCCCTGAAGGAATCCAAGGAAAGGGAATTTCTGCCATACATGCGAAAGCCTCCAGCCCTTGAAGCCATGCAGAGATAACTGAGCTGTTTATTACTGATCTTTCCCAGAGCAGTCTTGGAGCCAAGTGAACCTCCCTGCTGAAGGTGGGAAGCTCTCGTACGCTGCAGAAAGCAGGTTGCGATGTTGCGCTGCGGCTAAGCTGGGCTCATCAGCTGCCACTCCTTCGCTGACTCGCTTCGGCAATGAACGTGGCTGTTCTTTGGTGGCTGCTCCTTGTTCACATATTCATTCCTTTCTGCAACATAAAATATTAGTCTTAGTGACTCCCAAGGTGTCGTAGGCTGGTGGGTTTCCCTGGGTAGGGACATGCATGATGTTAGTTGAGCATGCACCTGCTCTTAGTGGTGACTGCAAAGACGTAGTGGCTGGTGGTTGCCTCTTTGGCATCTTGGTGGTGCCAACAGCAGGGCTGATCAAACGCTGCAAAGAAAGGATGCAGTGGGCTTCAGGGTTCAGTGGTAGCCCTTGATACCACCTGTTTCCTTCCACCCCAAAAACATGCTTTGCATGGCATCATTGTGTGGGCAGTGAAATTTTGTAGCAGAAGAAATACTTATATTTAGATGGGGAAGAGTGGTAGTTATGGGTAGACAACAGTACTAGATTTTTTAAATTTTTTTTTTAATTATTCCTTACAGGCTGTTTAAGTTTCTGTCACTAGGTGAGGGCGCAAGAAACAATACAACGAACTTTCACTTTGGGCATGTATGATGATTTTGTAATTTTTGAAATTGTTACCAGGTGTGCCACCCTTTTTTCATGGGATCCAACAAATGATGGATAACAAATAGCAAATAATTCTTCTGTAAGTGTCACAGAGGTTTAAACGGGAGGAAAGTCGGGAAAACAGTAGCTTTCTGTCCTCCCATCTCATTCTATTTTTCCCAGGGCAATGTGCTTATAACTGGTGCGCCCGTTATGGTAGCTGGACCAGCTGTGCTTTTTTCAGCTTTTCTCAGTTAATCCCTGGGGAAGTTTGAATCTTTCCCACTTAGAGAGACCTGGTTTTGACCAGAAAGTTTCCTGAAGAGATTTGTGAAAAATAAATTTATTGGTAGAAAGAGTAACTTTACACAGTAAAATTGCAGTGGATAGTGAATTCAAGGTATAAAAAATTACAGCCAGCTCTCCTAAATGTATTTAGTCCCTCTGCATCAAAACAGCATTGAAGTTAGGGAATATTTGGGCGGAGAATGACTTTGCGTAGAGTCCGATCTTTTTAGGAGCAGGACTGAACTGAGACCACGTAGGCTGCTGCTGAAAGTGCTTGTCTAATCTGGTCTTAAAAACAGTTTCCCTAATTGTTCCAGGGTTTTGCTATCCTCAGAGTTATCACAGAATCACAGAATGGTTTGGGTTGGAAGGGACCTGAAAGATCATGTAGTACCAAACCCATGGCAGGGCCACCTTCCACTAGCCCAGGTTGCCCAAAGCCCCGTCCAACCTGGCCTTGAACCCTTCCAGGGAGGGGGCAGCCACAGCTTCTCTGGGCAGCCTGTGCCAGGGCCTCACCCCCCTCACAGGGAACAATTTCTGCCTCAGATCTCATCTAAATCTGCCCTCTGACAGTTTAAAACTGCTCCCCCTCATCCTATCCCTACACCCCCTGATGACGAGTCCCTCCCCCTGTTCCTGCAGCCCCTTTCAGCCCTGGGGGGCTGCTCTAAGGTCTCCCCGGAGCCTTCTCTTCTCCAGCTGAACCTCCCAACTCTCCCAGCCTGTCCTCACAGGGGTGCTCCAGCCCCCCCAGCATCTCCGTGGCCTCCTCTGGCCCCGCTGGAGCAGGTCCGTGTCCTTCTGCTGTTGGTGCCCCCGAGCTGGACCCAGCCCTGCAGGGGGGTCTCCCAGAGCGGAGCAGAGGGGGACAATCCCCCCCTGGCCCTGCTGCCCCCCCTGCTCTGGGTGCAGCCCAGCACACGGGGCCTTTCTGGGCTGCCAGCGCACGGTGCTGGCTCACAGGCAGTTTGCACCCCCAGCCCCCCAAGTCCTTCTCAGGGTACCCTACTCTCACTGCCTCTGGAATCCCAGGGTTTGGTTGTTGGGTTGTTTTATTTTTGCATGGCTGAATGTGAAACCCCATCCAGCCTGGATAAATCAAGGACAGCTTTTCCTGAAGCAGTAACTTCAAAATCGCAGACCTGTGTAAAAGAAAAGTCAAAACGAGTTGTTCATTTCAGGGGATTGACCAGAAATCTTTCCACCTTTATCATCCAGAGGATGCGTCCCTGCTAAAAATTAAGTCTTTGGCAACAAAGGCAGTTACTGATGAAAAGTTGTAGTGTTTTCCCTTCTGGGATGGTCCTAATGCAGACTCAGTACCTGTGCTAGAAGGCATAGGCAGGTGTGAGCCTTAGTTATTTTCAAACAAGAGTTGATTTTCTTCCCCGGGGAAAATTTCTACTTTTGTTTCTCAAAATACTCAGGCACTTGATGGCCGGACGTCACTGGCAACCATAGGGAATATTTTGGAAGAAGATACCATCCCAAATGACTTTTTTGTCTTCTCAGAGAGCATTTTATTGGAGAGGGGAAACATTTGTGGGTTTGTTTGGGGGTTTTTTTAAGGGTCTTATTTTTACTGGCGTGATTGTGTTTGTTTTGGTTTTTTGTTTTGTTGTTTTTTTTTTTTTTTTTCCCTCCTACCATCTTTCTTCGAGTCTGTGTCTTTACAAGATAAACGATGTCTAGTCAGGGAAATGTTTTCTCTTCTCTGAATAGTGCTGGGGTGCCGCTGGCGTCTCAGCTCCCGGGTGGAGAGGGGAGGGTTTTCATTTGCACACATATCTCTCGACAGTCCTCTCGCACTTTTTACAGGTTACGTAGCAGCACCAGTGGTACTTGCAGTGGCATCGCTCCACCAC
>NW_020799091.1:1790848-1803833 GCF_003259725.1 Athene cunicularia | reverse complement strand
GAGCTGGACCCAGCCCTGCAGGGGGGTCTCCCAGAGCGGAGCAGAGGGGGAGAATCCCCCCCTGGCCCTGCTGCCCCCCCTGCTCTGGGTGCAGCCCAGCACACGGGGCCTTTCTGGGCTGCCAGCGCACGGTGCTGGCTCACAGGCAGTTTGCACCCCCAGCCCCCCAAGTCCTTCTCCTTGGGGCTGCTCTCCAGCCCCTCCTGGCCCAGCCTGGATTTGTGCCTGGGATTGCCCCGACCCCTGGGCAGGACCTTGCCCTCGGCCTTGTTGCCCTCGCTGAGGTTCAGAGGGTCCCCCCTCTCCAGCCTGCCCAGGTCCCTCGGGATGGATCCCTTCCCTCCAGCGTGTCACCGCCCCACACAGCTCGGGGTCGGGGGGAACGGGCTGAGGGTGGGCTCAGCCCCTCTGTCCATGTCCCCAACAAAGATGTTATGTTTTTCTTAATCTGAATTCAAACTAATCATAATCTGAAATCAAAGTAATAATTTCTTGTCCTCTTTCCTCTTTATATAAAGAGTATTTCTCTCTCTGTAAGATAATCTTTTATAGATGGGAAGGCACCTCTTCTTACAAACATTTCTAAATCAGCTCCTTCATCTTTTCCCACTTTCTGAACTGCTTCTCTGATTCCCCTGGGAACATTCCCATATTTATCTGGATCTTTTTGAAAGTATTTTCCTTACATTGCATTTTAATCTATTCTCACAAAATGTTCTCAGCTCCTTTTGCCTCAGGGTTATCCACAAATTTTTAAGCTCACTCTCTACTCCTCATTAATGAAAATACAGGCTGGTTCCAGGATCTCCCTTGACATCTCCTTGCTGACATGTACTATTGATAACTCTCTTTCGTACAGTTGTTCAGTGTCAGTCTCTAGTCATTCCTTGTGGATGAGAAAGTAATTTAAAAGTAGTTAAGATTCTGCCCTCAAAATCTTACATGAAGCTGTGCACTTTGATGTATTTTTAGCCATGTCCATTGTGTTACATACCTCCTGGGGGATTTGAATTATTTTTCTCTTTCTTTCATTTATATACTGCTGTCCAACTTGACATTACCAGAGCAAGGGGCACTAAAGAAATGAATAGGAATTTGATTTAAAGGAGAAAAAATAAATTACTTCTTTACACAGCAGTACTGTCTACTGGGACTTGTGGCTTCTGGAGTTCATGAAGGCAGAGGGTTTCCCTGAGGTTAGAAAGGGATGAGGCAAACCCATGGCCAGCATGCCCACAGGGGAATACCAAGATGTCTAGGCAGGAATATACCTTCTGTCATCCCTGATACACCAGCCCAGGTGCTGGTGGGTATGAGGGGATGGACTACAGAAAGTGTCCAGATTTGTGTTTTCGTCCCTGAAAAGCATTTCCCACAGCCATTGCAGAGTAATGGGCCAAGCTGTGACCCAGAATGACTTTTCCTATGTGCTCATAAGCAGCTCCCACTTATCAGTAGGACTGATGGAGTGAGGCCCCAGTGGACATATGACCCACCCTTGTCATCATCTGTCGTTATTGGGGGTGACACAGTACAGAGATGGCCTCCGTTTGGCTCTCAGATGCCAGCGGGGCAACCAAAAAAAAAAAAAATCTCTCCTAGAAAGGTGCTGATGGGACAGAAATGAACTGGTATCCACAATGAAATGAAGCGTGACATCTACTCATAGCTTTTAAAATGAGAATCCCCCCCGAGGTATCTGTGAGATGGCTTCGCCTCCTTTAGAAGTGCTGGGATGGATCTCTTAGAAGTGCTGGGATGTCCTTCACCATCTCTGCCGAGGAGCCACCCCCATGATGAGGCTGTATGATGCACCGCAGTGTTCCTGCAAATGAGGGCTGGAAAGGGGAGGTTTTGGACAGGCATAGGAGTGGGATTTGTGCAGTCAGCAGGGCTGACCTCCTCCCTTCTTGCATGAAGAAGCAAAAAGCGCTGTGACAATATGAAAGCCTGTTCCCGAGCCAGAGCCTTGGCCGGGATTACGGCTGAAGCATCGTTTTTCACCCGTCTTCCAAGTGCTTCTAGAGGTTACAGTGTTGTGTTAAGATGCAATCGCCTGCCTTCGTATTTTCTCTCCGAGGCTCAGGAGGAGGGCATTTCTCTGAGTTGCTGGAATCATGTTGGACCGGTCCCAAAACAAATGAGATTGAACTTAACCCATCAGCAGGGAGCCTGGTGAGATTGCAGCCACGGGCTCTGAAAGCAGATGCTCAGGGGCAGCTTCTGTGGGTAAACTCTGGTCTTTGGGCTCCTTTGCTTTTGCCCACTCGCTTTTTGTATGCATAGATAAACCTGAGAATCTACCTCTACTGCAGCTGTTTTTTTTAAAAAAAAAAAAAAAAAGAAAAAGATAATTCATCCAGGGCTATGCTTTAAAACAGAAAAAACCATCTGTGGTTAGTGGCATTGTTAGGGAAGTTTTCTAGAAGTCCATTTAGGCTCAGGATGGGATCAAAAACTTCAACTATTTGACCCATGCATCTAGAATATCCGTGTCCATTTGTCCAAAACTGAGGGAAGCTTGAGGATTTTGTAATAAGATTTTTGTTTTTTCCTGTCTTTATTTCATGTTGGTCGGGATGGGGACAGCTATGGAAAGGTATATCTCCTAGTAGATCCACTGTATTTTTGCAAACCACAGGAGTGGGTGCAAAGAAAGGGAGATTCCCAGGTCCAAATACAGCAGGTAGAAGAGTCTATTTGAATGGGGTAAATTTGGCTGTCGGGTCCTTTGTACGTTTGGGGAGTCAATGTCCTCAACGGTGGAGTCAGAGCGGACCCGTATTCCTTTTTCTCGGCCATTCTAATGAGCTCTCATCACGAGGTGGCACGGATGCACTGCACACCCATCACCATGCTTCTGCAGACTCCCCACCCTCCTTAGGTGAACCTCCAGGCAACAACCTTTCCATCCACTGATGAAGCTGAGTAAGGTTGTCAAATACCCTCCCCTTTTCTAATGTCAACATGCCTATATTTGAACCTTTGCTCTGAATATTTAATGCATTTACTAATACATTTATGAGGAGTCATTCAGAGGTTTCCTGGTGGAGGGGCCCTGGCTTGCAGGGGCAGTAACAACGCCTTTGGTTCAGCGTTAGGCAAACACTCTCAGTGTGGTTGCAGACTTCGGCTTCGGTAGAGGCTTTCAAAGGTTTATAAATATTTACACACACTCCCGAATGAGGGGGAGTAGGGGGGGTGCCTTTAAACACTGAACCTGGAGAGGAATGCGAGTCAGAAATAACAAACAGGAGGCCCGCCTGAGTCAGAAAAAAATAAAGGAAGAACAAGAACAAAATCTCAACACCTCATTAATCCCGCAACTTCTCCTAAAGCATTACCTCATGAGGAATTCCTATAAATCTCATGGATTTGTTTTCATCTATTAATGGAGTGCTCAGCTCGAGAGTCCGACTCATGCTCCTCTCTCCTTTCCCTGCCCCAAACCAGCCTCAGAGTCTTTCTGTGAAAAAGAACCATGCAGAATAAGATTTAGGAGAGATGTCGGCAGTTCCCCTACTCTCCAAACTGCCTTTCTTACAGTAGTTTCAAGACTCAATCAAGTTCACAGCCCCACGGTGTTGGATGCATAACGAGATCTGTCAGACAGCACTAGTGTCCAGCCAAGCATCTGACCAAATATGAACACTTCCACCCTGGGCTATCTTTACAGCCCATGGAGAAACAACATCTCTAGGAAATGCTTCTTCTCATCCAAAAGTCAATATCTGTTGTGCTCACATGTCCAGTGACCCAATTTGGAGTGTTTTAGGAGAAGGAGATTTTTTGAGAATGGCAGTGGATCCATGATCAATGGATCAATGGAAGAGACTCCCCAGTTCACGAGTTACTTCTGAAAAACTCAAGCCAGCAACTTGCAAGCAGACAAAGCAAGGGAACCCCACACAATGGCCAGCTTATCCTGATGAGTCTGGCTTTAATTAAAAGCAGAAACCAAACAAGCAGTGAAGGTCCGTGTGATATTTGGCCACTTGTCATCCTACACTGTGCTCCTGCCGTGCTGCCTGCTCCTGGGTCAGGACTGGGGGTGTTGTAGGACCAGCTCCTCAGCTGGTCATGCTGTGCTGGGAGACACTCGGAGGGGGACAGTGCAGAGTCTGGCCCTGCTAGTATCAGTTGTGATTTCCCTGGTAGGTTCAGGGCTGGATAGTGGCTGTAACAGCCTGCTCGGGAGCTTTCCCAGCCCGGGATCATTGGCACAGAGCCTGTTCAAATACTCCGTGGCTGCAGGGTTCCTCCTCCATCCTTTACAGGTTAGGTAGTGTTGGGCAAACACCGGTGTTTGTCCTTTAGGATATCATCTTCTTCCAGCTCCTTTCAGACAGCTTTGGAGCCTGCCTGGGAATACAGACTGCTAGTCACTACAAGTTTTTGGTTTGGTGAAGATATCACGATTGCTTTGCTTGTCTGCTGGTATGGGAGCTAAGTCCTGGCTGACAGGCAGCCTGGGTGCTGCTGAGCCCCAACTGAGAGTCAGAACAGGGGTTTAATGTTATTTTGGATGCCAGAGAAAGTACAATCCTGGGCACTAGAGCAGGTGATGTTAAGTGCAGCCTGGGTGCTCTCCCTGCCTCCCTTGCCCTTGTCGAGGGCTGCTTGGTTGGGTGCTCTCCCTGCCAGGAGCTTGCCACAGCTGAGCCTTGCAGAGCCGTCAGGCTCCAGCACCACCACAGGACAAGGGGTTGGGAAAAGCCCCCCAGGGATCTGTGCTTGCTCACATCGCTTTCTTTCTTCCAGGCAATGTAACAAGACCTCCAATGGGAGCGACAGCTGCGACTTGATGTGCTGCGGCAGAGGCTACAACCCTTACATGGACAAAGTGGTGGAGCGATGCCACTGCAAGTACCACTGGTGCTGCTACGTAACCTGTAAAAAGTGCGAGAGGACTGTCGAGAGATATGTGTGCAAATGAAAACCCTCCCCTCTCCACCCGGGAGCTGAGACGCCAGCGGCACCCCAGCACTATTCAGAGAAGAGAAAACATTTCCCTGACTAGACATCGTTTATCTTGTAAAGACACAGACTCGAAGAAAGATGGTAGGAGGGAAAAAAAAAAAAAAAAACAAAACAAAAAACCAAAACATCACGCCAGTAAAAATAAGACCCTTAAAAAAACCCCCAAACAAACCCACAAATGTTTCCCCTCTCCAATAAAATGCTCTCTGAGAAGACAAAAAAGTCATTTGGGATGGTATCTTCTTCCAAAATATTCCCTATGGTTGCCAATGACGTCCGGCCATCAAGTGCCTGAGTATTTTGAGAAACAAAAGTAGAAATTTTCCCCGGGGAAGAAAATCAACTCTTGTTTGAAAATAACTAAGGCTCACACCTGCCTATGCCTTCTAGCACAGGTACTGAGTCTGCATTAGGACCATCCCAGAAGGGAAAACACTACAACTTTTCATCAGTAACTGCCTTTGTTGCCAAAGACTTAATTTTTAGCAGGGACGCATCCTCTGGATGATAAAGGTGGAAAGATTTCTGGTCAATCCCCTGAAATGAACAACTCGTTTTGACTTTTCTTTTACACAGGTCTGCGATTTTGAAGTTACTGCTTCAGGAAAAGCTGTCCTTGATTTATCCAGGCTGGATGGGGTTTCACATTCAGCCATGCAAAAATAAAACAACCCAACAACCAAACCCTGGGATTCCAGAGGCAGTGAGAGTAGGGTACCCTGAGAAGGACTTTATGGGGTCCACGAGACTGTAGTGCAGTCATTAGATTAAAATAACAAAGTGAACTCAAAATGCAGTGGGAAAGTAAAAAAAAAAAAAGAAATCCAGCTCCTGCTCTCTTTCTCTCTTGCCCTTTGGGTGTGATGCCCTTTGGCACCGAAGTTCTGCCACATTGGGCCATCAAGTCCTTAGGGAAATATGCCGCTGACTCTTTTGCCCCAGCAAAACTATTGAACCAGCCCCAAGAAACTGCAGAGAGCAGAGCGGGTCTGGTCCTGGCTGTAGGGAAAGCAGTCGTGCAGGGCAGCAGCTATTCCCAGCAAAAGGGAATGGGAACGTGCCAGTCCTGCACGTGGCCCTGCCCTGACACAGCAGAGAACCACTATCTGTGGCTGTACATATTTTTTTTTTATTATTTTTTTTTTTTTATGCGGACATACAGAAATATTTATAAGATATATCTCGCGCTTTTGTCTACTCTCTACTTTCTACGTAAATATATCTATATATTATAAACGAGCATTAACAATAGTATGAAATAAATGCTGAAGTTACTGGTGCAACAGCAAAATGTTAGATTTTTATGTTTCACTCTCCTACTTGGAAAGCAACCCCGATTTTCCTCCCAAGGACAGGAGAAGAGCATGGCTCGAGGCACTCACTGGCGTGGGATAGATAAGTTCTTTTATTCCCTGTCTCCCCAGCCTCTTCATTTTGAGCAGAATTAGCCAAGATACAGTCAAGACAATGAAACAGAGCACTTGGAGAAAGGAAGAGTCACTGTTCTTGTTTTGCTTTTTATATCAGTGATCACTCTCATCCGTAAAATATCCCAGTGCCCCCGAGGAACTTAATAACAAATGTGACTAATACCTCTCATGGGTGGTTTGCTCCTCAGTCCTGCGTGTGGAGAGGAGTTGGAGCAAAGGGAGGTTTTAGGTTAGGTTAGGTTCCCTTTCTAGCTTTTTTTTTTTTTTTCTGCAATGGACGACTAGCTCTGTGTCCCTGTTAGGAACGGTGACATTGGAGAAGGATGTCTGCTCCGGCAGCAGAAGGCAGCAGAGCCTGTGAAGTCCCTCAGATCATTTTTTGGGCACCCCATTCCCCAAGAGAAATGCTGTAAGCAGACAGAAAATCACTCCTACACAGATGTGGTGGGACTGTGGCACTTTCCTAGGGGAAATATGTCTGTAACACCATAGTCTTCCTCCAAATCCTTTATTTTTCCCCACCCAACCACTCTCTAGGAGGCAACTGCCTCTGACGTGTGTGAGTAGTCCTGGGGAGCTAGAGGAGAAAAACATCATGGACTATAGAGAGAAATTAGAGATATTTTGTTCTCCTCAGCTACTTTGCTTTGCTGTAATGGATTTGGTCTCCTCGCCTCCTTCCCTCCCCCAGCCACGAGCATGCAAAAAGAGGCCTTTGGTAGTTTGTCAGTGGTTTGTGTTATTGTCACCCCATAAAAGTTGGTGGACTAAAACATCTCTGCAGTGCGGTGTGATGAGCGGTGGGTGTCTTTAGGCTGACATGCAGACAGGCTGGTGGCACAAATCCCACTGCTCTCCAAAGCCAGAATTTGGCTTCGTTTGATATGTAAAGAAACTGTCTACTTTCATTCTTTTAAGGAATTTTATTTTTATTTCCAGTTTCTGATGAAGCCAACAAGGCAGGGATGTTCTGAGTGAAGAAAAAGTCGAGCATTTCAATGCTATTCTGTAATGATTCTTTTTCTTGCTCCCTTGCTGATGTCCTGAGTCTTTCTGCTTGGTGAAAAAATAATGAGATGGAAGAAATGCTCTCTATGCACACTGTTTTCAGCTGCATTTCACTCCTCCGGTGTTGGGCCCGTGTTCCTCAGCTGCTTTTCCCCATGTCAGAAGAAAGCATAACTTTGCAGAGCATGAAAAGATGTGAGTAAGCCTACCAGGCATCTGCAGGTCCATCCGGTGGGAGATGACCCCTCAGCAGAGCTTTAGCCGCGGTGGTACTTCATGCTTCGTGTCTGCCTCTGACCACGTCTGTCTGTTACTGAAAATGCTGAACTTAAATGGGTGCAGTGTTTGGAGGTTTGCAGTTCGGGGCATCCAGGCTCAAAAGTTCTGCTGCCTCGTCTAAATAATCCATCATGGGCTTCATCTGAATTTTGCTTCTTCGAGAAGAGTCTGTGTGGCCGCAGCCCATGCCCTAGGCTGTTGGTCACCATTTTTCCCATAATTTCTAAGTTTCAGTGCCCTTCTCCGGAGCAGCAGGACCCTGTGTTAACCTTGTACCCAGGGTGATGTGCCTTGAGTCATGGACAGGGCCTTCCTTGTTACACAGCCCTGCTTCATCCAGCAAATTAGGGTCATCTCCCTCTTGACACTCTGGCATTTTCTTTTTTTTTTTTTTTTTTTTTTTTTTTTTTTTTTTCAGAAAACAGTTTTCTATGAGAGGGAGACGGTGCTTTCTGTTTCCTTTTAGTACAAACTAGGAATAAGAAGAGAGTCTATAACACGGGACCATACTGGTAGAATGACCCACGGTGCATCTTGTTCCTTTCAACCTGGCTCTGATGCTTTCATCCTGGCATCAGCAGCAAAGCACAGAGAGGCCAGAAGTGTCCTTGCTCTCACCTGCAATTCTTGATACAACAGGAGTCCAAAATGTAGCTGCCAAATTATTTTCTCTCTGTGTGTGTGGTCTGAAAAATATTTGGGACAACACTTGTCACAAACCAGTTTTGCAAGGAAAACATATCCCTGATGGCAGGACAAGACCTTCAGGTACCAGTCTCCTTTCCTACCCCAGCCCCTCACCAACCAGTTTTCAAGGCTTTGCTCCGAAACACTGAGGTCTTTCACCTTCTGAATGAAATAGCTTTAATTATTGTGAATGTCTCTGTGAGGTGATGCTGCAGTTCCCTCTCTTATGCCCTACCAGATCCTAACAGCTGGTATAATTTAGTCCAGCTCCATGTTCTACTACACAGCTCTGTTGATTTACACTAGCTGGGAAAATACAGCTGAGATATATTCCCATAAATGCTATTATTTCAAAATATTACCCTATTAGCCCTGAGGGAAAAGGGCATTTATATCGGTGGCTTTGTAGCATTTATTCATTTGAAAAAAAAAAAAATCTGTGATTTAATAAAACAGTTTGGACTTAATGCTGCTTCCAAATCTGAGGATTTAGATCTTGCATGCATCCAGCTGGCTTTCTATTTTTTGATTAATTCCCCCCCTATCCTCACCCCCTTCCAGTGTTATATTGTTTAAGTTGCTCCCTAAGGTAGGCAAATTACATTCATTATAGAAAACTCCCATCCGATTGTTTAGTTTAGTCTGCAGAACGGGAAATATCTTAATGATGCTAAAGCAGGCAGCCCACGAGTGTTTCATGTGCAGCCTCAAAAGCTGAGGGGAAGGGGGGTGGGGAAAGGAGGCCAAAATCTGAATATAATTAACAGTGCATTTGTCAGGAAAGTGGTGAGAGACCCTGAGGGACCTTCCATTTTTCTAAATAACAGATCCCTGTAGACAACCATTAGCATCCTCCAAGGGAGCTGGGTTTGAGCTGCCCAGCTCCAGGCTACCTGTTCTGGAGAGCAAGAGGAGAATTCAGCCCTGGGATTGCTTGTCCTTAACACCACCACCACCCCACCACGAAGGATTCGCCCTCCTTGCACCAGGCAGAGGGTCGTGAAACACTATCACTTTGCTTCCAAGAGCAGATGGGAGCCAGGAGAGGAATGACTTTGTCCTCTACATGTGGGAGACGGAGCAGAAAGGAAGATTTGGGAGAGGGAGAGAAAGAACAGGAAACTTAAAATCCACCTGAGATTAATGACTTTAACATGTACAACATGTTTTGTTTTGGTTTGGTTTTCCCTCAGGACCAGTTTCATCAGTCAGACAGAGTTTGATTAAATATCTCAGCAGAGCCGCGGTTTATTCATCTAGAGCGAAAGTTACCTGCTGTTCAGGGAAGCAGCATTAGCTTTGTTTTCTAATTATAAAAGTGACAATAATAATAATAATAATAAAAATAATAACAATGGTATGCATTGTGAGCTGTTTTTATTTGCTTTTGGTTCAGAGTGAGTGGACTGCATTTTGTCTGCATTGTAAAGATGAAATGAGTTATTTTAAACATCCTTTCTGGGTTGCGTCGAGGTTTTTTTTCTCTTTTAAGTGGAATTTTTGAGGGTATTCACCAGAAACACATGGCCTCGATATTTCTGTAGAGAAAATAAAAAGGCAGAGGAGGGTGTCGTGTAATTGAACGGCTTCAGGAACTGGGATGTGAAGGCACGTGCTGCAAAATGCCACAGAGCTCATGAGAAAGCCGCCGGCTCCGTAACGCTGCGCTGGGGCTGTGGTGCTGCCATCCACACAGGGACAAGCTTCAGACCTAAAAGTTGTCGTGGGTTGAGTTGCTCTGGGAGCCTGCCCACTCGTACAACACGACGACAACTCGAAGGGGGACAGCTCGCACTCTTAAGGCTACAACATGTGTGTAAGTGTTTTTCTGGATCAGGGCCAAAGCGCTGAAAACCTGGGAGAATTGAATCCTATAAATGCCAGTTATCCAAATCTCAGATCTCTCTAAGTGGTAACTGCTGACAAACATGTTCTTTGGGTTGTTTTTGTGGGTTTTTTTTGTTTGTTTGGGTTGTTTGTTTTTTGTTTGTTTGTTTGTTTGTTTTTTAAATGGAGACCCACGTTTCTTTCACATTTTATAACACTGGGCCCCAAAATCCACTCAGTCTGGGATCGGATCCGTAGCATTGCTCAGTGGTGATGAGCGATGAACCCAGGCTGGAGCGAAGGTGGGATTATAAAATAAAACCAGGTAACGTTGGGTTCTCACAACCCCGCGTCTGCTTGAAATTCTAGGAGTGTATGGCAGCTCAACTTCAACTTCCTTGAGGATTGCCTGCTTTCTCAAAATTCATACTGAATTTTAGAAGAGAGATTTTAGCTCTATCAATCATTCCAGGGGGCTTCCTTCCTTCCCTGTTGTTTCTCATTATAAATTTCAAGCTATTTTGGAGTACCCTGTGTTTAGGATATTTAGGATACTCCTGAATGACTTTAAATTTAAAATGAGATGCTATAAATCTGGGTCACTGTAAAAGTCATTAATAACAGCAACTACATCCCCAAAGAAAACCAACCGGTGTGCCTATCTCAAACCAAACAGCCCCCACGTCCAGGCAGCTGACCATGCAAAGGAGGATCCAGACTTGTCTCTGCTGCATGCAGACACTGAAAACACGCACCACCTGCAGCTACTTCCCACTCCACTACCTGCTCAATATGTAATTAATTTTACAAACTGCCGCACATGTTGACCAGGGCCAGGCTTAGGCAGAAAAACTGTTTTCGTTTCTAAACCTGCTCTGCCCAGGACTGCTCTCCTCATCTGTCTTGAACAGATTAAAATACCACCTCGATGCTCACCTCTGCAGGTGCTTCCTTTCTGGCTGCAGGCAGTGCGCGAGATGCGGGGAGGGGTGTGAACTGGAAGTCTCTTTGCTTTTGGGGAAAGTGGGAACTGACAGCTAGCAACTCCCTGTGTATCCACGCTTGAGGAGCGGCCCTCGGCGTGACATAAAAGCGTCAAGCTGACAGTTGCAAAGAATCGGTTGATTTAAGGCAGCCACAACTCCCCAGCTCGCCCTGACACCCCCCACCCCCCCACCCCCATAACTCTTCCTCTACTGGATGTTCTCAGCAGCCTGCAGTGAAGCATCTGGTGTCATCTGAGGCTTTGCACAGGACTTCAGAGTTATCTTGGCCCTGCGGGAGTCCTCTGCCCACCAGGGCTGGAGCAGAAACATCAAGGGACACCCAAAGGCATTTCAAATAGTACTGACAATTAGACAATCGAATTGCACCCCTGCGTCTGGTGATGCAGGGGCTCAAGGACTCGTTCTTCCCTCCACAGCACTGGTGGGTCCCAAGGGCTCTTCCACACCCACCGTGGACCAACAAACTGGGTGACACGCAGAAATGAGCTCTGCAAGGCCACTGGGCTGATCCTGCCTCCTAATAGCCAGGTCAGAGCTCCAGATCTGGTCCTTAGAGCCCCAAATCTCCGAGAGAGGCTTCCGAGTTAAACAGGACCTTAAACAAAAAGTCCCAGGTTGTTGAATGAATTCCTCCAGGAGGAACTCACCTCCTCTGACATTGCACAGGTCATGGAGCGAGCTGTCCTCAGCTCCCTGTGCTGTCAATAAAGATATTTCTAGAGTGCTAGAAACCTGGCATGCCTCCAAAAATCAGGGTAAGATGAATTATGTCCATTGGGACTTAGTGTGACCCTTTTCCTGCAGACATCCACAGAGCAGATGTCAGGAGTTGGATGAGATTTATCCTTAGCCTGATGCTTGTCATAGAGGTCCTTCTGTTTTGATGTTTGGTCTTGTTATAAACCAAGCTAATTAGTTGTTAAGCATATCTGGACTATTAGCATCAGAGCGTGATCCTGTGTAACTCCTATGCTCAAAATGATTGCAGCTGGCATCTATTATTTTACATAAATTGCTTAAAGACACTTCCAAATAAAACAACGCAACCCAACGGATGAAATCAAGCATTGTAAACGCGTAAATGTAGGTGGTTAGATTTACTTTTTCCTCTTCTCTCCATTAGAGGGAACATTTTCATCTTGGGATTTGCGCATAATTCCAAGAAAACTAAAAAAAAAAGTCACTTTCCATGGAGTTTATAAAGAAAACCAAACTGTTAAGTGCACTGTCCACTTTGTGGTTGCAATCAAATGTCGGACTCAAGGCCCTGAACTTGACTTGTGTTGCTAATAGCTCTGGTACAAAGTAACTTTTTTTTTTTTTTTCCCCCCTCAACATTAAAGAGGTTATTCCAGATAATAAAACGTAAACAAAGAAACATCAAAGAACAAAATGAATGCCATAGAGTAACGGTGTTTTACATGAACACTGAATTGCTGGTAGAGGATTTATCCTCGCAAAATATTTTCCATTACTCTATGTGGTCTGCTTAATCACTTAAGTGCCCTGGCTTACCTTTAGGTGACTTAGATAAGAGAGAGATACTCCTACATAAACATACACCAATCGTCCTTTCAACGTCATCCTTTTTCTCCTCAAAATGTTCTTGGTCGGTCTAATGAGATTAATTTGCTTTCTCGTTGCTGATACCCTGCTGGTACTTTTGAACACTTCTCTCAGTGGTGTGTGTACTGGATGAAATGCATAAGAATAAAGGAATCGTGCAGAATGAGCAGAAATACTCAAAAAAAAAAAAAAAAAAAAAAA